>NC_069505.1:309643335-310323335 GCF_027579735.1 Bombina bombina | reverse complement strand
AAAGTTAAACACAGCACCAAGTCTTATAAAAACACTATTGAATGCACTAAGAAAGGGTATAGGGTCTAATCAAAGGAACTGTATTGCAACATCTGACGTCTTAACATTTAATATTCTGTACCATATTAGTATATATCTGGCTATAAGACATTATAGTGACTGAAGTGGGGTCTCATATTATATCTGTACACTACGAATTGGTGCAGGATGTCTGCCAAGAAGCCTTCTAAGACACTTAAAGGACCTAAAGCAGTTAAAGGGAATCAAGATCCCAAAACGGCCGTGAAAGAATTTTTCAAGCCAGTGGACACCATGGTCTCCACACAGGCGAGTAAACAAAATAATACAAGTGACTCTGAGTACTCTGTACACTCTTCCATATACAATGAGCACCTCAGACCCTTGACTAAAGCGGATCTTAATTCTTTGCCCACTAAAGAGGATTTTGCCACACTTATAACTAATGTTGGACAATTAATAAAATATAGGCTTAAAGAAGAGCGGAAGGACATAAATGAGCTGGGTAATAGAGTGGAATACCTGGAAGAAGGGTATGAGCATATGAACACAGAATTTGAACTGATGTCCAGGCAACTGACTCAGCAGCACTCCACCATTGACAGCTTTCAAACACATATAGAGGATCTTGATAATAGGGGAAGAAGGCAGAATTTGCGAATTAGAGGGATCCCGAGAGCGTTCAGCAGCAAAACCTCGATGAATACTTGCAGAAAATGTTTTCCTCACTTCTAGGGACAGATCAAGCAGAACACTTGCCACTGGACAGAGCACATAAAGCGCTGCGGCCGATGCCCAGAGATACAGACCCGCCAAGGGATGTAATCCTAAAGTTCCATTTATATAAGGACAAAGAAAAAATACTAGCAGCTGCTAGGAAGTCTCAAAATCACGATTTTGAGGGGCAGTAACTCCAGATTTACGCAGATCTCAGTCCACTTACGCTCGCAAAAAGAAGGGAGGCAAGGTTTCTAACCCAGCACTTACAATCACTAAAGATTTAATATAGATGGGGGTTCCCCTTCAGCTTGCTTGTCACCAGAGGGACCCAAACCTTCATATATAGAAATACTGACGACTTGGAAGTATTCTGCAAAGATCAAAATATCCCTCCTCCATCGCTTCCACAGCTTCAGGAAGATCTGAGGGGGTCCATACATTCAGATACAGCACTACCAAAGGCCCATAGACAGCACTGGACTAAAATTGGTAGAAAGAGGAATAGGCTGGGATCAGACACTCCGAGAGAATCCACTTTCTCCCAACCAACCACTTGAAGGTTTGAAGCTCACAGATAGTAAGGAAGTCAGTCATTAGTTGGTGTTTGATGAAGCTCAAATTTGGAAGAGCTTGTCCGATCAGAATAGAAGTAGTCCTGGACTGTAGAGGACATAAGTTTAAATTTCAAATTTAGTTGGTTACTGCCTTGTATGGGTTTTCAATTAGTTACATAGTGAAAGTTAGACAGTTCAGCTAATTGCCTTGTTGTAATGTGAAACGCAGAATCATAGCCTTTTCTTATTTTTCAACTCACCTTTCAATAACTTAATAGTTTACCCATGATATAGAAATGAATATTAATGCCTTTAGTCCTGTATATGGCTCTTACGAACAGAGCTATTAGCAAACCCTATAAATTGTCATTTAATGTACCATAGTACGGCATTATTATTGATGACAAATATGCAAAGTACAAATATTGTTATGTTATGCTTATTTTCTTTTTTTAACTTCTGTTTTCTTTTTCCTTTTTCCTTTTACCTGTTTTCTTTTTCCTTTTAGGCCTGTGTCCTGACTGTGTCCTGCATGAGAAGTTCACAAACCGTGAGTTAATAATGAGGTATACTAGAGTAGGGGAGGTTCCCATTAATTTGCATAAAAATGTGGATCTATATACATACAGTGGGGCAAAAAAGTATTTAGTCAGCCACCAATTGTGCAAATTCTCCCACTTAAGAAAATGAGAGAGGCCTGTAATTTTCATCATAGGTATACCTCAACTATGAGAGACAAAATGAGGAAACAAATCTAGACAATCACATTGTCTGATTTGGAAATAATTTATTTGCATATTATGGTGGAAAATAAGTATTTGGTCACCTACAAACAAGCAAGATTTCTGGCTCTCACAGACCTGTATCTTCTTCTTTAAGAGGCTCCTGTGTCCTCCACTCATTACCTGTATTAATGGCACCTGTTTGAACTTGTTATAAGTATAAAAGACACCTGTCCACAACCTCAAACAGTCACACTCCAAACTCCATTATGGTGAAGACCAAAGAGCTGTCGAAGGACACCAGAAACAAAATTGTAGACCTGCACCAGGCTGGGAAGACTTAATCTGCAATAGGCAAGCAGCTTGGTGTTAAGAAATCAACTGTGGGAGCAATAATTAGAAAATGGAAGACATACAAGACCACTGATAATCTCCCTCAATCTGGGGCTCCACGCAAGATCTCACCCCGTGGGGTCAAATTGATCACAAGAACGGTGAGCAAACACCCCAGAACCACACGGGGGGATCTAGTGAATGACCTGCAGAGAGCTGGGACCAACGTAACAAAGGCTACCATCAGTAACACACTATGCCGCCAGGGACTCAGATCCTGCAGTGCCAGACGTGTCCCCCTGCTTAAGACAGTACATGTCCGGGCCCATCTGAAGTATGCTAGAGAGCATTTGGATGATCCAGAAGCGGATTGGGAGAATGTCATATGGTCAGATGAAACCAAAGTAGAACTGTTTGGTAGAAACACAACTCATCGTGTTTGGAGGATAGAGAATGCTGAGTTGCAACCAAAGAACACCATACCTACTGTGAAGCATGGGGGTGGCAACATCATGCTTTGGGGCTGTTTCTCTGCAAAGGGAACAGGACGACTGATCCGTGTACATGAAAGAATGAATGGGGCCATGTATCATGAGATTTTGAGTGCAAACCTCCTTCCATCAGCAAGGGCATTGAAGATGAAACGTGGCTGGGTCTTTCAGCATGACAATGATCCCAAACACACCACCTGGGCAACGAAGAAGTGGCTTCGTAAGAAGCATTTCAAGGTCCTGGAGTGGCCTAGCCAGTCTCCAGATCTCAACCCCATAGAAAACCTTTGGCGGGAGTTGAAAGTCCGTGTTGCCCAGCGACAGCCCCAAAACATCACTGCTCCAAAGGAGATCTGCATGCAGGAATGGGCCAACATACCAGCAACAGTGTGTGACAACCTTGTGAGGACTTACAGAAAATGTTTGACCTCTGTCATTGCCAACAAAGGATATATAACAAAGTATTGAGATGAACTTCTGATATTGACCAAATACTTATTTCCCACCATAATATGCAAATAAATTATTTCCAAATCAGACAACGTGATTGTCTGGATTTGTTTCCACATTTTGTCTCTCATAGTTGAGGTATACCTATGATGAAAATTACAGGCTTCTCTCATCTTCTTAAGTGGGAGAACTTGCACAATTGATGGCTGACTAAATACTTTTTTGCCCCACTGTATATATTCAGCGTAGCCAAATCTATGAAAAAAATATATAATGACCCACCCTAAATTGAAGATACTGTCTCAAAATGTTAAGGGACTTAATTCGCCCACTAAAAGCTCCATAGCCCTTAATTGGTTCCATAAGCATAAGGGAGATATTGTGTTCTTGCAGGAGACACACTTTGACCAAAAACAGGCTCCCAGTTGCTCATCCAAACACTATCCTTCAGGCTATTTTAGTCATAACTCCGAAAAGAAAAATGGGGTGGGAATACTGTTGCATAGGAGGCTTCCCTTCCAGCTAATTTCCCAGCACTCTGGCGGCGAAGGCAGGATGCTGATCCTGGTAGGCACATTATACAATCAGTGCGTTACACTGGTAAATTTATACGCGCCCAATAGGGGTCAGGCAAAATTTATAAAGAAGTCTCTAGAGATGGTGGCATCACTCTCCAGAGGAGTTGTTCTCCTGGCAGGAGATCTCAATGTAGCCCTCTCACCCAAACTTGACTGCTCACACGACCGTAGCAGTGTTCCCTTACCAACGCTCCAAAGCATAAACTCCAACTTGAAACTGCACTCTCTTATAGATGTATGGAGACAACTCCACCCGTATAGTAAGGAATACACATTTTATTCCTACCCACAAAAAACCTCATCAAGGCTTGACTACTTTTTTTTAAATCAACTCAGTTTACACCTAGCAGATTCAACATTCATTTCACCAACATGCTGGTCTGATCACTCCATGATAAATTTAGAACTGTTTTGGCTTTCGGCTCC
The DNA here is from genome assembly GCF_027579735.1 of Bombina bombina. Lineage (NCBI taxonomy): Eukaryota > Metazoa > Chordata > Amphibia > Anura > Bombinatoridae > Bombina > Bombina bombina. The sequence continues at coordinate 310,319,043 of NC_069505.1, read as the reverse complement.
CCTAACTCAATACTGTTGGAGGCTCGATGAAACTTTGCTTAAAATATCCTCTTATAACTGAAAAAATTTCAAAGGCGCTCTCAGAATATTTTTATCTCTATCAAAGCGAAACTATTAGCTCAAAAGTAGTCTGGGAGGCCCATAAAGCAGTTATTAGGGGGGAGTTTTTAAAACACAAAGCTTTTTTAACGAGGTCTAGAAGGCAGGAATATAGCAACCTCTTAAATAAACTAAAGGAGATAGATAACAGTCACAATGGTTCCCCCCATGACATAGCCATAATCAGAGATCTGGCTAAAGCTAGATCCGAGTTAAACTCATTTCTGAATAAGGAGGCAATGAGGAAAGCTTTTTACCTAAAAAAGAAGTATTTTACGGAAGGTAACAGATCAGGTAAATTATTGGCTAGGGCCCTGAGACAAAGAACACTTAACTCAATTATATATTGCTTATCTAGCCCTGACGATATAAACATTATAGATAGCAGAGGATAGCTGCCACATTTAGGAACTATTACCACTCATTATACAACCTCCCACCAGTTGAAACCCCACAAGATATTCAGATGATGGAGGCATATGTCAATAGTGCTAACCTCCCCACCCTGTCAAAAATAGATTGGGAATTCTTAGATGCACCAATAAAAATATCAGAAGTCCTAGGGGTGATTTACTCCCTGCCGTCGCAAAAAAGTCCAGGCCCGGATGGGTTCTCAAACCAATATTATAAAAACTTTAAGCAGTACATCGCACCACATTTAGTAAAAGCCTTTCAAGACGTAGACAAAGACGGAGGCTCTTTCTCTCGAGAAATGCTGTCAGCCTATATTACCCTCATCCATAAATTAGGTAAGACCCCGACAGATCCTGGAAGTTATCGCCCCATTTCCCTTATAAACACAGATGCGAAAATCTACGCCAAGGCATTGGCGAATAGATTGAATACATTTTTGCCACAGCTTATTCATGTAGACCAGGCTGGCTTCATTCCGCGTCGGGAGACCAGGGACAACATGATCAGGACTGTTCACCTGATAGATCACGTTCACAGTTCAGGGTTGGAAATGGTCCTGGTCTCTACCGATGCAGAAAAAGCCTTTGACTGCATTAACTGGTCATATCTTAAGTCCGCACTGAAGGGATTTGGGGTAGGTGACCTTATGATAAAGAGAATATTTAGTTTATATAGGGACCCCACAGCAGGAATAAAAGTTAACGGGGTTATCTCGGATTCTTTTTCTATTAAGAATGGTACCAGACAGGGGTGTCCGCTTTCACCCTTGCTGTTCGCCATGGCTATGGAGCCCTTGGAGGGGCATATTAGACAAAACCAGGAAATGAAGGGGGTTAGCATAGGGCCCAATGACTACAAAATTAGTTTATACGTGGACGACATCCTCTTGACTCTGACTGACCCCATCAGATCATTACCTCCTCTCCTGCAGGAATTCCAGAACTTTGGTAAATTATCTCACTTCCACATTAATAGTCAGAAATATAATATCCTAAATATCAGCATGAATCCTCAAAAATTCACAGAACTCTCTAAGGTATGTCCGTACCAGTTACAGAAGCAGCACATCAAATACTTAGGGATTAACTTAACCCCAAAACTCATCGCTCTTTTTCATTCTAATTATATTCCATTGCTCAAGAGCATTCAAAAAGACTGCCAGACTTGGCAACAGAAACCCTTCTCCTGGTGGGGAAGAATCCAGATAGTTAAGATGACTATTTTGCCACGTATCCTCTATATGTTACAAACAGTACCAATTAACCTGCCAAACTCTTATTTAACTCAAATACAAACAACTTTAAATAGGTTTTTGTGGAACAGACAAAAACCCAGAGTGGCTAGGAACAATCTGTATAGATCTAGGCAAAATGTAAGGCTAGGTATGCCTCACGTCCTGAGGTTCTACCAAGCCAATGTACTTCAACGTGTCCTAGATTGGCACACGGGGAAGGTTTACAAAGCTTGGATACCTTTAGACTCCAACATCCTTAGATCCCCTGATCTGGGTCCCATTTGTTGGCTCCCACCTAGGTGCAGGTCTAACTAAATCAAAACATCCCCCCTTTATAGACACATTTTTTCAACTTGGGATAGTATTATTAAACACACTTCTGGAATCTCCACCCCTTTTCCCCTATGTCTCTGATTTACCAAAACACAGAACTTTTAGCAAATTTATATACAGCCACTAGTAACACAAGCTTTACAGATCTAGGCCTTTCTTCCCCTCTGATTGACTTACTACAACACAGTAATTTGAAACCAATGCATGATTTAGCTGACATTCTAGATGGGGTCTATACCAACTGGCTAAAATATCGGCAGCTTCAGAATCTTCTGCAATTCTCCCCCTATAAGGCCTCCCTGAGGAGGCCCTTGACATGATTTGAGGGTCTCTGTAGGCAGGGCACAGCCTTGAGAGGTTCATTATCCCTAGCCAGGAGGATAATTTATGGCCTGTTATATAAAGCATTACCTAGTTATACCAGAGGTTGGCATAGGGAGTTGTCAGAAGAGATACACTCAGACAAGTGGGCTAAGCTCTTTGAACTCACATACAAATCATCTACATCTACACAAATTTTAGAAATTAATTACAAAATCTTGTCCAGGTGGTACCTTACACCTGTGAGATTGCAGCTGATTTATGGTTCCGTGTCCTGCCTTTTCTGGAGGGGTTGTGGGGAGTCTGGAACTCTTTTGCATATTTGGTGGTCCTGCCCAAACCTGATGAGCTTCTGGATATTGATTGAAAGAATTTTAGGAAGATTGATAGAACCTACATTCAAACTTACCCCATTCTTGGTGCTGTTTAACGACAGGCCTAAGAGTAGATGTAAAATTAGATTACTTCTTTTTCCAAATCTGCCTTAATGGAGCGAAATCCCTCATAGCTAGAAGATGGAAGTTAGCAGTAATCCCCACAATAGCGGAATGGAAATTGCGGACTCACGAATTGATTCTGTTAGAGGAAAACACGTATTCCAACACGAATAGAATAGACATAATACAACATGTTAAGTTTTACTGGGAATCGATCACCTCGACTGAGGTAGACACAGCCGGATAAAAGGATGGGGAATCTCTCCCCTTCTCCCTTCCCCTCCTCCCCATCCCCTCTCACCCTACTCTTTCTCTTTCTATCCTTTACTTTCCTTTTTCTTCCAAACTGATGCTTAATTTTTGAGCTATTGGTTAGTAGGATTAATGGACACTGGAAGACTGTACAGATCTTAATATCTAATTTATTGCAAAACAGTTTTCACTTCTCTTTGTCTTAACTGTTTGAATTGTTTTGTGATTATCAGTGTCATTTAAAACTCAATAAAAATGTATAAATAAAAAAAAAACAAAAAACAGTTTTATCTTAGCAATTCATTCTTACTATTGTATTTCATTGTATTTAAATAATTTGCCTGTATTCATTAAAATTTGAATAGGGTTGTTTCCTAATTTGGATCTAAGGCGTTCTGAATTTGGGTATGGGAAATCTATAAAAGGGATAAAAACATTTCTTCATGTAAAAAGGTACTTTTTTTTTGCTGATTCTCTATATAATGCTATGAACTCCCTGAGCTAAGTATAATCCTTTCTGTTTGATGTCATATGTGCTCATTAACATAAGATAGACAAAAAGGGCAATCATTTGAAGCACTCAATGCAGAATTAATTCAAAATCACGTTCAGCCAGTGTCACAAATGCACCTTGCACCACTGACAGCTTCAAGCCAACAGTGAATGTACAAATTCTTGCATTTATTAAATATCTAATTGCTCAACGGAAGGTTGCTAATTAGTGGTGTAATTCGTTTTATGTGTCAGCTGTAATAGACAAAGTTAAATATATATTTTAAGGGAATATCGCTGAGCTTGAAAATTAGCTGTGTATTTGGGAGCATAATGTAAAATAACTTATTATTTGACACTACTGGAGACAAATTAAAAATCGTGCTCATTTGATATTCAAATACAAGCGTAATTCATAAATACAAGCCTCACTTCTCATCTTGTTACTTCAAATGATGCACAGCTACAGGTAATTGCTTTTAAGTTTGTCCTAAATAAGAGGAAGTTGGACCTGTGTATATGCATATTCTTAAATTGAAACTTTTCTCATTATGCAAAAAAGTTAACTGCCTAGTGGTTACTTTCCAATTGAAGGGCGCCATTTATCTAGTAAGTGCAAAAACAAAATGCAATAAGCACTGCTGTCCTATTACATGCAGTGTTCTGCACAGCTGGTTCGTGGTGGCAGCAATCAGGGAACATAACTGGATGTAAGTGGGTTAAAAAAATATTTATTTATTTATCAGGTGCCTAGGGACACCCACGGTATACAACTATACCTGCCACCCATTAAAGTAAGCTTGTCCAGACAAAGAACCAAATGCCAGAATGTGACTTTTTGCATTTATTTTCATTAGTCTTCTTCTTCTCCAAAACTCAATGTTTCACCCAATTTAAGGATAGATTACGAGTGGTGCGCTTATTCTTGCGCACAAGCAACAAGGAGTTTATTGTGGCTCTTTGCAATGTGCACGTATTATGATTTAAAAGTTAACACGTTAGATTGAGCGCAATTTAATTTAACGTGCATTGGGATAGCTCAACTTCAGAGCACTGGTTAACTGTTACACTCATATCACTATCTAACAAATTTATTATAAAGAAAATTGCATTAAAGTGTTAATAAGTCTAAGGTACATACATACACATGTCTAAATATGTATGCATATATATATATATATATATATATATTTGTTTATATGTGTGTACATATGTATTTATGTATTGATATGCATATATATGTATTTACAGAGGGTCTGAGGAAGGGGTGAATGCCCCGAAACGTCACGCATTAAAGTTTGCTGTGTCTTAAATCCAGAGGGGGATATTTATCAAAGCCTCAACCGCAAATACGCCGGAATTCCACAGCGTAATTGTTGCAAGCTTGATCTGTCCTAGGTATCAAAGCCTACAGACCAGCAAATGTTGACATTTGTGACGTAACATACAATACGCCGGTCTCAATCCGACGCAGATCGATGCTTATGTCATTACAGATGTTCCGAAAACACATTCGGCTCTATCTGACACTTTTTCAAAGTTATCAAACATTTAACAGGTACACTCGTGGCTATTCCAGCCCAGCATACCTGGTTTTCAATCCACCACCCTGGAGGCCGCAGATTCCATAGAAATCAATGGGAGTCTGAAAGCACCGAAAGCTTATGTTCGATGCAGACAGATATCACATTGATTTCTATGGTTGAAAACATGTAACGTTTACACCTAAAACCCAGAGTCTAAACACCCCTAATCTGCCGCCCCGACATCGCCGACACAAATAAAATGTATTAAGCCCTATCCTGCCAATCCCCAACCCCGCCGCAACCAAAATAAAGTTATTCACCCCTATTCCGCCATTCCCAGACACCGCCGCCACTAAAAAAAGTATTAACCCCTAAACCTCTTTTCTCCCACATCACTACCACTAACTAAACCTATTAATCCCTAAAACGTCAGCCCCCCACATAAAAAATAAATAAATTAAGCTATTAACCCCTAAACCTAACAACCCGCTAACTTTAAATTAAAATTACAGCATCCCTATCTTCAACTAAATTTAAACTTACCTGTAGAATTAAAATAAACTATATTAAACTATTAATTAACCTACCCTATTATCCTACAATTAAATTAAACTACCAATTAAATTAAATACATTACATATTAAAAAACCTAACCCTACTCAAATCAATTAAATATACTATTAAACATTATTAAAAGTACTAAATTACAGAAAAAAACAAACACTAAGTTACAAAAAAGAAACAACCTAAATTACGAAAAATAAAATACCACATTATCAATTTATGAATATTATCCTTATTATTATTATTATTATTTTATTATTATTATTTCAGTAGTGTACCTGCAAAGTGTATTATGTGTTTAGACACAATAAATATTATGGAACCTCTATATTATTCTGATAATGTAACTCATTATATATATATAATAGCGGTTACCAACTTTGCAGGGGCAATGTGCGCAATTCAATAACACTCTGAACTATATCATTTGCAAAGGATAATATATATAAAACCTGAATCCTTTTAGTTCTGATTTGTCTATTAGATAAACTGAGACCAGATCAATAAGCAAACTTACGCCTAGATTTAGAGTTCTGCGGCCAAAGGTAATTTAACGCCACTGCAACTCTAGATACCAGCGGTGCTTACGGACGCGGCCAGCTTCAAAAACGTGCTCGTGCACAATTCCCCCATAGGAAACAAAGGGGCAGTTTGAGCTGAAAAAAAAACTAACACCTGCAAAAAAGCAGCGTTCAGCTCCTAACGCAGCCCCATTGTTTTCTATGGGGAAACACTTCCTACGTCTGCACCTAACACTCTAACATGTACCCCGAGTCTAAACACCCCTAACCTTACACTTATTAACCCTATTCTGCCGCCCCCGCTATCGCTGACACCTGCATATTTTTTTTAACCCCTAATCTGCCACTCCGTAAACCGCCGCAACCTACATTATCCCTATGTACCCCTAATCTGCTGCCCCTAACACCGCCGACCCCTATATTATATTTATTAACCCCTAATCTGCCCCCCACAATGTCGCCTCCACCTGCCTACACTTATTAACCCCTAATCTGCCGAGCGGACCGCACCGCTACTATAATAAAGTTATTAACCCCTAATCCGCCTCACTCCCGCCTCAATAACCCTATAATAAATAGTATTAACCCCTAATCTGCCCTCCCTAACATCGCCAACACCTAACTTCAATTATTAACCCCTAATCTGCCGACCGAATCTCGCCGCTACTGTAATAAATGGATTAACCCCTAAAGCTAAGTCTAACCCTAACACTAACACCTCCCTAAGTTAAATATAATTTTTATCTAACAAAATAAATTAACTCTTATTAAATAAATTATTCCTATTTAAAGCTAAATACTTACCTGTAATATAAATAATTATATTATAGCTATTTTAGGATTTATATTTATTTTACAGGCAACTTTGTATTTATTTTAACCAGGTACAATAGCTATTAAATAGTTAATAGCTAAAATAGTTAAAATAATTACAAAATTACCTGTAAAATAAATCCTAACCTAAGTTACATTTAAACCTAACACTACACTATGAATAAATAAATTAAATAAAATACCTACAAATAAATACAATTAAATAAACTAACTAAAGTACAAAAAATAAAAAAGAACTAAGTTACAAAAAATAAAAAAATATTTACAAACATTAGAAAAATATTACAACAATTTTAAACTAATTACATAAGAAAAAGAAGCACAGAGGCACCAACATGGCCTAGTAACGTCACGGCAGTCGGATACAAAACATCAGCAGGATAGGAAATATACTCACAAGCGTAGCGCACCCAAATGGTGCTATTGTGGCAGCCTGGAACATCAAACAGTGGTCCAGCTCACTGGTGTCTCCAGACAGATAGAGATGATCCTTGGCGAGGGCCTATCCTATGATGCCTATAAGGGCAAAAAAGGCACACACATAGCCCAGTAACGTTTGTACACCAGATAAAAAAGGATTCAAGGTTGTACTTACAGGAAACAAAGCACCACCAGGTGCAATATCAGCAGTACTGGGACCTCTCAGCCACCCAGTGGACTGTGGAATCCAATTTGCAGGATGCAGAAAATCACCACTTTGGAAGATAGGACTAGCACACACACTCTGCCCCCAAACAGGAGCAGAATAATTGTGATAAAGCAAGTGTATATTTAAAAACTTTTATTTTAAAAACAGCGACATGTTTCTCAGCCACCACAGGCTGTTTCCTCAGATCTCCCTACCTTGTCTTCACCTCACCGGGTCCCGATCTGTCCAGAAGAGGGTCCAAAGTCTTGATCCAAGCCCAAGCGGGGGGCTGAAGAGTGACGTCCATCCTCGGGCTGAAGTCTGGATCCAAGCGGCGGCTGAAGAACTCCATCATAGGGCTGAAGTCGGAAGTCCATCATCGGGATGAAGTCTTCTATCAAGCCGCATCTTCAATCTTCTTTCTTCCGGAGCGAAGCGGAGCCATCTTCTTCAAAGCCGACGCGGAACATCCTCTTCAACCGACGCCTACTCGCCAAATGACGGTTCCTTTAAAGGACGTCATCCAAGATGGCGTCCCTCGAATTCCGATTGGCTGATAGGATTCTATCAGCCAATCGGAATTAAGGTAGGAATATTCTGATTGGCTGATGGAATCAGCCAATCAGATTCAAGTTCAATCCGATTGGCTGATCCAATCAGCCAATCAGATTGAGCTTGCATTCTATTGGCTGATCGGAACAGCCAATAGAATGCAAGCTCAATCTGATTGGCTGATCCAATTGTAATTTAGGTTAGGATTTATTTTACAGGTAATTTTGTAATTATTTTAACTATTTTAGCTATTAAATAGTTATTAACTATTTAATAGCTATTGTACCTGGTTAAAATAAATACAAAGTTGCCTGTAAAATAAATATTAATCCTAAAATAGATACAATATAATTATTATTTATATTGTAGCTATATTGGGGTTTATTTTACAGGTAAGTATTTAGCTTTAAATAGGAATAATTTATTTAATAAGAGTTAATTTATTTCGTTAGAATAAAATTATATTTAACTTAGGGGGGTGTTAGGGTTAGGGTTAGACTTAGCTTTAGGGGTTAAAAAATGTATTAGAGTAGCGGTGAGCTCCGATCGGCAGATTAGGGGTTAATACTTGAAGTTAGGTGTCGGCGATGTTAGGGAGGGCAGATTAGAGGTTAATACTATTTATTATAGGGTTATTGAGGCGGGAGTGAGACGGATTAGGGGTTAATAACTTTATTATAGTAGCGGTGCGGTCCGCTCGGCAGATTAGGGGTTAATAAGTGTAGGCAGGTGGAGGCGATGGTGAGGGGGGCAGATTAGGGGTTAATAAATATAATATAGGGGTCGGCGGTGTTAGGGGCAGCAGATTAGGGGTTCATAGGGATAATGTAGGTGGCAGCGGCATATGCGGTCGGCAGATTAGGGGTTAAAAAATTTTAATAGAGTGGCGGCGATGTGGGGGGACCTCGGTTTAGGGGTACATAGGTAGTTTATGGGTGTTAGTGTACTTTAGAGCACAGTAGTTAAGAGCTTTATAAACCAGCGTTAGCCCAGAAAGCTCTTAACTACTGACTTTTTTCTGCGGCTGGAGTTTTGTCGTTAGAATTCTAACGCTCACTTCAGACACGACTCTAAATACCGGCGTTAGAAAGATCCCATTGAAAAGATAGGATACGCAATTGACGTAAGGGGATCTGCGGTATGGAAAAGTCGCGGCTGGAAAGTGAGCGTTAGACCCTTTAATGACTGGCTCCAAATACCAGAGGGCGGTAAAAACCAGCGTTAGGAGCCTCTAACGCTGGTTTTGACGGCTACCGCCCAACTCTAAATCTAGGCCTTAGTTAATTAAAAGAATTATTAGAAATAATAAGCAATATTTGAATAAAACAAATCAATAAACAAACATCATTACAATGATTTAATGATTATCAGGTTAAAACTAATGAAAATAATCACTAAATTATTTTACTTGCAGTAGCTTGCATGTATAATACAGAAACAGAAACTTTTGTTATTTAAATTCTCAGCATAGCTGGCAAGAATCAGGTAAACTAATAATCCTGGAAGACCATAAGAAAATTATATTATTACCAGATTCCTGATTGACCCAGTGTTATTGTCGACAGATAAGACCAGGTTAACAGGAATTACCAAACAAAATATTTGTGACTATAAAGGGCAAACCCGAATTGATTAACTCACCTGATTCAATAATACAATTTTCAATATAAATGTAAAGAGCATAAATCATATTAATAAAACTGTTTCATATAGGTTTGTTTCATACTTATCAAAATTGTGGGATCCTTCACTGGGGTTCAGTGTAAATAGACCCTCTTAGGTTACCCCTGGACCCTCTCTCGCCATTATCCTGACTTGTCTATCTGGTCAGCTTAGCCTCCCATCTCCTCTGGATAGGGTGTGATCATCATGAATGCTCAGTGTGGCCCCTTGTGCCATCTGCTTGTGTTCCCCTGTCCCCCTTTTTTGGGTGAGTGTTTATTTTAAGGAAAGTGCTTAACTCCACCCCAACTGATAAGGTTAGGTTCGCATAATTGATTGGTTAACACTAATTACAGATTAATTTTAATTAACATTTTTGTTAATAAGCTAAGTTTAGCAGTTAGAATATTTTTCCCTCGGAAGATGGCACTTGTCACTAAGCTATAACAGACAAATATGTATTTTGTAAATATATTCTGAAAAACAAATCAGTATCTCTATTTGACCATTAACCAAGGTTGAACCCCACTAATGTTTATAGAAAAAGAGACTTACTGGAACCATGTATGACATGGGGATATTTGTGAATATTTTTACCAGTAATATAATGATAGGAATCATGCAGCTATGTTGGGGATCTTGAATATATAGAAACAAAACATGGATTATTTTGATAAAGTACAAAAACTTCACAGTAAGCAAATATATACTGACAAGCAGCACTAGCTAATAGCTACATATTAATACTGAAAAATTATATATATATATATATATATATATATGTGTGTGTATGTGTACCTGAATATATAAGTAAATACACATAATCAATTGTACCCCTATATTATATAGCACAGACATATGTGATTAATATGCAATATCAAAATGGTGAATTACACTGGACAATTGTCCTGACATAATCCCCCTCTCGAGATGACCTGTCACGAGTGAGTGAGACAAGGTAATCTTAATAAATGTCCTTTTATCAGGTACACAGTGATTTAGTACCTGAATGGGGTAAAATTCAACTTATAAAATATTTTAACATTTATTGGTGTAGGAAAATATCAAAAGTCAGTCAAGCAATGCCCACTTGTGTATACAGTCTATGTCACTTTAAGTGGTTGCAATGCTGCATCTCCAAGAAACAAAATAAAGTGTAAAGTTTGCAGTTTCTTCAGGCATCAATATAAACCAAGATATAGTATAGTGTGTGGTTACTGTCAGGATCAAACCACCAGATTGTTTTTGAACAACTTTATTTCTGTGTATGTGGCCCAGGAGAATGTGTGCAGCAACTGTATAACAAGTTATTGTGCTGGGTTTTGGTTGATTAAACATCATGGTTGTGTCTATATCAGGCTTCCATCGTGTGGATCAGGTATTTGATAGACATCATGGATCCATGAGGAACACTTGGCACTATATGAGGATGGCCCAGAACATGGTGGTCTCTTTAATGGTCATCTCTCCTTGGATCAAGCAACTGTCAGTTTAAGCTTGACTCCTATAACTTAAAAAATAGCACATTAAGTATATTTCTATAAAGTGATGTCACATCACATCTCTACTTACTATGGGATGTGAGACCTGAAAAAACAATAATATATTAAACATGCAACATTTTGTCATTACATCATAGTAATGCTTCACTTGGATGCAGTTTTCACATTTTAAGTATGATATTGTCATATCTGTCATTCTTTTTTCAGCAAGAATAAGTTGATACCTGGAATAAAAATAAAACAAATCATCCTTAGTTAATAAGCAGATTTGTATCAAGCCATAGTCCTTTAGAATATATTTGTAAAATAATAATTGATTAGGATATCATATCCATTTGCAGTTACATAGATACAGGGGTATATTAACTATACCACTTGTTTATTGTCATATTAGTTTGTAATACAGTTCCAAACAGATGATTAGTATCAATAATCACCCATCTAGATATTTCTGAGCAGTGTAACTATTAAAGTATAATACTCAGAATATATGGTAAAAACATTTCATCCATTGGTTTAATTGAGCAAGTAATATAAGCTAGTTTTAGTTTCAGACTTACCAACAGCTTCATATTTACCTTCAGTTTGATTGTCTATTTACTTTGGCCTAGTAAACAAAACATCCTAGAGTCATGTTTGACCCTGAACTAATTTAAGTTCCTAAAGATCAGGAGGATTTATGTTATCGGCTATGCCTTAACTTTATTAGCTTCTTTAAACAGGTTTACCCAATTCTACCCTTTTCAGTTTTGCACGTTTAGACTTTTGAACCATATACACCCTATTAACCTTAGGCAGGGTATTCCTTCTAAAGGGGACTCTGCAATCCTGAGGAAACTTTAGGTACGATATTTCAAGCCTACATTGTACCTTTCTCACCCTATTTATACCTAGGTGGGTTTTTACTGGTAAAGTACCTTTGTGCTTTTGCAGAAGCTTACCTCCTCGTATACTCTTCATGGAACACCTCTGGCCAAAGCCTAGTTTAGCTGTCTTAATCTTACTTTCTTGCTCTGAGTATATTACAACTCTTATTCTCTTCCCCTAATGGTATTTTATAGGGAATCCAGTTTTTCACCAGTAGGAGTATGATTAGCAAGAGGTCTAGTTATTTAGTTATTAAGCTAGGCCTATAGATGTATTTGAGTTTTAGGTTAATAACCTTTTTATGTGAAGGAAAAAAAATACTACTTCGCCCTCTAGGTTCGTCACCCAACTAAAGTATAGAAAACCAGGTACTGCCTGACGTCATCAGTTCCAGACCATTTGACCTCACTGCACAACTGAGGAATGTAGATCTCTTCCAGCAGCCTGCAACTTCACGTTAGCCTTAATTCAGGATAAGAAGGCTTATAAGTCTCATGGAAACACCTTTGTTCTGTTAAACAAATAGGGAAAATGTTATTTTCTGTAGTAGCAACACAGTTCCCTGAAAAAAAACTGTATTATTAAGAAATAAAGACTCATCCAGTCTTGTCACTGTAAAAGAAATCAGTTTTGTTAGATCAAAACTATAATCAGATAAGTTAGCAAGTTATGTAAATTTAGCAGAATCAGATAAAATCTTGCATCCTTTGTTTGCTGTCCCCTATTGCCTTAATTAGGGGGTGTTTATTTGTAGACACCTATTATAGACCACAGCTTAGTTGTTAAGCAGCAATAAAACTTAATACAGTTATAGTTGTTGACTGGTTAGTAGCCAAATAACTATATATTTGTTAAAGTGTCACTTAAATTAATTAATTAAATAATATTTCATTTATTTATTGAACTCTAATAACAAAGAGTTCTGTGATATCTGTGAGATTCAGTTTGACAGCAGACTGCCACTGAAATAAAATGATCAGTTTTAAGCTAGATTCTGTAACAGAATATAATATAAATACTTGTTTTTTTACAGTTAGCAATTTATAGTTATCATTCTTTATAACATAGAACTCCAGTACTGCCGCTTTAAATGTAAAGTACAAATCTTTCCCTCTGCGAAAAAGCCAAACACAAGAAAGAACTTTTTTTTTTTTATAAAAAAGAAAACCAAAACATTCACAATGTTATCATTCTTCTCAAGGATAATAAAGCAAGCTCAAAGTTTTATGTTTACTTAAAGGAGAAACCCTGTTTACTGCTTAAAAATATAAAATTTACACTTAAACCTGATAAATGCTAATTATTTCAACAACAACAACAACAACAAAAAAATTAATAGAGCCTTTGAACTCTCCACTGTGCCTCCAAATATAATGTTATGAATATTATCATTATTATTATTATTATTATTATTTTATTATTACTTCAGTAGTGTACCTGCAAAGTTTATTATGTGTTTAGACACAATAAATATTATGGAACCTCTATATCATTCTGATAATGTAACCCATTATATATATAATAGCGGTTACCAACTTTGCAGGGTCAATGTGTGCAATTTAATAACACTCTGAACTATATCATTTGCAAAGGATAATATATATAAAACCTGAATCCTTTTAGTGCTGATTTGTCTATTAATTAAACTGAGACCAGGGGCGAGATCCGATATAGATCGTAGTTTGCGGCGCAAGCGAGGGAACCTGCGTCGCCCGCAGTTTCAGTTCACAACTCGAGCTGTCCCATATACGGCGCCGTCAGATGCTAACGTGCCGTAAGTCAGATAAACCAGCGATGTCCAGAAATCTGCGCAAGTACAAATTTCTGGCGTCGCCAGTGACTTGCGGCACGTTAGAAACTGCCGGCGCCTACAAAACCTGACTAAAGTCTAAATCACCCGCACTGTCTAACACGCCTCCCTAACATAGCCCGACACGTCTAACCCTCTATCCGCTATCCCCCCTCACTATCCTAACAATAAAATATGTATTAACCCCTAAACCGCCGCTCCCGGAGCCCGCCTCTACCTAATAAAGTTATTAACCCCTAAACCGCCGCCAGCTATATTAAATCTATAACCCCCTAAAGTGAGCCCCTAACACCGCCGCCATCTACCTTACCTACCCCCTAAAGTGAGCCCCTACCCCGCCGCTATCTATTTTAAAATTATTAACCCCTAATCTAATCCCCCTACCCCGCCGCCATCTATATTAAATTATTTAACCCCTAAAATACTAAACTATCCCTACCACTAAACCTAAGTCTAACCCTACAAATAGCCCTGAAAAGGGCTTTTTGCGTGGCATTGCCCCAAAGTAACAGCTCTTTTGCCAGCCCTTAAAAGGGCTTTTTGTGGGGCATGCCCCAAAGAATTCAGCTCTTTTGCCAGCCCTTAAAAGGGCTTTTGGCGGTGCTTTGTCACAAAGTAAACTGCTCTTTTGCCTACAATATACATCCCCCTACACCGCGGCGACCTATAATAAATGTATTAACCCCTAATCTAATCCCCCTACACCGCCGCCAGCTATATTAACTATATTAACCCTAATTATATTAGGGTTAATATAGTTAATATAGTTAATATATTATATATATTAACTATATTAACCCTAATTATATTAGGGTTAATATAGTTAATATCATTATTATATTATATATATATATATATATATATATATATATATATATATATATATATATATATATATATATTAAGTATAATAACCCTATCTAACTCTAACATCCTAACTAAACTCTTATTAAAATAAATCTAATATTAATATTATTAATTAAAATATTCCTATTTAAATCTAAATACTTACCTATAAAATAAACCCTAAGATAGCTGCAATATAATTAATAATTACATTGTAGCTATGTTAGGGTTTATATTTATTTTACAGGTAAATTGTTAATTATTTTAACTAGGTATAATAGCTATTAAATAGTTATGAACTATTTAATAGCTACCTAGTTAAAATAATTACCCAATTACCTGGAAAATAAATCCTAACCTAAGTTACAAATACACCTACACTATCAATAAATTAAATAAACTACAAATATCTATCTAAAAATACAATTAAATAAACTAAACTAAATTACAAAAAAAAACACTAAATTACAAAAAATAAAAAAAAGATTACAAGATTTTTAAGCTAATTACACCTATTCTAAGCCCCCTAATAAAATAATAAACCCCCAAAATAAAAAAAAATCCCTACCCTATTCTAAATTAAAAATAGTTCAAAGCTCTTTTACCTTACCAGCCCTTAAAAGGGCATTTTGTGGGGGCATGCCCCAAATAAAACTGCTCTTTTGCCTGAAAAAAACCCACAATACCACCCCCCAACATTACAACCCACCACCCACATACCCCTAATCTAACCCAAACCCCCCTTAAATAAACCTAACACTACCCCCCTGAAGATCTCCCTACCTTGTATTCACCCCGCCGGGCAGAACTCTTCATCCGATCCGGGCGATGTCCAATCAAGCGGCAAAGAAGAATTCTTCATCCCGGTGATGTCTTTCTCCAAGCGGCAGCAAAGTCTTCTTCCATCGGGCAGCATCTTCCATCAAGCAGCATCTTCAATCTTCATTCTTCGCTCCTCCAACGCGGAGCATCCATCCCGGCCGACGACTGAACGCAAATGAGGTACCTTTAAATGACGTCATCCAAGATGGCGTCCGTCGAATTCCGATTGGCTGATAGGATTCTATCAGCCAATCCGAATTAAGGTAGAAAAATCTGATTGGTTCAGCCAATCAGATTGAACTTGAATCTGATTGGCTGATTCAATCAGCCAATCAGATTTTTCTACCTTAATTCCGATTGGCTGATAGAATCCTATCAGCCAATCGGAATTCGACGGACGCCATCTTGGATGACGTCATTTAAAGGTACCTCAGTCGTCCTTCAGTCGTCGGCCGGGATGGATGCTCCGCGTTGGAGGAGCGAAGAATGAAGATTGAAGATGCCGCTTGATGGAAGATGCTGCCCGATGGAAGAAGACTTTGCTGCCGCTTGGAGAAAGACATCACCGGGATGAAGAATTCTTCTTTGCCGCTTGATTGGACATCGCCCGGATCGGATGAAGTGTTCTGCCCGGCGGGGTGAATACAAGGTAGGGAGATCTTCAGGGGGGTAGTGTTAGGTTTATTTAAGGGGGGTTTGGGTTAGATTAGGGGTATGTGGGTGGTGGGTTGTAATGTTGGGGGGTGGTATTGTGTTTTTTTTTTCAGGCAAAAGAGCAGTTTTCTTTGGGGCATGCCCCCACAAAAGGCCCTTTTAAGGGCTGGTAAGGTAAAAGAGCTTTGAACTATTTTTAATTTAGAATAGGGTAGGGAATTTTTTTTATTTTGGGGGTTTATTATTTTATTAGGGGGCTTAGAATAGGTGTAATTAGCTTAAAAATCTTGTAATCTTTTTTTTATTTTTTGTAATTTAGTGTTTTGTTTTTTTTGTAATTTAGTTTAGTTTATTTAATTGTATTTTTAGATAGATATTTGTAGTTTATTTAATTTATTGATAGTGTAGGTGTATTTGTAACTTAGGTTAGGATTTATTTTACAGGTAATTGGGTAATTATTTTAACTAGGTAGCTATTAAATAGTTCATAACTATTTAATAGCTATTATACCTAGTTAAAATAATTAACAATTTACCTGTAAAATAAATATAAACCCTAACATAGCTACAATGTAATTATTAATTATATTGTAGCTATCTTAGGGTTTATTTTATAGGTAAGTATTTAGATTTAAATAGGAATATTTTAGTTTATAATATAAATTAGATTTATTTAATAAGAATTTAGGTAGGGGTGTTAGGGTTAGATAGAGTTAATATAGTTAATATAAATAATATAGTAACTATAGTAACTATATTAACCCTAATATAATTAGGGTTAATATAGTTAATATATATAATGTAATAACTATATTAACTATAATATACTTAGGGTTAATATAGATAATATCGCTGGCGGCGGGGTAGGTAGATTAAATTAGGGGTTAATAATTTTAATATAGATTGCGGCGGTGTAAGGGGCTTACATTAGGGGTTAATACCATTAATATAGGTGGCGGCGGTGTAGGGAGGGCAGGTTATAGGGCAAAAGAGCTGTTAACTTTGGGGCAAAGCCCCGCAAAAGGCCCTTTTAAGGGCTGGTAATAGAGCTTATTACTTTATGGATATTAGATTAGGGGTTAATAATATTAATATAGCTGGCGGCGGTGAAAGGGGTCAGATTAGGGGATAGATCAGTTAGATGGTGGAGGTTTTAGGGGCTCACAGTAGGGGATAGATCAGTTAGATGGTGGCGGTTTTAGGGGCTCACAGTAGGGGATAGATCAGTTAGATGGTGGCGGTTTTAGGGGCTCACAGTAGGGGATAGATCAGTTAGATGGTGGCGGTTTTAGGGGCTCACAGTAGGGGGATAGTTTATGTAGATGGCGGCGGGTTAGGGGTTAAATACTTTATTAGGGATTGAGGCGGGGGATCGCGGTTGACAGGTAGATAGACATTGCACATGCGTTAGGTGTTAGGTTTTATTTAGCAGATCGCTGTTGACAGTTAGATAGACATTGCGCATGCGTTAGGTGTTAGGTTTTATTTAGCAGCTAGTTTAGAGAGTTACGGGGCTCCAATACTCAGCGTAAGGCTTCTTACGGCTGCTTTTTGTGGCGAGGTGAAAATGGAGTAAGATTTCTCCATTTTCGCCACGTAAGTCCTTACGCTGTATATTGGATACCAAACTGCACGGGTTTGGTATACCTGCCTATGGCCCAAAAAACTACGGGCGACGGCAGAAATATACGGGCGTAACTTCTAGGTTACGCCGTATATAGGATACCAAACCCGCGCAAATATTAACTAAGTTCGCTTATTGATCTGGGGGTCGATCCGATAAAAATCGTCGCCCGCAAAAGCTGGTGACGATTTTTATCGGATCGACCCCCAGATCAATAAGCGAACTTAGTTAATTAAAAGAATTATTAGAAATAATAAGCAATATTTGAATAAAGCAAATCAATAAGCATACATCATTACAATGATTTAATGATTATCAGGTTAAAACTAATGAAAACAATCACTAAATTATAGTTATCATTCTTTATAACATATAACACCAGTACAAATCTTTCCCTCTGCGACAAAGCCAAACACAAGAAAGAACTTTTTTTTATAAAAAAGAAAACCAAAACATTCACAATGTTATCATTCTTCTCAAGGATAATAAAGCAAGCTTAAAGTTTAATTTTTACTTAAAGGAAAAACACTGTTTACAGCTTAAAAATATAAAATTTACACTTAAACCTGATAAATGCTAATTATTTCAACAACAACAACAACAAAAAATAATTAATAGAGCCTTTGATCTCTCCACTGTGCCTCCAAATATAATGTTATGAATATTATCATTATTATTATTATTATTATTACTATTATTATTATTATTATTTTATTATTATTTCAGTAGTGTACCTGCAAAGTGTATTATGTGTTTAGACACAATAAATATTATGGAACCTCTATATCATTCTGATAATGTAACTCATTATATATATAATAGCTGTTACCAACTTTGCAGGGGCAATGTGTGCAATTTAATAACACTCTGAACTATATCATTTGCAAAGGATAATATATATTAAACCTGAATCCTTTTAGTTCTGATTTGTCTATTATTAAACTGAGACCAGATCAATAAGCAAACTTAGTTTATTAAAAGAATTATTAGAAATAATAAGCAATATTTGAATAAAGCAAATCAATAAGCACACATCATTACAATGATTTAATGATTATCATATTAAAACTAATGAAAACAATCACTAAATTATTTTACTTGCAGTAGCTTGCGTGTATAATAGAGAAACAGAAACTTTTGTTATTTAAATTCTCAGCATAGCTGGCAAGAATCAGGTAAACTAATAATCCTGGAAGACCATAAGAAAATTATATTATTACCAGATTCCTGATTGACCCAGTGTTATTGTCGACATATAAGACCAGGTTAACAGGAATTACCAAACAAAATATTTGTGACTATAAAGGGCAAACCAGAATTGATTAACTCACCTGATTCAATAATACAATTTTCAATATAAATGTAAAGAGCATAAATCATATTAACAAAAACTGTTTCATATAGGTTTGTTTCATACTTATCAACATTGTGGGATTCTTCACTGGGGTTCAGTGTAAATAGACCCTCTTAGGTTACCCCTGGACCCTCTCTCGCCATTATCCTGACTTGTCTATCTGGTCAGCTTAGCCTCCCATCTCCTCTGGATAGGGTGTGGTCATCATGCATGCTCAGTGTGGCCCCTTGTGCCATCTGCTTGTGTTCCCCTGTCCCCCTTTTGTGGGTGAGTGTGTATTTTATGGAAAGTGCTTAACTCCACCCAAACTGATAAGGTTAGATTCACATAATTGATTGGCTAACACTAATTACAGATTTTTTTTTTTTTATATTTATTTTATAACAATAATGGATAACAAAATAATGAACATGTCTTTTTACCACGCAGGGCAAGAATGCAGATCTTCTGCAGCGACACAGTTTTACAATGTAGTATAAACATACAATGTTAATGTATTCACATTATTGGTTTTTTTTTGTTTTGTTTAAGACATGAACCACAACAACAACATAAAATAAACAACAACAAAAAAACAAAACAAAAAAAAAAACTCTAGACTTAGAGAGGGTATTAACAATACCATATAGTGGACACTTATTATAATATCTTCTCACTTCCTTCCCCTTCCCTTTCTTATAACATCTTCATTCAGAGAAAAAAAAATTCTTACATTTCATCTCGTATTACAATACATTATACATTTCAAACAAAGAAATTAATCAATCATCTGCGATTCGTTTGAGAACTATAACAGAAAAGAGAAACAGGGAATCAGAGAAAGCAATAAAAATGAAGTGGGTCTTCATATACATCCTTAATAAACTCAACTTAATCATATCTATTAATCTTGAATTGCAACCTAACTTACATCGCCTTCTTATTCCTTAAACATATCCTAATCCGCATTATAACAGAAAGATAGGCGTCTGCTGATTGAAACCTTCCCTTTACCTTATGTTAAGTTGTTCACCCAGACATCCTAACAT
Source organism: Bombina bombina (assembly GCF_027579735.1). Lineage (NCBI taxonomy): Eukaryota > Metazoa > Chordata > Amphibia > Anura > Bombinatoridae > Bombina > Bombina bombina. Next base: position 310,298,667 of record NC_069505.1, on the reverse strand, counting down.
AGTTCTACTTATCTTCAGGAAGACCGAAATGTTCTGACCCAAAGCTGTAACCTTATACTATGATATCTTGTATTACCTATATTAAGAACAAACTGGTCTGGTCCCTTCACCAAAATACCCACACACACACGACATTCATTCCAACATAAAAAAAAGGAAGAAAAAAAAAAAAAAGAACACACATCCCTCTCCCTCCCCCCCCCCCCACCAGCCATCACTCCCCAATGTTACTGTCATTATTGCTTGACCACTCCCGTGGAAACCGCCCCACAAGAATGTTTTGCATAACAAAAGTAGAACAACTCAGTGGTGTGACCAATTGAATTTGAATAGTCTTCGGTAATGCTTTAACTACTCCTTCCCATTTAGTAAAAAATAACTGTACTTGCTCACTATTCAGATTCTGTATATTATACTGTTCTAGTATCATTTGCGCAATTACCGCTTTCTTGAATTCAGAGAATTTCGGTGGATGTGTGGCTTTCCATGTTTTCAGTATGATATTGCGGGCTAGAATTAGTATTGTATTAATGAGTTTATAGTTTTTGGCGATGGGAGAATACCTAACTAAAAAGAAAATATCTTGCGGATTTATTCTAACTCTTGTCTCTATTACTTCATTCAGCCAATAGCATACCTTATTCCAGAATTGTATAACCTTAGGGCATAGCCACAGGCAATGTAAAATTTCTGCACGCTCTTTGCTGCACCTTGTGCAAAAATTAGTTTTTTTTTTATACCAAATGGTCAACTTTTCAGGAGTGATGTATACATCATATAATATTTTTAAATGTGACTCTCGCCATGCCGTGGGAACCCAAGTATCATTGACTAACTTGAGGCTCTCCTATATAACTGATAGCTCAATCTCTGGGAAATATCTTTGCCATATTAAATGTATATACTTAATTTGTTTTAATATGCTATGCATATTCAATATGTTATAAAAAGTTGAGATTGAAAATCTACCTGCTTGATATATTTTTATCCCCGCCGAAATTGGACCGCTAGTCCATTTGGCTTTATATTCTCTTTGAATATCCATTACATAGTGTCTAATCTGTAAGTACGCGAAGAAATCTTTATTCTGTATTCCATATTTACAGTAGATATTATTAAATGCCTCTATTATTCCATTCACTACTAATAGCTGATTAACATATTTTAATCCCTTGTCTCTCCAACCCTGGAATACTTGGTTATTATATCCCGGTTGAAATCCAGGGTTCCCTTGTATTGGTAAGAATTCTGTAACATATGGATTGATCTGAATTTCACCACAATATTTTTGCCATGCTATTATAATATTCTTGAACGTCATTAAATTATCTACATTACCAGGCAATTTCCAGATTGGGCAATGCAATATGGCCTTAAGCTCAAAGGGAGCAATGATACTGGATTCGCATTGATAAAAAGTAACATGTTCTATTTCAGTGATCCAATCAATGGCATATTTTAGTAGGGTAACCCAATTATAATATTTGATATTTGGAAAGGCTAGCCCTGCTGCCAGATTAGTGTTCATTAATCTTTTTATGGCAATCCGCGTTTTTCCCCCTTTCCATATAAACTTAGCGCATATCTGATTAAACGTATTAATGTCTGCATTTTTAAGAATTACTGGTATGTTTTGTAATAAGTACAGCATTTTCGGGAATAATATTGTTTTTATCAACAGAACATGTGCTATTAATGAAATCGGCAAGTTACTCCAAGAATCTAGTTTATTTTGCATTTCCTTCAGACAACCTGAACCTTGTTACTTAGAATTATACCTAAATAATTAATCTGTTTATTTTCTCTTAATTAGGATGTTTAACAGTGACTCTTAATGGTTTAGTAATCCAAAGCAACTCTGATTAGGTCAGATTAATTTTGTATCCTGACACTAAGCCAAAGAGTCGAATATTTTCTAGAAGCTTCGGCAGGCTAATTTTAAGATTACTTAAAAAAACCACCAAGTCATCCGCATACAATGACAGAATAAACTTTTGTTTCCCTATACTAATACCCTCTAGTTGCTCATGTAATGCAATGGCCAAAGGCTCAAGTGTAATATTGAATAATAGAGGGGATAGTGGACACCCTTGTCTTGTTCCTCTGTGAAGGGAAAAGAAGTCTGTAATTGTGCTATTTATAATAATAGATGACATTGGCTTACTATACATTAGCTGTACAAAATTACTAAAGTGACCAGTAAACCCACATTTTTCTATTGTGGTAAACAAATGACTCCAGCTTATATAATCAAATGCTTTTTCTGCGTCGAGGGTTAGTATAGCGGAATCCATCATTTTTTCCCCCTTTTCTTTAATCTTATTCCAGAAGTAGTCTAGAATAAGCATAGTCGTCCGCATATTCTTAACCGGATTCCTCCCTTGCATAAAGCCTACCTGATTTTCATGAATAATCACAGATTAATTAACAGATTAATTACAGATTACAGACTAATATCAGACTAATTACAGATTAATTAACATTTTTGTTAATAAGCTAAGATTTAGAAGTTAGAATATTTTTCCCTTGGAAGATGGCACTCGTCACTAAGCTATAAAAGACAAATATGTATTTTGTAAATATATTCTGAAAAACAAGTCAGTATCTCTATTTGACCATTAACCAAGGTTGAACCCCACTAATGTTTATAGAAAAAAAGACTTACTGGAACCATTTATGACAAACATGTGGATATTTGTGAATATTTATACCAGTAATATAATGATAGGAATCATGCAGCTATGTTGGGGACCTTGAATATCATAGTATCAAAACATGGATTATTTTGATAAAGTACAAAAACTTCACAGTAAGCAATTATATACTGACAAGCAGCACTAGCTAATAGCTACATATTAATACTGAAAAATTACATATGTGATATGCATATGCAATATCAAAATGGTGAATTATACTGGACAATTGTCCTGACAATCCCTATCTTCAAATAAATTTAAACTTACCTGTAGAATTAAAATAAACTATATTAAACTATTAATTAACCTACCCTATTATCCTACAATTAAATTAAACTACCAATTAAATTAAATACATTAAATATTAAAAAACCTAACCCTACTCAAATCAATTAAATATACTATTAAACATTATTAAAAGTACTAAATTACAGAAAAAAACAAAAACTAAGTTACAAAAAAACAAACACTAAATTACGAAAAATAAAATACCACATTATCAAAAATAAAAAAGAATTACACCTAATCTTATAGCCCTAGCAAAATAAAAAGCCCCCCAAAATAAAAAACCCTAGCCTACAATAAACTACCAAGGGCCTTGAAAGGGCCTTTTGTGGGTCATTGCCCCAAAGATATCAGCTCTTTTACCTGTAAAAAAAATACAAACACCCCCCAACAGTAAAACCCACCACCCAACCAACCAACCCCCCCAAATAGAAAACCTATCTAAAATAACCTAAGCTCCCCATTGCCCTGAAAAGGGCATTTGTATGGGCATTGCCCTTAAAATGGCATTTAGCCCTTTTACATGCCCAGACCCTAAGCTAAAAATAAAACCCACCCAAAAAAACTTAAATAAAGCTAACAATAACCCCCAACGATCCACTTTCAGTTATTGAAGTCCTCCTTTAAGGATCCATCCAGCCAGCAAGAAGTCTTCATCCAGGCGGCCTCTTTGATCTTCATCCAGCCGGCGAAGTCCTCATCTAGGCGGCAAGACGTCTTCATCCAGAGGGCATCTTCTATCTTTATCCATCTGGCGTGAACCGGTTGCCACCGTAAACTGGTACTTCAATGCAAGTGACGTCATCTAAGATGGCGCCCCTTGCATTCCTATTGGCTGAAAGATTTCAATCAGCCAATAGGATTAGAGCGGCTCTCATTCTATTGGCTGTTCCAATCAGCCAATAGGATGAGAGCTCAATCCCATTGGTAGTTTATTGTAGGCTAGGGTTTGGGGGGGGGGTATTTTGATAGGGCTATTATATTAGGTGTAATTCTTTTTTATTTTTGATAATGTGTTTTTTTAGTTTTCGCAATTTAGTGTTTTTTTTGTAACTTAGTTTATTTTTATTTTGGTAATGTAGTACTTATAATAAGGTTTAATAGTATATTTAAATAATTTGAGTTGGGTTAGGTTTTTTTAATATGTAATTTAGTTTATTTAATTGGTATTTAAATTTAATTGTAGTATAATAGTTAGGGTAGGTTAATTAATATTTTAAAATAGTTTATTTTAATTCTACAGGTAAGTTTAAATTTATTTGAAGATAGGGATGTTGTAATTTTAATTTAAAGTTAGCGGGTTGTTAGGTTTAGGGGTTAATAGCTTAATTTAGTTTATGGTGATGTGGGGGGCTGACAGTTTAGGGTTTAATAGGTTTAGTTAGTGGTGGTGATGTGGGAGGCCAGAGGTTTAGGGGTTAATACATTTATTTAGTGGTGGCGGTGTCAGGGAGTGGCAGAATAGGGGTTAATAACTTTATTTATGTTGCGGCGGGGTCAGGAAGTGGAGGGATAGGGGTTAAACATTTTAGTATAGTGGTGGTGTTTAGTGACAGGGTATAAATAAAGTTGGTAAAAATCCGAATAGACACAAGATCGATGACTGTTAGTTAACAACAGTCCGATGCTCATTGCCCCATACTTGGTGCGTGTCTTTTTGCCGGCTTTTTTTATAAATAAGGAGAGCGTGTTGAGATACGCGGCCGCGATGTTAGGCAAGCGTATTGGTGCCGGCGAATGCAACAAAGTTGAGGCTTTGATAAATATCCCCCAGAGAGTGCAATTATTGGATCTGTTTATGCATATATATTTTTTTTGCACCCTGGTACTACAACTTTGGGCAAGTGGGAATGCACTATTCACTACTTTATATAAAGTGCATTGGTGCCATTTGCAGTCAAGTAGCTGAAAACATAAAATAACATATTTATGCAATATTTATATTTAATAAAGTGTTTGAATATTGATTTACTGTAAATATTGCACATTCCAATATTTTTTACATAAGGGGGTGTGTTCTAAGCATTGTTAAATAGATATTCATATATATATATATATATATATATATATATATATATATATATATTTCTGTATATATCTGTACCAATATATCATTTTATATATATATATATATATATATATATATATATGTATGTTTGCGTGTTTATATAGATATATAGATGATGATAGATAGATAGATAGATAGATAGATAGATAGATAGATAGATAGATTGATAGAGGTATAGATATATATTTTACCAATAGACTTAAAATGTGAAGAACATTGGTATGTGAAATATTAATATTTCATGTCGAGTTAGCACACTTAAAGGAATAGGAAAGTTAAAGTTTAACTTGCATGTTTCAGATAGAGCATGTCATTTTAAGACACTTTTAAATTCACTTCTATTTCCAAATGTGCTTCATTCTCTTGGTATCCCTTGTTGAAAAAGAATATGCACATATCCTACACTAGTGGGAGCTAGCTGCTGATTGGTGCCTGCACACATTTGTCTCTTGTGTTAAGCTAGCTGCCAGTAGTGTAATGCTGTTTCTTCAGCAAAGGATAACAAGAGAATGAAGCAAATATGATAATAGAAGTAAATTGGAAAGTTGTTTAAAATAGTATGTTCTATCTAAATCATTGGATTTTTTTTGGGGGGTGGGTTCTGTCCCTTTAAGAAAACATGATTGAGTTTGTGCAACTTGTTGGGTGTTAGTTTTTTTCCTTCTACTTTTTGTGCTTCATTGAAGTCTATGAGGGGATATGTTAACATGATCATGATATTAGGACTTCGGCTTTTTGCGCACATCAGGTAAGTGCTTGTGCGAAATGTATTACTTTCAACTTGTAATACGCGGCGACCCGAGGCACACAAATATCTTACTTCTAGCAGAGTTAATGCAAGAGTGAGAGTGTAAACTACCGCTCCAGTCGTAATCTATCTCTTTGTCAGGGAAACATTGGCAGTATTCCTTGTGGATTATCAGATGAAATGTTTTATACATTTTTTTTGGTTCCAAAAGTATTTTAAAAGATATTACTCAACTTTTTGTTTTGAAAAAATGATGTTCCAGTATAAACATGTTTTTCTTTGTACATTTTCCCTGCCAACCAATGAGCAATGGATTCCTAAGTATTATTTGCAGTTTCTGAAAGCTTCATTTTAAATTTAAAGGGACATGAAACCCAAAAAAATTCTAACATGATTCAGATAGAGAATATAATTTTAAACAACTTTCCAATTTACTTCTATTATCTAATTTGCTTCATTCTTTAGATATGCCTTGTTGAAGAAATATCAATGCACATGTGTGAGCCAATCACATGAGGTTTCTATGTACAGCCACCAATCAACAGCTACTGAGCATATCTAGATATGCATTTCAACAAAGCATATCAAGAGAATGAAGCAAATTAGATAATTAAAGTAAATTGGAAAGTTGTTTAAAATTGCATGCTCTTTGTAAATCATGAAATAAAAAAAAATGGGTTTCATGTCCCTTTAAGCAGCTTACCTTACCTTTTATCATGAATAAAAACACAATAGACAATTTTTAGCTCAAACAGTGATCTTTCAGTTATGCTTTAAATACTAGCAGCCTTATAACATGGCCAAATATAGCTAAATTCAGAGCCATACTTTAAAGTGAATGTAAATTTTCATGAATGAGTGCCTGTTTTTTTAAAAATACTATTAAAAACAGGGGCACTTTCATTCATGAAAGTTTACATTGCAGTGGCTTTGTTAAAATACTTACCTTTTTCTTCTTCCAAGCCGGACCAGCGATCCCCCGCTCGCTTTACAAGCTTAGCACAGCAATGACGAAATAGGCTTCCTCCAATCACAGCATGGCCGCATCAAATGTTTGCTCTGGGGGGGGGAGCCATGATTGAAGGAGACCAGATTCGTCATTGCTGACATAAGTACATTATACATTTTTTACATTATATTAGGGTTAATATAGTTAATATAGTTAATATATTATATATATTAACTATATTAACCCTAATTATATTAGGGTTAATATAGTTAATATCATTATTATATATATATATATATATATATATATATATATATATATATATATATATATTAAGTATAATAACCCTATCTAACTCTAACATCCTAACTAAACTCTTATTAAAATAAATCTAATATTAATATTATTAATTAAAATATTCCTATTTAAATCTAAATACTTACCTATAAAATAAACCCTAAGATAGCTGCAATATAATTAATAATTACATTGTAGCTATGTTAGGGTTTATATTTATTTTACAGGTAAATTGTTAATTATTTTAACTAGGTATAATAGCTATTAAATAGTTATGAACTATTTAATAGCTACCTAGTTAAAATAATTACCCAATTACCTGTAAAATAAATCCTAACCTAAGTTACAAATACACCTACACTATCAATAAATTAAATAAACTACAAATATCTATCTAAAAATACAATTAAATAAACTAAACTAAATTACAAAAAAAAACACTAAATTACAAAAAATAAAAAAAAGATTACAAGATTTTTAAGCTAATTACACCTATTCTAAGCCCCCTAATAAAAAATAAACCCCCAAAATAAAAAAAAATCCCTACCCTATTCTAAATTAAAAATAGTTCAAAGCTCTTTTACCTTACCAGCCCTTAAAAGGGCATTTTGTGGGGGCATGCCCCAAATAAAACTGCTCTTTTGCCTGAAAAAACCCCACAATACCACCCCCCAACATTACAACCCACCACCCACATACCCCTAATCTAACCCAAACCCCCCTTAAATAAACCTAACACTACCTCCCTGAAGATCTCCCTACCTTGTATTCACCCCGCCGGGCAGAACTCTTCATCCGATCCGGGCGATGTCCAATCAAGCGGCAAAGAAGAATTCTTCATCCCGGTGATGTCTTTCTCCAAGCGGCAGCAAAGTCTTCTTCCATCGGGCAGCATCTTCCATCAAGCAGCATCTTCAATCTTCATTCTTCGCTCCTCCAACGCGGAGCATCCATCCCGGCCGACGACTGAACGCAAATGAGGTACCTTTAAATGACGTCATCCAAGATGGCGTCCGTCGAATTCCGATTGGCTGATAGGATTCTATCAGCCAATCCGAATTAAGGTAGAAAAATCTGATTGGTTCAGCCAATCAGATTGAACTTGAATCTGATTGGCTGATTCAATCAGCCAATCAGATTTTTCTACCTTAATTCCGATTGGCTGATAGAATCCTATCAGCCAATCGGAATTCGACGGACGCCATCTTGGATGACGTCATTTAAAGGTACCTCATTCGTCCTTCAGTCGTCGGCCGGGATGGATGCTCCGCGTTGGAGGAGCGAAGAATGAAGATTGAAGATGCCGCTTGATGGAAGATGCTGCCCGATGGAAGAAGACTTTGCTGCCGCTTGGAGAAAGACATCACCGGGATGAAGAATTCTTCTTTGCCGCTTGATTGGACATCGCCCGGATCGGATGAAGTGTTCTGCCCGGCGGGGTGAATACAAGGTAGGGAGATCTTCAGGGGGGTAGTGTTAGGTTTATTTAAGGGGGGTTTGGGTTAGATTAGGGGTATGTGGGTGGTGGGTTGTAATGTTGGGGGGTGGTATTGTGTTTTTTTTTTCAGGCAAAAGAGCAGTTTTCTTTGGGGCATGCCCCCACAAAAGGCCCTTTTAAGGGCTGGTAAGGTAAAAGAGCTTTGAACTATTTTTAATTTAGAATAGGGTAGGTAATTTTTTTTATTTTGGGGGTTTATTATTTTATTAGGGGGCTTAGAATAGGTGTAATTAGCTTAAAAATCTTGTAATCTTTTTTTTATTTTTTGTAATTTAGTGTTTTGTTTTTTTTGTAATTTAGTTTAGTTTATTTAATTGTATTTTTAGATAGATATTTGTAGTTTATTTAATTTATTGATAGTGTAGGTGTATTTGTAACTTAGGTTAGGATTTATTTTACAGGTAATTGGGTAATTATTTTAACTAGGTAGCTATTAAATAGTTCATAACTATTTAATAGCTATTATACCTAGTTAAAATAATTAACAATTTACCTGTAAAATAAATATAAACCCTAACATAGCTACAATGTAATTATTAATTATATTGTAGCTATCTTAGGGTTTATTTTATAGGTAAGTATTTAGATTTAAATAGGAATATTTTAGTTTATAATATAAATTAGATTTATTTAATAAGAATTTAGGTAGGGGTGTTAGGGTTAGATAGAGTTAATATAGTTAATATAAATAATATAGTAACTATAGTAACTATATTAACCCTAATATAATTAGGGTTAATATAGTTAATATATATAATGTAATAACTATATTAACTATAATATACTTAGGGTTAATATAGATAATATCGCTGGCGGCGGGGTAGGTAGATTAAATTAGGGGTTAATAATTTTAATATAGATTGCGGCGGTGTAAGGGGCTTACATTAGGGGTTAATACCATTAATATAGGTGGCGGCGGTGTAGGGAGGGCAGGTTATAGGGCAAAAGAGCTGTTAACTTTGGGGCAAAGCCCCGCAAAAGGCCCTTTTAAGGGCTGGTAATAGAGCTTATTACTTTATGGATATTAGATTAGGGGTTAATAATATTAATATAGCTGGCGGCGGTGAAAGGGGTCAGATTAGGGGATAGATCAGTTAGATGGTGGAGGTTTTAGGGGCTCACAGTAGGGGATAGATCAGTTAGATGGTGGCGGTTTTAGGGGCTCACAGTAGGGGATAGATCAGTTAGATGGTGGCGGTTTTAGGGGCTCACAGTAGGGGATAGATCAGTTAGATGGTGGCGGTTTTAGGGGCTCACAGTAGGGGGATAGTTTATGTAGATGGCGGCGGGTTAGGGGTTAAATACTTTATTAGGGATTGAGGCGGGGGATCGCGGTTGACAGGTAGATAGACATTGCACATGCGTTAGGTGTTAGGTTTTATTTAGCAGATCGCTGTTGACAGTTAGATAGACATTGCGCATGCGTTAGGTGTTAGGTTTTATTTAGCAGCTAGTTTAGAGAGTTACGGGGCTCCAATACTCAGCGTAAGGCTTCTTACGGCTGCTTTTTGTGGCGAGGTGAAAATGGAGTAAGATTTCTCCATTTTCGCCAAGTAAGTCCTTACGCTGTATATTGGATACCAAACTGCGCGGGTTTGGTATACCTGCCTATGGCCCAAAAAACTACGGGCGACGGCAGAAATATACGGGCGTAACTTCTAGGTTACGCCGTATATAGGATACCAAACCCGCGCAAATATTAACTAAGTTCGCTTATTGATCTGGGGGTCGATCCGATAAAAATCGTCGCCCGCAAAAGCTGGTGACGATTTTTATCGGATCGACCCCCAGATCAATAAGCGAACTTAGTTAATTAAAAGAATTATTAGAAATAATAAGCAATATTTGAATAAAGCAAATCAATAAGCATACATCATTACAATGATTTAATGATTATCAGGTTAAAACTAATGAAAACAATCACTAAATTATAGTTATCATTCTTTATAACATATAACACCAGTACAAATCTTTCCCTCTGCGACAAAGCCAAACACAAGAAAGAACTTTTTTTTATAAAAAAGAAAACCAAAACATTCACAATGTTATCATTCTTCTCAAGGATAATAAAGCAAGCTTAAAGTTTAATTTTTACTTAAAGGAAAAACCCTGTTTACAGCTTAAAAATATAAAATTTACACTTAAACCTGATAAATGCTAATTATTTCAACAACAACAACAACAAAAAATAATTAATAGAGCCTTTGATCTCTCCACTGTGCCTCCAAATATAATGTTATGAATATTATCATTATTATTATTATTATTATTACTATTATTATTATTATTATTTTATTATTATTTCAGTAGTGTACCTGCAAAGTGTATTATGTGTTTAGACACAATAAATATTATGGAACCTCTATATCATTCTGATAATGTAACTCATTATATATATAATAGCTGTTACCAACTTTGCAGGGGCAATGTGTGCAATTTAATAACACTCTGAACTATATCATTTGCAAAGGATAATATATATTAAACCTGAATCCTTTTAGTTCTGATTTGTCTATTATTAAACTGAGACCAGATCAATAAGCAAACTTAGTTTATTAAAAGAATTATTAGAAATAATAAGCAATATTTGAATAAAGCAAATCAATAAGCACACATCATTACAATGATTTAATGATTATCATATTAAAACTAATGAAAACAATCACTAAATTATTTTACTTGCAGTAGCTTGCGTGTATAATAGAGAAACAGAAACTTTTGTTATTTAAATTCTCAGCATAGCTGGCAAGAATCAGGTAAACTAATAATCCTGGAAGACCATAAGAAAATTATATTATTACCAGATTCCTGATTGACCCAGTGTTATTGTCGACATATAAGACCAGGTTAACAGGAATTACCAAACAAAATATTTGTGACTATAAAGGGCAAACCAGAATTGATTAACTCACCTGATTCAATAATACAATTTTCAATATAAATGTAAAGAGCATAAATCATATTAACAAAAACTGTTTCATATAGGTTTGTTTCATACTTATCAACATTGTGGGATTCTTCACTGGGGTTCAGTGTAAATAGACCCTCTTAGGTTACCCCTGGACCCTCTCTCGCCATTATCCTGACTTGTCTATCTGGTCAGCTTAGCCTCCCATCTCCTCTGGATAGGGTGTGGTCATCATGCATGCTCAGTGTGGCCCCTTGTGCCATCTGCTTGTGTTCCCCTGTCCCCCTTTTGTGGGTGAGTGTGTATTTTATGGAAAGTGCTTAACTCCACCCAAACTGATAAGGTTAGATTCACATAATTGATTGGCTAACACTAACACTAATTACAGATTTTTTTTTTTTTTATATTTATTTTATAACAATAATGGATAACAAAATAATGAACATGTCTTTTTACCACGCAGGGCAAGAATGCAGATCTTCTGCAGCGACACAGTTTTACAATGTAGTATAAACATACAATGTTAATGTATTCACATTATTGGTTTTTTTTTGTTTTGTTTAAGACATGAACCACAACAACAACATAAAATAAACAACAACAAAAAAACAAAACAAAAAAAAAAACTCTAGACTTAGAGAGGGTATTAACAATACCATATAGTGGACACTTATTATAATATCTTCTCACTTCCTTCCCCTTCCCTTTCTTATAACATCTTCATTCAGAGAAAAAAAAATTCTTACATTTCATCTCGTATTACAATACATTATACATTTCAAACAAAGAAATTAATTAATCATCTGCGATTCGTTTGAGAACTATAACAGAAAAGAGAAACAGGGAATCAGAGAAAGCAATAAAAATGAAGTGGGTCTTCATATACATCCTTAATAAACTCAACTTAATCATATCTATTAATCTTGAATTGCAACCTAACTTACATCGCCTTCTTATTCCTTAAACATATCCTAATCCGCATTATAACAGAAAGATAGGCGTCTGCTGATTGAAACCTTCCCTTTACCTTATGTTAAATTGTTCACCCAGACATCCTAACATAGTTCTACTTATCTTCAGGAAGACCGAAATGTTCTGACCCAAAGCTGTAACCTTATACTATGATATCTTGTATTACCTATATTAAGAACAAACTGGTCTGGTCCCTTCACCAAAATACCCACACACACACGACATTCATTCCAACATAAAAAAAAGGAAGAAAAAAAAAAAAAAGAACACACATCCCTCTCCCTCCCCCCCCCCACCAGCCATCACTCCCCAATGTTACTGTCATTATTGCTTGACCACTCCCGTGGAAACCGCCCCACAAGAATGTTTTGCATAACAAAAGTAGAACAACTCAGTGGTGTGACCAATTGAATTTGAATAGTCTTCGGTAATGCTTTAACTACTCCTTCCCATTTAGTAAAAAATAACTGTACTTGCTCACTATTCAGATTCTGTATATTATACTGTTCTAGTATCATTTGCGCAATTACCGCTTTCTTGAATTCAGAGAATTTCGGTGGATGTGTGGCTTTCCATGTTTTCAGTATGATATTGCGGGCTAGAATTAGTATTGTATTAATGAGTTTATAGTTTTTGGCGATGGGAGAATACCTAACTAAAAAGAAAATATCTTGCGGATTTATTCTAACTCTTGTCTCTATTACTTCATTCAGCCAATAGCATACCTTATTCCAGAATTGTATAACCTTAGGGCATAGCCACAGGCAATGTAAAATTTCTGCACGCTCTTTGCTGCACCTTGTGCAAAAATTAGTTTTTTTTTTATACCAAATGGTCAACTTTTCAGGAGTGATGTATACATCATATAATATTTTTAAATGTGACTCTCGCCATGCCGTGGGAACCCAAGTATCATTGACTAACTTGAGGCTCTCCTATATAACTGATAGCTCAATCTCTGGGAAATATCTTTGCCATATTAAATGTATATACTTAATTTGTTTTAATATGCTATGCGTATTCAATATGTTATAAAAAGTTGAGATTGAAAATCTACCTGCTTGATATATTTTTATCCCCGCCGAAATTGGACCGCTAGTCCATTTGGCTTTATATTCTCTTTGAATATCCATTACATAGTGTCTAATCTGTAAGTACGCGAAGAAATCTTTATTCTGTATTCCATATTTACAGTAGATATTATTAAATGCCTCTATTATTCCATTCACTACTAATAGCTGATTAACATATTTTAATCCCTTGTCTCTCCAACCCTGGAATACTTGGTTATTATATCCCGGTTGAAATCCAGGGTTCCCTTGTATTGGTAAGAATTCTGTAACATATGGATTGATCTGAATTTCACCACAATATTTTTGCCATGCTATTATAATATTCTTGAACGTCATTAAATTATCTACATTACCAGGCAATTTCCAGATTGGGCAATGCAATATGGCCTTAAGCTCAAAGGGAGCAATGATACTGGATTCGCATTGATAAAAAGTAACATGTTCTATTTCAGTGATCCAATCAATGGCATATTTTAGTAGGGTAACCCAATTATAATATTTGATATTTGGAAAGGCTAGCCCTGCTGCCAGATTAGTGTTCATTAATCTTTTTATGGCAATCCGCGTTTTTCCCCCTTTCCATATAAACTTAGCGCATATCTGATTAAACGTATTAATGTCTGCATTTTTAAGAATTACTGGTATGTTTTGTAATAAGTACAGCATTTTCGGGAATAATATTGTTTTTATCAACAGAACATGTGCTATTAATGAAATCGGCAAGTTACTCCAAGAATCTAGTTTATTTTGCATTTCCTTCAGACAACCTGAACCTTGTTACTTAGAATTATACCTAAATAATTAATCTGTTTATTTTCTCTTAATTAGGATGTTTAACAGTGACTCTTAATGGTTTAGTAATCCAAAGCAACTCTGATTAGGTCAGATTAATTTTGTATCCTGACACTAAGCCAAAGAGTCGAATATTTTCTAGAAGCTTCGGCAGGCTAATTTTAAGATTACTTAAAAAACCCACCAAGTCATCCGCATACAATGACAGAATAAACTTTTGTTTCCCTATACTAATACCCTCTAGTTGCTCATGTAATGCAATGGCCAAAGGCTCAAGTGTAATATTGAATAATAGAGGGGATAGTGGACACCCTTGTCTTGTTCCTCTGTGAAGGGAAAAGAAGTCTGTAATTGAGCTATTTATAATAATAGATGACATTGGCTTACTATACATTAGCTGTACAAAATTACTAAAGTGACCAGTAAACCCACATTTTTCTATTGTGGTAAACAAATGACTCCAGCTTATATAATCAAATGCTTTTTCTGCGTCGAGGGTTAGTATAGCGGAATCCATCATTTTTTCCCCCTTTTCTTTAATCTTATTCCAGAAGTAGTCTAGAATAAGCATAGTCGTCCGCATATTCTTAACCGGATTCCTCCCTTGCATAAAGCCTACCTGATTTTCATGAATAATCACAGATTAATTAACAGATTAATTACAGATTACAGACTAATATCAGACTAATTACAGATTAATTAACATTTTTGTTAATAAGCTAAGATTTAGAAGTTAGAATATTTTTCCCTTGGAAGATGGCACTCGTCACTAAGCTATAAAAGACAAATATGTATTTTGTAAATATATTCTGAAAAACAAGTCAGTATCTCTATTTGACCATTAACCAAGGTTGAACCCCACTAATGTTTATAGAAAAAAAGACTTACTGGAACCATTTATGACAAACATGTGGATATTTGTGAATATTTATACCAGTAATATAATGATAGGAATCATGCAGCTATGTTGGGGACCTTGAATATCATAGTATCAAAACATGGATTATTTTGATAAAGTACAAAAACTTCACAGTAAGCAATTATATACTGACAAGCAGCACTAGCTAATAGCTACATATTAATACTGAAAAATTACATATGTGATATGCATATGCAATATCAAAATGGTGAATTATACTGGACAATTGTCCTGACAATCCCTATCTTCAAATAAATTTAAACTTACCTGTAGAATTAAAATAAACTATATTAAACTATTAATTAACCTACCCTATTATCCTACAATTAAATTAAACTACCAATTAAATTAAATACATTACATATTAAAAAACCTAACCCTACTCAAATCAATTAAATATACTATTAAACATTATTAAAAGTACTAAATTACAGAAAAAAACAAAAACTAAGTTACAAAAAAACAAACACTAAATTACGAAAAATAAAATACCACATTATCAAAAATAAAAAAGAATTACACCTAATCTTATAGCCCTAGCAAAATAAAAAGCCCCCAAAAATAAAAAACCCTAGCCTACAATAAACTACCAAGGGCCTTGAAAGGGCCTTTTGTGGGTCATTGCCCCAAAGATATCAGCTCTTTTACCTGTAAAAAAAATACAAACACCCCCCAACAGTAAAACCCACCACCCAACCAACCAACCCCCCCAAATAGAAAACCTATCTAAAATAACCTAAGCTCCCCATTGCCCTGAAAAGGGCATTTGTATGGGCATTGCCCTTAAAATGGCATTTAGCCCTTTTACATGCCCAGACCCTAAGCTAAAAATAAAACCCACCCAAAAAAACTTAAATAAAGCTAACAATAACCCCCAACGATCCACTTTCAGTTATTGAAGTCCTCCTTTAAGGATCCATCCAGCCAGCAAGAAGTCTTCATCCAGGCGGCCTCTTTGATCTTCATCCAGCCGGCGAAGTCCTCATCTAGGCGGCAAGACGTCTTCATCCAGAGGGCATCTTCTATCTTTATCCATCTGGCGTGAACCGGTTGCCACCGTAAACTGGTACTTCAATGCAAGTGACGTCATCTAAGATGGCGCCCCTTGCATTCCTATTGGCTGAAAGATTTCAATCAGCCAATAGGATTAGAGCGGCTCTCATTCTATTGGCTGTTCCAATCAGCCAATAGGATGAGAGCTCAATCCCATTGGTAGTTTATTGTAGGCTAGGGTTTGGGGGGGGGGGGTATTTTGATAGGGCTATTATATTAGGTGTAATTCTTTTTTATTTTTGATAATGTGTTTTTTTAGTTTTCGCAATTTAGTGTTTTTTTTTGTAACTTAGTTTATTTTTATTTTGGTAATGTAGTACTTATAATAAGGTTTAATAGTATATTTAAATAATTTGAGTAGGGTTAGGTTTTTTTAATATGTAATTTAGTTTATTTAATTGGTATTTAAATTTAATTGTAGTATAATAGTTAGGGTAGGTTAATTAATATTTTAAAATAGTTTATTTTAATTCTACAGGTAAGTTTAAATTTATTTGAAGATAGGGATGTTGTAATTTTAATTTAAAGTTAGCGGGTTGTTAGGTTTAGGGGTTAATAGCTTAATTTAGTTTATGGTGATGTGGGGGGCTGACAGTTTAGGGTTTAATAGGTTTAGTTAGTGGTGGTGATGTGGGAGGCCAGAGGTTTAGGGGTTAATACATTTATTTAGTGGTGGCGGTGTCAGGGAGTGGCAGAATAGGGGTTAATAACTTTATTTATGTTGCGGCGGGGTCAGGAAGTGGAGGGATAGGGGTTAAACATTTTAGTATAGTGGTGGTGTTTAGTGACAGGGTATAAATAAAGTTGGTAAAAATCCGAATAGACACAAGATCGATGACTGTTAGTTAACAACAGTCCGATGCTCATTGCCCCATACTTGGTGCGTGTCTTTTTGCCGGCTTTTTTTATAAATAAGGAGAGCGTGTTGAGATACGCGGCCGCGATGTTAGGCAAGCGTATTGGTGCCGGCGAATGCAACAAAGTTGAGGCTTTGATAAATATCCCCCAGAGAGTGCAATTATTGGATCTGTTTATGCATATATATTTTTTTTGCACCCTGGTACTACAACTTTGGGCAAGTGGGAATGCACTATTCACTACTTTATATAAAGTGCATTGGTGCCATTTGCAGTCAAGTAGCTGAAAACATAAAATAACATATTTATGCAATATTTATATTTAATAAAGTGTTTAAATATTGATTTACTGTAAATATTGCACATTCCAATATTTTTTACATAAGGGGGTGTGTTCTAAGCATTGTTAAATAGATATTCATATATATATATATATATATATATATATATATATATATATATATATATATATATATATATTTCTGTATATATCTGTACCAATATATCATTTTATATATATATATATATATATATATATATGTATGTTTGCGTGTTTATATAGATATATAGATGATGATAGATAGATAGATAGATAGATAGATAGATAGATTGATAGAGGTATAGATATATATTTTACCAATAGACTTAAAATGTGAAGAACATTGGTATGTGAAATATTAATATTTCATGTCGAGTTAGCACACTTAAAGGAATAGGAAAGTTAAAGTTTAACTTGCATGTTTCAGATAGAGCATGTCATTTTAAGACACTTTTAAATTCACTTCTATTTCCAAATGTGCTTCATTCTCTTGGTATCCCTTGTTGAAAAAGAATATGCACATATCCTACACTAGTGGGAGCTAGCTGCTGATTGGTGCCTGCACACATTTGTCTCTTGTGTTAAGCTAGCTGCCAGTAGTGTAATGCTGTTTCTTCAGCAAAGGATAACAAGAGAATGAAGCAAATATGATAATAGAAGTAAATTGGAAAGTTGTTTAAAATAGTATGTTCTATCTAAATCATTGGATTTTTTTTGGGGGGTGGGTTCTGTCCCTTTAAGAAAACATGATTGAGTTTGTGCAACTTGTTGGGTGTTAGTTTTTTTCCTTCTACTTTTTGTGCTTCATTGAAGTCTATGAGGGGATATGTTAACATGATCATGATATTAGGACTTCGGCTTTTTGCGCACATCAGGTAAGTGCTTGTGCGAAATGTATTACTTTCAACTTGTAATACGCGGCGACCCGAGGCACACAAATATCTTACTTCTAGCAGAGTTAATGCAAGAGTGAGAGTGTAAACTACCGCTCCAGTCGTAATCTATCTCTTTGTCAGGGAAACATTGGCAGTATTCCTTGTGGATTATCAGATGAAATGTTTTATACATTTTTTTTGGTTCCAAAAGTATTTTAAAAGATATTACTCAACTTTTTGTTTTGAAAAAATGATGTTCCAGTATAAACATGTTTTTCTTTGTACATTTTCCCTGCCAACCAATGAGCAATGGATTCCTAAGTATTATTTGCAGTTTCTGAAAGCTTCATTTTAAATTTAAAGGGACATGAAACCCAAAAAAATTCTAACATGATTCAGATAGAGAATATAATTTTAAACAACTTTCCAATTTACTTCTATTATCTAATTTGCTTCATTCTTTAGATATGCCTTGTTGAAGAAATATCAATGCACATGTGTGAGCCAATCACATGAGGTTTCTATGTACAGCCACCAATCAACAGCTACTGAGCATATCTAGATATGCATTTCAACAAGGCATATCTAAAGAATGAAGCAAATTAGATAATAGAAGTAAATTGGAAAGTTGTTTAAAATTGCATGCTCTTTGTAAATCATGAAATAAAAAAAAATGGGTTTCATGTCCCTTTAAGCAGCTTACCTTACCTTTTATCATGAATAAAAACACAATAGACAATTTTTAGCTCAAACAGTGATCTTTCAGTTATGCTTTAAATACTAGCAGCCTTATAACATGGCCAAATATAGCTAAATTCAGAGCCATACTTTAAAGTGAATGTAAATTTTCATGAATGAGTGCCTGTTTTTTTAAAAATACTATTAAAAACAGGGGCACTTTCATTCATGAAAGTTTACATTGCAGTGGCTTTGTTAAAATACTTACCTTTTTCTTCTTCCAAGCCGGACCAGCGATCCCCCGCTCGCTTTACAAGCTTAGCACAGCAATGACGAAATAGGCTTCCTCCAATCACAGCATGGCCGCATCAAATGTTTGCTCTGGGGGGGGGAGCCATGATTGAAGGAGACCAGATTCGTCATTGCTGACATAAGTACAGAGGATCTGCGGGCAGGGGATGGCTGGTCTGGCTTGGAAGGAGAAAAAGGTAAGTATTTTAGCAAAACCTCTGCAATGTAAACTTTCATGAATGAAAGTGCCCCTTTTTTTAATAGCATTTTTACATTTACTTTAATTTCCCAAATTCACTCAAATTTTTTTTTTTATTTAAAGGGCCATAATACCCAAATGTTTAAACACTTGAAAGTGATGCAGCATAGCTGTAAAAAGCTGACTAGAAAATATCACCTGAACATCTCTATGTAAAAAAGAAAGATATTTTATCTCAAAAGTTCCTCAGTAGCCACCTCCCATTGTAAAGGATTTCTAACCAGCATTTTAGTGTGTCTGTCCTGGGACAGCTTAGGGGATGAGCCTTGTGAACTCTCATGTTATTTCACCAATCAGGTAAAGGAAGCTTACTATGAAATCTCATGAGAGTTAAGTCAAATCTCATGAGATCACAGTAAGAGTTCATGACCTCAGCACTGCTGATGCTGATTGGCTGCTGTTCATATCTTCATTTTTTTTTTTATTTTTACCTGCAGCTGGGAGCAGCTGAAGTATAACTTTTTACACAGAACTTACTCTGCTGAGCTGAGGAAATTGTGAGGTAAAATATCTTCCTTTTTTACATAGAGATGCTCAGTTGATATTTTCCTGTCAGCTTTTTACAGTTATACTGTATTAGTTTCAAGTGATTTAGCATATGAGTATTATGTCCCTTTAAACAGGAAATAGTTGCAATTATATCATTACCTTAGAAGGTAACATTTTGAAAAAAATACATCCAAATAATAAATCATATAACAATGTGTCCAATAAGAAAAACAATATACTTTTTATTCTGCTCTCTATAACAGTTTTCTGTATAGCTTTTATAATGTTACATTATAAATAAACCATTTTTTTATGGTCTACACATACACTTACATTGTAAATGTGTGACCTCTATATTTAGAAGATAATAACAAGCAGGGCCGGACTGGGAATAAAAAGCAGCCCTGGAAAAATATAAAGACCAGCCCTATTTTCCGTTGAGTCGGTAGAAATAACATGCCCCATTTTTATCAAAGGGGATTACTGTGATACTCCTTCCCCAATATTTTTTTTTAGAATTAAATTATATTACTTTTTATCAAATAAAAATGTCAGATTGATGTTATATAGCAACCCTACAACCCAGTTATATCCATTAGTCACCCCTTTAAATTGTAGCTTTCCAGCCCCAGCTGCTGCAGCCCACCGGGAAATCTCCTGGTATCCTGGTAGGCCAATCCAGCCCTGATAACAAGCAAGCACATATCACCATGTGCAGACAGGTTGTACACAGAATAAAGAGCAAAGTCTGCAATTAAGAAAACACTTTTCATGCTTCATTGCAACATGTTATTGCTACAATTGCATGATGTTAAATGTTAATTTGAAAAGAATTTACTGATGTTTGCTATGAGCTATTTTTTTTCCACTGGTACAGAGAAATATTCAAATGTATTTGCAAATGAAATAAATCAAGTACTTGCAAAAGTTGCATGTTGATTTATATTAGTAGCAATTGTATATGTGGCTTAAACTAAAATATGCATTTGAAAGTGCAGTAATTATATTTTTTATCTTTGCAAGAAAAAAAAGGTCAAATTAAAGTAATATAAATTGATTCTAAATGCATGTTTGTGCTGCTTCTCAAAGATAGGTTGCTTACTGGCTGACAAGGGCAACCCCTACAACCCTATTGGTAGATAATGAAAGCAAAAATAGCTTTTTTTTTGGACAGAAACATTTAAATAATTTAATCGATTTTAAAATGCCATCTTTAATACGTAACAAAGAACAAAGTTACACTAATGCCCTATTTATATAGTTCTCTAATTTATAGTGGAATCTTTATTATAATTTATCTAAGCATTTTTCCCGGCTCCAAAGAGGTTGCATTTTTTTCCCATAATATTGCCTGCTTAAAGGGACAGTCAAGTCAAAAATAAACTTTCATGATTCATATAGGGCATGTCATTTTAAACAACTTTCAAATGTACTTTTATCACCAATTTTGCTTTGTTCTCTTGGTATTCTTAGTTGAAAGCTAAACCTAGGTAAGCTCATATGGTAATTTCTTAGACCTTGAAGGCTGTCTCTTATGTGAATGCATTTTGATCGTTTTTCACCACTAGAGGGTGTTAGTTCATGTGTTTTATATATATAACATTGAGCTCATGCACGTGAAGTTAACTAGGAGTCAGCACTGATTGGTTAAAATGAAAGTCTGTCAAAAGAACTGAAATAATTGGGCAGATTGTAGAGGCTTAGATACAAGGTAATGACAGGTAAAAAGTGTATTATTATACCTGTGTTGGTTCTGGAAAAAATGGGGAATTGGTAATAAAGAGATTACCTATATTTTTAAGCAGCAAACATTCTGGAGTTGACTGTCCCTTTAAATCAGAGGCATGTGCAAGTACAACCCATAATGTTGATGGGAATACAGTGTCATGCCCAACAAGTGAAAGAAAATAATTTGAATAATAAATATCCATTTAATAGAAGTAGCAATTAATTTTGCAAATCAATATTCACTCATAATATTCTAAGAATTGCTACTTGTTTAGTATAAATATAGAAGTTGATTCCAGTTACATTGATTGTGTTTATTGGCTGTTTTTTGGCCCCTGATACATATTTTCCAACATTAGAGCGGTCATAATCCAGATAGCACAATATTTCTATTGGAAAGGATCTAAAATTTGACAAATGGTCTCCTATATGATGATTGGGCAACATGGATTTCAGTGATCACAATCATTCTGACCAGAAGTTATCAATTAAAAGGGATAGGAAACCCAAAATAGTTATTTCATGATTCTGATAGGCCATGCAATTCTAAACAACTTTCTAATTTAATTCTATTCTATTATAATTTTTTCTTTGTTCTTTTGGTATAATTTCTTGAAAAGCAGTGACGTAAGCTTAGGAGCTGGCCGATTTCTGGAACAGTTTTGCAAGAACGCTATACTTTTGTAAGAGCCACTGCTCCTTAATGCGTCCGCCTGCTCTGAGGCGATGGACAGCAATCCGCCCAATCACATACGATCAGGTTGTTTGACACCCCGTGCTAGCGGCCAATCTGCAGGGGGGGGCGCAAATCTGCAGGGAGCGGCATTGCACAAGCAGTTCACCATTTTATCATTGCTTGTGCAATGATAAATGCAGACAGCGTACGCTGTCAGCATTTATCAATGTGAGGCGGACATGATCTGCTACAGTGGATCATGTGTATTTTCACTTTAAGAAATCGGCCCCATTGAAACAGCCAAAGTCACTTTTTAAATGCTCAACACCAACAGATCAAAAAATAGCATAGCGCGGTTACCGATCTGGGCAGACCTGAAAAACAAGATGCTGCTACCCATGTCAACAAGACTATGGGGTTGATTTATCATACCCCGGGCGGATATGATTCGCTATACCGAATCATGTCCGCTCTGCATCGCTAAATGCCGGCAGCGTATGCTGTCAGTATTTAACATTGCACAATCAGTTCTGCTGAACTGCTTGTGCAATGCCGCCCCCTGCGGATTCAAGGCCAATTGCTGCTTCTTAACTCCTTATGGTTAAATCGGCCCCTATGACCCTTCTTTGATGATGACTGAATGGCACTAATTTAAAAAAAACAAAATACTGAATATGTCGGTATCAGTTAAATGTAAAACACACAAACAAAAAAGAATATACCATAATCAATACCAAATCAAAATCAAATTCAAATATGGAACATCAGAGAGAACTGAATTAACCTCAAGTGGTTAAAAGCTTAGCCAAATTTGAAGGAAGAAATATTTATTTAATATGGTTTAACATATGTAATTACCTGTTTTATTTTTAAATGCTTGTTTATAAAAATTCTAATTGACTTTTTAGTTAATTATAAATAGTGTCACTCATTTTTTAACAACTCCAAAATATCAAAACATTTCAAATGGGTAACTGCTGGGGTACTTTTTCCATATTCCAGTTTCAATATTTTTAAAACTATTGCATAGATAATAAAGAAAAATAAATTAGGTACATCAAGACAACAAATATTCATATACATGTAGGCCAAGAAAAAAAAACATATTAAATCCACTTAAGACAGGATATACTGTTAGAACCAAATTTCTGTCTAGGGGCCTGATTAATGAAAACTCTTTGCTCAGGTGAGATGATCTAAAATGATCCTACAGCACTGCAAGATCCCTACATTTCAAAAGGCAAATTTTGCTATGCTTCTACAAGGGGCATTCCCTACATTCTGTATGTAAAGGAGAGACAAGCTCAGTGCAATATAGCACTGCATAACAAGAGCAGAACAGAACAAATCTGTTGGATTTAACCTTTGTTCTGCTGGATTTAACCTTTGTGCTTTGTATTCTAAATGACTTTACACTTCAGCTCATTGCGCAGCTCATTGTTGAGTGTTTGATTTAAACTTTGTACTTTCAATTTTGTATTTTATTTTCCATACATCAGTGTATTTAGGATTGTTATTTTCCAAATTCTGATTATGCTTTCACAGTTTTCATGTCACTTTAACAAATTCGAATATTATACTTATGTGTATCTTTTACAAATTACATTGCATTTCTTCTATTTAAAATACAACTGAAAAACTGTCAGCTTTAGTTTTACAGAAAGTTTCATTGCATTCTATGAACCACATAATCAAACATCCTCTAGTTTTGAGAGAAATTGTCATTCAAACTTCCCAGAGGCTGAACTCACTAAATTTTCTAAGAAAAAGAGAGAAACATGGAGGTCCCAGAGACTAACAGATGCCTTCCATAGAAAGTAATGCAAGGCATAGGAGAGAGAAGGTAACTAG
This sequence comes from Bombina bombina, assembly GCF_027579735.1. Classification (NCBI taxonomy): domain Eukaryota; kingdom Metazoa; phylum Chordata; class Amphibia; order Anura; family Bombinatoridae; genus Bombina; species Bombina bombina. The sequence goes on along the minus strand of NC_069505.1, from coordinate 310,274,386 downwards.
AGAACACCTGGAACTAACACAAAGGCTCAGGTTGCATCAGTTACAAATTAAAATTAAAAACATTTTCAGTACAATTTAACATGCTTTTGTTTATATTTTAGTATTTCTTTTCTTTTAGTTAAAATAAGTGTATTGTAAATTTTGAGCAAACTTCACCTGCAAAAAAGCTGGTGTTATAAATCAGTGAGACCATCTTGTTTAGAGTGCTTATATCATTTCACAAAAAAATGTAAAAGAGAGCTTCAAACATACCCTGGGAACTCCCCTGTTCAGCCCAGGAAACTTTCATGTCCCTTGCACTTTCTGAAACTGTCAGTTTTACTTTACAAAGGAGCAAATACAAAATGAAATGTCATTTGTAAAAGATACACAGAAATATGCAAAGTATGATCCTAATTTGTTAAAGTAACACTGAAACTTTCAAAATATAATAAGAATTTGTAAAATTACTTTGGATCTATATCTAAATGTATTAAAATATAAAAGAGAAAGTGCAAAGCTTAAATGCGATAATACTGAAAGGACTCAATCTGAAATCAAAAGTAATATAAAATACAATCCATAAAGTGTAAGTGTAACAAAACCCATGCCATATCATGCAGTGCTCTATTACACTGGGCTTGTCTCTCCTTCAGATACAGAAATAAGGGAGATCTCACAAGGCTGGAGACTTCCACCTTTTTTCTTTTGAGCATTCAGAGAGTTCAGCCCCTGTGAAGTCAGAACTACAATGTCTCTTCAAGTTAGAGAATGTTTGATCATCAAGGCCTAGATTAGGAACCAGTGGCTGAGCAGTGACTAAAAGTATTCAATACAGTGGAGGAATCCCAGGACATGAACAAACATTTATGGAGAGGTCAGAGCAATGTCAACAAGCCAAGTAGAAAGCCAATCAATAAGTAGTTGTATAAAGTAGTCTAGAACAGGGGTCAGCAACCTTGGCTCTCCAGATGTTTTAGAACTACATGACACTTAAGCATCATGTAAATGCAGTTCTAAAACATCTGAAGAGCCAAGGTTGCTGACCCCTGGTCTAGAACAAAGCAAAAGGATAAGCTTCACAGGTAAAATCAGGCGCAAAATCAAAAGGCAATCAATAGGTCAAAAGACAAGATAAACAAAGCATATCCATGAGTCGAAGGAAAATATAGAGGAAAACCTGGAAAAATTTGAAGGAGAAAAGGTGCAAAAGATTGGTACCAAAATTGCATCATGAGCATTCCAGAAAGAATGATTCAATAACTGCAAGATAGTTTTGAAAGATGACATGACTACTGTAACACAGCATCAAAGAATGACATGGCAGCAAAAGACAAGATGGAACAGGTTCAAAAGGATGATGCAACATTACAGCCTCTTTATAGAGACCCACGTCCACAACATAACACTAATTTAGTTGCAGAGAAGACAAACAGTCTATGTGATGGAAATTAGAAGAGTAAGAGGTCGGATGGAGAAGTCGGTAACAGAGTAAAATGTAGATCTTAGGTATGGCAAATCTGGTTTAACTAAGGACTAATATATCTAAGTCTTGTCCATATCTAGGATTCTCCCAAATATGAATTTGGAATTTTATAGGCATTTACAATCATCCACATTGAATAGCCTTAACTATATATCTCAATGGGTTTATCATATCATATTTTATGATCTATATGACATTAGATTTTCCCATTAATATACTTTTTGGGCTTATCCGTTTGGACATTTCTTTAGTTATTATTCATTGTATATTGAATGTCATTATGCAGCAAAGGTGTCAGCATGGCACTCCCAGTATACACTATTTACCTTATCATTTGATTAGATATACACTTAGCACTACTAGTATATACTATCTACCTTATCATTTGATTAGATATACACATTTTTATCTGGGTTTACAATTGCAGGCTAGTTGTTTAGTTTTAATCTAGTTCAGTGGAACATATCTATTAATTTTCTGCATATTTTACATGACACTTTTGTAGGTAAGATCTAGGCATACATATACAGTCCCTGATCTAATTACTTTGCAGTATTCAGTTTATGTTTTTTGTCTACTTATGTATATATTACTGCCAGTTTTCTACTATCAACATTACATCCTTTCAGTATGCTATTTAGTGTTAGCAGTACAGGCATCTAGTTACTATTCAGGTGTGCACAGGTTTAGTTTGAGGGCGTTGTTTGTATATTTTAACCTATCACATTTGTTTGAATTGTTTTTAAACAGGTGTGGGGCTCAGCACTACAGGCTATGACTACGGATCATTTCCGAAACATGTAAGCCAGTTAGTGCTGCGCCCTCAGCACCTTCCACATCGTCTTTGCTGTGAATATCCATGTTTGATTTTATTTGAACCAAGAATAAAGGATTTAATTTTATGCTACTGGGACTTCCTCTCTTTGATCTTTTCACTTTCCAGTACACCGGTAGCATTTGCTGAGTATGGGACATTGATTATCAGTTTGGAGCAAGTATGATGACCATCTGTGTTTAGCCATATACTTACGGTCTTGGTGACCGCTGTTTTCATCACTAAGTCTCACCGTGTTACGGAGCGGAGCAGGGGGGAGGAGCAACTTACACAATACAAGGAAGTACTGCGGCTGGGATAAGTTGAGGCGGTAGAGGTACACCGCTTCGTCCTGGCACCTTCCTGTGAATTTGCCCTTTTCCTGATTGGAGCCTTACCTGCACGGAGTGTGGCGGATGTAAAGCGGCAGAGGTCTGCCAGAAGTACCCCCAATCCGCAGAACACGGGTGAGTGAAGGTTAACGTTTTATTTGGTTTGCCTAAGAGTGCCGGTTACTTGTTACAAGCATTGCAATTGGTTATTAGACAAGTATTATTTGCCTGTATAGTGCAATTACCTGGGGCAGCTCGCGACCAACAGACATTTCACATCACTCTGTTTTACACATATTGGCAACACATTTGGTGCACATACTTTGAATTTTTTGGAAACAGTTAAAAGTCTGAACGGCTGGCACAATAATAAGAGTTTCTCTTTGTTTATCAGTTTAACTAAGGTTCTACATATATATATTTCATATTATAACTGACTGGACTTGCTTAGATAGCTATTTGTTTTGTATATCTAACGAAAAGTGAAGAAGCTGTATGAATCACTATATATAGAATATATTTAACTAGCTTCAGTAATTTCCTGTAACACTGATTTCCTGCAAATACTTTTCAGTAAAACAGTACTTAGCTGGACTTGAGGGTTACTTGTTTAACATAACTATGGAAGGTCTAGCTAATTGCTCCGCATAACTCAACTATCTGTAGTGGCAGAGAGGTTTGCTTGTTTAGCATGACTATAAGTAGCTGCATTTTTAAACTGTAAAACAAATGGGTCATATCATATATACGATTCTTGTCAAAACTCCAAGGTCACATTGAAAAAATAAAAATAAAGTCATTTTTCTGAGTATTAATGGGACAGTAAACATTTTGTCAACATTTCTGTTGTCTTGCTATATAATAACATATCAGCTAAATGTAAACATTTTTAAAACAAATTAACACCTACCCACCAAGCACCTTATTTAGAGGACTCAATCTTGGCTTGAGTCCCCCAGCTGAAAAAGATAACCACAGTCATATTATGTTTTGCACCTTTTTCTGCTAAAGCCAATTAATAAAATATATGTAGCATGGTTAGCATTGATAGACTATACAGTGCTTTTATAGTTATGATAATTAAAGAAGGCATAGCTAAATGTTTTATATTAAAATATTAAGGAATTTACTGCCTCTTTAAATGGATATTTTTTTACAACAAAAGGTAACAAACAGTTATTTTGTTTCTAAAACAAACTCATTATTTTGTGTGGTCTTGCTTAGATAAAACAAATTGTAATCTTAAGGAAGTGTCAAGATAAAGAAAGAAAATGCAGTGGTAGGCCCAAAAAAAAAGCTGTCTGCATCTGATAGCACTTACTTAAAGGTCATCACCTTGAGGGACAGAAGGAAATCCAGTCATTTCTTCAGTATCTTGCAGTCAGATGGCATAAAACTTTACATTTTGACCCTGAAATCAAGTCTTACAAGACATAAGTAATATAGGGCATATTGTAGCTAAGAAGCCACTTTCTGGAAAGAGAGATTAAACTGAAATATGCAAAAGATCATAGTGTGACAAAGAGTGCAAGAAAGTATTATGGAATGATGAGTGGAATCAATGCCAATGTCACTGAGTACTAGTACAACCATCTGTGATACATGGTTGCCGCTCTGCAACAGCCTGAGAGTTTATTACAACCAACTGTGGGCTTGCTTACATTGCAGTTGTAAACATTATGAACTGGTATTAACAACAAATATCTACATTAAAGGGATACTGAACCCAATTTTTTTTTCTTTCATGATTCAGAGAGAGTCCCCTATTTAACAATGGTCTGTCGGATCTGATTCGACAGTGCGGATCAGGTCTGACAGATCTCGCTGAATGCGGAGCGCAATACGCTCTCCATATTCAGCATTGCACCAGCAGCTCTTGTGAACTGCTGGTGCAGATTTGCGGCCAATCGGCCTCCAGCAGGGGGGTGTCAATCAATCCGATAGTACTCGATTGGGTTGAATCGCGGCGATGTCTGTCCGCCTGCTCAGAGCAGGCGGACAGGTTATGGAGCAGCGGTCTTTAGACCGCTGCTTCATAACTGGTGTTTCTGGCGAGCCTGCAGGCTTGCATAAACATGGGCCCTCAAGCTCCATACGGAGCTTAATAAATGGGCCCCAGAGCATGCAATTTTAAGCAACTTTCTAATTTACTTCTATTATAAATTTTTCTTCATTCTCTTGGTATCTTTATTTGAAAAAGCTGGAATGTAAGCTTACTACCCAGCCCATTTTTGGTTCAGAACCCTGGATAGCGCTTGCTGATTGGTGGCTTAAATCTAGCCACCAATTAGCAAGCGCTATCCAGGGTTCTAAACCAAAAATGGGCTGGCTCCTATGCTTACATTCCTGCTTTTTCAAATAAAGATACCAAAATAATGAAGAAAAATTTGTAATAGGAGTTAATTAGAAAGTTGCTTAAAATTTCATGCTCTAGCTGAATAATGAAAGAAAAAAATGTGGGTTCAGTGTCCCTTTAATGTCTTTGATGATGTTTATAGGAATTACCAATCCCCAAAGGTTTCTGCTGGAATCTAACTCTGAGTTGGTCAAAGTCATTTATTTACAAAATACTGAAATGGACTGCACTCTCAAACTGGAGTGTGTGCACATCCTATGACCCTGCAAAACTCATAGCCCTGGGTGTGGTCCTTACCAGCAATTACAGACAGCTGCATAACTTTCAGGATTCATGCAGTTAACCTGAGACAACACATAAAAAGTCTGACACTCTCTTGCAAGGCGTGCATTGTGTCTCTGTAGATTAGAGACCCAGGGAGGAAGAGACCTTGACGGGGTCCTGGGCCTATCACCGTTTGGCCAAATGCTGTGACTAACTCTTCCACTTTGTTTTTAATCTAGCTGTGTGTTTGCAGGAGACTTCCAGACTCTCTATGTGTTGTGAATATACATAGGGGACAGTGCGGATCAGGTCCGACAGACATCGCTGAATGCGGAGAGCAATACGCTCTCCGTATTCAGCATTGCACCAGCAGCTCACAAGCGCTGCTGGTGCAACGCCGCCCCCTGCCGACTTACAGCCAATCGGCCGCCAGCAGAGAGGTGTCAATCAACCCGATTGTACTCGATCGGGTTGAATTCCAGTGATGTCTGTCCCCCTGCTCAGAGCAGGTGGACAGGGTTATGGAGCAGCGGTTTTTAGACCGTTGCGTCATAACTGCTGTTTCTGGCGAGCCTGCAGTCTCGCCAGAAACACGGGCCCTCAAGCTCCGTCCGGAGCTTGATAAATGGGCCACATAGTCTATCTATCTGTCTGTCTGTCTATCTATCTATCTATCTATCTATCTGTGTATGTGTGTATATATATATATATATATATATATATATACAGTATATTTATATGTGTATGTGTGTGTGTATATACCGTATATATATATACAAATGTGTGTGTGTCTGTTTGTCATTCTGCTTGTTGAACGGGCTGGTTCAATTTACTGCCCAGAGAGATGTGCTTGCTACAAAGGTTGTATTGATGTTTTTTGGTTTTTATTCAAAATAATTTGGTGTGAAATATAGTATTCTGTATGATCCCTGCTCCAAATGATATATTTGTAGATACAACATAGATTGAATTGTTATGTGTGTCATTTTTATTATGTACACTAAATGAATGTTTACTGAATAAAGTATACAGTGTGTTATAAATAAAGAAATAGAAATCATTATAGCAAATATATTTTGGCATAGAAAGTGGAGCACAAAAATTCAAGCGGTAAAGTACGTTAACATTTCTAGAGGGCAATCCTTCTTGTTTCCATTTTGCGTGTTAATTCCTTTACATAGCAGACTTTCATGGGGGCAAGCCGTAAAATTCATGTTGAGTAATGCTTGTACGCTCGGCTGATGGAGTGCAAAAAATCTGCTAAAATAGTGGAGTTTTTAATTTAGTTCTGTGTTGTAATATTTAATGAAACTTATCGCTCAGGCGCTAACTGGGCAAGAAGTAAACATTTTACTCGCGTTGGGTAACACTTGGATTACAAGTTTAAAGTAAAAAGTTATCGCTCATGCACTAACATGATGCCCGCAAAAAAAACAAACTTAGAATATTCCCCATAGAAGTAAATGGAGCAAAAAATAAACCCTAACACCCTACTCACAAGCTAACCCGGACACATATTCTCAAGTGCGCTAACCTGACATAAAATATGAATATTTCACATTCCAGTGTTCAGCACATAGCAGAATATGTTCTATTTATTCATAAATACTTATTTCTAAATATATCTGATGTTAATTTGGTACAATATATATCTATACCTATATATATATCATATATCTATATCTATATATATATATATATTGTACCAAATTAACATCAGATATATTTAGAAATAAGTATTATAAATAAATAAATAAGAAATAAGTATATATATAAACAAAAAACAAGGAAATACAGGAATCTTGAACCAAGTGGATTTATTCAAGCTTGACAAAGTGGCGCATTGAACAGTGTGCAAGGCTTAGAAGCTACAGATCTAACGCGTTTCGGAGATCTACAGGTGTGTTCTACCGGTGCTCAGTTATGCTGAATGTCATACAATCAAAAGGCCAACATAAGAATGGGTGTGAACAAACAAGTGATTATGAATGTGATAACTTATTTTGCTAAAAAATGACAAAGTGAGGACAAATATATGTGTAAAAGAAAAACTGTTCATGCGAACTTATGTGTGAATGCAACACTATTTATATGGCTAAATTAGCACTAGATAAAAGGAAATGAACATAAAATTATGTTACGGTATATCAGAGTGTTGCACTAGACATAGCTAAATGGATACATATTGGGTTAGATACTTAGAGTAATATATGCAAATATATACAGTATATGCAAACCCAAATACAAATAATAATTAATATGGATGACAATAAGAAGTAAAAATTAAAAAAGGAAAATAAAATATATAAATTCTAGAGCATATATACAGGGAGTGCAGAATTATTAGGCAAGTTGTATTTTTGAGGATTAATTTTATTATTGAACAACAACCATGTTCTCAATGAACCCAAAAAACTCATTAATATCAAAGCTGAATAGTTTTGGAAGTAGTTTTTAGTTTGTTTTTAGTTATAGCTATTTTAGGGGGATATCTGTGTGTGCAGGTGACTATTACTATGCATAATTATTAGGCAACTTAACAAAAAACAAATATATACCCATTTCAATTATTTATTTTTACCAGTGAAACCAATATAACATCTCAACATTCACAAATATACATTTCTGACAATCAAAACAAAACAAAAACAAATTAGTGACCAATATAGCCACCTTTCTTTGCAAGGACACTGAAAAGCCTGCCATCGATGGATTCTGTCAGTGTTTTGATCTGTTCACCATCAACATTGCGTGCAGCAGCAACCACAGCCTCCCAGACACTGTTCAGAGAGGTGTACTGCTTTCCCTCCTTGTAAATCTCACATTTGATGATGGACCACAGGTTCTCAATGGGGTTCAGATCAGGTGAAAAAGGAGGCCGTGTCATAAGATTTTCTTCTTTTATACCCTTTCTTGCCAGCCACACTGTGGAGTACTTGGACGCGTGTGATGGAGCATTGTCCTGCATGAAAATGATGTTTTTCTTGAAGGATGCAGACTTCTTCCTGTACCACTGCTTGAAGAAGGTGTCTTCCAGAAACTGGCAGTAGGACTGGGAGTTGAGCTTGACTCCATCCTCAACCCGAAAAGGTCCCACAAGCTCATCTTTGATGATACCAGCCCAAACCAGTACTCCACCTCCACCTTGCTGGCGTCTGAGTCGGACTGGAGTTCTCTGCCCTTTACCAATCCAGCCACGGGCCCATCCATCTGGCCCATCAAGACTCACTCTCATTTCATCAGTCCATAAAACCTTAGAAAAATCAATCTTGAGATATTTCTTGGCCCAGTCTTGATTTTTCAGCTTGTGTGTCTTGTTCAGTGGTGGTCATCTTTCAGCCTTTCTTACCTTGGCCATGTCTCTGAGTATTGCACACCTTGTGCTTTTGGGCACTTGGTGGCAAGTGGCATCTTGGCAGCTGCACGCTTGACTTTTCTCAGTTCATGGGCAGTTATTTTGCGCCTTGATTTTTCCACACGCTTCTTGCGACCCTGTTGACTATTTTGAATGAACTGCTTGATTGTTCGATGATCACGCTTCAGAAGCTTTGCAATTTTAAGAGTGCTGCATCCCTCTGCAAGATATCTCACTATTTTTGACTTTTCTGAGCCTGTCAAGTCCTTCTTTTGACCCATTTTGCCAAAGGAAAGGAAGTTGCCTAATAATTATGCACACCTGATATAGGGTGTTGATGTCATTAGACCACACCCCTTCTCATTACAGAGATGCACATCACCTAATATGCTTAATTGGTATTAGGCTTTCGAGCCTATACAGCTTGGAGTAAGACAACATGCATAAAGAGGATGATGTGGTCAAAATACTCATTTGCCTAATAATTCTGCACTCCCTGTAAATAAAAACTGACTAAAAAGAACACAACAAATATGTAACTAAAAAGGGGAAAACAAGAAACATTCACATACATAACATAAAGAAGAAGAAACCATAAAATAATAATAATGTATGATGCTATAAAAAATGATAAACAATTAATGTATATACCTACATAATGAACCAAAGGGAAATACCTAAAATTATATGACTATAAGTCATAAGAGTGGGAGCTACTTCAAATAGAAAATAAGAGAGAGGAGGAAAACAGATATTATTGGCTACAATACGGAAATATAGCACCTGTTGACAACATAGTTTTTTCTACTTCATACAGTCAGCAATATCAGCAAATCTGTGATATAGTACTCAAGTATTTAACTATCCTACAGAGTGATAACAAACTAAAGTCTATATCAAGAAAAAATATCAAATGTGTAGCCAAAAGGCACCCACTGTAGGAGATAAGGTTAAGAAACATTTCTTTAACAAACCTGCTCAACTCTCCCATTGGCTCTCAGCATCTAATGGCTTTTTTAAATGTGGTCACACTTGCAAAAGTTGTACTTATACTAGCAAAACTGATCACGTTATTTCTTCTCAAACAGGCTTTAGCTATTACATTAGACATAGGATAGATTACACCAGTGTCTTTGTGATTTATCTCATCACCTGCCAGCAGTGCTCTTTTCAATATGTGGGGCTCACTACCCATCCACTCAAGGACCTTATTAGAGAGCACCTGTTGACGAGGACATCCCTAGGACACCGGTAGCAAAGCATTTCCGCTCTCATGGCACCCACATAAAACATCTTTTTATTTTGTAGGTATTGATCATGTAAGGAAGGATATTAGAGGAGGAGACAGAATAGGCAAATTATTGAGACAAGAAGCGTTTTGGATCTTTACCTTACAAACTAAACACCCCAGGGGAACAAATAAGAGACAGGATTTAGACCTATTCATTGATTAGGTTTCCAGACTTCCCATTCTCCCTCTATATTTCCTCATTGTAGCCAATAATATCTATTTTCCTCCTCTCTCTTATTTTCTATTTGAAGTAGCTCCCACTCTTATAACTTATAGTCACATAATTTTAGGTATTTCCCTTTGGTTCATTATGTAGGTATATATATTCATTGTTTATTATTTTTTATAGCATCATACATTATTATTATTTTATGGTTTCTTCTTCTTTATGATATGTATGTGATTGTGTCTTGTTTTCCCCTTTTTAGTTACATATTTTTTTGTGTTCTTTTTAGTCAGTTTTTATTTATATATGCTCTAGAATTTATATATTTTATTTTCCTTTTTTAATTTTTACTTCTAATTGTCTTCCGTATTAATTATTATTTGTATTTGGGTTTGCATATACTGTATATATTTGCATATATTACTCTAACCCAATATGTATTCATTTAGCTATGTCTAGTGCAACACTCTGATATACCGTAACATAATTTTATGTTCATTTCCTTTTATCTAGTGCTAATTTAGCCATATAAATAGTGTTGCATTCACACATAAGTTTGCATGAACAGTTTTTCTTTTACACATATATTTGTCCTCACTTTGTCATTTTTTAGCAAAATAAGTTATCACATTCATAATCACTTGTTTGTTCACGCCCATTCTTATGTTGGCCTTTTGATTGGATGACATTCAGCATAACTGAGCACCGGTAGAACACACCTGTAGATCTCTGATGAAGCGCACTGAGCATGCATGAAACGTGTCAGATCTGTAGCTTCAAAGCCTTGCACACTGTTCTGTGCCCAACTTTGTCAAGCTTGAATAAATCCACTTAGTTCCAGATTCCTGTATTTCCTCGTTGTTTCTCTTTGTTTCCTGTATTCTTGGCTGAGCTAGCCCGGAGGATTGGAATCGATCACACTACATCACTTTTTGTCATCAGCAGCGTCTCATACAGAAGAACCCCCTTCGTAGTTGTGAGTACTACTTTCTACCTGACCCCTTTCCTCTCTGACGTCACACAGGAGGAGCCAGACGCGGCACTCTCCGCGCTCTTAGATACAGCAGCACCTCCGACGGCCATTGATTTCTGCTCAATCACACTGACAGTAAGTCCTTCCGCAGCATCCCCTGCTGGACATGGAGAAGCAGAGAAGTACGTCTGTCTGCTCTTTACTTAAGCATCTGCGGTCTCGCTACGGACAAACAGAGAGGTATGTCTGCCTACTTCCTTACTTAATAAGTACCACACAGAAGGGGGACAACTATACAATTGTATTTCTCGGACTGTGACTGACATCAGTCCAAAAACTTAATAGTACTATCTACACACAGAATCAAGACTTGTGCTTTTACTATTATGACTGCTGATTTTGTACATATTTAAAGGGACAGTATACACTCATTTTCATATAACTGCATGTAATAGACACTACTATAAAGAATAAGATGCACAGATACTGATATAAAAATCCAGTATAAAACTGTTTAAAAACTTACTTAGAAGCTGTCAGTTTGGCTCTTTTGAAAAGGTAGCTGGAAAGCCCACTGCAAGTGGCAAATAAGACACTTCCCTCCCCCTTCTTTTGCATATGAAAAGACCCTTTACACAAACAGGAGCAAGCTGGAGAAGGTAGCTGACGGTATTGACATAAAACTTTGGGGCTTGGTTAGGAGCCTGAAAATCAGAGCAATGTTATTTAAAAATAAGCAAAACTATACATTTATTTTTTTTAAAAACTTTATGGGCTATATAAATAGACCATCTACAAGACATTTATGCAAAGAAAAAATGAGTGTATAATGTCCCTTTAAGCGATAGGTCTGAGCTTTGTTCTGTTCGTTTGTTTGTATATATATATATGTATTGATATATACAGGTATACATAGGAATAACTATTTATAAATTCAAAGAGCATATTCTGCTATGTGAAAAAACATTGGAATGTAAAATATTTACATTAAATACACACTATATTAAATATGAATATTGCATAAATATGTTTTTACATGTTTTCATCTACTTGACAGCAAAAGGCTCCAATGCACTTTTATGTATATGTCTATATATGTGTACGTATGTATTTATATGTATATATGTTTGTAAATACATAAATACACATATAAATACGTAAGCACACACATATATATATATATATATATATATATATATATATATATATATATATATATATATATATATATATATAAATACATATTAACAGAAGGAAACAGCACTCACTGGGCTTGATAGCAAAATATGTCCTTTATTCAAATGACGTTTCGGGGAATACACCCCTTCATCAGACCAACCAGGGGTGTATTCCCCAAAATGTCACTTGAATAAAGGAATATTTGAAATTCCACTCAGCACCCTGGCCAAAGAATTAAGTTTGTGAGAATGCACCTGTCTCTACCTTTATTTACATACATACCTATCCATCTTTATGTATATGTTTGCATCTCTATATTAAAGCCCTTTACCTTCTTTTTTACTTATAACTTTTGTGTGCGTTATTTTGAATCATTTTTTATTAGATGTTATTATGAATGTAACTGCACTTTGTTATGTATTTTTGATGTTTTGTGATACTTTTTTGTTTCTCAAAACAGTTAAAGGGATATGAAACCCAATTTTTTTTTTTCTTTCATGATTCAGATACAGCATGCAAGTTTAAGCAACTTTCTAATTTACTCCTATTATCAAAATTTGAAAGTTGCTTAAAATTGCATGCTCTATCTGAATCATGAAAGAAAAAACTGGGATTTCATATCCCTTTAACCAGAGCTCTGAGGTTGCGTTAATCATTTTAGCAAAAATCACAATTGCTCACACGTTAGCACTTAGTCAACTTTAAATACAAGCGTAATTTAACTTGCATGCAAATGAACGTGAAACCCCAATATTGCTTGCACACAAACGATAGTGCGCTACTCATAATTTGTCCCTAAGGCAGTAGAAGCAGCAATGCTACTGTTATCTAGTTGCTGATTGGTGGCTGCACAGTATATTTCTTTTGTCATTGACTTATCCACTATTTTCAGTTAGTTCCCAGTAGGCATTGCTGCTTCTTCAACAAGGATCCAAAGAGAATAATGAAAATCTAATAAAAAGTAGTACATTGGCAAGATGTTTAAAATTCTATGCTCTGTCTGAATCATGAAAGAATCTTTTGGGGTTTTAAATCCCTTTAAATTACCATTCGTAATACGAAAACCAATGAGCGTGTGGATACACTTTTGAGCTACAATTAAAAGTATAGGGCTTGCTCTAAACATATTGGCCATGTTAAAATGCTTTGGTTAAAGGGACATGAAACCCAAAATAATTATTTCATGATTTAGGTAGAACATACAATTTTAAACAACTTTTCAGTTTACTTCTATTATCAAATTTGTTTCATTCTTTTGTTATCATTTGTTGAAGGAGCAGCAATGCACTACTGGTTTCTAACTGAACACATGGTTGAGCCAATGACAATTGGTGTATATATTCAGCCACCAATTAGCAGCTAGAACCTAGGTTTTTTGCTGCTCCTGAGCTTTCCTAGATAAACCTTTCAACAAAGGATAAATTGAGAAGGAAGAAAATTAACCCCTTGACGACCTACAAAAAAGGTCAGTTAACGACCAAGGACATACCCTGTACGTCCTTAGGGGTTTCAAGCTGTGGAAGCGATCCTGATTGTTTCCAGCCGCTTTCAAGGTATTGCAGTGATGCCTCGATATTGAGGCATTACTGCAATACCTTTTTTGGCACACCGATGCAGAGAGAGCCACTCTGGTGTGTAGAAGCAGCTGCAGGGAGGCGTGTGGGTGGCCCATCGCTGGGAAACTTCTGGAAGCTGTCGGGTGTGTGCATGCGCGTGCACGTCCACGATCTGAGCGACATTTGTAAATGTGAAGTGTTGGGAGAGGGTGGTTGAAGAGGGTGGTGGGTGGCGGGTGGCAGAGGAGGGGGAAAATTAAAAACTAAAAAGGGATCTGGCAGGAGGTAGGGTATGGAGTGGGGGCAGCTACACTACACAGAAAAAGTGGGCTTTATATTTTTTAGAAAAAGTGCCACATTTGATTGCAAAGTGGGTACTGGCAGACAGCTGCCAGTACCCTAAATGGGGGCAAATAGTTAGTGGGGGAAGGGTTAGAGAGCTCTTTGGGGGGGTCAGGGAGGTTGAGGGCTAAGGGGGATCATACACAGCAGAATATATTTAAAAAAACAAACAAACAAAAAGTATTTTATTTTAGTACTGGCAGACTTTCTGCCAGTACTTAAGATGGCGGGGACAATTGTGGTGTGGGGGAGGGAAGAGAGCTGTTTGGCAGGGATCAGAGGGTGGGATGTGTCAGGTGGGAAGCTGATCTCTACACTACAGCTTAAATTAAACCTTCAAGCTCCCTACAAGCTACCTAATTAACCCCGTCACTGCTGGGCATAATACAAGTGTGGTGCACAGCGGCATTTAGTGGCCTTCTAATTACCAAAACGCAATGCCAAAGCCATATATGTCTGCTATTTCTGAACAAAGGGGAACACAGAGAAGCATTTACAACCATTTGTGCCATAATTGCACTAGCTGTTTGTAAATAATTTCAGTGAGAAACCCAAAGTTAGTGAAAAGTAAACGATTTTTTTTATTTGATCGAATTTAGCGGTAAAATGGTGGCATGAAATCAAAATGGTCCTAGATCAGTACTTTGGGTTGTCTACTACACTACACTAAAGCTAAAATTAACCTTACAAGCTCCCTGAAGAGAAGAGAGGGAAGAGAGCTGTTTGGCAGGGATCAGAGGGTGGGATGCGTCAGGTGGGAGGCTGATCTCTACACTAAAGCTTAAATTAACCCTTCAAGCTCCATACAAGCTCCCTAATTAACCCCATCATTGCTGGGCATAATACACATGTGGTGCGCAGCAGCGTTTAACAGCCTTCTAATTACCAAAAAGTAATGCCAAAGCCATAAATATCTGCTATTTCTGAACAAAGGGGATCCCAGAGAAGCATTTACAACCATTTGTGCCATAATTGCACAAGCTGTTTGTAAATAATTTCAGTAAGAAACCTAAAGTTTGTGAAAAAGTGAAACTGTTTCAATCAGCCAATAGAATGAGAGCTCAATCCTATTGGCTGATTGGATCAGCCAATAGGATGAAAGCTCAATCCTATTGGCTGATTGCAACTGCCAATAGGATTTTTCCCCTTTAATTCCTATTGGCTAATAGAAATCTTTCAGGCAATAGGAATGTAAGGGACGCCATGTTGGATGACTTCACTTAAAGGGAACCTTCAGTTTACAGCGACGACCATAAGAAGAGGATGCTCCGCGCCGGATGTCTTGAAGATGGACACGCTCCACACCGGATCGATTAAGATAAAAGATGCCGTCTGGATGAAGACTTCTTTCCGCTTGGATGAGGACTTCCCTGGCTGGATGAAGATCGAAGAGGCCTCCTGGATGAAGACTTCTTGCCGCTTGGATGAGGACTTCGCCGGCTGGATGAGGATGGATGTCCGGACTTTAATAACTGTAAGTGGATCGTCGGGGGTTAGTTTTAGGTTTTTTTAAGGGTTTTTTGGGTGGGTTTTTTTTTAGGTTAGGGTTTGCGCAATGTAAAAGAGCTAACTGCCCTTTTAAGGGCAATGCCCATCCAAATGCCCTTTTCAGGGCAATGTTTAGCTTAGGTTTATTTAGATAGGTTTATATTTGTGGGGTTTGGTTGGGTGGTGGGTTTTACTGTTGGGGGGGTGTTTGTATTTTTTATTACAGGTAAGGGCCATTGGCAGTTTAGTGTAGGCTAGGTTTTTTTTATTTTGGGGGGCTTTTTTATTTTGATAGGGCTATTAGATTAGGAGTAATTAATTTTTATTTTTGATAATTTCGTTTTTTATTTTTTGTAATTTAGTGTTTTTTTTTTTTTGTAAGTTAGAAAATTGTATTTTAATAATTTAATTTATTTTATTTTATTGTAATGTTAGTTTTTAGTATAAGGCAGGTTAGGTTTTATTTTACTGGTAACTTTGTATTTATTTTAACTAGGTAGCTAGTAAATAGTTAATAACTATTTACTAACTAGTCTACCTAGTTAAAATAAATACAAACTTGAAATAAAAATAACACCTAAGATAGCTACAATATAACTATTAGGGTTTTTTTTTACAGGTAAGTATGTATTTAGTTTTAAATAGGAATTATTTAGTTAATAATTGTAAGGTTTATTTAGATTTATTTTAATTATATTTAAGTTAGGGGGTGTTAGGGTTAGGGTTACGTTAGGGTTAGGGATAGACTTAGGGTTACGTTAGGGTTAGGTTTAGGGGTTAAAAGCGTTAGTATAGTGGCGGCGACATTGGGGGTGGCAGATTAGGGGTTAATAACTGTAATGTAGGTGGCGGCGATGTTAGGGGAAGCAGATTATGGGTTAATAACTGTTTTAGGTGGCGCCGATGTTAGGAGCAGCAGATTAGGGGTTAATAACTGTAATGTAGGTGGTGGTGATGTTAGGGGCAGCAGATTAGGGGTGTTTAGACTCAGGGTTTATGTTAGGGCATTAGGTTTAAACGTAACCTTTTTATTTTCCCCATAGACATCAATGGGGCTGCATTACAGAGCTTTTGTTTCCACGATCGCAGGTGTTAGGCTTTTTTTTGCCGGCTCTCCCGATTGATGTCTATGGGGAAATCGTGCATGAGCACGTCAAAGCAGCGCTTGATTCCGGTGCGGTATGGAGCTCAACGCAACCATATCGCCTGCGCAAGTCTGCTTTTTTAAAACTTGGAATAGCAGCGCTTTTGGGAAGTGAAATAACGCAGAAAATGTTGCGGTCGTTAATGTCCCTATAGCGCTCAAAACTCGTAATCTAGCTGATTGTGCATTATGATTTGTGCAAGTCTGAGTGCAAGATAATGCACTCCATTTATAATCTAGCCAAATATACCTTACAGTTTCTTTTACTCTATTAGGTCTCAAATCAGATCTAAGAAAAATATTTAATAAAAAAATACTGAAATATCAACATTTATTAAAATGTATTACAATTTAAATAGACAAAACATACAGGCCTAGATTACCACTAGTGATATTGAGCGTTAACATTGCCCAAGTTAAATCAATAGAACTCCTATTCTTGTTCTTATTTTACAAGTTGAAATTAGAAAGTTTGTGCAGAAATGAAAAACTCAGGAGAGCTAACATCTGAAGGCCAGATAGTTTAGCCGCGCTAACTCCCTTTCCCCATAGATTTCTATTGGGCACACTACAAAAGCCTGCTATGAATTTGCATGCTATCCCAAAGGTCCGCTATGCCAACAGTGATAAAGCCAAGGGTACATTAATAAATACTTTACATACCTTTACTCTTCACTTAGACAAAAATGATATATATATATATATATATATATATATATATATATATATGTATATATATATATATATATATATGTGTGTATATATATATCAATTTAAAATATATATCTATAGCCACATCCCGATAGATAGATCTAAAACTAAAAATAACACTTTCTTTTATGTGAAGAACAAAGGCATTTAAAGTATTTCTATCAATATATATATTCACTTTGTTTTGTTTTAAAGGGATATGCTATATGTCAAGGTGTTTGACTAGGGAGGGCTTTAAAGGGGTATATATTTATATATATATATATATATATATATATATATAAATATATATATAAATGTACAGTATATATGCACATACAAATGGACACATATATACATTTGAGCCCTTGTCAGTCAAGCACCTAAAATAAAATATATATCCCTTTTGAACACTTTTTATGCATACACGGAAAGGATTGACAGATCGATAGCGCCTTCTCGATTCTGTGGGTGGTGGTGCATGGCCGTTCTTAGTTGGTAGAGCGATTTGTCTGGTTAATTTCGATAATGAACGAGACTCCTCTGTGCTAACTAGTTACGTGACCCGGCGCATGATTTTAAGGCCAACCGAGGACACGGCAGCCTGGTAAGACGTTAACACAAAGAAAAAGACGGCGAAAGAAACAAAGCATGCGAAGGGGTGAGATCGTTTTTAATCCTCAGTGAGGATCTAGAGATTATGTTTATGTCTCTTAAGTATCTCTGGGCGAGGATTGTCTTTATCGACATGACATATGAACACCCTTGTATCCTATGTATGCTATAATCGCATTGCTGTCAAGTGCATGTAATAACTTGGGACTATACTAAGTATATGGCTGCTGTAATTCTAATCCTTATTGTGGAATAGTAATCTTTATGGACACTAACCCTACTTTGCTGCTATTTCTAACTATCATGGCAATTTATCCCTGTGAGGATGCATGACGGTACTAACAACTGCTACCGGATGCATGACGGTACTAGCAACTGCTACCGGATGCATGACGGTACTAACAACTGCTACCGGATGCATGACGGTACTAACAACTGCTACCGGATGCATGACGGTACTAACAACTGCTACCGGATGCATGACGGTACTAACAACTGCTACCGGATGCATGACGGTACTAACAACTGCTACCGGATGCATGACGGTACTAACAACTGCTACCTCACCATCTTTCAATTGCTTTGGGCATTAGCTGAAATTGCTGACTATCTGCATCTCACTGTTAGATATATATGGAGAATTAATATATGTCAATCAAATCAATTATTGGATGTCTGCCATATGATATTATTTTTCAATCCAGCTTCAATATAAGGACTGAGTGTATATTACTGCTGGGACTTTCTTATTGACACAATTTTTTGTCCTTTAGACGTTTTTTTCTACAGGCCACTAGGGTGTTCATTTGCTAGAACATTAGGTGGTTTTGGTAATTTTTTTAACATTGGGTGTGATAATAAAGGGTTATTTTTATCCTGACCATTTTTACTGTTTTTCAGATCCCCTTTCTGGATTGTGTTTATGTGATCATTACTGTATATAGGAGGCTGCTGGCTAAGGTACTCTTTTTCCTTATCTTTCTTCTTTTTTTCTTCTTTTTTTTTCTTATCTTTCATCTTTTTATACCTTTTGGATTAATTATTCACGTTATCTCTGTGCACCCTGGATAACGTTATATTTTTTTAGTATCCAGGCTTCCTTAATTGATAAAGTATGTGGAGTTTGAACTGTGACATTAACATTCATTATATACAGTATACAGTATATAGATAGATAGCTTTAAAAGTAAAAGTAACATTTTCTTCTAAGTGAAGAACAAATGTATTTAAAGTATTTCTATTAAAAAATATATGTTCACTTTGTTTTAATAGGATATGTTATATGTCAAGGTGTTATACACAGTATGGGGCATATTTATCAAGCTCCGAATGGAGCTTGATGCCCCGTGTTTCTGGCAAGCCTGCAGGCTCGCCAAAAACAGTAGTTATGAAGCAGCGGTCACAAAGACCGCTGCTCCATAACCCTGTCCGCCTGCTCTGAGCAGACGGACAGACATCGTCGGAAATCAACCCGATTGAGTATGATCGGGTTGATTGACACCCCCCTGCTGGCGGCCGATTGGCCCCGAGTCTGCAGGGGGTGGCGTTGCACCAGCAGCTCTTGTGAGCTGCTGGTGCAATGCTGAATATGGCGAGCGTATTGCTCGCCGTATTCAGCGAGGTCTGTCTGACCTGATCCGCACTGTCGGATCAGGTCCAACAGACCTTGATAACTTGGGGCCTATGTGTGCACATACATTTGTACACATATACACTTTTGAGCCCTCCGAAATCAAATACCTTGACATATAAAAAATACCTTTTGAACTTATGTATAAACATGAAAGTCATACTTTATTTTAGTATGTTTAACATGCTTTGTTATACTTTTATTCTAGTCTTAACACTTTACTTCAGGTCTCAAGTTGCACGTTATTGTTGCGCTGTAATGTGTTGCGCTTGCACACAACATGAC
The DNA here is from genome assembly GCF_027579735.1 of Bombina bombina. Lineage (NCBI taxonomy): Eukaryota > Metazoa > Chordata > Amphibia > Anura > Bombinatoridae > Bombina > Bombina bombina. Next base: position 310,254,441 of record NC_069505.1, on the reverse strand, counting down.
CTTTGATGCAGCAACCAATAGCATTGCAAGACACGTTGAAGCCCCGCCCCTACCTTTAACGTAACTGATACTCACTCTGTAGCTGTGATTCTAGATACAAAGGTGCCAATTTAACAAATGTCGGACGGACATGATCCTCTGTAGCGGATAATGTCTGCCCGACATCGCTAAATGCCGACAGCATACACTAGAAATGCTTGTGCAGTGCCGCCCCCTGCACATTTGCGGAAAATCAGCCGCTAGCAGGGGGTGTCAATCATCCTGATCGTATCTGATCGGGATGATTGCTCTCTGCCACCTCACAGGTGGTGGATGAGTTGAGGAGCAGCGGTCTTATGACCATTGCTTCTTAACTTATGTTTCTGGCGAGCCTGAAGGCTCGCGCAGAAACAGCTGCATTTGCATCATGTTAAATCAGCCCCAAAGTATCAAACGGAGAACTTTTAACTGTTTATTTTTATACATGTGAAGTTGTATTATTTAATTATTTGGTTCTACACCCACCCCATTAAAGGGACAGTCAACACCAGAATTTTTATTGTTTAAAAAGATATATAATCCCTTTATTACCCATTCCCCAGTTTTGCATAACCAACACAGTAGTCATATTGATACACGTTTTACCTCTGTGATTACCTTGCATCTAAGCATCTTCTGATAGCCCCCTTATTTCGGTTCTTTTGACAGACTTGCATTTTAGCCAATTAGTGCTTACTCCTGGTAACTTCACATGCGTGCTCTCAATGTTATCTATATGAAACACTTGAACTAACACCCCTAGTGGTGAAAAACTGTCAAAATACATTTAGAGGCGGCCTTCAAGGTCTAAGAAATTAGCATATGAACCTTCTAGGTTTAGCTTTTAACTAAGAATACCAAGAAAACAAAGCAATAAAAGTAAATTGGGAAGTTTCATGATGTCCTATTTGAATCATGAAAGTTTTTTTATTTTTTTTACTTGATTGTCCGTTTAAGTTTAACATACAATTTAAAATATAGTTTGTAAAGAACACTGTGTCTTCTATTTTTTAGCGAACCTTAAATTTAGCGCTCATCCGAGGCTTTCGCTCGAGCACTAACATTTTACTTTCCCATTGTAATATGGAATAAAAAAACGGGAGCCCTACGGATTGTGTATTTTGTTCTAAACTTGTAATCTAGCCCTGGGACATATCTATGTAGTTTAAGAGCGCTAAATTATGATCCCTTTCAAAACATAAGGATTCCTATGTCAAATGACAGAGTGGTTTGAGTTTTCACTTTTTGTTAAAACAAAATAAAATAATGATTTAATTACATATGAACGGAGCATGTGCAAGGACTTTAACACTGAAATAAATCTTTGTGACTGTGAACGACCATAAAAAAATATTTTAAACAGTCAAAAATGGGTTTTTAACAGGTTCAAGGTTTAGTAATTTAAATGTTCACAAATCTTGTGAAATGTGCTAAAAAAAGTGTGATGGATTGAAATACCAGTGTTAAATTGTCCAAATGTAAAGTATAAGGGATAGACAAATGCATTTCAAACAGCTGTGATAACTGGGTTATCGAGAATGAAAGTTGAAGAGCCATGATACTTCATGTGAGAAGAAGATAATTGTATGACATTGCTCCTTTAAAGGGACAGTCTACTCCAGAATGTTTATTGTTTAAAAAGATAGATAATCCCTTTATTATCCATTCCCCAGTTTTGCATAACCAACATAGTTATACTAATATACTTTTTACTTCTGTGATTACCTTGTATCCAAGCCTTTGCAAACTGCCCCCTTATTTCAGTTCTTTTGACAGACTTGCATTTTAGCCATTCAGTGCACTCTCATAAGTAACTTCACGGTGTGAGCACAATGTTATCTATATGGCACACATGAACTAACACCCTATAGCTGTGAAAAACTTTAAATGGATTCAGATAAGAGGCGGCCTTCAAGGGCTTAGAGATTAGCATATGAGCCTATCTAGGTCTAGCTTTTAACTAAGAATACAAAGAGAATGAAGCAAATTAGATGACAAAAGTAAATCGGAAAGTTGTTTAAAATTTCATGCCCTATCTAAATAGTGAAAGTTCAATTTTGACTAGACTATCCCTTTAAAGAGACATTATAATCAGAATTTTTATAGCAAACATGTGAAAAACGATAATTTAAACATCAAAAATATTTTTTTGCCTGGAAACTAAAGCTAGTTACATTTAAATAAAAACTAATACAGGTACAAAACTCTTTATCCAAACTGCTTGGCATCATAAAAAGATTTCAGAACCGTTGTATTTTTCAATCTATAAAACGAGATCAAGTGTAAATTATATCATTTGGGCAGTATTTACAGGTTCTAATACAGCCTGTACATTCATCATTAAGGCAGTTTTATAATTTTAATACTTTTATATATAAAATACCATAAGTAAGTGCAGTGCGGTAACAGTTATTGTTCTATACAAATTTAGATTATCACTTGCATTTTAGTACAGAAAACAACAAGTAAAAGATTCAGGCAGAAAAGATTGGGACTTACTAGTGGGGAAACAATTTATTTTTAAATTAATTTTAGTTTTTAAAAAATATTAATAAACAAGGCATTCCGGATCTGGGCTTTTGTACCTGTACTGCAATTTTGGTTTCATACTTTCATGTAATCCTCTCTGGCTGTTGCAGCTTTAAGGTTTGGAGAGGGACACGCCTTTGGAATAGAGTTACCATATTGCCGCTTTAAAGGAAGACACTTCTAAAAAATGCATATGTCAAAGGCTGTTTAAAGAAATGGTTAGAAATAATGGTCTTGCAAACAAAGCAGCAATATGGCAACTCTACTGTGGAAGGAGGTTAAAAAACTGAATTACATTTTGAAAAACCCTATTTTAGATTTAAAAAAAAAAAACAAAAACTTGAGTGTCTGTTTAATAATGGGTTGACAAGTTGTTTTCACTATTGCATGAATCCTGAATAAGTGTTTGTTCCCACTGCCTGGATGGATCGGTGCCAGTGTGTTCAAGACCAATAAGCTCCTCAGGAATAGGAAATATTGATTCCAAGTCTGACAGATGAGCAGATCATCTGACTTATTTGTTTTTTGATTCATTGATTTTTTTTTTTTTCATTCTGCTTCCCTAAGGACTACAAAGTCACATTCCTGTTGTACATTTTAACCCTGTAGCAAATGACAGACATTTATGTGACTGCAAAGTGCAAACAGATAACGTTAATTAATTATTCATACATTCTTTATGCCTTATCTGTAATGTTTTTAAAAGATTACATTTTCTGCACTCCCTGTTTCTCATTTCAAAGCTACTTATAAAAAAATCACACTGTAGATTGATCATGACAGATCAAAATTCCTCTACAGATGAATTGGATGTGTACAGATGTCTCTGTATAAATAAAATTGAATGAATGAAACTAGCATTATTTTTTTGTCAAAAGTGTTTCTAGGTTTTACAAATTACCTATTTTGCTGGGAAGCCTCTGTCAATGTCTCCTCTTCCTCTATAGAATGCCACATGATCAAACGCTAGAATTAGTGATGTCGCAAACCTAAAAATTTGGGTTAGCGAACGGAGAACTCGAACTTCCACAAAAGTTTGCGAACGGGCGAAGCGGGCAAACCGCCATAGACTTCAATAGGCAGGCGAATTTTAAAACCCACAGGGACTCTTTCTGGCCACAATAGTGATGGAAAAGTTGTTTCAAGGGCACTAACACCTGGACTGTGGCATGCCGGAGGGGGATCCATGGCAAAACTCCTATGGAAAATTACATAGTTGATGCAGAGTCTGGTTTTAATCCATAAAGGGCATAAATCACCTAACATTCCTAAATTGTTTGGAATAACGTGCTTTAAAACATCAGGTATGATGTTGTATCGATCAGGTAGTGTAAGGGTTACGTGTAAGGGTTACGCCCGCTTCACAGTGCGCAGTGTAGGTGATATACCTGCCCTGACCATGCTTTGCAGACCAGGTATCAGTGGTCAGATGGACCCTTGCCCCAACACTGTGTGCCAGACATGCCATTATAGCAGACTTATATGGCTTTGGCGTTGCTTTTTGGTAATTAGAAGGCTGCTAAATGCCACTGCGCACCACACATGTTTTATGCCCAGCAGTGAAGGGGTTAATTAGGGAGCATGTAGGCAGCTTTTAGAGTTAATTTTAGCTTACGTGTAGTGTAGTAGACAACCCAAAGTATTGATCTAGGCCCATTTTGGTATATTTCATGCCACCATTTCACCGCCAAATGCGATCAAATTTTAAAAAAACTTAATTTTTTTCGCAATTTTAGGTTTCTCACTGAAATTATTTACAAACAGCTTGTGCAATTATGGCACAAATGGTTGTAAATGCTTCTCTGTGATCCCCTTTGTTCAGAAATAGCAGACATATATGACTTTGGCGTTGCTTTCTGGTAGTCTGCCAGTACTAAAATAAAAGGTTTTTTTAAAATTTTTTTAGCATATTTACATATGCTGTGGTGTAGCATCCTCCCTTAGCCCCCAACCTCCCTGACCCCCCCCCCCCAAAACAGCTCTCTATCCCTCCCCATCTGCCTTATTGGCGGCTATCTTGGGTACTGGCAGCTGTCTGCTATTATTTCACAGTCAAAAAAGGTTGTTGTTTTTTTTTAAATGTACACTACTGTTACACCAGATATGAGTGGTGGCACTGGGCAAGTGGGCACAGTATACGCTGTGAGCCTGACACACACGCTGGCAGGCAGGCAACTGCAATTAGATTACACAGGAAAAAAAAAAAAGCAGACTGATGTTCTAGCCCTAAAAAGGGCTTTTTGGGGTGCTGTCCTTACAACAGAGATCAGATGAGTCCTTCAGGACTGTAGTGGACACTGAATACACAGCCTATCTATCGATTTCCCTATTAAATCAGCAGCAGCTACACTGTCCCTCCTCTCACTAAGAATGCAGCTTCCAAATGAATCTAAAATGGATGCTGTCCAGGAGGTGGGGGGGTCTGGGAGGGAGGGTCTGCTGCTGATTGGCTGTAATGTGTATTCTGACTGTGAGGTACAGGGTCAACGTTTACTCAATGATGACGAATAGGGGGCGATCGAACATTGCATATGTTCGCCCGCCGAGGCGAACGAGAACATGCTATGTTCGCCGGGAACTATTCGCCGGCGAACAATTCGCGACATCACTAGCTAGAATCCATGTTCAGGAATATTTATACTGTATGACAATAAATATGTATACTCACCATCACACCAATATGAGCTTGTTTGATGTTGCATTCCAAAACCGTGGGCATTCTTATGGAGTTGCACCTGCCTTTGCTTAGGCTTTTCACAAGTGTTTCTATGAAAGATCATGCACATTCATGCAGATGTTGGATGAGAAAGACTGGCTCACAATTAGGGATGGGCGAATGTGCAAATTTTCGAATTTCGAATGTAGAACGAACGTTATTACCGAAATTCGAATTCTAAATTCGAATGTCGATAAGAACGAATATTCTTAAAAATTCGAAAATCGAATGTTATTTACAGTTTTCGAATGTCACTTTCGAATTCGAATGTTTATAATTATATCGAATGTCTACATTCGAAATTCGAATTTTTCGAATTCGAATATAAATTCGAATTTTTCGAATTTGAATATAAATTTGAATTTTTCGAATTCGAATATAAATTTGAATTTTTCGAATTCGAATATTGCATAATTCGAATATTACATTTAAAAGCATTAGAAATACTATTACAATCTAAATTCAAATTTTTTTTTTCCGAATATTGCATAATTCGAATATTACATTTAAAGAAAAAGCATTAGAAATACTATTACAATCTAAATTCGAATTTTTTGAATTCGAATACACGTATTGCATAATTCGAATATTACATTTAAAGAAAAAGCATTAGAAATACTATTACAATCTAAATTCGAATTTTTCGAATTCGAATACACGTATTGCATAATTCGAATATTACATTTAAAGAAAAAGCATTAGAAATACTATTACAATCTAAATTCGAATTTTTCGAATTCGAATATTGCATAATTCGAATATTACATTTAAAGAAAAACATTAGAAATACTATTACAATCTAAATTCGAATTTTTCGAATTCGAATACACGTATTGCATAATTCGAATATTACATTTAAAGAAAAAGCATTAGAAATACTATTACAATCTAAATTCGAATTTTTTGAATTCGAATATTTTCGAATGTAATCGTAAAATTCGAAACCGAATATTCGAAAATCGAATGTTAGAATGTTATGTAAACATTCGAAATTCGATTAGAATGAACGAATGTGTTAAAATTCGTGCCGTTTTTCGAATGTTGCGAAACATTCGCCCATCCCTACTCACAATCAGCATTCAAATTTATTTCAAAGCTGTTCAATTGAGGTTGAGGCCATGGTTTTGTAAAAAAAAAAATACTCATCAAACCATGTTTCATGGACCTTACTTTGTGCAAAGAGGCACAATCATGCTGGAAAAGATCTTCTCCAAAAAGTTGCCACAAATTTGTAGCACCAATTTGTCTAAAATGTATTTGTTTCCTGTAGCATTAAGATGAAATTTCACTGGTCTAGCCCAAATCCTGAAAAAAAAATTATTGTAGTTGGTAACATTCTCCCGGCATCTGCCACACTATGAGGCCTATTTATCAAAGGTCTTGACACTGCGGATCAGGTCCGCAAGACCTCGCTGAATGCGGAGAGCAATATGCTCTCCATATTCAGCATTGCACCAGCAGCTCTTGTGAGCTGCTGGTGCAATGCCGCCCCCTGCAGACTCGCACCAATCGGCCGCCAGCAGGGAGGTGTAAATCAACCCAATTTTACTTGATCGGGTTGAATTGTGGCGAGCGGTCTTTAGACCGCTGCTTCATAACTGCTGTTTCTGGCGAGTCTGAAGACTCGCCAGAAACACGAGCCCACGAGCTCCATACAGAGCTTGATAAATGGGCTTATAAGATTCTTCCTTCCAACTGCCCGATAGTGAAGTGTGATTCATAGGGTGACCATATGAATAGCAGTAGAAATGTGTTCTCTGGACTGGTGATGAATCACTAAGGTGACCATATTGCTGCTTTAAAAAGGGACACATATGAAAAATACATATGTCAGGGCTGTTTCAGTGCTGTATAAAGAAATGTTTTGTAAAAGAAACCTGACATATGTATTTTTCATATGTGCCCCTTTTTAAAGCGACAATATGGTGACCCTAGTGATTCATCACTCCAGAGAACACGTTTCCACTGCTCCAAAGTCCAGAGGCAGAGTGCTTTATACCACTCCAGCCAACGCTTGACGTTTCACATTTTGATGTGAGGCTAGTGAACAGCTACTTTTTCATGAAGCTCCCAACGCACAGTTCTTGTGCTGATGTTGCTTCCAGAGTCTATTTGGAATACTGTAGTGAGTGATGCAACAGATGGCAGGTAATTTGTAGGTGCTGTGCTCTTCAGCTTCTTTCTACCACTTTCTGTGGACTAACACTCTGTGACTGGGCTGTTGTTGCCCATAGATGCTTCCACTTTCCAATAATATTTCTTAAAGTTGACTGTGATCAATCTAAGAAGGGAGACATTTCACAAACTGACTTGTGGCATTCTATGACAGTGTAACATTTAAAGAGACACTAAAATAAAAAAATATGTTTGATGATTCAGCGCATGCAATTTTAAGATTCTTTCCCATTTACTTCTATTATGGAATTGTGCACAGTCTTATATGAACACTTTCTAAGGCACCAGCTACTACTGAGCATCTGCAAGATTTTACACTATATATATATAAATGTGTGATTGGCTGATAGTTGTCACTTAATTTAGGTGGCTGGTAAATGTAATCAAATATTTACATTTATCAGAAAAAAATCTACTGCACATTAAAAATTCAGAGCAAAAGGCTATTGCATTCTCTTTTTATTATGCACTTGTTGATTATACAATTTTACTGTGTTTAATAGTTCTTTAAAGGACCAGTCAACACAGTAGATTTGCATAATCAACAAATGCAGGATAACAAGACAATGCAATAGCACTTAGCCTGAACTTCAAATGAGTAGTATAATTTTTTTCTGTCAATTTTAAAAGTTATGTCTTTTTCCACTCCCTCTGTACCATGTGACAGCCATCAGCCAATCACAAATGCATACACGTACTATGTGACAGCCATCAGCCATTCACAAATGCATACACACTTATTCTTGCACATGCTCAGTAGGAGCTGGTGACTCAAAAAGTTTAAATATAAAAAGACTGTGCCCATTTAGTTAATGGAAGTAAATTGGAAAGTTGTTTAAAATGGCAATAATGAAAGTTTAATTTTGATTGAGTGTCCCTTTAAGTCGCTGAGCTCCTCATTGAACCATTGTACTGTTAATGTTTGCCTATGTAAATTTCAACACCCGTTAGCAATGGGTGTGGCGTAAACATCTAAACTCAATAATTAGTAGGGGTGTCCACACAGGCATATAGCATGTGTGTATGTATGTATGTATATGTGTGTATATATATATATATATATATATATATATATACACACGCATATATATATATATATATATATATACACACACATATATATATATATATATATATACATGCTGTTGCTGACTTGTAGCAGTAGCAGTAGTACCTTAGCTTTATTTAAATTTAACCTGCTACCCTGCTACTGCCTTACTGCCCTGAAGATGTTCCCCATAGCAGTTGAATATTTTTTATATAAACAAATATATTCCGAACGACCCTATGAGCAAATATTTGACAAAACCAATTTTTTTTTTTGTGATAAATATATATTTTTTGTCTGTGTACATGTCTAGTGAATGTGCATGAGACCTGAAGTTTGAAGAGATGTCTTGGCTAGCAGTGCAGATGAGTAATCAAAAGTAGGTATAGGAAGAGGCATTATATGCAGAGAGCACAGATTAATACACATTCATGTAGCTATATGTCTCCAGAAAAGGAAGAAATAGGTTTTCATATAATCTAAATTAGGGAAAGTAAATTTTTTATTCCTGTAGATATTGGATGATTCTTTTGGGCTTTGACTAGCATTAAAGGACCAGTCAACACAGTAGATTTGCATAATGAACAAATGCAAAATAACAAGATAATGCAATCACTTAGTCTGAACTTCAAATGAGTAGTAGATTTTTTTCTGAGAATTTTAAAAGTTATGTCTTTTTCCACTCCCCTTGTACCATGTGACAGCCATCAGCCAATCACAAATGCATACATGTACCATGTGACAGCCATCAGCCATTCACAAATGCATACACACTTATTCTTGCACATGCTCAGTAGGAGCTGGTAACTCAAAACGTTTAAATATAAAAAGATTGTGCACATCTAGTTAATGGAAGTAAATTGGAAAGTTGTTTAAAATGGCATGCTCTATCTGAATAATGAAAGTTTAATTTTGATTGAGTGTCTTGTACTCAGATCAGATAAAAAAAACGCTAGTTGTCCTTAAAGAACAATGCACTGTAAAATTATGTTTAAAATGACTTGTTATACCAATAGCAGAGTTTAAAATGTATGAGAAATTTTTATTTTTTTTGTATATAAAACACCCATCTTTGCTAATTGAAACTACAACACAATGAAATATGCTACAGGGAGAACTTATCTTGTTAGCTTATCTCTCTTTATTTACACAAAATCCTCCTTATCATATATATCTCTATACAATATTTAGAATGTAAAACTAACATTTTAGTACTTCTCTGTCCAACCTCACACAGGGAGAATGTTTAATTTTCTTTCTAATTCTATTTGTTTACATAACTTTTCTATGATCAGTACATGTGGGGATACAACAGACAAAATCAGCTTTTTCAAATGGCAACATTAAGGTAAAGGTTATATCTGTAAAAATGTAATATACTACAGCAACTAAAATGGATCATTGGGAACACATTAAAGATGAAAAAAAATCACAATGCTCTGTTCCTTTAAGTCAGTGTTTTTCAATCCAGGAATCAAGTACCCTTAACAGGCCAGATTTTCATTATTTCTTAAAGGGACAGGCAATTCATTATTAAATTTTCATGATTTAGATAAGGCATGCAATTTTAATCAACTGTTCAATTTACTTTAATCATGAAATTTGCTGTGTTCTCTTGGTATTTTTTATTTAAATATAAACTACGTAGGCTCATAAAATGATTTATTTATCAAGACAAGCCTTACAGAGGTGAAACGCGTTGACCAGGACTGTATCCACTCCAAGTGTGTGAGCTATTCATCAGGCTGACATTTTGGTATACTATACCAGATTTTATTTGTTACACTTTGTTCCAACATTCTACTGCTATATAACTACATTGTCGGGTCCAGTGCATGGACCGAATAGAGGGAGGCAAACATAGTAACATTGGAGACATTCAACTTGATTTTATCCATCTTATTACAATCCCCAGCAGGGCAATCTGGGAGAAATCGCTACTAACGATCACCATTATCAAAGTGGAACAGCTGTAAGATTACAGAGGATCCAATCTCCGCCCTCTGACAGTGCAGAAGTAAGTCACGCGACTTCCACAAATCCAGGCACACGGAGGACAGGAGACGCTACCTAGCGTCCGTCCAAAACCATATACTGCAGAGGTCTACACCAACAACATTGGAGCACAAAGGTAATATCCCTTCCTTCACCCAGGCAGAAAGCTCCCTCTGCACGTGGTACACACCGCCAAGGGGAGGAAGGATACAGCAGTACAGTACCACTCCATCAAGGTACACATACGTACGCTTGATACTCATGTGACTGTAAATCTGAGTTAAACCAGCTCTCACCATACTGTAACCACAACTTGTAATGGTATAATCATTGACTTTGTTGCAATCTTGGTCTCCACTGTATTCCGAGGCAATATTGTGCCAATTCTGGCATTCTGATAAAACAGTTTCACACCCCAGTTATAGGAACAGCCCGTTAGGGGTGTTAGTATTTTAAACTTGTATATTTAGATTTATCTGTGTCATTTGATTGGGAGATGTCCCATATGTATTTTGGTTAAAAGACATGAAATCCACATTTTTTTGTATCATTATTCAGGTAGAGAATACAATTTTAAAAAAGTTTCCATTTTATTTCTATTATCAAATTTGCTTTGTTCTCATGTTATTCTTTGTTGAAGAGATATCTAGGTAGGTAGTGTGCACATGCCTGAAGCCCTACATGATAGGAAATAGTGTTGCCATCTAGTGCTCTTGCTAATATAGAACATTGTTGCAAAACTGCTGCCAGAAAGGGCTTTAGATACGTGTACGCTCTTAAAGAGACAGTCAAGTCCAAAAAAAATTTCATGATTCAAATAGGGCATGTAATTTTAAACAAGTTTCCAATTTACTTTTATCATCAATTTTGCTTTGTTCTCTTGGTATTCTTAGTTGAAAGCTAAACCTAGGAGGTTCATATGCTAATTTCTTAGACCTTGAAGGCTGCCTCTAATCTAAATGCATTTTGATAGTTTTTCACCAATAGAGGGCATTAGTTCACGTGTTTCATATAGATAGCATTGAGCTCATGCACGTGAATTTACTATGGCTAAAATGCAAGTCTGTCAAAAGAACTGAAATAAGGGGGCCGTCTGCTGAGGCTTAGATACAAGGTAATTACAGAGGTAAAACGTGTATAATTATAACTGTGATGGTTATGCAAAACTGGGGAATTGGTAATTAAGGGATTATTATCTACTGTATCTTTTAAAACAAAAAAAAATATCTGGTGTTGACTGTCTCTTTAAGCTTACATCCCTGCTTTTCAACAAAGGATAACAAGAAAATAAAGAAGATTTGATAATGGAAGTAAATGGCAAAGTTGTTTAAAATTGTATTCTCTATCTGAACAATGAATGAAAAAACATTGTGTTCGATGTCCCTTTAATTGTTACTTGATGACTTCTATCTATATCTATTTCTTTTTGCTTAAAGGTCTTATTCATGTTTGCATTTCACTTCCAATTCTTTTGTCTCAGCACTGGATTGTGACTTTATAATGCTGCTGTGACAAAGATCTCGTACAATGATAGCAAAATTTGTTGAAAGACATGGACGCGGTTTATGCTGTAAAGCACGTTAGCCTCATAATTTGGTAAATGTCAAATATAGAATTTCTATAGTCTGTATCCAAAAGAGCAGAGACTTTCACAAAAGAATTCATTGTTCACAGTGTTCTCTTTGTATTCATTAAGCTCATTTGCATATCTCATTTGGGTCATTAGTTATAATTAGCTATGCTCTGAATAGATACAATTGTTTTTATTCCATTTGAGTATGTGAAATATTGATCTTTTAAACAGCTCTTCTGATTAGACAAATGAGATTTTATTGTCCAAAATAATTTGCCAGTTACCCTTAATTACACAAAACAGGATGCGTATAACGAGTGGCGCATGAGTTTGAGATAGCTCTCTCCAAGTTTAATTGTTTACTGAGCAATTATTGGTTGCGTTCGCAATCCACAGTAGCTGGAACGCTGATTATCCGTTTCCTCAAAATGCAAATGAATTACAGGAGTGCCTGTGCATAAGCATTATCACAAATAGAAGTAAATACATATACACACACAAACACATTCTCACAGACATGATGTATTTATACTAACAATACAGCTTAAAGGGACATTATACACTGGATTTTTCTTTGCATAAATGTTTTGTAGATGATCCATTTATATAGCCTATACAGCTTTTTTTTTTTTTTTTTTTTGTAAAGTATAGTTTTGCTTGCTTTTAAATAACATTGTGCTGATTTTCAGACTCCTAACCAAGCCCCAAAGTTTTAGAAGAATACTGATGTATACCTACCCCAGCTTGCTCCTGTTTGTGTAAAGAGTCTTTTCATATGCAGAGGAAGGGGGAGGGGCGAGTGTCTGCTCTTTTTGCTATAGAACCACTTTCAGTGGGTGTTCCAGTTAATCTTTTTAACAGAGCTGTGAGCTTCTAACTGGGAGCTTTTTAACCCCTTAAGGACAAGGCCATTTTTCAATTTCTTTCCCTTAAGGACCAGGGCTATTTTTACATTTCTGCGGTGTTTGTGTTTAGCTGTAATTTTCCTCTTACTCATTTACTGCACCCACACATATTATATACCGTTTTTCTTGCCATTAAATTGACTTTCTAAAGATATCATTATTTTCATCATATCTTATAATTTACTATAAAAAAATTATAAAATATGAGGAAAAAATGGAAAAAAACACACTTTTTCTAAATTTGACCCCCAAAATCTGTTTGCACATCTACAACCACCAAAAAACACCCATGCTAAATAGTTTCTAAATTTTGTCCTGAGTTTAGAAATACCCAATATTTACATGTTCTTTGCATTTTTCGCAAGTTATAGGGCAATAAGTACAAGTAGCACTTTGCTATTTCCAAACCACTTTTTTTCAAAATTAGCGCTAGTTACATTGGGACACTGATATTTTTCAGGAATCCCTGAATATCCCTTGACATGTATATATATATATTTTTAGAAGACATCCCAAAGTAATGATCTAGGCCCATTTTGGTATATTTCATGCCACCATTTCACCGCCAAATGAGATCAAATAAAGAAAAAATTCACTTTTTCATAATTTTTTTCACAAACTTTAGGTTTCTCACTGAAATTATTTGCAAACAACTTGTGCAATTATGGCATAAATGGTTGTAAACGCTTCTCTGGGATCCCCTTTGTTCATAAATAGCAGACATATATGGCTTTGGCATTGCTTTTTGGTAATTAGAAGGCCGCTAAATGCCACTGCGCACCACACATGTATTATGCCCAGCAGTGAAGGGGTTAATTAGGGAGCATGTAGGGAGCTTCTAGGGTTAATTTTAGCTTTAGTGTAGTGTAGTAGACAACCCCAAGTATTGATCTAGGCCCATCTTGGTGTATTTCATTCCACCATGTCACCGCCAAATGCGATCAAATAAAAAAAAAAAGTAATTTTTTTTACAATTTTAGGTTTCTCACTGAAATTATTTACAAACAACTTGTGCAATTATGGCATAAATGGTTGTAAATGCTTCTCTGGGATCCCCTTTGTTCAGAAATAGCAGACATTTATGGCTTTTGTGTTGCTTTTTGGTAATTAGAAGGCTGCTAAATGCTGCTGCACATCACACGTGTATTATGCCCAGCAGTGCAGGGGTTAATTAGATAGCTTGTAGGGAGCTTGCAGGGTTAATTTTAGCTTTAGTGTAGAGATCAGCCTCCCACCTGAGAGATCCCACCCCCTGATCCCTCCCAAACATCTTTCTTCCCTCCCCCACCCCACAATTGTCCCCGCCATCTTAAGTACTGGCAGAAACTCTGCCAGTACTAAAATAAAAGGCTTTTTTTTTTTATGATTTTTTTTTTTTAAAAAAAATATCTGTTTAGCTGTGATGGACCCCCCCTTAGCCCATAACCTCTCTGACCCCCCCCCCCCAAACAGCTCTATAACGCTTGCCCACATCCTATTTGCTGCCATCTTGGGTACTGGCAGCTGTCTGATACTTTTTTGCTTATTTATTTATTTGCTTTCTATTAAAGGGCCATGAAACCCCATATTTTTCCTTAGATGACTCAGATAGTATGTACATTTTAAAAAATATTTTCTAATGCACTTATATTATCAAATGTGTGTTGTTCTCTTGGGGTAAATTTATTAAAGCATAATACGCTGTCCGTATTCAGCATTGCACAAGCAGTTCTAGTGAACTGCTTGTGCAATACTGCCCCCTGCAGATTTGCGGCCAATCGACCGCTAGCAGGGGATGTCAATCAGCCGGATTGCTATACGCCACCTCATAGGCTTGCGCGGAAACAGGGTGAATTGGCCCAATTCGGACAATAATAAATTGACTCCTTGATATCCTTTGTTGAAGATAATACTTTGGTAGGCTCAGGAGAGTGCATGTGACTATATGGCAGCATTTTTGCATTAATGCAAAAATTTTATTTTATACAGGGGTCAGGGGCTTTAATACTAAAATACTCTCTCATCCAAATAAAAGATCAGCATTTAAAGGGACATGAAACCCATTTTTGTTTTGTGATTCAGACAAAGCATACAATTTAAAAAAAAGTTTCTAATTAACTTCAATGATCAAATTTACTTCATTCTTATGATATTCTTTATTAAAGTGATATCTAGATAGGCAGTGTTCATATTTCTGGAGCAGTACATGACAGGACACACTGCTGCCACCAAATGTTCTTTCAAAAGTATAACATAGTTATTAAACTGCTGCCATATATTGCAATAGTCACATGCACACTACTACACCTTGCTATCTGCTTTTCATCAAACAATACCAAGTGGACAAAGTAAATATGATAATAAAAGTAAATTGCAAAGTATTTTCAAATTTTGCACTCTACTTGAAACATGAAAGACAATGTTAGGGTTTATGTTTCATTGAACTTATGGGCATTTTTTTTAGCTTGAATAAATATGAAATAAAAGCTTTAAAGGGACATTAAACACTTTGAGATGGTAATATAAAATGATAAATTGTATATATAAAACAACTCTGCAATATACTTTCATTATTTATTTTGTCCTCTTTGCCTGTAATTCCATTCTGAAATTGTGAGCTTTTCAGTTCCTGTTAGAAATGGAAGTGCAGAACACTGTTAAATCCAGCACAGCCATTGGCTGCACACTCTAGTGACCTATTTATAAATTACCCTAATTGGCCACAGCAGAGAAGGTAACACAAGTTACAACATGGCAGCTCCCAGTGTTTTATAGACACTAAAACTTTACACTTATTTTGTCACTTTTTAAATAACTAATGAAACTTTAAAAAATACATCTACATGTTAGTCATAGACTAATCTTTTCTTTGAATGCATCATTCTATCTAGCATGTATTTAGTGTTTAATGTCCCTTTAAACTCATATACCATGTATTAGTATTGTACTTCCCACTAATGCTCAATAAACTTACAGGTAGGGCCAACCAGCCAATAAGCATTAACATAAAGTACCCATCAGCCAATGAGCATTAGTAGAAAATGCCTGAAACCAATTATTAGATAGTACATAACTGATACAGCTGTATTAATTTCAATTAATCGTCGATCTGTCCGACATGATCCGCTCAGCAGATCATGTCCGACAGACATTGATGAATGCCAGTCGCATACGCTGTCGGCATTCATCATTGCACAAGCAGTTCTTGTGAACTGCTTGGGCAATGCCGCCCCCTGCAGATTTGCGGGCAATCGGTCGCTAGCAGGGAGTGTCAATCAGCCCGTTCGTATGAGATCGGGCGGATTGATGTCTGCAGCCTCAGAGCAGGCGGACCAGTTAAGGAGCAGCTTCATAACTGCTGTTTGCGGTGAGCTTGAAGGCTCGTGCGGAAACAGGGGCATCAGGGGTTATTCTCCCCTTGATAAATCAGCCCCTTAGATAGTTTTTACTTCACATTTATTCCAGGCCAATACAAAAATAAATAATACAAATAAAAATAATTAGATGATGTTTTTTTTTATACATGGATCACAGAAGCTATTGAGTACAGCATCCCTTTAAAGGGACAAGAAACTCATTTTTTCTTTTCTTTCATGAATCAGACAGATGATACAATTGTAAAATAGTTTCCAATTGACTTATTTTACCAAATGTGCTTGGTTCTCATGTTATTCTTTGTTGAAGAGAGATATCTAGATAGGTAGGGTGCACATGTCTGGGGCACTACATGGCAGGAAATAGTGCTGCCATTTAGTGCTCTTGCTAATGTATAACGTTGCAAAACTACTGCTATATAGTGCTGCAGACACATGCACACTCCTGAGCTTATGCCCTACTTTTTAACAAATGATATCAAGAGAACAAAGAAAATTTGATAATGGAAGTAAATTGGAAAGTTTAAAAATGTATGTTGTATCTGAATCAAGAAAGACAAATTTGGGGTTTTATGTCCCTTTAAGGCATGGTGCTAACAGAGGAGCGTCAAGTGTCCAATAATTTGTATTCATTCATTTTTTAATACATATTAGGTTTTGTATGAAATATCAATCCTGGTTCAGAAAATGATGCTGGCATGCATAGTCACTTTATAGGATTAGTTCAGTGCCACACTCCAGTCAGCCCCTGGTGTAGAAAATAAAAGAACTACTTGTGACATTTCACTATATCATTTCCTGTCTCTTTCAAATTAAACCTCTTTTGTGGTTGAGCATTAAATCCATGGATCATTATCCTATTCAGAGTGATATTTTTCACTACTTCTCTTGATGATTACCCACTGCCCTGTCAATATATTTAGCTTGGAGAGGTAATTACATCCCTCTTACTAAACAATATTATCAACCTCAGAGTCAGTATTCTTCAATAAATGTTCTATCCTGTAACTATAATGGTTTAAGTAAATTGCACTTTCCACAATCAGATTGTGGGATGAGTTCAATGCTTGTTAAAATAAATGTTGAATGTTAATACAGTAGCAAGAAGCAATGTTCTGTAACATCAACACTACTAACTGGTCCCACTATCAGCCAATTGGATGAAAACTACTTAAACCATTTTGGCTGATTTGAACAGCCAATAGGATTTAAGTAGCTCTCATCCTATTAACTGATATGGAATTTTCAGCCAATAGGAATGCAAGGTACTTCAATATAAAACGGGCACCTTGCTTTCAATCTTCAGTGTACGGCGGACGATCGCATGAAGAGGTCCCTCCACGTCGGATGTCTGCACTGCTCCGATTCCTATTCCGTTCTGCGCCGCCTTCGCTCCACGCCAACAGGATGAAGAAAGAAGATGGCCCCATGCTGGAAAAAGATGGAGCCGTCTGGAAGAAGACCTTCACAGTCGGACTTCAGAAATGGTGAGTAACTATGGCCGGGTTAGTGTTAGATTTGTTTTCTTTTTTGGGGGGTGTTTTTTTTTTTTAGATTAGGGCTTGTTTTTTTTTAATGGGCACTAAAGAGCTGATTGCCCTTTTAAGGGCAATGCCCATACAAATGCCCCTTTCGGGGCAATGGGTAGCTTATTTTTTTTTAGAGTTAGGTCTTTTTTATTTTGGGGGGTTGGGTGGGGCTTTTGCTCTTGGGGTTAATTTACTAAATAACCTTTTGCTAGCTAGTGGTAGTTTAGTGTTAGAATATGTTTTTTTTTATTTTGGGGTGTCTTTTCTTGTTTTTGTAGGGCTATTAGATTAGATTTTTTTTTATTTTGGATAATTAATTTTTTCCCCTTTAATCTTAGATTTTTTAAATTTTTTGTAATATTAGATTTTTTATTTTAATTTAATCTTAGGTTTTATTTTTTATGTAAACTTAGGTTTTTTATGTAAAGATAGGATTTTTAATTGTAGGTAAGTTTTTTATTAATTTTTAAAGGTAGTCTTTTTTATTTTATGTAATTGTAGTTAATTGGGGTTAATTTAGGGGGTGTTAGGTTAGGGGGCTTAGTGATTAGATTAATACTTTGCATTGTGGGGGGATGGCATTTTAGGAGTTAATAGGTTAATTAGGTAGATTGCATTGTGGGGGGTTGGTGGATTAGGGATTAATAGAATAATTAGGTAGATTGTGTTGTGGGGGGTTGGCGGATTAGGGGTTAATAGTGTTAATAGGTAGATTGTGTTGCAGGGGTTGGCGGATTAGGTGTTAATAGTGTTAATAGGTAGATTGCATTGTGGGGGTTGGCGGATTAGGGGTTAAAAGTGTAATTAGATACTTTGTGTTTTGGGTGGGTGGCGGATTAGGGTTTAATAACTTTATTAGATACTTTGCGATCTAGGGGTTGGCGGATTAGGGGTTAGTAGTTTTTATTAGTTATTGCAGTGGGGGGGGGGGGGCATTTTAGAGGTACATATTGTGCATGCGTTAGGTGTTTGTTAAGACTTCCAGGGAGTTATGGTGCTTGCTGCGCCTTCCTATATCTGATGGATAACTGTAATCAAAACATAAACAGAGGCGCCACATGTGTAGGTCAATAGAAACCACTGAATCCAAGCTAAACAAGATACAGGGTACTCAGAAACGTGAAGGCACTCTCTTGTGCCTATTAGGAGCAGGCTGGTATTCAATCAGCAAACCAGCTGGCTGTGCAAAGGAATCCACGTTGTGGTGTCCTGTAACAGTGGATCTCCGGAACGGCAACCCTTGCCGGGATAGCTTCCTGCTTATGTTTCTCTTACATACACATGGACTTGCAAAGAGGGAGTGGGCTGATTGAAGAGTTATTGCAGTGGGGAGGGGTATCATTTTAGAGGTACATATTGTGCATGCGTTAGGTGTTTGTTAAGACTTCCAGGGAGTTATGGTGCTTGCTGCGCCTTCCTATATCTGGCAAGGTTAATATGGAGTAAAATGTCTCCATTAATGCTGCGTAATTCCTTGCGCTGAATATGTGATACCGACTTGCAATGCCTATTCTATGTTAGTTTATGGGAGTAAAAAGAGCAGGCGACGGGTAAAACATACGTGCCGCACTTGTATGCGGCGCTGTATATGTGATCACTAGATCCGTCTAAGAATAGACAACACTGGCTTTTGCAGGTGACGCTGCATATGTGATCGGGCCCAATGATGGCTAATACATTTCATAGGTAATGTTCGTATATCAATAAGTCAGTGGCGTCATCCACTGTAAAAAACGATAATAGGAACATAAAAAGTATGAAAAAAAAGTATGAAGTACAAATCAAGCTAGAAATGCCTTAGACTTTCAAGCGTATCCCTTACGCATTTTGAAGGATCATTTCCTTCTTTATCATTGTGAAATGTGAGTTCATGACTGTTTATACTGTTGTTTTATAATAAAACAACTTTATTACCCTAGCTGCTGTGCTTCTTCTCTTCTATAACATCTGGGTGCACTCTGACAACTGGAGACGATACGAGTTGATCATCTACTCAATTTCCACCCAGTCATACGCCAAAAGACTAGGAAGGCTACCAATCACAGGAACCCAGCCCACACTGCTGTAATGCTTTAACAACAATTTTTAGTTTTGTTAGTTTGTAGCTTTTCAACTTCAATCAGTTCACTATGGTAAGTGAGTGAACTTGAATAGAGAAAAGCAATTTAATTTTAATTAAGAGAATGACCCCACATGAATAGGGATTAGTTAGTATGAGAGCATATTGCAGGATAGCATATTGCAGGATTCCACAAATACTTTAACTTCAATCCAAGAATTCTCACAAGCCTTCCAATAATTATTTGTATGAGTAATATAAATGATCTCTAGAAGTATTCTGTAAAAATGATTTTAGAAACACTGACTTGATTGCAGTTCATATAATAGATACATTCATAATAAATGGTAGTTCATATTTACAAGATAAAGCATCTGACACAGTTCATATATTTACAAGGATTATCATAGGATGCAGTTCATAGTGTTTGTTAATTTAACAGTTCATAGATGTACAAATTCTGTTGAATAACGTAGGTCAAATAATACAAGATATATCATATGTTGTTATTTCTCATGTAGTAAGGTAAGTGCATATTAGTTATAAGTTTATCAGATACAATACATACTTTTCATCAATTGAATACTTGCATGTGGATCTGTGTAGCATCTTGCGAAGCAGAGTGAGGAGCAGGGGTGGACTGATCAGCCGGCAAATAGGCCCTGGACCGAGTGCCCAGCATGTCAGGGGGCCCAGAAATGGCATCTCCATGGGTCCTGGTATGCTGCTTAAGCTGGGGCTGTCAGCCGCCCTATCACTAACTAAGCAGTGGGTTTAGTGGTGCCTTATGCCTGGATGTGGGGTTTGTTGCTCGGGGGGCCCTATGGGGGGACTGTCACTGTGAGGGCCATGCAGTGTGGAGTCTGGCCCTGGAAGTTGGGGGCCCTTACTCTTGCCCTTAAAGTTGGGGGTTGTGGCCCTGGAGGTTGGGGGGGCTGGTAGCGGTAGGGCAGGGAGGCTACCATGTTTATTTGCATACATTTGAATACATTTGGGTCGGTGTGAGACAGTGGGGGCCCTTCCCTGTTTTTTTCCCGGGGGCCCTGATTGGTCTCAGTCCACCTCTGGTGAGGAGCTGCAGCAGTGTGAAATGATTAACTCCAGAGCGAGACTGACTGACGTCAGATAGTAGCGAAGAACGGAGTAACAAACAAATTGGAGATCCAGTGCTACAAGTTTACAATCCATAGGAATAGTTATTATTGCAGAGGTTCCACAATGCAAGGAGTGAAAGACTAAAGTAGTTAAACCTTTATAAAAAGGTAGGTGAGGGTTCATACTCTTTCTAAAAAAGAGAATGAATAACGGCAGTGAGAGCTAAAGTGAACAGCTACAGGAGTAACTAAGAAACACAATAACTAAGCACTGATTAGGAGGATATGACATCCTTAAATAGCAGATGGTGGTAAAGGAAGGTGTTCTTCTTAAAGGGCCACTAAACCCAAAATCTTTATTTCATGATTCAGCTAGAGAATAGAAATTTAAACAACATTGCAATTTACTTCCATAATTTATTTTGCTTCATTTTTTAAATATCCTTATTTGAAGAAAAAGCAATGTACATGGTGAGCCAATCACATGATGCTTCTATGTGCAGCAACCAATCAGCAGCTAGTGAGCATATCTAGATATGCTTTTCATCAAAGAATATCAAGAGATAAAAACAAATTAGATAATATAAGTAAATTAGAAAGATGTTTAACATTGCATTCTCTTTCTAAATCATAAAAGAAAAAATGTGGGTGGCATGTCCCTTTGAAGGTATAGATACAGGTGTTCTTCTTAAAGGCATAGATACATGACAACGGCACTGGAGGTCTTTCTCACATAGATGCAGCAATCATACTGATTCAGGTAATTTCTAGTAAATGATACCAAACCAGAATTATTGTGTGGCCTGTATTATTTTTACATATAAAAGGCTACTGAATCTGTGGCTATCCTTAGCGTTTAAACTATCTTTTGTTTTTTATTTTTATATATATATATATATACAGTATATATCAGGGGCGTATTATAGCATAGGTCAACAGGGCCGGTGCCTAAAGCGTCCAATTTTGGGGGGTGGCACTTGTCCCTGGCCGCTGCATTAACGGTTGTGCAGTTGGCACATGGATTGAGGGAGTCCCAGGCAGCAACAGGGGTTAGGTTAAGAACTTAGTCAGTGGTAAAAGAGATGGCCGGGTCTGGGAGACAGATCGGTGGAGGACTGTAAGCAGAAGGGGGCAAGGGGTGTATTAAGTAGTGGAGAGGAGACTGAGTCACTTAACTCAGGTAGGTCTGTCACAGTCAATCAGTGGCTTGCTTCTTTGCATGATGGGCTTCAGAATCAGCTTATTATATATACTGTATGTTTACCAGCGCATGATGTTCTTTTTTATTCTTTTTTTTTTTAACATCGGTTGATACACAGGGATTTAGCTTTAAGCCACACAACCACCCTATCCATAGAAAGCACTGCCCAAATAAACCCTCGTTTCTGTAGAGAAAATACTACAGGTTATATAACTTATATGTGAATAATGGTAACCAATTGCTTGTATGTGAGGCTGAGCAACAGATTTCCTGGCCTGAATAATATGGAATCTACACTCACTAAAACACACAAATGTAGTTCCGTGTGTCTAAGCAGGAAGGTATTTGATGCCATGAATGAGCCATTAGTTTTACAACAATATGCAGCTCAGGCATACAATAATAAAATATTTCCTATCCCATTTATTGACAATGATATTATTACACCTGGCTGGGGCATTTTATTCATTTTGTCACACACCCACCCCACCCCAAAAATAAGTTTTAGCAGGCATGCTTACCACCCTCTCTCTCTTCGTGCCATAATCCTATGCTTATCTACAAAATCAAGCAAGCAAAACACGTCCAGAAAATCCCCTTGTCTGTCTCTTTCATTACTTCATGTTCTTGTTTGAGTTAAAAGGGCAATTGTGCCCTAGACACAAGCATCATTTTATTCAATTTAATGATAAAAAAACATGTATACTTTAATTTATTTGTTCAATTCCTTGTATAAAGTCAGACCTGCGTATAATATATGTTTTCATTTCTCCAAAAAAGTGGGGTTGATTTACTAATACCTAGCAGTGTTGACTGGCAGAGTATAGAGACTGGCAGGGCAATGACACAACCAGGCAGGCACTGAAATGTCGCTGACAGTAGGCAATAAAATGTTGCATTTGCTTGCAGTGAGAGGAGGCTGGTGGCGGGGCAGTAAATATTTGCTCCGCTGGCTCACTACTGTGGGGGTAATACTAATAGGCATATTGTGGGGATTTAAGTAAGAAATCAATCTCATTGAGAATGATTGAGTATAATTTATACTCAATATAGTTATATTTATAATGTGTGTGTATGTATACATATATATATATATATACACACACACACAGTATATTTATATATATATATATACAGTGTATATATATATATACAGTGTATATATATATATATATATATATATATATATATATATATATATACAGGTGGCCCTCGGTTTAGAACGGTTCAATTTGCACCGTTTCAGAATAACAACCTTTTTTTCAGTCATTTGACTGTTATTGAAAAGCATTGAGAAGCAGTGCATTAATTAAAATAGCCAGTAGATGAAGCTGTCTGCTTGTGTTGCAGCAAAGATTTGCAAGCCAAGCACACAAGCAGGTTGAAATTAATCAGTGTAGCTAGCTAGACCTGAGCTATTGAGCAGCTTTCAAAGGAACAAGATCTTCCTGTCTAGAAATCCGTCTGGATTGGAATGCATAGAAAGAACTGTTTGCAAAAAATTGCAAGTAAAGTCTGTGTTGTGTGATTTTTTAATAGGTTTAGAATGCTGTTTTAGCAAATGTTTTTGTTCATTTAACTATATATTCTGTGTCTAGTGCTGTTTAGCATTTAAAGTCTTCATTTCAAAGCTTTAAAAATAATGTATTAGGTGTTACTTATGACAATTTTGAAAGGGGCCTGGAACCTAACTCCCTCACTTCCCATTGACTTACATTATAAACTGGGTTTCAATTTACAATGGTTTCGATTTACAACCATTCCTTCTGGAACCTAACCCCGGCGTAAACTGAGGGCTACCTGTATATGCACATATTTAAGTCCTGGTGAACATTTCCTAAAAAAGGTTACAATATACCCTGACCTAAAAATATTATGGCTGAAAATCAGCCTAAAACCTAGGAGGGTGGGGGCAGCAGCATTTTGAGTTCCTAGGACTGTTTCCAACCTATTGCCTATTGTGACAAATATGCATTCAATGTTATTAGTAAAAATGCCTTTGAATACATCATTCTAATCATGGGTATCAGCTGAATTTATTTCTGGCAGAAAGAAGCAATAATAAATTAAATACCCCAAACATAATAATAGATATGGTAACATGTACAGCAGGAGAGAATTGCATGTTATAGACATGATCTTCATATTATTTTACAAATATTGGCCCGTTGACTTAAAAAAAGTGACTCACGTGGGTGCTTAGTTTTTCATCATTAAATTCTAGGTAACTGTTATGTAGATAAATCATTTGATATGGTTTTCTAAAGCATTAGAAAATATCCCAAGGTTTTTTAGGTCTAGATTCTAATGCTGTAAAGTTTACTTTGCAAAATGATTTACATCGCCTTTGCTATTTTTTTTAGCAAAAATTGGCATTCAAATCCTTTAGAAAGGTCACAGTTTGAATTAATTAGCCTGTCAGGGACACTACCGGACTATCTGGAATTCCTACACTTAATTTCCATGCTTTTCATAGATCAAAAGTGAAGAAAAATTAACAGTCACATAGAAAGGAGAAAACATAATTTAAAAAATGTATTTATTATTACGGATGAATTCCCTGTATGTTGTTACGATTCCTACATTTTAGTTCAAATATGATTTATTTTTGTATTATAAAATCACTATTTTTAACTTGTAATTTTATTATGATTTTTACTTTGTGCTATAAAATTATTGTTTTTATTTTGTATCTTAAAATAAAACATTTTCTTCAGCACTATATTGTAATGCATGTGTCCTTTAAATACATAATTTTAGGTAATTCCTCTTAGAGAGATAAATTGCGACCAATGTAAAATTTGCTTTTCTAGAATTATGCTATGCATCTTTTAGAGCTGAATTTTTTAAAATAATCTTGTCTTAGCTTTGTTTTATATATATATATATATATATATATATATATATATATATATATATATATATATATATTAGAAAGAAATCGAAAATCAATAATAGATAAATGACACACCGATATGTATTGTCTCTATGAAAGTAAATTAATAATTTACATAAGCAAATTAATAATTTGAATTGATGTTGACCAATAATTAGTACAGTTCACTTCTAGAGATAATCCTCTAGCAGAAATCATACAATAGTAAAATATTTCTGCTTGCCAGAACTGCCCCCAATCTTATGAGGTATGTTTAGAGCCTTGGGAGGGAGATGATGGTTAGGAACATCTCAATCGGTCTGTTCCATAGTTTGTCTGTATTTACTTGGGTCTTTATTTTGAGAATCCTTTCCAATACAGTCTGCGTGGTTACTGTATTATGTCCCCCACTGAATACAAGTGTAAAAAAACTAGTTCCTTTGAACCCATTAATTGCAGCCCTAGTACTAAAACATTCATTCGAATGGTGACACAAGATTTGGATATGAAAAGAACCCACACACCATGGAGAAACAACCTATCCCATGAGGAAAGGAAAGCCATTAAATCCCTCCAAGATGACCCCTCTATAGTCATTAGACCTGCAGATAAGGGTGGAGCTATTGTCCTTTTGAATTACTCTGATTATAGAGGGGACATCCTTGAACAGCTTATAGATGCAACCACATATACTTTATTGCCCTCAGATCCAACTATTGTATTTAAAAAACAGTTAGATACACTCATAAGATTGGGCCTTGAACAGGGATTTATTTCAGAACAGATCAGTGACTTCTGTACTACCAGGCATCCTAGTATCCCTATCCTTTACACCATCCCTAAAATCCACAAAAGGTTAGACAAACCCCTCTGCTGTTCAGTCCTTACTACAGCCGGTAGCCCAGTATGTGGACATTTTACTTCAGCCAGTGGTCAGGGATATCTGTTCCTTTATCCTTGACACCAATGATTTAATCAGACAGCTTAAAGGGGTATTTGTTCAGCATGGTGACATTCTTGTCACCCTAGATGTTAACAGTTTATACACCATTATCCCGCATCAGATGGGCCTAACAGCAATTAGGGAACATCTAACAGGTAATCAACTGTATGACGGCCCTCCTGTGGAATTCCTGTTGCCCTTGATTGATTTTTGTCTGCAAAAGAATTATTTTCGCTTCGAAAGCAATTTTTACTTACAAATTGTGGGTACGGCAATAGGTTCTTCTATGGCCCCATCCTACGCCAATATTTTTATGTCTCATTTTGAAAATCAATACCTATGGGGCAAGTGTGATGAGTTCATCAGTTTTTACAGAAGGTATATAGATGACATATTTTTGATTTGGCGTGGGGGCTTAGAAGAGCTTCAGGAATGGTTTCACACATTCAGCAATACAGACACAACTGTTAGATTCAAAATGACAACTAACGATCAGGAAATACATTTTTTAGATCTGAGTATCTTTAAGGAGACACAGTCTTTGGGTACAACATTGTATAACAAACCCACCAATAGGAACTCGATCCTTAGGGCAGACAGTTGTCACCGCCCTGCTCTCCTGAGAGGTATTGTTAGGTCACAAATGATTAGGACGATACATAATAATTCCAACAAACAGACAGGTATCTCCCAGCTGACCGGAGTGGGTGACAAGTTCTTACAAAGAGGATATAGACCAAGTTTGGTTAAAGAAATAATTGAGGAAGTGTCACTCCTAACTAGGCTGACCATATTGCCGCTTTAAGAAGCAACACATATGAAAAATACATATGTGAGGGTTCTTATACAAAACAATTTCTTTAAACAGCCCTGAAAACAGCCCTGACATATGTATTTTTCATATGTGTCCCTTTTTAAAGCGGCAATATGGTCAGCCTACTCCTAACCCAGTCCGACCTAATCGCTGAGAAACCAAAGCTTGAATCCAGGGACAAGCTGATTATGGCTACTACATTTAGACCAAGTACCAGGAAAACTGGACAAATACTTCGAACCCATTGGCCAATTGTGACATTGGCCCCAAAACTCAATTTTGCCAATAACCTAGCTCCTATGGTGGGTTTCAAACGGGGAACTAATTTGAAGGATTTGTTGGTGAAAACGGATCCCAAACGGAGCTATACCACCAAGGCTAAGGTTAACATAAAAGGGTCCTATCGTTGCTTGGGTTGTACTACATGTAACAGACTGATCAACACTAAATCCTCCACATACTCACAGGAACTATGTCATCAGACACTCTTTATCATGTACCACTACGCACGTTGTGTACTTACTTTTTTGCCCATGTTCCAGTTTTACGTGGGTAAAACCTCAGGAACCCTAAGAGAACGCATGGCAAACCATAGGTACACAATTTGATTGGCGTTACAACAGGGTGACTCTGACCAACTGGTAGCAAGGCATTGTGCCAGAGAAGGCCATCCAGTGTCCTCAATCCGGTGCATTCTTATCGACCATGTCCCTGTCTTGGATAGAGGGGGCGACAGAAACAGGATGCGTAAGGCTCAATGGATATATCGACTGGGCACGATACATCCTGGTAGATTGAATACAGTATCTGATTTCAAAGCACTAATGTAACTTCAACTAGTGTGGCACATACCGGGAGTGCAACCTCATGGCGCTGGGAGTCTGTTGGGCGATGGGTTAGTCTGGTGGTCCCACTTTTTGGGGCTGCTGTCTTCCCTGTGCTGACAGCACGCAACATTGGGAACATTTTGTATCCTGATTGCTGGATGGAAGTCTAGGGGGTCGTGTGTGGTCACTCTATTATACACACTAGCGGATCATGGACAGTATGTCACTTTTCCATACATATGCATTATCTCACTTGTTCATGCATGCTCTGTTTAAACTGAACAAGGTATACCCAATCAGGTGCACAGATGATCATTGTATGGATGTGCCTGTACAAAGACACTGTGGTTTTGGACATAGAGGTTCTATTATATATAAGCTCACAAGTTTTGGATATATGTATGATTATGTTAAAGGTTGGCTTAAATATCATGCATTTTGTGTAATATATCATGGGCTGTGATCTGTGAGGGTCATACACCGAGCACATTAGTTGCAAACCCTCAGACATGAGGTTCAGTATGGTATATACTAGAAGATATTGTATGCGCTCAGATAATGTTGGCCATATGAAAGGTTCAATTAGCATGCAACTTAGCAATCAGATACAATCAATAACATAACACAGTGTAGTCCGAAAGTGTAATTTTTGAAGGTGTATATAGTTTGTAATATTTTTAGCTTGCATTTATGCACATTTCACGTGTGAATCTGATACATTTAAATACAATTATGAAGAGATTCATTGCATATGCCTGTAGCACAATATTGTGTACATTATTAATTTGACTTAACCTCTAAGGTGGTTCGATCTTGTAGATAGGCATTAACTATGGTGCCTTGAGCACAGGGTGACAAATCAACTTGTTGGTAGATCTGAGACGTGCACTGGCACTTTAAAAACATCACTAGTATTTCCCTTTGCGGTTTTTGAACTAATATAAAACAATATATGTGAAGTATGAGGAATCAACTATCACTTGAGACACTGGGATTGACTAGTTTTATTATTTATCCTATGTAGTAACACCGATTAGTATAAGTAGATGTCAACAGCGTTATAATGTTGACTTTGTGGTCTCCATGGTAACAGAGTAACTTGTCTGTTTGTTAGCACATTGTAAGGATTCCAGTCCTGCTTTTACTTTTTGCCTCAACTTACCTTCCTCACCTGTACTTAAGGCATCACCCCGCCCCAAACAAGTGCTTAGTTGTTGAGTATTGTTTGCTGAAACCAGTGCTCCCTTTCTTATAAGCTATATACTTATCAAAAGAAGTTTTACTTCTACTACTTAACATTTGGATTTACAAATACCAGCTGCAGTTTGGTCACAAAGGGACTAATAACAACTAGTCTCATTCATCCTGAAGATTGCTATTCCAAGAAGTATTAAGTTATTCAACTCCTCATCTCTACAGGAATTGCTATCTAATTTCCAACAGGAGGATTCTACCAACTACTACTACGGTATTAGTATCAAATCTAATTTACCTTGGATGCCTTAGGTAACGGCTAATTACAAATTTCATGTTTCCTTTTTGAACTTTTGTAAACTGACTTTGTCTCTCAGAAATTACTTTGATTGCAACGAATGTTTTATTTAATTCTATGAACTTCCTTTGAATACATTCTCATACCGGACAGTAACGGACTTTATGTGACGTCACACAGCCTCATACATCTCAGCGTGCCATACAGCTCCTTACAACTCAGCGTGTCTCACAGCTCCATTTACAATCACTAGTCTGTGTTCAGTTTTCCACGCTGCAAGCCTTACTCTGTGTGCTGTGTCTCGCAGCAGGTCACGCCCCTGTCAGCAGCTGCAGTCTGTGTGTCTCACATCTCTCATGCCTCAGTGATTATTACAATGAACACTATCTCTCACATTTGGGTTTGAGCACAATTATTGTCAAAAGTTGTTATTAATAATAATACTTATTTTCAGCCTCTAAATATTTATATGGTATAACGATATAATATAACCATATAAAGACTTACTGCCATTACTTATAAAAATCACTCTGAATAAAACAGTCTATGCTGATATAATAGCCTGTACTTCAGTTGTGAAACAAATATAATTTATTTAGACTCTGCAGTTGTGATTCAAATAACCAAGGAACCTGATATAACAACTAAGCCATAAAATATGGATCCAGCAGAGCTTCCTCAAATTGTTTATAATTTAACACAAAGAGTTGACCAACTTAGTCAAGCCTTTAGAGAGTTACAATTAGAAAATGAAACTTTAAGAAAAGTAATAAAAGACACTGTCTCTATTAAACAGAGCCTTCCTGACAATCTGTCAGAACCATTTATTGCACCTCCAGATTTTTTCAACGGAGATAGGAATTTATACCGTCAATTCAAAAATGCTTGTCTGCTTAATTTCACCCTTAAACCTAAAACATACCCAAATGATAGGGTTAAAGTCCTTACAATGATAAGCTATTTAAGAGGTGAACCTCGCATATGGGCAGACACTCTCTTTGAGACAAATAATGCTGTTCTTTCATCTTTTTCATCTTTTCTGGATATCATGGATGAATTATACTATGATTCTAACCTACAGTATACTTCTGAGAAAAAGATGAGGAACTTAAAACAAGGTAACAAACCTGTTGAATGTTACATAACAGAATTCAAGCAATATTCTATTGACTCTCAGTGGAACGCCATTGCTTTAAAAAACCAGTTCAGGATTGGACTCTCTGACGCAGTAAAAGATGAATTACCCCGAACTGAGTTACCTGATACATTGGAAGGCCTTATGAAGCTCAGCAGGCAAATTGATAGGAGATTACGTGAAAGAAGATTTGAACGTCAATACCCTGAAATTGTTCATAAGAAGGATAAGGTTTTTAACCATTCCACTTCTAATAGTCCTCATACTGGTTCAACTGGTGCTGAAGCAATGGATATAAGTTTTTTCAGAGGACCTCTAACTCCTGAAGAACGTATCAGAAGGAAGACTAGAGGCCTCTGCATGTATTGCGCATCCTCATCTCATACCTTAAAGGATTGCCCATCTTTGCCACAGAACAAGAAGAGTAAGTACCATACCAATCTTTCTCTCCAGTCAAAGCATAACAACCCTCTTCATTGTTCTTTACTTCTTTCTCTACAGTGGGCAAATAAACAACTGACCATTCCAGCCATCTTGGATACAGGAGCACAAGGAAACTACATTGACAGTTCTCTGGTTTCTAAAAATAAAATACCATTGATAAAAAAGTTGTCTCCTATTTTCCTTCGTGTGGTTGATGGCTCTGAGATATCATCAGGGCCAATTACACATCACACCATCCCGCTCTCTGTCACTACATTAAAAACACATCATGAACATCTCACTTTTGATGTAATCACTTCTCCATTATTCCCAATAGTACTTGGGCTAGCTTGGTTACAGCTACACGAACCTGATATTAATTGGAAATCCTTAAAAGTTCAACTAAATTCTGATTTCTGTCAACAGACTTGCCATAGAATTTCTTTTCACAGTTTATCCTCCACATCAGAAACTCTGATACCAGAAATGTACAAGCAGTTCTCTGAAGTCTTCAGTAAGAAGGAAGCAGATACCCTTCCCCCACACAGAATCTACGACTGCCCTATTGAACTGAAACCTGGAACAACGCCACCTATTGGACATTTATACCCACTTTGTCAACCGGAACTGGATCATCTAAAAACTTACCTAGATGAAAATCTAAAGAAAGGGTTTATCCGTCCTTCAGTTTCTCCTGCTGGTGCAGGAATGTTCTTTGTGCGGAACAAAGACCAATCTCTTCGGCCTATCATTGACTTCAGACAATTGAACAAAATAACCATAAAAAAACGATACCCTCTCCCCCTCATTCCTGAACTCATAGAAAGACTCAGGCATGCTCAGATTTTTACTAAATTAGATTTGAGAGGGGCGTACAATTTAGTGCGTATCCGTGAGGGGGATGAGTGGCTTACCGCTTTTAGAACTAGGTATGGGTTGTTTGAATATCTAGTTATGCCTTTCGGCTTAACTAACGCACCCGCAACTTTCCAGTTCTTTATTAATGACATTTTCCATGATCTCCTTGACACATGTGTTGTTGTCTACCTAGATGACATTTTAATCTATTCCACAAATCTAGAAGAACATATCAAACATGTTAGTTGGGTTTTAGCAAGACTCCAAGTCCATCGGCTATACGCCAAATTGGAAAAATGTATTTTCCACACCAACAAAATAGAGTTCCTGGGTTACTCCATCAGCCCAAATGGGATTCAAATGCAAGATAACAAAGTGGAAGCAGTAAAATCATGGCCCACACCTTCAACACGGAAAGAACTACAAAAGTTTCTTGGTTTCAGTAACTATTACAGAAAGTTCATTCGCAATTTTTCTAAAATTGCAAAACCTCTGACTAAATTAACTAGTGCTAATTGTTCTTTCCAGTGGACTAAAGAACAGGATGATGCGTTCAACTTCCTAAAGAATTCCTTTTCATCTGCCCCCATTCTGAAATATCCTGATCCAAACCTTCAATATACCCTAGAGGTGGATTCTTCAGATTATGCTCTTGGCGCTGTCCTCTCCCAAAGACAGTCTCCTACAGAACCACTACACCCAGTTGGGTTCTATTCAAAGATTATGACTCCAGCAGAGATCAATTATTCCATTGGGGACAAGGAACTTCTAGCCATTAAAAGAGCTTTCGAATTCTGGAGACATCTCCTTGAAGGTACCTCCCTACCTATAGTGATTTATACGGATCACCGGAATTTGGAATATCTACAAAATAATAAAACTTTATCTGGACGTCAAGTGAGATGGAGTCTCTACTTTAGTCGTTTCAATTTCCAAATCATGTACAGGCCAGGTTCAAAAAATGGGAAGGCAGATGCACTCTCTCGACGAGATCCAAGACCTATACAGGAAGACTCTCCTACTAGCATTCTTCCCCCTACTCGATTCCTTGCTATCCTATCTCAACAGGATAAGGAATATCAATCTGATCTTTCTTCAGAAGACCAAACCCTACTAGATAGACTAACCCTCCAGGATGGTTTTTACTTCCATGGTTCTAAACTTTATATTCCAGAACGTTTCAGACAGAAAATAATCAAAGATCATCATGACCCTCCACTAATTGGTCATCCAGGAATCAAACGTACACATGAGCTCATCTCCAGAAGTTACTGGTGGCCATCGATGAAAACCAGTATAAAGGAATATATACAACATTGTACAACCTGTACAGTATCAAAACCTGAAAGGAGACCTCCCTATGGCTATTTAATTCCTTTGGAAGTACCGGAATCTCCTTGGTCTCATTTGGGAATGGATTTTATAGTTGATCTACCACCTAGTTCTGGACAAACCACCATTTTAGTTGTTACCGATCATTTTACTAAAATGGCACATTTTATTCCTTTTCATAAGTTACCCACTTCCATTGAAACAGCATATTTATTTCTAAACCACATTGTACGATACCATGGGTTACCATCCATTTTAACTACTGATAGAGGAACCCAATTCACCTCACGCTTCTGGAAAGCACTCACTAAAGCACTCCAAATCGATCAAAGGTTAAGCACAGCCTTCCACCCTCAGACTAATGGCCAAACTGAGAGACTCAATCAGTGGCTTGAGCAATATCTACGATGCTATTGCTCATATCATCAAAATAAATGGACTTCCTTTCTCTCCATGGCTGAATTTGCCTATAACAATACCATTAACAGCACTACAAATTACTCTCCCTTTTTCGCCAACTATGGTTTTAATCCAAGATTCACTATCCAAATGACTTCTACACATGACTCACCATCTGTTGATGTGCTAACACAAAACATAGCTGAAAATTTCCTACATTTACGAGATAACATCAAACAAGCTCAGGCGTCTCAGAAGAAATTTTATGATTTACGTCGTAGAGCTTCTCCGAAATATTCTATAGGGGACTATGTTTGGTTATCTTCCAAAAACATTAAAATGCACTTACCAAGTAAAAAATTGGCTGGGTTGTTCCTTGGCCCATTCAAAATTCTACACATCATCAATGAAAATGCCGTCAGGCTTGATCTACCTGATTCTTTACCCATCCACCCAACTTTCCATGTATCATTATTGAAACCCTACTTGGGAGATAAACCTGATGTACCTCTTCTACCCCCTTCTCCTATTCAATTGGGCACTGATGTCTATGAAGTTTATGATCTTTTGGACTCAAGATTTTATAATGGGGAATTACAGTATCTGGTCCGATGGAAAGGGTTCGCCCCAGAGGATGATACTTGGGAACCTCATGCACACATTAATGCTCCAAAGCTTATTGCTCGTTTTCATAGAAGATATCCAAACAGACCTAAATTCCAACCCGTGGTCGGCTTGCTTGAGGGGGGGGATCTGTAAGGATTCCAGTCCTGCTTTTACTTTTTGCCTCAACTTACCTTCCTCACCTGTACTTAAGGCATCACCCCGCCCCAAACAAGTGCTTAGTTGTTGAGTATTGTTTGCTGAAACCAGTGCTCCCTTTCTTATAAGCTATATACTTATCAAAAGAAGTTTTACTTCTACTACTTAACATTTGGATTTACAAATACCAGCTGCAGTTTGGTCACAAAGGGACTAATAACAACTAGTCTCATTCATCCTGAAGATTGCTATTCCAAGAAGTATTAAGTTATTCAACTCCTCATCTCTACAGGAATTGCTATCTAATTTCCAACAGGAGGATTCTACCAACTACTACTACGGTATTAGTATCAAATCTAATTTACCTTGGATGCCTTAGGTAACGGCTAATTACAAATTTCATGTTTCCTTTTTGAACTTTTGTAAACTGACTTTGTCTCTCAGAAATTACTTTGATTGCAACGAATGTTTTATTTAATTCTATGAACTTCCTTTGAATACATTCTCATACCGGACAGTAACGGACTTTATGTGACGTCACACAGCCTCATACATCTCAGCGTGCCATACAGCTCCTTACAACTCAGCGTGTCTCACAGCTCCATTTACAATCACTAGTCTGTGTTCAGTTTTCCACGCTGCAAGCCTTACTCTGTGTGCTGTGTCTCGCAGCAGGTCACGCCCCTGTCAGCAGCTGCAGTCTGTGTGTCTCACATCTCTCATGCCTCAGTGATTATTACAATGAACACTATCTCTCACATTTGGGTTTGAGCACAATTATTGTCAAAAGTTGTTATTAATAATAATACTTATTTTCAGCCTCTAAATATTTATATGGTATAACGATATAATATAACCATATAAAGACTTACTGCCATTACTTATAAAAATCACTCTGAATAAAACAGTCTATGCTGATATAATAGCCTGTACTTCAGTTGTGAAACAAATATAATTTATTTAGACTCTGCAGTTGTGATTCAAATAACCAAGGAACCTGATACACATTCTTCACTTATGGTATTATACACTGCTTCTCTATGGCATCACTACATTCTGTAAAATGGTGTGACAACTTGTATACACAATTGATGTTGGTTTATTTCTTTGACACACTATAATATGTTACATACACAGCTCTGGGAAGTGGTGTGACTACACTTCCGGTCCTAAGAGACAGTGGAACGCAAGATGCGTTCCAGCACAAAACTTTGGCGCCACTATAATTAGTGAACACAATACCATGTGCAATACACTAGTTTCTTACATTTTGTTAATGGATCATTTTTTTTTCCTGTTTCAAGCAGTTATTGTCATTTAGACTTAGGAGCCGAATTATTAAAGTGCGAGCGGACATGATCCGCTGTATCGATCATGTCCGCCACACATCGATAATTGCCGACAACATACGCTGTTGGCATTTATCATTGCAGAAGCATTACACAAGAAATGATACTACAATGCCGCCCCCTGCAGATTTGCGGGCAATCGACTGCTAGCAGGGGGTGTCAATCAACCCAATCGTATCCGATCGGGCTGGTTGCTGTCCACCGCCTCAGAGGTGGCGGACGAGTTAAGGAACAGCGGTCTTAAGACCGCTGCTTCTTAATTCCTGTTTTCTGCAAGCCTGAAGGCTTACGTGGAAAAAATCAGCCCCAATGACTTTTCAAATGCATTGAAATGGTTTCAACAAGGAAGAAAAAAAATTATGCCAGTGATCAAAACTTAATGCCACATCACATATATGCCCTTGCCCAGGTTCATTCTATAAATTCCCATAGCGAGTGCCAAAAAAGTGCTAGTGCCCTATGCCTGATAACCAGCCTGCCTTCATCTTGAATATGTTCTGAACTTCTTTTCCCAATTTAGAGCACTTCTAGTCTTGTGTTTGTTTTTCAGGTTACTGGATACTGCCTTTTTATCTAGACTCTAAACATTTGCCACCTTCCAAAGCTTATTAAACCAGATCCAAATATGCTATACCTCTTTCTGGACACATTTTCTCTGATTCTCAGGACTCCTCTGTTTTCTGATCCTTGTTCTAGACCTCCTTCCCTTTACTCTTTTTGTCCCAGTGCTCACACCCTAGGAACTTGTCTCCCTCTGTGACTTCTTTGATCTTGGTCTATACAAGAGTATGTGCCTCCTTATTTATGGGTTGCAGACCAACCAATAGCAGAGTTACAAGTCATGATAGAAAATAAAATAAATTGTCTATACTAAAATAAATCTTCTGCAGTAGAAAAAAAGTTCAGATGTTTAATTTAAATTTGAGCCTTGTTTGAAGACTGGTTTTATGTGGAATATTTTCTAACCTGTTCTAGTTTTCTATAGAAGGTTTTAGTATGGTTATTTGGGTAAAACTGATATGTGCAGAGTCATAACAACCTCTATCCTCTACTCAATTTCAGTCTCAAACATGATCTCTGATGAAACGCATGTACGCATGCATGAAACGCGTCAGATAATAGGGAGCAACTTTTTGTACCATATGGCTCACATCCTATAGACTAAGGATTATACAAACTAAGGAACTCAGCGTTTTTTTCTTCCTCGCTTTATATCAAAAATTACATACCCTAAAATAAATATACTGAAAAACAAATGTTGATGTTACTTAAAACTGTATTAAACCATGTTCTTTTACCACTACATTTTGTAAAATATAAAATAAATTGCACCAATTTGTACAATTGGAAAATTATTGTTAGAAGGCTTCTTTCTGTTCTTAATGTAGTGAGAAAATGTCTTTAAAATAGACCCTAACTATTATTTAACACATTTAAGTTCCAACTTAACATTTTTATAGAATAATGCATTTGTCCTGTATATCTTTGCAGTTAGTCATATAATGTATCTTTTCATATCAAGCAATAGCAAAGAAAAAGGCTTACAACCCTGTGTTTGTATTATTTGTTTTTTGCTAACAGATGGTTATGTGATTATGAATAATTGTCTGTTTAAGTACTTAGATATCTTTGCTTTTCACATATCCGGAATAGCTTCCTTAATTCTATTGTTATGCCTGATTAACTAACAAGACCCCAGCAGGTATAAAACTCTCCAGAAAGTAATCTACACTTATTCAGATAAAATGGGTATGGCGTTGAGCTGTAGAAATTGCTGGCTCTATATAAATAAATGAAATTAATGGACTGTTTAATTAGCATTTAAATACACTACAGAGATAATTGATGATAATATTTTTGTGTATTAAATAAATCATTAAAATTCCACTTGGCTTCCATGGTTTGACCGTAAAAAAGTACCTGCACAGATAATTATATTTACATTGTTGTTGATTATCGTTACGCTTGCTATAACTGTAACATTCATATGCTCAGGTCTTTTTTCACTCACACACACAATAAAATGTGTAAAGATACAAAGCAGAGTCAATAATATTATGTACAGGCACAAAAGCAAACAGTTACAGACACACACACAGCTCTATAGTAGGGTATAGCCGGTTTGTTTTCATGCTATATCCTGTTTCTCGTTTTTTTCCTTCAGACTTTTAAAGGAATAGAATGCAAAAACTACTTCATTTTAAAGCCAAAGTATTTTTTTATTTAAACCATTAACTCCTAATCTACTAAAGAGAAACAGTGATAAATTGCACCCTTAGTTGACACATAGGGGCCCATTTATCAAGCTCTGGATGGAGCTTGAGGGCCCGTGTTTTTGCGAGCCTGCAGTCTTGCCATAAACACCAGTTATGAAGCAGTGGTCTAAAGACCGCTGCTCCATAACCTGTCCGCCTGCTCTGAGCAGGCGGACAGACATCGCCGCAATTCAACCCGATTGAGTACGATCGGGTTGATTGACACCCCCCTGCTGGCGGCCGATCGGCCGCTAATCTGCAGGGGGCGGCGTTGCACCAGCAGCTCACAAGAGCTGCTGGTGCAATGCTGAATACAGAGAGCGTATTGCTCTCCGCATTCAGCAAGGTCTGTCGGACCTGATCTGCCAGGTTGGATCAGGTCCGACAGACCTTTGTTAAATAGGCACCTTACTGGCAGACAGTTGTAATATTTATTAATTTCGAGGGCTGAGCATGTAAGAATCATGTCTTGACACACTAAAGCTCCTTAGGAAAATGGAGCTAAAAGCAGTGGTGTGTTTAGGAGTTGTGCTGTCCTAGGCACTCAAAATTCTGTTCCTCCCCACATCTCCAGGTTTTAGGTCTTTTGGCCATAATATTGTAGCATAAGGTTGTAACTAAATTCAGCCACCAATCAGCAAGCCCTAACCAGGGTCCTGAACCAAAAATGGGACAGCTCGTAAGCGTACATTCCTACTTTTTCAAATAAAGATACAAAGAGAATGAGGAAAATGTATAATAGGAGTAAATTAGAAAGTTTTGCGTCAAAGTAGAAGCAAAGTTGATCTGCCGTATTTAACAAAGTTTCAACATCGTCAATTGTTGGAATGTTTGGCGTAATATACACTCCCGTGATATTAATACGACGCATATCGATGCTTGCGGTCTTCGGTTGTAATATAGATGATCCGCCTTCTTATTTTCCAAAATAGTAGCGTATTTTGATGATCTGCCTTCCCATTAGATCCTATTCGAATCTCTACAAAATTTATCAAATATTTAACTTTCAAGATCGCGTTATTCCGACGCAGCTTATCTATCGTTCAAACCGACACCTTTAAGGTCGTGAATGCCATAGGAATGAATGTTTTTTTATTTTCCATTGCAGATAATCAGCATACTAAAATTTGCGCGACATTTTGGTCTGTAAAGGATGATGAATGAACTATCAGAATAATGATTTACAAATAAAAATATTAATGTTCCTTTTATCTTATTATCTTTTGTGATAAATATCTATCTATCTATCTATCAATATATATATTGGATACATGAACTATGCACACTGGCCCCGAGAGGCCTAAACATCCAGACGGGATGGCAGAATTTTCTATAATAATCTATGAGGTGTGAGAGTTCATTGATCCATTAAATGAGAGTCCATGAATGTAAGAGATACTGATATTATGACAGTAATGAGAGTCCACTTCCCACTCTTGAGATAGATTTTTTACTTTTGTAGTTATATCTATACATGAACAGATGTGGTGTTCCCTATTCTTTATTATTATTATTATTCAAGCTTCCAACGTAAATATATATGAGGTGTGTTATGTTTTTAATCTGTTTTTAATTTTTTAGTATTTCACTACACTTGTCACATACATACACTGTGGGTAGTTCATTGTGTCCTATATGCCCCCTATACATGTTCTAGCTGACCTGTTAATAGGTTATTTGGTTACGGTTGCACTATGGAGATGTAGCTTTTCCATTATAGTATTTCGCTTGGAGACTGATGCTCATATTGGCACATTTAATTACCACTATGATGAGTTCTTTTTATGTTGATGACAATTTGTGACAAATAATAGGCATCCACACATTAGAGCCCTATTACTATGCTAATGGAAGATTGTGTTTTTATTTTAGGCTACAAAGATGGTTAGTTTCACCCTTGATAAGTACTGCTGGGGTTACACGTTTTTAATATTTTTGTTTTTGTTTTTTGCTATAATAGTTATAGAGTTAGACTGACACTAAGGGTCTGCACAAAAGTACGGATTGTCTACTATATAATATATTATCATTTGTTTGTTATTTGAATATATCTAATTATTTTTTTGTAACTTGTGATCCAGCTGGATGTTGATCTTTTAGTGATGTTGATAACTTTGTGTCACATATAGTGGAGAGATTTATTTAGATTTTTGTTTTCCATTTTTTTAATTTTTATGTGTATTGATATAGAGGTGGCAGCTAGTTGAGATAACATTTGGGCCAAGGTTTGGATCTGTAGTGTTACGTTTTTTATTTTTATTTTTTTGGGGTCACCGTAATATTTTTTCCTATTTTTTCCTTTGATGTTTTCACGGCAATTTGAAATTTGCAGTGACTGCAAGGAAATTATTAAAACAGATGGTAGTTAATCATGAGGAGAGATTGCACTTGGCAGTCTTATTGGTGTGATATAGAGAGGTCTAGGGCACTGGTATACTTTAAGGTATGTGTGTTTATACGTGGCGAATAGCACTGTTACAGATCCAAGGATCGAATCGGAAACCACAGTAATTTTTTAATGTGTTATGTTGTGGGATTCATTGGTAAGATCCAGACACAATAGTATGCGGCCACATTTGTACCTTTATTTTTTTATCTGTTTACACATGTCGCCATGGCAACCTCTCGATCAGTGGTTGAGAGTTGCGGTGACTTGATCTGATTTTGATTATGGGCAAGCAGATGTAACTATATTGACACGGATAGCCAACTTATGAGTTTTGAGCAGATTTTGATACCGCAATAGATGTGGTAGACTATATGTATTTATCCGGTGAGTTAAGGTGGGCGGCTCCGAGTGATGCATCCCATGCCCCAATGAACAACCAGAGGCGTGTTATTTCATCCTATCAGAGGATTTGTTGACTTTGTACGGATGGGAGCTACACAGATTTATTCTGTCTGTAATGTGGATACAGGCGTGTCTTTGTGACAAATCCCTCTCTCCAATGAAAACCCAGGGGTGTGAGGTATTCCACCTATCAGGGTATTTGTTGTCCTATGCATAAAGTAACGAGTGCTACGGATGTTTTTGAACATGTATATGATCGGATCTATCTGTGGGGGCTACTAGTTTCACTTGAACTGCACACTTGCAGAGTTATGATTATATTTACACACATTCATATTTTGACACATATTTCACAATGCTATAACTGATTTTACACTAATTATACAGATCTATGCCAGTTTTGCACACGGCTCATTCTGTTTTGCACACGGCTCATTTTTATTGGCAGTTCACCCAGGGGAGTGTTTTGTGGGCTTATAAAAGTTCTGTTTTTTCACTTGATGCTTGTCAGAGGAAGGGACGTTGTTAGTCCCGAAACGTCACAATAAAGTTTTGATTTGCTGTCTACAGTCCAGTGAGTGCTTTCTCTAACTTCTGATATCTACATACCTGGCTACAGCACCCTGGCAAGTTGCAGTCAGTTGGTGAGAGTGCACATACAGCACAACTTCAATTTATATATATATATATATATATATATATATATATATATATATATATATATATATATACATAAATCCTATACTTTAATTGTCACCTCTAACACCCAAATAATTACTCAAATTGCATCAATCAATATGTTGCTTCCACCTGCATTTCAAGCTGGTGAAATGGTCATTATAAAAGGGAGTGTCTAACAGCACAGAAAGCTTGGTGTGTGCATTGTTATTACCAAAATGGAGATTGTCAATATATTTTGCTTTGCTATCCAACAAAGACGCAGGAGAAGGATATTGTTGGAGCTAGTTCAGGGTCATGAACGACGCAGGAGACCTAGGCTATTCTTACCTAAAATAGGCCTGCATGCCCTGAGTGACAGGGAGATTGTCCTTAGGTTCCGTTTGAATAGAGGTTCAATTGAGAGACTCTACCTTGAGATCAAAGACTCACTTGAACTTATAACATATAGGACAAGGGCAATCCCTGGAATGTTAAAACTGCTTGCTGTACTATTTCCTGGCAAAAAGGATCATTTCAAGCAGTAACAAGTTTAGCAGTGGGGATGAGCCAGGCTACTTTTTCAACGCATCCCTCTGTCATTTTAAATGCCTTGCACAAATGGCTAGTGCATTATGTACATTTTCCACAAACACCAGAGGATTGGCATTGTGTGAAGGTCGAGTTCTAAGCGATTTCCAGG
Source organism: Bombina bombina (assembly GCF_027579735.1). NCBI lineage: Eukaryota > Metazoa > Chordata > Amphibia > Anura > Bombinatoridae > Bombina > Bombina bombina. The sequence goes on along the minus strand of NC_069505.1, from coordinate 310,212,631 downwards.
ATGACAAACATCTTGGGTGCAATTGACTGTACCCATGTGTTAGTGCGGCCTCCAAAAGGAAGAGAAGAGCCCTATTGTGACCGCAAGCATGATCACTCTTTAAATATACAGGTAATCTCTGATGCCAAATTGAGGATTATGAGCAACTGGTCAGGATTCCCGGGTTCAACCCATGATTCTTTTATCCTGAGGAATTTGACTGTCTACGACATGTTTCGGAATCAACAAATGCCGGAGGGAATTATTCTAGGTAAATATCTATTACAAATTGTCATATATGTATATTATAATATTATTTATTTCAGATTGCTAAAATATATATCTTATTTCTTGCACGCAGGAGATTCAGGCTATTCATGTCTCCCATGGCTTTTCACTCCTGTGCTGAACCCCACAACTCCTGCGCAAGTGCGCTATAACAAGATGTGTGATAGAGTGCAAATTTGGTGTTTTGAAGAGCAGGTTTTGTTGTTTAGACCTCTCTGGGGGAGTACTTCTATACACACCAAAGAAAGTATCACTGATATTTCTTATATGTTGCATCCTCCACAACAGCATGCCAGATGATGATATATCTGTTTTTGAAGTAGAGTATGATGACAATGTTTCACCTTTAGAGCAAATTGATGCAAGAGGAGTACAAGCCCGATCAGATTACATCCATGCTCTATTTGACCAATGATCATGTAAATATATTGTACATACAGGGAGTGCAGAATTATTAGGCAAATGAGTATTTTGACCACATCATCCTCTTTATGCATGTTGTCTTACTCCAAGCTGTATAGGCTCGAAAGCCTACTACCAATTAAGCATATTAGGTGATGTTCATCTCTGTAATGAGAAGGGGTGTGGTCTAATGACATCAACACCCTATATCAGGTGTGCATAATTATTAGGCAACTTCCTTTCCTTTGGCAAAATGGGTCAAAAGAAGGACTTGACAGGCTCAGAAAAGTAAAAAATAGTGAGATATCTTGCAGAGGGATGCAGCACTCTTAAAATTGCAAAGCTTCTGAAGCGTGATCATCGAACAATCAAGCGTTTCATTCAAAATAGTCAACAGGGTCGCAAGAAGCGTGTGGAAAAACCAAGGCGCAAAATAACTGCCCATGAACTGAGAAAAGTCAAGCGGTCAGCTGCCAAGATGCCACTTGCCACCAGTTTGGCCATATTTCAGAGCTGCAACATCACTGGAGTGCCCAAAAGCACAAGGTGTGCAATACTCAGAGACATGGCCAAGGTAAGAAAGGCTGAAAGACGACCACCACTGAACAAGACTGGGCCAAGAAATATCTCAAGACTGATTTTTCTAAGGTTTTATGGACGGATGAAATGAGAGTGAGTCTTGATGGGCCAGATGGATGGGCCCGTGGCTGGATTGGTATAGGGCAGAGAGCTCCAGTCCAACTCAGACGCCAACAAGGTGGAGGTGGAGTACTGGTTTGGGCTGGTATCATCAAAGATGAGCTTGTGGGGCCTTTTCGGGTTGAGGATGGAGTCAAGCTCAACTCCCAGTCCTACTGCCAGTTTCTGGAAGACACCTTCTTCAAGCAGTGGTACAGGAAGAAGTCTGCATCCTTCAAGAAAAACATGATTTTCATGCAGGACAATGCTCCATCACACGCGTCCAAGTACTCCACAGCGTGGCTGGCAAGAAAGGGTATAAAAGAAGAAAATCTAATGACATGGCCTCCTTGTTCACCTGATCTGAACCCCATTGAGAACCTGTGGTCCATCATCAAATGTGAGATTTACAAGGAGGGAAAACAGTACACCTCTCTGAACAGTGTCTGGGAGGCTGTGGTTGCTGCTGCACGCAATGTTGATGGTGAACAGATCAAAACACTGACAGAATCCATGGATGGCAGGCTTTTGAGTGTCCTTGCAAAGAAAGGTGGCTATATTGGTCACTGATTTGTTTTTGTTTTGTTTTTGAATGTCAGAAATGTATATTTGTGAATGTTGAGATGTTATATTGGTTTCACTGGTAAAAATAAATAATTGAAATGGGTATATATTTGTTTTTTGTTAAGTTGCCTAATAATTATGCACAGTAATAGTGACCTGCACACACAGATATCCCCCTAAAATAGCTATAACTAAAAACAAACTAAAAACTACTTCCAAAACTATTCAGCTTTGATATTAATGAGTTTTTTGGGTTTATTGAGAACATGGTTGTTGTTCAATAATAAAATTAATCCTCAAAAATACAACTTGCCTAATAATTCTGCACTCCCTGTATGTTCTTTTATTTTCTCATATTTTTATTTTTCCATTCATTCAAAAAATGTTGATTTTGGGTGTCTCATTTTTTTAGTTTTATTTTTAATATGTATTCAAATAAATGTTCTTTATTTCACGCCTGACTCTTTTTTAATCAAATATTTAAAATAAATACTCAATAGATTATAAATGATAGTCCATGTTATCATAGGGCTCTCAGAATATGCTAACATATAAGGTAATAATATTAAAAAAAAGTATTTTAAAGGTACATTAAACACAAACATCTTCTTTCATGATTTAGTTAGAAGGGGATTTTTTTTATTATATTCTCAAATTGTCCTCATTCTCTTTTAATAATTTGTTGAATGAGCATCAATGCAATACAGGTTTAACACCTGAGCTTGGGTGGTGTACTTTAACCAATGTCAGATGGTCAGTCTCCCTGATTATGTTATAATAAAATAATATTATTTTTAAATAACCACTCAAAAAATATAATAAACCAGATTTGTTGTTCTTATTATATGTGTAGCTACATTATTAAAATTTGTCTTAAAACATAATCATGGAGATTGACCATCACCCATTGGTTAAAGCATCACACCCAAGCTTAGGTGTGCTCATGACAGCATAATATATTTGGGAATATTAAGCCAGGGAGTCAAATTATATAATCTAGTGTCAAATCAGTAATGATTCTGCCCACTGAGGAAAGGGACTGTATATACAGTATTTGTAATGTGTTAAAAATTTTTTTATATATATATATATATATATATATATATATATATATATATATATATATATATATATATATATATATATCTCAATAATTGTCCAAAACATTGGTTATTACCTGCTCATGAGCTTACATACATTCAGCTTTGATCAATGGAGAACAAGAGAATGAATCAAATTATATAATTAAAGTTGATTATAGAAGCTTTTAAAATAACAGGCTATTTTATAACCTCAACATTAATTTTTATTGCATGTATGTCCCTTTAATATACTTGTGTTGGTTATGCATAACAGGTCAATGTGTAATAATGGTATTTATTTTGTAAAAGATAAAATACTCTGGTGTACATTGTCCCTTTAATAAGCTAATCAAATAATATATGGCCAATGCATAGTACTTGAAAACCATGATTTATTTAAATAAAGGTAATCAACAAAATATATTTATTGTTGAAATTAAAATATAAGCATTTCTTCATGCATAATACAAACCAACTTATAATATATATATATATATATATATATATATATATATATATATATATATATAATGTCCACAAAATGCAGGCACTCACTGGTCTTAGTAAAATATAACAATTTATTTAGAAATCATTAAAAAGACATAACGTTTCGGCACCAATACGTGCTTTTGTCAAATATCAGCATGTAACAAAACGAATATGCAGCACACTTAAAATCAATATGACACACATTTAAAATCATACCCCTTTTAAAGATGTGAGCAAACTAATTACCGCCATGCCTCCACTCGCGTCTTCCCATCCATGGCAATGACGTCACGTACGCACGCTGCGTGCCTAGCGTGATGACGCATGGCACAGCTTTGCCATAGCGACGTCGAATAGCCACACGCGTCAGAGTAGGGAGTGACTTAATCACGCATACAGATTACTGTCAGGGACGTCTGTGTGTACTTGTTGCTAATAGCAACCAAAACAATCCACAATATGTATAGCGTGTTTAATATTTTGACATAGCGGTTTACAGACATAACATTAATGATGTTAGAAACGTATTATTAAATGGCATATTAGAACATAGTCTGTTGGATGATAGATCCAAATGTGTAATTTCTATATGCGGAAAAACTGTCAAGCTCAGAAAAAGAAGGAGGCCAATCTAAGGGCCATCCTTATAGAATGGGCACGAAATGCCAGACTAGTCAGTAAAGGCAAGAGCATAAAAGAAACATAACACCTTATCAATACAATACATGATACAAATTACAGATGAAGATAAGCGAAAACTATCACTATTAACTGTATCATTATTATGTTTGTAACCCCTGGTGCAGGTCATTAGTAGGTGCATTAGGCAACATAATTATCTAAATACATTGTAGCATCATGCCACCCTGGGGTATAGATAGAAACTTTTTAGTGAGTAGTGAGCTATCATTTAGATATGTCCAGGGCAATAACTCTTCAGTGTGGTGTTAATAGAATGGACTAAAGTCCAGTGAGGTGTTGAGGCCTTTAGGGACCAATGTGTCCAACCTGTGGATCCATCTGCTTTCAAGTTGGAGCAGTCTATTAGCCCTATCACCCCCTCGTGGCATGGGGGGGACGTGGTCAATTAACATGGACCTAATACTTGACACGGAGTGTTTCAATGCCACACAGTGGCGTGCCACTGGCTGATCTGATTCGCCAGATTTCAATGCAGCACGAATTGCACACCGATGGTTCGCCATCCTATCACGGAAGGGGGTAATCGTCTTACCCACATATACACTGGAACAAGGGCAAATCAGTATGTATATTACATAGTTACTCATGCAACTCAGACGATGGTTTATCTTGTACCTCTTGTTTGAATGTGGGTGCTGGAACGAATTACCCCGAGTCATGCTATTACATGTGGTGCAATTACCACAGGGAAAACACCCCATTTTAGAGGTTTTAAGCCATGATTCCTTATGATAGTGTTTGATAGGATCCGATTTTACTAAATGGTCCCTGAGGTTTTTGGCTCTGCGATAGACCAATCTCGGAGGTGGCATGTTCCGAAAAGGTAGCGTTGGATCAGTCTCCACGACCGGCCAGTGTTTACGCACTGCTCCTGTCAACTTTTCATTACCAGGTGTATAGGTGGTAACCAGGTTGAGCTGTTCGTGTTTAGCTTTGCTCTGTTCTTTGGGGCCATCCATACATAGCCTCTCTTGTGTTTTAATAATTTCGGCACTGGCATACCCTCTGTTGCTCAATTTTTTGCCCATCTCCTCCAACTGAGTGGTACGTAGTGATAGCTCACTGTTGTTTCTCAGGACTCTGGTGAGCTGGGAAGTGATGACACCTTGTTTTTGGTGTGCAGGGTGGAAGCTTCTGGCATCTAATAAAGAGTTGTGGTCCGTGGGTTTAGTGTACAAGGATGTACCAAACCGCAATTTGCCTGATTCATCCACCTTGAACACATTTAAATCAAGAAAATGTACACAACTTAAATCATATTCAAGTTTAAAACGTATAGGAGACTCCATGAGGTTCAAACGTGTCACCCACTCACGCAAAGATGCTTCACTACCCCTCCAGATGAGGAACACGTCATCAAAATAGCGTGTATAATATTTCACCTTGGGGTTCTCAAAGGGCTTCATGAGTTCATGCTCATACCATGCCATAAAAATATTAGCGTAAGTGGGTGCCACGTTCGAACCCATGGCAGTCCCTGAAATTTGTAAATAATAACTTTCCTCGAACTTAAAGTAATTTTTATCCAGACAAAATGATAACAGTGTGCAAAGGAATTCAATGGATGGTCCAAGGTAATTAACATTACCTGTCACCATGGACCTGACAGCCTCCACCCCATCCGCATGGGGAATCACCGTGTAGAGGCTGTCAACATCCATGGTGACCAGGATGTCATCCTGTTGAAGATCAGAGTAATCTTTCAGGATTTTCAGAAGACTCGGTGAGTCCTGCAAATAAGCATCTGTATTCTTAACCACACTCTGAAGATGTGAGTCTATGTAGATGGCTATATTGGTAAGTACAGACCCCCGGGCAGATACAATAGGCCTGCCCGGTGGGTTCATCAAGGTCTTATGGACCTTTGGAAGAAGGTATAGTGCAGGCGCAACCGGATAGTCAGTGGTAAGAAATGCATATTCCTTTTCACTCAGATGGCCAGCCATAAGACCATTTTGGAGAAAGGAATCAATGATAGACTTGTAGATAGAAGTAGGGTTACTTTTTAATTTGACATAAGTATTTACATCGGCCAGTTGTCTAAGAGCCTCCTGTCGATAATCAGTGTAATCAAGAATAACTATAGACCCCCCCTTATCCGCAGGGCGGATGATGATTGAGGTGTCATTACCTAGTTCAATGAGAGCCTTTTGCTCAGCTAGCGTTAAATTAGAATATAAGCGTGTGGGAGTGTTTTCCGTCAAATTACTGGTCAGTACCCTCGTATAGCTCCTAATTGAGGTGTGTGTGTTAGGAGGCTCAAACGTAGATTTTTTCTTAAAGCCTTCACTCTGTGGGGTCTGTTCTCTGAAATGATCCTTTAGCTTAAGTTGGCGCTGAAATCTGTGAATATCAACAAGTTGTTCAAATTTATCTGATTTTGGGGTAGGAATAAACGACAATCCATGATTAAGCAGAGACCGTTCAGCATTACTGAGTGGTCTACTACTAAGATTGAATATAACATCTATTTCTTGCGAATCTGTTTTAGATTTTGGCCCTGGACATATCTAAATGATAGCTCACTACTCACTAAAAAGTTTCTATCTATACCCCAGGGTGGCATGATGCTACAATGTATTTAGATAATTATGTTGCCTAATGCACCTACTAATGACCTGCACCAGGGGTTACAAACATAATAATGATACAGTTAATAGTGATAGTTTTCGCTTATCTTCATCTGTAATTTGTATCATGTATTGCATTGATAAGGTGTTATGTTTCTTTTATGCTCTTGCCTTTACTGACTAGTCTGGCATTTCGTGCCCATTCTATAAGGATGGCCCTTAGATTGGCCTCCTTCTTTTTCTGAGCTTGACAGTTTTTCCGCATATAGAAATTACACATTTGGATCTATCATCCAACAGACTATGTTCTAATATGCCATTTAATAATGCGTTTCTAACATCATTAATGTTATGTCTGTAAACCGCTATGTCAAAATATTAAACACGCTATACATATTGTGGATTGTTTTGGTTGCTATTAGCAACAAGTACACACAGACGTCCCTGACAGTAATCTGTATGCGTGATTAAGTCACTCCCTACTCTGACGCGTGTGGCTATTCGACGTCGCTATGGCAACGCCATGCCATGCGTCATCACGCTAGGCACGCAGCGTGCATACGTGACGTCATTGCCATGGATGGGAAGACGCGAGTGGAGGCATGGCGGAAATTAGTTTGCTCACATCTTTAAAAGGGGTATGATTTTAAATGTGTGTCATATTGATTTTAAGTGTGCTGCATATTCGTTTTGTTACATGCTGACATTTGACAAAGGCACGTATTGGTGCCGAAACGTTATGTCTTTTTAATGATTTCTAAATAAATTGTTATATTTTACTAAGACCAGTGAGTGCCTGCATTTTGTGGACATTGTGGATTATTTACAGCAGAGCACCGTGGCATTCAAACAAGTGGTGAGATTGTGCTTTCCCCTCAAGGAACTGTATATATATATATATATATATATATATATATATATATATATATATAGACATACACACACATATTTATTTTAAATATACAAAAAAAAACAAAAAAAAAACAACTAATCTCTAGACCGCTTAGAGGCAGTGGGAGATTGTGGAGGTGATCTTTCCTTTCTTGAAGATATTAATTCAGAAAGGGTCCCCTGCATCAATAGAAATAGATTTCTATTGAAACTTCTATTATCTTCATCAGCCCTCTCTCTTCGCTACAACTCCCTTTCCTCTATGCCTACTCTGCGCCGATCTATGGCTATCCTCTCCCTTTCCAATTCCATAGCCATCTCCACCTGAAGCCCCTGTTGCTGTATATAGACCCCCAATGTCCTAATCAACTCCTGTTGATTCTCGCTATACTGCCTCCACAGATTCACCATATCCTGCATTGCTCCATCATCAGCAGCAGGGCCAGGGGCGGCAGGGTCAGGGGCGGCAGGGTCTGGGGCGGCAGGGTCTAGGGCGGCAGCAGGGGCAGCAGGGGCAGCAGGGCCAGAGGTAGAGAGCTTTATATCTCCGTAGCATCCTGAGAAAGGAGGCTACCAATCATTTCTTGGGAATTATCAAATAGTCTCTTGGATCTGCCTAACAACAATTGTTAGCTCCTCTGACAGTTGATAATGCCGTTTGGTACCTAATGTAAATGTAAAATAATAATATTATAATCATCATGATTCTGCAATGTATTGTGATTTAAATACACATTTATATACAATAATATTTTGAATATAGATTTGTTCTCTTGGTATCTCCTTTTGAATTATAAATATGGACATATCCAACACTAGGGTTAGATATATTGTGGTTGTTTCCTGCACAGATTTGTCTGTTGTGATTTTCATCAATATAAGTGCACAGCCATCTGCCAGGATTGCACTCCTTTTAATTCATCAAAGTATAATAATATATTGCAAATTACATTTAACACACACCTATCTTCTGATATAAGTTTTTCTTTTTAATTTTTTTAGTTAATTCAAAAAAAAAATAAAAAAAAATTGATATCCTCTTTTGAAAAACACAACAAAGTTATATTAAAATATTTAATTATTTTCAAAAAAGATGCCTTGTGGGAATTTATCACATGTGCATTATTATTTCTAACAAAAATAACTCTGAAATGTAAATCAAACAGATAATATAATTACATTTTCATGGTTTTATACATTTTCATCTCCATTAGAAAAATGCAATAAATAAATTTGTATTACATGCACCTTTAAAGGGACATTCAACAACAGATTTTGAGTTGTTTAAAAAGGTAGATAATCCCTTTATTACCCATTCCCCATTTTCGCATAACCAAAACAGTTATAATAAATGTTTATCTTTTAACTAAGTATATCAAGAGAACAAAGCAAAATTGGTAATAAAACTAAAATGGAAATGTTTAGAAAATTACATGCCCATACATACAAAAAACTTTGTTCTTGTTTTGAACTTGACTGTCCCTTTAAAACAATATTACATCCAAAATCGAAAAGCATATGGATGTATTTCATGTTGTAATATTAATAAAACATGTTAATATACAACAATGCTTTTAATCCAAAGTAAAGCATTTTTTAAAAAAAGTGTAGTTAAATAAGCACTGTGCAGCAGCATTTTAAACAGCACTGGTTGCCTGAGCCTGAGGCGCTTGTACCATCTTGTAATGAATTAATTTATTTGCTCACATGATACAATCACCTCTTCTGCACTAAAGAGATGTGGTGTTTAATATGCTGTGGCACTAATAATCTCTAGATATTCTTCACATGCATGTATTGTTATAATAGTGATCAATAAAAAAGATAATTTTGACTAAGGTATTTGTGTTCAATACATAAATGTAGAATAAATGTTTATATAAATTGTTGTAATTCATCAATGTGCATAAAAATGTTGAAGGTAATGTCCCTTTTTTTGATTATTTTGATTTTGATTTGATTTTACAAACTTACAATATGCCCTAATACTGATTAACCCTTTACATTACATGCTGCATCACAAGATAACGTATGTCACATTTTCTATTGTTTTCTCGTTTTATAAATCTACAGAATGTAATCCACTATGCTATCATACAATCCTTAAAGGGACACTATACCCAAACATTTTCTTTCATGATTAAGGTAGAGAATACAATTTTAAACAACATTCCAATTTACTTCTATTACCTAATTTGCTTCATTCTTTAGATATACTTTAATGAAGAAATAGCAATGCACACAGTGAACCAATCACAGGAGGCATCTATGTGCAGCTACCAATCAGCAGCTACTCAGCATATCTAGATATGCTTTTCAGCCAAGAATATCAAGAGAATGAAGCAAATTAGATAATAGAAGTAAATTAGAAAGTTGTTTATAATTGTATGCTCTTTCTAAATCATGAAAGAAAAAATTTGGGTTTCATGTCCCTTTAAATTAAAAAATAAAAGAATATTCTTGAATACTGTGATTTCATAGAGTCAGACTAATTAGTGATTATTTCATTCAGTGTCTAAGTTAGCACATTTAAAACATTCAGGTGTTGGATTAATTGTATTACCTGAGGAGGAGGAAGAGATGGAAGAGGTTGGAGCTGGCCCCATAGCCCTTCTGACGTCCACTACAATTAAAAAAATGGATACTAAAATAAAAGTGAATATTAAATATAAAATATAAATCAAATCACAATTCAGATTTCTATTAAACAACAGCTAACATTAACTGACATACCTGTTGTTTGTCCAACACCTGGGTCAGGGGTGCTGCACATGATATCTGGCATTTTTGTCGCCGAGAGAAACTGTGACTGGAGTCTGTATCAATCAGCCCTGTATCAACAACAGGTAATGGCTGTGTGGCAACAGAAGCCGCACTAGTAGATGCTGTAATACATTAATGTTAAAAATAAATTAACAAGGATTAATATGATAATTAAAATCAAGTAATCAGCATTTATAACAATTAGCATTCATAACATCGGCGTCAAGAGTGACGCAGTAATATTGAACTTTACCTGCTAAGGCGTCAGTGTCATGTTCAAAACCTTCAAGGCCCTGCAGCAGATTGTCTCCCAACCTCTTCATGAGCATATTTTCGTATGTCGACAGTTCTGCGACATATGTGGGGCAACCGCCTGTTTGACGATTTTCCTTTTTTTCTCTGGCCACCTTGGATTTAAAAATTCTCCTTATATCCGAAAATCTTTTTTTGCAATGCTCCACCATTTTCCTATGGTTTCCCTCAGCAGAAATATTATCAGAAATTGTTCTCCAGATTTCATTTTTCCTTGAGGAGGTTGCCTTCTGTGCTTTAGCCCCATAGAATAAGTCCTAATGCTGCAGAACCAGAGTTACAAGAACCTGGTTCTGCTGGAAATTAAACTGTATATTACGGCCTGATTTGGTTTTTCCAGACCCTGCAGATGACATTATAATAAAACTAAATATATGTCTGTTTCAAAAATATTTACAAATTCAAAGCTCAAAACTACTGCTCAACAGACAAATCAAGCTCCTGAACAATCCACATTCATTTTAATTATTTATCGATTTTTATTGGGAAGTGATGAATCATGTGATCATTTAAATCAGCCAGTCAGGATGCTATTGGAAGCAATTTAATCAATCAACAATCATCAAAATATTTAAATAAGTTCCTATACTTTGTGCGCCATTGGTGACGCCATTTATTTTAACAAAATGACTTTTTATGAGCCTGGATTTGGACACACGACAGGTACTGTATGTCCATTTATTTAATTTTCTTTTTTTTGGTTAAATATTAATAATATTATACATATATTTTCTATTAAATTATTGTAATATGCCATATATTATACATTTTATGATTTTGGAAGTCAAAAAGCCTATGGGGCCCTCTTTGTTTTTCAATCCCTTTTATTTCATTTTTGAAATTACAATCACCGAAATCATAACAAACAATATACATTTATAATATAAGTAATAAAAATGTTTTGTTACTTTTGTGACGCAGATATAATAATGTAATATTGTTTTCAAATCCTTGGTTAATTTGTGACGCAGTTATAATTAAAATTTTGATGACGCTTATTGTCTGTTTATTTATTCGCTATTGCATACAATATGATTGATATTTCCCTCCAATCATACAGCCAAATTAAAATTGATATTTTCAAGAACCAATCAGACAACTGTATACTTTGTATGTTTTGTATCGCATCAAAAAAAAAATTCAGTGTGTTAGGAGTTTCTGAGGATCAAGTATGTTACGGCCAACAATTTTCACTGATGGGGAGTTGGTTGTACTTGTGTATGGGATGAATAGGTACTTCCCTAGGAGAATCGGTGGCGTGCACGGTATAAGGCACAAACGGAGGGATCAGATTGTGTATGAGATGATGCGCAGGATGAGGCGTGTGTCTGGGATCCTCAGAACGCGCCGCCTGTGTCTCCGAAGGTTTAGCGACCTTAGGCGCAGGAAACCGGAACGCTATATGGCCATAAGGTCGCTGATTAGGAGATGTAAGTATAATTTATCAATTTTATTATACTTGTACTGTCGACAAACATGACGCACATAAAAAATATATGCAAAGTATAAATGATTATTCAATTGTTAAAAGCATAACTATATAGATATATATTATCATTAATATTTTTATATATAAAATATATATATATATATATATATATATATATATTTATATATATGTTGTTATTATAATCTTGAGTATATAATGTCCATACATTGAAGCTGAATAAGCATTAGACATAATAGTATAAGTACATAGCTGTAATGTGGACATACATCATTGTATAATTGCAGACTTATCAAGGCCGAGGGAGAGGATACCTAGGTATCTGCTGCCTGTATCCCACAGCAGCCCAGTGAGCAACTGGTCATCACCACCACTGTCCCTGACTTTGCTACAACCTCAGGGGGATGAGGAGTCAGGGGTATCTTCAGATGTCAGAGAAACTGAAGGTAATGTAATCTAACAATATGTCATTATTTACATGAAAAAGAGAAATGAAAATGTTTTAATTTCCATAATGCTGTTTTATCAGGGATGTATTATGGCCTAAGCACACAAGTTCTTTGCATAGGAAATCAGAGTTGGGATGTGCAGCACATCTGTACTGTCCTCTATCTAAAAGCAAGCATACAGTACAGTAACTGATAATTTGAAGGCTGTGAAAGAGAAGACAAGGCACACGCACTGATTAAGGCTTATAGGCAGTGCTACTTTAAAACATTGCTTTATTTAGAACAGAAATAATTTTTTATGTGAAAAGCGTTAAAAGAGAGAAACTTGACCAGTGATAAGCTTCCAATGGTGATAATGGAGGAGAAGACCTTGTGCCAATATGCTGTCTCCCCTTATCTGCTGTGGTGCATCTGCGACCGCAGTGCTTATTGCAGGTCTTAGCAGCTAATAGAATTAAATAGCTAATATAAGTCATTTTGTGTTTTTATAATCACATGAGGTTGTCATAACCATCTAACAGCAATGATGAGCATAATATAGGACTTGTCACATATTCATCATCCTAATAATGATTTGTGTTTGTGATTCTTTTCTGACAGATGAAACTGAGAGTTCCATCACAGTAGCAGCCATGATGTCTCCAGCAACTCCAGAAGAGGAGGTTGCTGATACAGAATGTAAGATTTTATCATATCAACTTTTTTCATTTCTACATTGATTGTGAAATATTTTGGAGACCCTAGTTTCTTTTTAGAACAATGTTGAGTATAATGTAGGCCATGACACATATTCCAACTTCCATAAGAATGTATTTGGTTTGTGCTTCTTCTATGACAGCTGACAATGAGGATTCCACCCAAGCGGACAGTTCTTTTCCGGCAGCTACAGAAGAGGAGGTTGCTGATACAGAATGTAAGATTTTATCATATCATCTTTTTTCACTTCTACATTGATTGTGAAATAATTTGGAGACCCTAGTTTCTTTTTCTTTTTAGAACAATGTAGAGTATAATGTAGGCCTTGACACATATATTCCAACTTCCATAACAATGTATTTGGTTTGTGCTTCTTCTATGACAACTGACAATGAGGATTCCGCCTAAGCAGACAGTTCTTTTCCGACAACTCCAGAAGAGGAGGTTGCTGATACAGAATGTAAGATTTTATCATATCATCTTTTTTCACTTCTACATTGATTGTGAAATAATTTGGAGACCCTAGTTTATTTTTCTTTTTAGAACAATGTAGAGTATAATGTAGGCCTTGACCCATATTCCAACTTCCATAACATTGTATTTGGTTTGTGCTTCTTCTATGACAGCTGACAATGATGAATACGCCCAAGCGGCCATATCTCCGGCAACTCCAGAAGAGGAGTTTGCTGATACAGAATGTAAGAATTTCTCATATCATCTTTTTTTCACTTCTACATTGATTGTGAATTTGGAGACCCTAGTTTCTGTTTCTTTTTAGAACAATGTGGAGTATAATGTAGGCCTTGACACCTATTCTAACTTCCATAACAATGTATTTGGTTTGTGCTTCTTCTATGACAGCTGACAATGAGGAATGTGAATATGCGGCCACAGCGGATGAGGTGGCAGCAACAGAAAGTACAAATTTTGCATATGATGTTTTATAAATTACATCTTGAAAGTGAATTGTTGTTACATATTTTATTTTGTGTTTTTATTACAGCAGTTGATCAGGGATCCCAGACGGAGCCCTTTGTTCTAATTTCTAATTTCTATTTCAGCGGCTTACACAGGCGCTCCAAGCAGTGGCTGAAGCTGTGAGGGAGATCCAAGAAGCCCTAATTAATTTGTTTATTTTTTTTTTTTTTTTTTTAAGTTTTAGAAATAATAAAAATATTTATTAACAATATCATGTTGTCGCTGCATTACTTTAAGTATTATCTGAAAGGGACATGAAAAGGAAATATATGTTTAATCATGTATAAATAGTATGCAATGTTGTTGAATATTGATTTGATTGATATATATATCCGTTGATGTGGAGCATATTTATATCAACTATGTAGCTGCTGAATGATGTCTACATATGGATGACTCATGTGATTGGCTTGCACATGTGCAGTGCTATTTCTAACAAATAGTATATCTGAGGGATAATAGAAGTGAAAATGATTAATGCTGCTTGCAAAAGGTCTTGTCTATGTACATAATGAAATAACATATATGAGTTTGATGTCCCTTTAAGATATGAAATAACATTTGTTTAAATTAAAAAATTAATTGTCTTATAATTAACATTACATGTTGTTTTTAAATATATTATTTATACAATCAATAATATATTTAATATTTCTAACAATAGTCATATGAAAAAATTCGATATGAATGTCAACTTTTACGTATTAAAACATTACTATGTTGAGGAACACGTTAGAAAGTTTAAAAAATGGACATAACAAATATTTTTTATATACAAACATACATTTTATATATAGATATATGGCTATACACACACACACACACACATATATATATATATATATATATATATATATATATATATATATATATATATATATACATATCCATATCTATACATATATAAATATATATAATTAGATATATATATATATATATATATATATACATAAATATATATATATATATATTTTTTTAAAATATAGATCTAGATATATCTATATCTTATCTATATTTATATTTACAGTATATATACAGTGTATAAAATATTGCTATCTCTTTATCAATATATATATATATATATATATATATATATCGATATAGATATTGATATATATATATATATATATATATATATATATATATATATCAAGTCTATCTATATCAAATCTATCTATATCAAGAAGTATATTATCAGAAATATGTACAATGGAATGAATACAGTTGCAATAAGAAGAATAAAAAGTATTCTTATGATACACATGCAAAGTTAAAAATGATATAAATAAGGCTATTTGCAACATCAAATACTCTTATTTAACAAAAGTCTGATGCTCATCGCGTCTTATTGAAAAAAAAGTCTGATGCTCAGTCCGATGCTCATCTCGTCGTACTTGACGCGCCTGTATTCGAAATAGTTTATAGTAAATAGGAGCATCGTATGTAGATCTGCAACAGCGATGTCTGGCGAGCGTATTGACGCAGCCGAAAGCACTGAGATTGATGCTTTGATAAATAGGGGCCAAGGTGTTTTATGTAAAAAACACATAAGATAAAAATCATATATTCATCCCATATAAATTTCGTTGAATAGTAGCCATCCAGTTTTATACATCTTTACACATTTTTATACATCTAGTAGTTATCAATAAAGGCCCTTATTCAAAATCCAGCATGATTTCAACTTGAAAACATTACGCCACTATTCAAAATCAAATAGTCCAGCATTAAATACGCAATACGTCAGACAATGCAATGATACAGTAAAAATATATGAGCTTGCAATATTTTATGCTTCTGGCAGCCATATTGGATTGGAATGCCATATAAAAAGAAAGTCAGGATACAAACACACTCGTATTCTAGCTGCAAATCTTTACCATCTTCTTGCTAGAGATCATCAATATAAGAAATAAAGGAATTATACCTGGCCAAAATGCAGAAAAAAATGTACCTATATATGCATAATACATCAATTTATTTTTTGGCCAATTAAAGATTTAGGGACTGATATATTCTTTCAAAAAATCTAATCAAATTATATATCTACAAAAATAGCTTTAGACTTTAATAGTGAATTTTGTAAAAAAAAAGTTAGGGTCAATTCCAATATTTCTGATTTTCTCTTTCAATATTGGAAAAACCGTTAGTTGTTTGTCTGGAGAGAGAGTGTGGGTGTGCATGCAGGGTACCATATGTGTGTTTGATAGGGTGACCATAATGCCGCTTTAAAAAGGGACACATATGAAAAATACATATGTCAGGGCTGTTTAAAGAAATGTTTGGAATAATGTTCCATTATAAGAACCCTGACATATGTATTTTTCATATGTGTCCCTTTTTAAAGCGGCAATATAGTCACCCTAGTGTTTGATGATGTGTGAAGGTGAGCACATGTGGGTGCAAACTTACTCAGAGATGAAGGTATTTGTAAGTGTGAGTTATATGGGTGCAGTCAAATGTGCAGATGAGTAGAACTGAACTTGTATATGAGTCAATGAGGAGTTAGCTCTCAAGAGAACAGACATGTGTACATGAGTATGAAAATGCATGCATGCATGTGAGTGACTGGAAGTGAGTGAACACTTCCCAAGCATCCCAGAACCTGTAGGATTATTGGGGATTTGGAGGTTTGTCCTCTGTCCCTCCAGTAGCTTTTTATGAAAAGGCAAATGTCCTACTTTCTAGAGACTTTGCTCATAACAATTCATCAATGGAAAATCCACAGCCCCCCCCCCCTCTCAGCACAACACTGATGGGACACTTACCCTTTATCCCTTTATCACAGAAGGTCGTTTGTTTATCTTTTTACAATCTCTGAGGAAGCGCATGTGCGCATGCGCAAAACGCATCAGATGTTTTTGGAGCAAGACTTCTATTTGTATGTCCCAAAGTGAATAACCCTGGTACTGACATTTGTTGGACTCCACTTGATTTTTTGATTTGCTCTTTAAAACCCTTACCCAGCATGTTTTTCATTTAACCATGCAATGCCCAGATTCACTGCACAGCATATTTTAGCAATGCAAATCGTATCATGTCCGCTCACACATTGATAAATATGCCCCATAGGGGTCAATTTATTATAGTGCGAGTGGACATGATACTATTTAGCGTATCATGTCCGCTGCACATTGCTAAATGCCGACAGCATATGCTTTTGGCATTTATCATTGCACCAGCAGTTCTTGTTAAACTGCTGGTGCAATTCCGTCCCCTGCAGATTTGTGGCCAATCGCCCGCTAGCAGGGGGTGTCAATCAACCCAATAGTATAGGATCGGGTTGATTTCTGTCCGCCGCCTCAGAGCAGACTCGCTGGAAACACAGGGCATCAAGCTCATATAGTTTGATCATAATCCTTTAGAAAAATGTAATAATTTATCTGCAAAAATTCACAATTATAGTCTATAGGGATAAATTAATGAGCTTTTCTAAAGCTGTGCTCTACCCTATAGCTATGTGGATCAGTTATGCAATGGTGACATGCCTAATGAGTTAATGCAGTGCTCGACAATCCCAGGAGCCATGTCTGGCTCCTAAATATTCCTACTGGTTTTGAAACTGTTTTTTAAACAGATTTGTCGCCCCCTAAATTAAAGGATATTATTATTTTGCATTAGATAGCCCCATCAAGCTCATATAGCAAATTTCTATACATCTTTAACAACTTCTGTGTTTATTTGATAAATTCAACAAGGAAACAAAGAGAAAATACAAGAAAAAAAAGGAAAGGATGGAATAATAGAAAACACAATGTTCTGCTTCTACACTCCAAAACAACGCGTTTCCTCAAAGAGCTATGAAAGTGATTTCTAAAGTTTTAACCAACAGAGAAAAAAAAATTCCTTAAAAGTGTGAACAAAAGAGAATTAATGTCCTGGTGTTTCTTCTCAATAGCCGAAGCTGCTATATTTTCCTGCTGTTTTCATTACAAACTGGTTTGAGAAGGGGCTAATCCTGTGATGGAGCCAATAGATTTCCTCTCTCTGGGATCTAATTGCAGACATTAGCTGCTGATGAACGATAGAAGATAATACAGAATACCCTTCCTGCTCAAAGCTGATTCTCTCTGCCAGATCGGCTTATTTTAATCCGCAAACTGCTGTCTAGAGAATTATAGAGTGATGCACCCAGCATTGTGTTTCATGTTTCCTGTATGTGGCCAAATTTAAGAAAGAATTGGAAAAAAAATTAAAATAAATGAAAAAATATATTAAATGCTTTTCAAGGATTTATCATTTCAAGAGTTTTCTTAGATCACATATTTTTTTCATATAGTAGTTTGTTGTGTTATTGTGTTTATGTTTGGTCACTGTGTGTCATTGTGTGACCATTCAGCAGGTGTGTGCCACACAGCTAATCTTAAATTAATTTTATAACTCAGATGACGTTCAATAACAGGACTAGATTCATAAAAACTGTCTGTAGCTGTTGGATCTGTCAAGCCTTTGTCCTTTGCCAGGATTTGAAATGATTGCCAGGGACACTTTGCAGCAGAACAATCAAATAAGCAAGTTACGGAAGTATTGACAAAAATATTGACCATGTCATCTTGCAGTTTCCAAAAATCCACCGTTTTTGCTCCTTCCCAAATCAACCAATGTAAAGTGCACACATTATACATAAAATATTAATATGCCAGTTTACTAAGTTAAGATATATTATTTTGTATTCTTTAACTATATACACTATATACACTATACCAACAAAAACTTTAGGGTATTATTATCTGGATGGAAAAGATTTGCATGCAGCAAACTTATTTGCCTGGGATCACAGGCATTGGACACCCACGGAATAGGGCTGAGAGCAGCCCCTCCCACATTCCTGCATATGAAAGACCCATTTTTATAGAAACATAAGCAATCTGAAGTCTGAATACATCAGTATACATCTAAAACTATAGGGCTTGGTTAGGAGTCTGAAAATCAGCACAATGTTATTTAAAATAATAAAATTGTGGGGATCTGGACTCTTACTAACAAATTGGACAACAACCAGGGTGCAAGTGTACTAGTGTTAAAAACAAAAATGGAAAAGACAGCAAACGTCATCAGCAAAGCCTGACATCATAAAAATCCAGTGAGTGTGGTCTTTCCTTTTATATATATATATAACCTTTGGAGCCCTTTCCACTCAAATACTTGAAAATAAGAAAAATCATTCGGCTAGATTACGAGTTGTGAGTTAGGCTTAAAAAGCAGCGTTGGCCGGTCCCAAAGCTGCTTTTTAACGCCCGCTGGTATTATGAGTCTTGAAGGTACAGGTGTATCGCTCACTTTTTTGGCCAGACTTGGTAATACCACAAATCCACTTTGCGTATCCTATATTTTCAATGGGACTTGCATAGCGCCGGTATTACGAGTCTGAGAAAAAGTGAGCGGTACACCCTCTCCTGTCAAGACTGGTACTGCATTTTAAAGTCAGTAGTTAAGAGTTTTACACTACAACGCCGTAGCATCAAACTCTTAACTAAATTGCTAAAAAGTACACTAACACCCATAAACTACCTATTAACCCTAAACCGAGGCCCTCCCGCATCGCAAACACTAAAATAAATTTTTTAACCCCTAATCTGCCGAACAGGACATCGCTTTCACTATAATAAATATTTTAACCCCTAAACCGCCACATTCCCGCCTTGCAAACATTAGTTAAATATTATTAACCCCTAATCTGCCAGCCCTAACATCGACGCCACCTACCTACATTTATTAACCCCTAATCTGCCGCCCCCAACGTCGCCGCCACTATATTAAAGTTATTATCCCTTAAACCTAAGTATAACCCTAAACCTAACACCCCCCAATTTAAATATAATTAAAAGAAATCGAAATAAAATTACTATAATTAACTAAATTATTCCTATTTAAAACTAAATACTTACCTGTAAAATAAACCCTAAGCTAGCTACAATATAACTAATAGTTACATTGTAGCTATTTTAGGGTTTATTTTTATTTTACAGGCAAGTTTGTATTTATTTTAACTAGGTACAAAAGTTATTAAATAGTTATTATCTATTTAATAACTACCTAGCTAAAATAAATACAAAGTTACCTGTAAAATAAAACCTTACAAAGTTACAACACCTAACACTACACTATAATTAAATTAATTCCCTAAATGAAATACAATTAAATACATTAAATACAATTATCTAAAGTACAAAAAAAACACTAAATTGCAGAAAATAATAAACAAATTACAAGATTTTTAAACTAATTACACCTAATCTAATCCCCCTAACAACATAAAAAAGCCCCCCCAAAATAAAAAAAGCCCTATCCTACACTAAATTACAAATAGCCCTTAAAAGGGCCTTTTGCAGGGCATTTCCCCAAAGTAATCAACTATTTTACATGTAAAAAAATTACAAATCCCCCCCCAACATTAAAACCCACCACACACACAACCAACCCTACTATAAAACCCACCCAATACCCCCTTAAAAAACCTAACACTAACCCCTTGAAGATCACCTTACCGGGAGAAGTCTTCACCCAACCGGGCCGAAGTCCTCAATGAAGCCAGTAGAAGTCTTCATCTAAGCCGGCGAAGTGGTCCTCCAGACGGGCAGAAGTCTTCATCCAGACGGCATCTTCTATCTTCATCCATCCGGCGTGGAGCGGGTCCATCTTCAAGACATCCGACGCGGAGCATCCTCTTCAATCGACGGCTAACACAGAATGAAGGTACTGTCAATCGGAATTAAGGTAGAAAAAATCCCCAAACAAATGATCCTGGTAATATTTGCTAGTAATTGTTTGTAGCAACAATGCTTGCAGGAGGTTGGCGGTTTTGCGTCATTTGACGCACATGACGGAGGCGTACGTGTGAGCGGCTAGACACACTATTGGATACATGCGTGTTGCTAGAGCGGGGAAGTGTCGGAGGTTTTTGGCGTGGAGCCCGAGGTCCGTAGTTTGTGCCCTAAAGAAGCAGAGTGGAGCCGCTGCAATAGATACGCCTGCCTGAGTCAGCGACGTCACCACTCTTGGCAGGCTCATCCTGCCCGAGTATAGCCGCAGAGAGTAGCGGCATTGTCGTCGTACAAGTACTCACAGATCATCAGTGCTTGGTCCGGTAACCCACTATTAGGCCTAAAATGTCTACTGGCCATGGACACTCTGTTTGTTAAGCATTCCATAATCTTCTATGCCTATTAAAGGGACACTGAACCCAAAATTTTTCTTTTGTAATTCAGATAGAGTGTGCAATTTTAAGCAACTTTCTAATTTACTCCTATTATCAATTTTTCTTTGTTCTGTTGCTATCTTTATTTGAAAAAGAAGGCATCTAATCTTTTTTGGGATCAGAACTCCGGACAGCACTTTTTTATTGGTGGATGAATTTATCCACCAATCAGCAAGGACAACCCAGGTTGTTCACCAAAAATGGGCCGGCATCTAAACTTACATTCTTGCATTTCAAATAAAGATACCAAGAGAATGAAGAAAATTTGATAATAGGAGTAAATTAGAAAGTTGCTTAAAATTTCATGCTTAATCTGAATCACGAAAGAAAATTTTTGGGTACAGTGTCCCTTTAACTTTTGGAGCTACATTGTATATTTTACTCTCTGGTCAGCATTTATATAGCTAGCTGGGTATAACTAGTCTGGTGTTTTTTCTTTTGTTAGAGGGTGAAGAATGCTAGTACTGAATAAAGATTAAACTGTGTTAAAGGTTTTCAAGCTATAACAGCAGTGGGCTAGCTAAGTAAGTCCCACACAATAAAAGAGAAAGAATATCCAGTCAAGCAACCTGGTTAAGCTGGCATGTACTGGTATCTCATAATGCAGTGACTTGTCTTTTATATATGGTCTCCTGGCTCCCTTAAAAACATAGGGTATAACAAGTCTGGTCTATCTGTGCAGGGTGAAGATTGGATGGGATAAGGCTTTGACTGGCATCATAATATCTTGTGTGAAAGCCACTGTTTGGTCAATTTGTCCTTGCTATATGTGTAAGTCCCTTATAGTGTGACCAGTGAAGCACCCTTGGAACTATCAAGCCAGTGTCATACCAATTCCTTGTTTCATGGTTACCCTTATTGCTGCATACTGAGACTGCCTCAGGATAGGAGGCATATATAATAAATTGCTTCAATCAAGGTTTAAAGATGTTTCTCCCTGCTTAGAGTAATGGGTCTAGCAGGCCAGCAAGGCTGAGTAAAAAAAAAGGCCCGAATTGGAGCAAAAGTGCTGGTAGATCCTATCTGGATTGTATATCCCTCCTTCCACATTTGGACACTGCTTTGTGAAGTTCAAAGAAAATATAAAAGTGGAAATTTGAAGCTAACTGTCCTAAAGACATTTATTAGCACAAAAGTTGATCTCTATTGAACTTTTCCTGTTTTTTTTATGTTGTTTTCTCCTAAAGTTAGATAAGTGAAACACTGAGTTTCTGCAAAGTCTTATAAAGTATTGAAAGGCTCTGACTGCTACTGGTAAATCAGAGGCAATTGTGTATATAGTCCTGGATGGTACAGGGCTAGAATATTATCCCAGGATATGGCAGGGCATGCTATATAATTCTGCATATGCTGCAGTCAGAGGTTAAGAATATTGTTCCTTTTCGCAAAATTCATTACATTGTGTTATAATGTGCTATATTGTGCTATATAGGCTAATTTTGCTCTTTTACATTCGTTTTTCAGTTATATACTAGCTGTTAAAAAATAAGGACGAGATCACATCGCATTATCTGTTTTTTGGGGTGTTATTCTTCTTTTCTTCTTCTTTAGATATAGCACTGGTTAAATTTGGCAAAGATAAACACGTAAAGGCTTAGTTCACTTGTACGCTGTCAATCAAAAGGAAAGTAGGATTATATTTCCTTGAGGTAGAGATAAATAAATTGTACTCTACTTTTTAACTGCACGCTAATATGTCTCAACTCAATGAAAAGATATTTTTTGTTTATCTCTAGACACGACTAGATATTGAGAAATTATAGGTTTGTCTTTAACTTAGGTTCACAAGCACTTTATAGGACTTTATTAGTCCTTTTGTACACACATGGAGACATTTGTACACACTGTTAGAGTTAAATCTCCAGGTATGGCTCCTAAAAAAGATAAAAAGGGTAAAATAGACACTATATTGCAAGAGAGTATTGGAGAAGAAAATCTTAACACAAAGATGGATACAGATCCACAAACCTTAGTTAAGGCTATTTATGATGCAATGACTCCTCAGTTTGATCAGATTCGCCAAGATGTTCTCTCACTTACTAATGAGATACACTCCTTTAATAACAGAATTGAAGCAGCTGAGTTACGTATTTCAGATATCGAGGACAGAATGAATTCAGCAGAACAGGATACAAATGTTTATAGGGCATCTCTAAAAAAGTTACAAGATAGGTTAGATGATCTCGAGGATAGATCTAGGAGGAATAACCTCAGAATTATAGGCATACCAGAAACAATAGACTACTCAGATCTCAGAAAGTTCATGACAGAGAAATTACCAGTATTATTAGAAATGCCCGGGCCTAAACGTCAGCTTGTTGTCGAAAGAGTACACCGGATAGGCCAGGAAAGATTGAGATCAGATGGGGAAAAGATAGCTCGGCCTGTAATAGCCAAAATGCTCAATCTTTAAGATAAATTTGAAATATTAAATGCATATCGTAAAAAGAAAGAGGTTTTGTTGGAGGGTGGTAAATTACTCCTTTTCCAAGACTATTCGACCGAAACTATGAATCGGCGAAAGGGTATGGCCCCATTATGCACTCGTATTATTCAGAAGGGCTATGAAGCTTTCTCATTATACCCGGCTAGGCTTAAGGTGCTTAAAGAGAACTCCTGGATAATATTAAATACTCAACAGGAAGCATTTACATTTTTAGATGAAGGAGAATAGGTTGGATGTGTTTTGTAGCCATCAGGCTAGAAATACTTAAAAGATTAAGGTTTGATAATGGAATATACACATGTTATTTCTTTTAAAGTTTTATGCGTTTTCCTTTTTTTTTTTTTTCTCTTGCTCTACCCACCCCGTTGTCTGCCCAATTGTGGTTAATATCTTTTCTGCTGTCAATGGAAATAACATTTTTAGTCTCCTCACTGCTGGTTGAATGATAGATAAAGTAAATATAGAGTTAATATCATGGAATGTCAGAGGCATTACGTCGCCCATCAAAAGGAAATTGATTGTCAAAAATCTTAAGAAATTCAGATGTAATATAGCATTTTTACAGGAAACATATATAGTGCAAAATGAAGCAAATAAACTTAGAACAGGTTGGGTCGGTGAAGTGATCACATCAGCAGGGACCACTAGAAATCGAGGGGTAGCAATTTTGCTACACAAAGATCTAAAGTATACGATCACTCACTCGGAGATAGATGCGGATGGCAGATATATAATTTTACAGTTGGATATAAGAGGTCAAATCTATATACTCTGTAATGTTTATGGCCCCAACAATAGCATACGTGAATTCTGGGATAAAATGCAGATGAAACTAGCCCAGTTTATTGAAAGTAAACTGATAGTCGCCGGTGACTTTAATTTAATAGCACAATATCCACTTGATAGATGGCCCTGCAAGGGAGGACGGGGCGGTAGAGAAAAACAGGATATAACACTCTTTAGAAAGTTCAGAAATGCCCTTAATTTAAAAGATATCTGGCGCATTAAAAATCCTGAGTTAAAAGGATATACCTGTAAATCTAATACCTTTAAAACTCTTTCCCGCATAGACTATATTCTAGTTAATGAAAGATTAATGGCATCTGCTGAAGCAGAAATCCGGGATATTATTATCTCAGATCACACACCAATTTCGTTGACGCTACCTGTTGCCTCTCATCAGAAAAAGAGCCCAGTATACTCTTTCCCTAAGTTTCTATATTCAAATTGTGGATTCAGAAAATTGGCTAATTGATTCTTAGAGGAAGTTTGTGCGTTACAATGCACATTCAGTCTCGAGTCCGGAGATTTATTGGGAGGCGTCAAAGGCGATCTTACGGGGGGAAATAAAAGCTTACCTCCATAAATTATGGAAAAAAAAGCCACAAACGTGATCTGCAGTTAGCTAATCAGTTGTCTAATGCCTATAATGCATATATTCAAGAGGCTTCCCTACCTAACTGACAGAGATATGTATCGGCTAAAAAAGAGAGAGATATTTTTCTTCAACAAAAAGCTGCAAATGAAATTAAAAGGACCAATGCGCGGATGTATAAATATGGTGGCAAGATAGGGAGAAATCTAACCAATTTGGTTAAACAAAGCCGTGGTTCCAATTATATTGTGGCAATCTCTAACAATGACAGAAGAGTTACCAAAGCTTCCGAAATTAGAGCAGAATTTTTGGAATATTACAAACAGATCTTTCGATCCAGAGAAAGTAATGAAAATAATAAAAAAATATTCTGGAATAAACATAAGGTACCTTGTTTAGATAACGAGACCGCCAAGGTTATGAGTAATCCAATTTCTAAAGAGGAAGTTATACAGGCCATAAAAGAGTGCAGCCTGGGCAAAGCAGCAGGTCCTGATACATTTCCGGCAGAGTTCTATAAAATCCTGTCAGAGCAGATAATAAACCATTTGCAGGACTTGTTCAACGCATATTATGTGCAAGGACATTCAATATCGGTGAATTGTAGTGCTTCTTTAATTGTATTGGTTCCGAAAAAGGGTAAGAATGTGGAAAAACTTGATTCGTATCGCCCAATTTCATTGCTAAATATGGACTATAAGCTTTTAACAAGCATTCTTGCGGCTAGACTACAGAAAGTACTTGTTAACGTGATCCATATAGACCAAACCGGCTTCTTAAAAGGTAGATCTTCCTTTATGAATCTACGGAAATGTTTATTGACAGTTGAGCATATTAACATTAGAAAGAAATTAAATAAACACGATTTGGAGGATAAAGCTATTATCGCCTTGGATGCTGAAAAGGCTTTCGATGCCATTAGCTGAGAACACCTAGGTTTTACTTTAGATCAATTTGGTTTTAAAGGTCCCTTCTTATCTTTTATACAGGCGCTTTACGATAAACCTAGATCCGCATTAATAGTCAATGGGGAATGCACAGAATATTTTCAATTATATCGTGGAACCCGTCAAGGCTGCCCATTATCCCCCCTCTTGTTCAACCTGAGTATTGAACCATTAGCTATTGCACTTCGAAGTTCTATTAGGGGGATAAAAGTGGGGGATATGAACATTCAAATATCCTTATATGCGGACGACCTTTTAGTATTCCTTTCTAACAAACGGCAGGATGCAAACGGCCGGAGAACAGTTCCCGGTGAACAAAGCTTGTTCACGTTCGCCGCTGCGGACGAACATATGCGATGTTCGATCCACCCCCTATGTGTCATCATTGAGGAAACTTTGACTCTGTATCTCACAGCCTTCTGACACATTTGAGCCAATCAGCAGCAGACACTCCCTCACAGACCCTCCCAGCTCCTTGGCAGCAGCCATTTTAGATTCATTACGATCTTGCTTTCTTAGTGAGAGGAGCTTTAGTGTTGCTGCTGCTGACATTATAGGGAAATAGATAGCTAGGCTAGTGTATTTAGTGTCCTCTACAGTCCTGAAGGACTCATCTAATCTCTGCTGTAAGGACAGCACCCCAAAAAGCCCTTTTTAGGGCTATAACTTCAGTCGTTTTTTTTTTTTTTTATTTGTAATTTTATTTGCATTTGCCTGGCTTTCAGCCTGTGTGTGAGGCTCACATCATATACTGTGATTAGTGCCACCACTGATATCTGCTTAAGATTAGTGTAAATTTTAAAAAAAAATGTTTAAATAATTTTGCTAGTGTAATCTAATTTCATTTTCTATCAGGCCTGTGTGTTTCTGGCTTACACAGCATACTGTGGTTAATTGCTGTCCTAGCAGCCACCACTCCTATCTGCTTAACATTATTTTAAATTTTTTAAAAAAACTTTTAAATCATTTTGCTAGTGTAATCTAATTTAATTTTCTATCAGGCCTGTGTGTTTCTGGCTGACACAGCATACTGTGGTTAATTGCTGTCCTAGCAGCCACCACTCCTATCTGCTTAACATTATTTTAAATTTAAAAAATAAACTTTTAAATCATTTTGCTAGTGTAATCTAATTTAATTTGCTATCAGGCCTGTGTGTTTCTGGCTGACACAGCATACTGTGGTTAATTGATGTGCTAGCAGCCACCACTCATATCTGCTTAACATTATTTTAAATTTAAAAAAAAACTTTTAAATAATTTTGCTAGTGTAATCTAATTTCATTTTCTATCAGGCCTGTGTGTCAGGCTTACACAGCATACAACGTTGTTTAATTGCTGTGCCAGCAGCCACCACTCATATCTGCTTAACATTATTTAAAATTTTAAAAAAAAAACTTTTAAATAATTTTGCTAGTGTAATCTAATTTAATTTTCCATCAGGCCTGTGTGTCAGGCCCACATCATATAGTGTGATTAATAGCTCTTTTTTCCACCACTTATATCTGGTGTAACATTAGTGTAAATTTTTTAAAAAATTATTTTTTACATCAGTCCTCTTCTAGTGTTATTTAATATTAGTTGCCAGGCCAGCCTGGCTGCCATAAGTGCCACCCTGTGTGTCAGGCTGCCAGTATATTCTGTGCCTACTTCCATCCTCAGTGCCAGTCCACCACTCCTACCTGGTGTAACATTAGTTTAAATTTTGTAAAAAAAACTTTTACATCAGTCTTCTAGTGTTATTTAATTTTAGTTTACAGGCCAGCCTGCCACTAGTGCCAGCCTGTGTGTCAGGCTGCCAGCACATACTGTGCCTACTTCTATCCTGAGTGCCATCACTCCTATCTGTTGTAAAATTAGTGTAACTTTTTTAAAAACAAACTGTTACATCAGTCTGTTATTGTTATTTAATTGCAGTTGCCAGCGTGTGTGCCAGGCCTACTTTCCAACTAGTGCCACAAATCATATTTGTTATAACAGTAGTGTAAATATTTAAAATAAAAACTTTTTTGACTGTGAATCATCAGTCTGCTAGTGCAATTGAATTGCATTTGCATGCCTCCCAGCGTGTGTGCCAGGCCCACTTGCCAACTAGTGTCACCAATCATATTTGTTATAACAGTAGTGGAAATATTTAAAAAAAATATTTTTTGACTGTGAAAGATTAGTCTGCTAGTGTAATCTAATTGCAGTTTCCTTCCTGCCAGCGTGTGTGTTAGGCCCACTAGCCAACTAGTGCCACCAATCATATTTGTTGTAACAGTATTGAAAATATTTTAAATCAAAACTTTTTTGATTGTGAATCATCATTCTGCTAGTGCCATTGAATTGCAGTTGCCTGCCTGCCAGTGTGTGTGCCAGGCCCACTTGCCAACCAGTTACACCAATCATATTTGTTCTAACAGTAGTGTAAATATTTAAAATAAAAAATTCTTAGACTGTGAATCATCAGTCTGCTAGTGCAATCGAATTGCAGTTTCCTGCCTGCCAGCGTGTGTGCCAGGCCCACTAGCCAACTAGTGCCACCAATCATATTTGTTGTAACAGTATTGAAAATATTTTAAATCAAAACTTTTTTGACTGTGAATCATCAGTCTGCTAGTGCCATTGAATTGCAGTTGCCTGCCTGCCAGCGTGTGTGCCAGGCCCACTTGCCAACTAGTGCCACCAATCATATTTGTTCTAACAGTATTGTACATATTTAAAATAAAAAATTCTTAGACTGTGAATCATCAGTCTGCTAGTGCAATTGAATTGCAGTTTCCTGCCTGCCAACGTGTGTGCCAGGCCCACTAGCCAACTAGTGCCACCAATCATATTTGTTGTAACAGTATAGAAAATATTTTAAATCAAAACTTTTTTGATTGTGAATCATCATTCTGCTAGTACCATTGAATTGCAGTTGCCTGCCTGCCAGCGTGTGTGACATGCCCACTTGCCAACCAGTTACACCAATCATATTTGTTCTAACAGTAGTGTAAATATTTAAAATAAAAAATTCTTAGACAGTGAATCATCAGTCTGCTAGTGCAATTGAATTGCAGTTCCCTGCCTGCCAGCGTGTGTGCCAGGCCCACTAGCCAACTAGTGCCACCAATCACATTTGTTGTAACAGTATTGAAAACATTTTAAATCAAAACTTTTTTGATTGTGAATCATCATTCTGCTAGTGCCATTGAATTGCAGTTGCCTGCCTGCCAGCGTGTGTGCCAGGCCCACTTGCCAACCAGTTACACCAATCATATTTGTTTTAACAGTAGTGTAAATATTTAAAATAAAAAATTCTTAGACTGTGAATCATCAGTCTGCTAGTGCAATCTAATTGCAGTTTCCTGCCTGCCAGCGTGTGTGCCAGGCCCACTAGCCAACTAGTGCCACCAATCATATTTGTTGTAACAGTATTGAAAATATTTTAAATCAAAACTTTTTTGACTGTGAATCATCAGTCTGCTAGTGCAATTGAATTGCAGTTTCCTGCCTGCCAACGTGTGTGCCAGGCCCACTAGCCATATTTGTTCTAACAGTATTGTACATATTTAAAATAAAAAATTCTTAGACTGTGAATCATCAGTCTGCTAGTGCAATTGAATTGCAGTTTCCTGCCTGCCAACGTGTGTGCCAGGCCCACTAGCCAACTAGTGCCACCCATCATATTTGTTGTCACAGTATAGAAAATATTTTAAATCAAAACTTTTTTGATTGTGAATCATCATTCTGCTAGTGCCATTGAATTGCAATTGCCTGCCTGCCAGCGTGTGTGCCAGGCCCACTTGCCAACCAGTTACACCAATCATATTTGTTCTAACAGTAGTGTAAATATTTAAAATAAAAAATTCTTAGACAGTGAATCATCAGTCTGCTAGTGCAATTGAATTGCAGTTTCCTGCCTGCCAGCGTGTGTGCCAGGCCCACTAGCCAACTAGTGCCACCAATCATATTTGTTGTAACAGTATTGAAAATATTTTAAATCAAAACTTTTTTGATTGTGAATCATCATTCTGCTAGTGCCATTGAATTGCAGTTGCCTGCCTGCCAGCGTGTGGGCCAGGCCCACTTGCCAACCAGTTACACCAATCATATTTGTTCTAACAGTAGTGTAAATATTTAAAATAAAAAATTCTTAGACAGTGAATCATCAGTCTGCTAGTGCAATTGAATTGCAGTTTCCTGCCTGCCAGCGTGTGTGCCAGGCCCACTAGCCAACTAGTGCCACCAATCATATTTGTTGTAACAGTATTGAAAACATTTTAAATCAAAACTTTTTTGATTCTGAATCATCATTCTGCTAGTGCCATTGAATTGCAGTTGCCTGCCTGCCAGCGTGTGTGCCAGGCCCACTTGCCAACCAGTTACACCAATCATATTTGTTTTAACAGTAGTGTAAATATTTAAAATAAAAAATTCTTAGACTGTGAATCATCAGTCTGCTAGTGAAATCTAATTGCAGTTTCCTGCCTGCCAGCGTTGTAACAGTATTGAAAATATTTTAAATCAAAACTTTTTGGACTGTGAATCATTAGTCTGCTAGTACCATTGAATTGCAGTTGCCTGCCTGCCAGCGTGTGTGCCAGGCCTACTTGCCAACCAGTTACACCAATCATATTTGTTCTAACAGTAGTGTAAATATTTAAAATAAAAAATTCTTAGACTGTCAATCATCAGTCTGCTAGTGCAAGTGAATTGCAGTTTCCAGCCTGCCAGCGTGTGTGCCAGGCCCACTAGCCAACTAGTGCCACCAATCATATTTGTTGTAACAGTATTGAAAATATTTTAAATCAAAACTTTTTTGACTGTGAATCATCAGTCTGCTAGTGCCATTGAATTGCAGTTGCCTGCCTGCCAGCATGTGTGCCAGGCCCACTTGCCAACCAGTTACACCAATCATATTTGTTTTAACAGTAGTGTAAATATTTAAAATAAAAAATTCTTAGACTGTGAATCATCAGTCTGCTAGTGCAATCTAATTGCAGTTTCCTGCCTGCCAGCGTGTGTGCCAGGCCCACTAGCCAACTAGTGCCACCAATCATATTTGTTGTAACAGTATTGAAAACATTTTAAATCAAAACTTTTTTGATTCTGAATCATCATTCTGCTAGTGCCATTGAATTGCAGTTGCCTGCCTGCCAGCGTGTGTGCCAGGCCCACTTGCCAACCAGTTACACCAATCATATTTGTTTTAACAGTAGTGTAAATATTTAAAATAAAAAATTCTTAGACTGTGAATCATCAGTCTGCTAGTGAAATCTAATTGCAGTTTCCTGCCTGCCAGCGTTGTAACAGTATTGAAAATATTTTAAATCAAAACTTTTTGGACTGTGAATCATTAGTCTGCTAGTACCATTGAATTGCAGTTGCCTGCCTGCCAGCGTGTGTGCCAGGCCTACTTGCCAACCAGTTACACCAATCATATTTGTTCTAACAGTAGTGTAAATATTTAAAATAAAAAATTCTTAGACTGTCAATCATCAGTCTGCTAGTGCAAGTGAATTGCAGTTTCCAGCCTGCCAGCGTGTGTGCCAGGCCCACTAGCCAACTAGTGCCACCAATCATATTTGTTGTAACAGTATTGAAAATATTTTAAATCAAAACTTTTTTGACTGTGAATCATCAGTCTGCTAGTGCCATTGAATTGCAGTTGCCTGCCTGCCAGCATGTGTGCCAGGCCCACTTGCCAACCAGTTACACCAATCATATTTGTTCTAACAGTAGTGTAAATATTTAAAATAAAAAATTCTTAGACTGTCAATCATCAGTCTGCTAGTGCAATCGAATTGCAGTTTCCTGCCTGCCAGTGTGTGTGCCAGGCTCACTAGCCAACTAGTGCCACCAATCATATTTGTTGTAACAGTATTGAAAATATTTTAAATCAAAACATTTTGGACTGTGAATCATCATTCTGCTAGTGCCATTGAATTGCAGTTGCCTGCCTGCCAGCGTGTGTGCCAGGCCCACTAGCCGTTTCCAACTAGTGCCACCAATCATATTTGTTATAACAGTATTGTAAATTTTTTTAAAATAAACTTTTTTGACTGTGAAGCATCAGTCAGCTAGTGTAATATAATTGCAGTTGCCTTCCTCCCAGCGTGTGTGCCAGCCAGGCCCACTTGCCAACTAGTGCCACCAATCATATTTGTTGTCACAGTTCTTTTAATATTTAAAAAAATAAACATTTTTTACTTTGAAACATCAGTCTTTTTTTTGGTGTCATACTGTGCCCACTTGCCCAGTGCCACCACTCATAATAATTTCTTTAATAGTATTGTAAGTGCACATTTTAAAAAAAATGACAGGCAGAGGCAGGCCACCCCGCAGGTGCCGTCGTGGTCGTGGTGCTGTGATTCCTTTAGACCCTACAAATATGCACATTGTTCAGAGGCCAGGTGCCAGGGGGGACTCGAAAAGTTCTGAGGAGGACCTAGTTGAATGGCTAACACAGGATACCCAATCTTCTACAGCTTCCGCTCCTAGTCCTCCTAACATTGACGCACCATCCACATCCAGCTGTGCTTTAGGCACCTCTCAAGTGACCAGTGCCACTTGCCCGCCTGTCGCTACCATCAACACTAGCACCACAGCCGCTTCACTTGATCTGTCAGAGGAGTTATTGACACATCAGTTGGAAGAAATGATTGATGCCCAACCATCATTGACAGAGGATGTAGATAACAGTGATATGTCTCAGTCAGGCTGCATTACAGACATGGAGGTACGGTGTGATGATGATGATGATGTTTTACCTTCCTTTGTTGATCTGTCAGATACAAGTGAAGCGGTTTATGATGATGTGTCGGTGGATGTCACGTGGGTGCCTGCTAGAAGAGAAGAAGAAGAGGGGGAAAGTTCAGATGGGGAGACAGAGAGGAGAAGGAGGAGACGAGTTGGAAGCAGGGGGAGGTCGTTGCAAGGAGCTAGTGCCACGGTCAGACAGCATGCATTGGCACCCGGGGTCAGCCAGACAGCACGCCGACGCCAATCAATGCATGCTGTCGCCACCACCAGAATGCCGTCATCGCAGAGCTCTGCAGTGTGGCATTTTTTTGTGTGTCTGCCTCTGACAACAGTGATGCCATTTGCAACCTGTGCCAAAAGAAACTGAGTCGTGGGATGTCCAACAGCCACCTAGGTACAACTGCTTTGCGAAGGCACATGGTCTCACATCACAAACGCCGATGGGAAGAACACATGAGTAGAAGCAGCACACAAACTCAAAGCCGCCCTCCTCCTTCTGCTCCAGCATCTTCAGCCACGTCAACCACTGCTGTCCTCCTTGCCCCCTCTCAACCATCCTCCACTGAGTCTCTCTTACGTAGCAGTTCCTGGTCATCTGCCGACAGTCAGGTGTCTGTCAAGGACATGTTTGAGCGTAAGAAGCCAATTTCTCAAAGTCACCCCCTTGCCTGGCTTCTGACAGCTGGCTTGTCTGAACTCTTAGCCCGCCAGCTTTTACCATACAAGCTGGTGGAGTCTGATGCTTTCAAAAAATTTGTATCAATTGGGACACCGCAGTGGAAGGTACCCGGCAGAAATTTCTTTTCACAAAAGGCAATCCCAAACCTGTACTCTATTGTGTGAAAGGAAGTAATGGCATGTCTAGCACACAGCGTTGGGGCAAGGGTCCATATGACCACTGATAGCTGGTCTGCAAAGCATGGTCAGAGCAGGTATATCACCTACACTGTGCATTGGGTAAACCTGCTGACGTCTGACAAGCATGGAATGCGTGGCTCTGCAGAGGAGTTGGTGACACCGCCACAACTTGCAGGCAGGCCTGCTGTTACCTCCTCTACTCCTCCTACTCCATCCTCTTCCATAACCTCTTCCTCGGCTGAGTCCTCTTCTGCTTCTGCGTCTTGCTCCACATCAACGGCACCCCCCCAGCTCCCCAGGTACTATTCAACATCCCGGATACGGCAGTGTCACGCCGTCTTGGGGTTGACTTGCCTGAAAGCGGAGAGTCACACCGCACCAGCACTCCTGTCCGCCCTGAACGCACAGGTGGATCAGTGGCTGACTCTGCACCAACTGGAAATTGGCAAGGTTGTTTCTGACAATGGAAGTAATTTGGTGGCGGCATTGAAATTAGGCAAGATGACACATGTGCCGTGCATGGCACATGTGTGTAATCTGATTGTACAACGCTTTGTGCATAAGTACCCAGGCTTACAGGACATCCTGAAGCAGGCCAGGAAGGTGTGTGGCCATTTCAGGCGTTCCTACACGGCCATGGCGCACTTGTCCGATATCCAGCATTGAAACAACCTGCCAGTGAGGCGCTTGATTTTCAACAGCCCGACACAGTGGAATTCAACACTCCTAATGTTCGACCGCCTGCTCCAACAAGAAAAATATGTTAATGAGTATTTGTATGACCTGGGTGCTAGGACAGCCTCTGGGGAGCTGGGGATTTTTTTGCCAAATTACTGGACGCTCATGGGCAATGCCTGTAGGCTCATGCATCCTTTTGAGGAGGTGACAAACCTTGTCAGTCACACAAAAGGCACCATCAGCGACATCATACCATTTGTTTTCTTCCTGGAGCGTGCCCTGTGAAGAGTGCTGGATCAGGCCGTAGATGAGCGTGAAGAGGAAGAGGAAGAGTTGTGGTGTCCATCACCACCAGAAACAGCCTTATCAGCATCACTTGCTGCAACAATACCGAATTTTTAAGGCATTTGTACATGCCTAATTTTTCTGTCCTCTGCTGCTGCACTGTGGCTACAAAACTCAAAGCAAATAAAAAGGCACATAACATTGATGAAACTGTTTAGAATAGTACTCATTAACACACCACTCATATCTGGTGGCACAGTAGATTGCACGCGCAGTGCCCCAAATTTGAAGTAGGAGGACCGACCAAGCATCTTTTTCCATCTCACGGTTCCGAAAAATTATCTCAGGGTTCCATCGATGCCATACCTGTACTCTATTGTTCAAAAGGATGGCATATGTGGTGTTTCATGCTGTTGTTCCTGTTGAGGGTCGTGGGCCATCGTATAAAAAGTCTGAAGGAGAACGACCTGTACTGGGAGTCCAAGCACATTTTTTGTTCAATATTCCCGGTTCCTCTAAATTATCTCTGGGTTCCTCAAATCAATGCCATAACTGTACTCGATAGTGCAAAAGGATGTCATATGTGGTGTTTCATGCTGTTGTGCCTGTTGAGGGTCGTGAGCCATCGTATAAAAAGGCTGAAGGAGAACGACCTGTACTGGGTGTCCAAGCACGTTTTTTGTTCAATATTCCCTGTTCCTCTAAATTATCTCCGGGTTCCTCAAATCAATGCCATACCTGTACTCTTTTGTGGAAAAGGATGGCATATGTGGTGTTTCATGCTGTTGTGCCTGTTGAGGGTCGTGGGCCATCGTATAAAAAGGCTGAAGGAGAACGACCTGTACTGGGTGTCCAAGCATGTTTTTTGTTCAATATTCCCGGTTCCTCTAAATTATCTCCGGGTTCCTCAAATCAATGCCATACCTGTACTCGATAGTGCAAAAGGATGGCATATGTGGTGTTTCATGCTGTTGTGCCTGTTGAGGGTCGTGAGCCATCGTATTAAAAGGCTGAAGGAGAATGACCTGTCCTGGGTGTCCAAGCATGTTTTTTGTTCAATATTCCCTGTTCCTCTAAATTATCTCCGGGTTCCTCAAATCAATGCCATACCTGTACTCTATTGTGGAAAAGGATGGCATATGTGGTGTTTCATGCTGTTGTGCCTGTTGAGGGTCGTGGGCCATCGTATAAAAAGGCTGAAGGCGAACGACCTGTACTGGGTGTCCAAGCGCATTTTTTGTTCAATATTCCCGGTTCCTCTAAATTATCTCCGGGTTCCTCAAATCAATGCCATACCTGTACTCTATTGTGGAAAAGGATGGCATATGTGGTGTTTCATGCTGTTGTGCCTGTTGAGGGTCGTGGGCCATCGTATAAAAAGGCTGAAGGAGAACGACCTGTACTGGTTGTCCAAGCGCATATTTTGTTCAATATTCCCGGTTCCTCTAAATTATCTCCGGGTTCCTCAAATCAATGCCATATCTGTAATCTATCGTGCAAAAGGATGGCATATGTGGTGTTTCCTGCTGTTGTTTCTGTTGAGGGTCCGGGACCCTCTTATAAAAAGGCTGAAGGAGAACAAAGTGTACTGGTTGTCCAAGCATCTTTTTGCATCTCCCGGTTCCTAAAAATTATCTCCGGGTTTCTAAAATCAATGCCATACCTGTACTCTATTGTTCAAAAGGATGGAATATGTCCTCTTTCCTGCTGTTGTTTGTGTTGAGGGTCCAGGACCCTCTTCTAAAAAGGCTGAAGGAGAACGAAGTGTACTGGGTGTCCAATCATTTTTTTTTTTTATTTCCCGTTTCCTAAAAATTATCTCCGGGTTTCTAAAATCAATGCCATACCTGTACTCTATTGTTCAAAAGGATGGCATATGTGGTGTTTCCTGCTGTTGTTTCTGTTGAGGGTCCTGGACCCTCTTATAAAACGGCTGAAGGAGAACGAAGTGTACTGGGTGTCCAATCATTTTTTTGGTTCAATTTCCCGGTTCCTAAAAATTATCTCCGGGTTTCTAAAATCAATGCCATACATGTACTCTATTGTTCAAAAGGATGGCATATGTTCTCTTTCCTGCTGTTGTTTCTGTTCTGGGTCCAGGACCCTCTTCTAAAAAGGCTGAAGGAGAACGAAGTGTACTTGGTGTCCAATCATGTTTTTTTTAATTTCCCGGTTCCTAAAAATTATCTCCGGGTTTCTAAAATCAATGCCATACCTGTACTCTATTGTTCAAAAGGATGGCATATGTCCTCTTTTCTGCTGTTGTTTGTGTTGAGGGTCCGGGACCCTCTTATAAAAAGGCTGAAGGAGAACGACGTGTACTGGGTGTCCAATCATTTTTTTTTCAATTTCCCGGTTCCTAAAAATTATCTCCGGGTTTCTAAAATCAATGCCATACCTGTACTCTATTGTTCAAAAGGATGGCATATGTCCTCTTTCCTGCTGTTTTTTGTATTGAGGGTCCGGGACCCTCTTATAAAATGGCTGAAGGAGAACGACGTGTACTGGGTGTCCAATCTTTTTTTTTTCAATTTCCCGGTTCCTAAAAATTATCTCCAGGTTTCTAAAATCAATGCCATACCTGTACTCTATTGTTCAAAAGGATGGCATATGTCCTCTTTCCTGCTGTTTTTTGTGTTGAGGGTCCGGGACCCTCTTCTAAAAAGGCTGAAGGAGAACGAAGTGTACTGGGTGTCCAATCATTTTTTTTTATTTCCCGGTTCCTAAAAATTATCTCCGGGGTTTCTAAAATCAATGCCATACCTGTACTCTATTGTTCAAAAGGATGACATATGTGGTGTTTCCTGCTGTTGTTACTGTTGAGGGTCCGGGACCCTCGTATAAAAAGGCTGAAGGAGAACGAAGTGTACTGGTTGTCCAAGCATCTTTTTCCATCTCCCGGTTCCTAAAAATTATTTCCGGGTTCCTAAAATGGATGCCATACCTGTACTGGATTGTTCAAAAGGATGGCATATGTGGTGTTTCATGCTGTTGTTTCTGTTGATCATGCAGGCCATATAGACCTCCCACCATTAGGGGTTGTAACAGGTATTAAACTAATAAGAACAGTACTACTGAAATAAACCTAGTTACCATGGTTCCAAGAGCGCAGGTTTTATTGTTGTACTTTGTTAGGCTAATCATGATGGCCATGTAGACCTCCCCCGAGAGGTCTGGAAGTAACAGGGATGAAAGTGCTAACAATAGTACTACTTTACACAAACTAGTTAGCCATGGGTCCCAGTCCAAGACCGCATGTCTTGTTGTTTTATTTGGTACGGCTAATCATGCAGGCCATATAGACCTCCCGCCATTAGGGGTTGTAACAGGTATTAAACTAATAAGAACAGTACTACTGAAATAAACCTAGTTACCATGGTTCCAAGAGCGCAGGTTTTATTGTTGGACTTTGTTAGGCTAATCATGATGGCCATGTAGACCTCCCCCGAGAGGTCTGGAAGTAACAGGAATGAAAGTGCTAAGAATAGTACTACTTTACACAGCCTAGTTAGCCATGGGTCCCAGTCCAAGATCGCATGTCTTGTTGTTTTATTTGGTACGGCTAATCATGCAGCCCATATAGACCTCCCACCATTAGGGGTTGTAACAGGTATTAAACTAATAAGAACAGTACTACTGAAATAAACATAGTTACCATGGTTCCAAGAGCGCAGGTTTGATTGTTGTACTTTGTTAGGCTAATCATGATGGCCATATAGACCTCCCCCGAGAGGTCTGGAAGTAACAGGGATGAAAGTGCTAAGAATAGTACTACTTTACACAACCTAGTTAGCCATGGGTCCCAGTCCAAGACCGCATGTCTTGTTGTTTTATTTGGTACGGCTAATCATGCAGCCCATATAGACCTCCCACTATTAGGGGTTGTAACAGGTATTAAACTAATAAGAACAGTACTACTGAAATAAACCTAGTTAACATGGTTCCAAGAGTGCAGGTTTTATTGTTGTACTTTGTTAGGCTAATCATGATGGCCATGTAGACCTCCCCCGAGAGGTGGGAGTAACAGGGATGAAAGTGCTAAGAATAGTACTACTTTACACAACCTAGTTAACATGGGTCCCAGACTGCATGTCTTGTTGTTATATTTGGTGAGGGTAATCAGGCAGGCCATATAGACCTCCCCCGATAGGGGGAGTAACAGGGATGAAAGTGCTAAGAATAGTACTACTTAACACAACCTAGTTACCATGGGTCCCAGACTGCATGTTTTGTTGTTATACTTTGTCAGGGTAATCATGCAGGCCATATAGACCTCCCCCGATAGGGGGAGTAAGAGGGATTAAACTGCTAAGAAAAGTACTACTTAACACAACCTAGTTACCATGGGTCCCAGACCGTGTGTCTTGTTATACTTTGTCAGGGTAATCATGCAGGCCATATAGACCTCCCCCGATAGGGGGAGTAACAGGGATTAAATTGCTAACAATAGTACTTCTTAACACAACCTAGTTACCATGGGTCCCAGACCGCATGTTTTATTATTATACTTTTTCAGGGTAATTATATATCTATCAAATCTATCTATTTATCTTCTATCGATTCTATCTATCAATCTATGTATCAAATCTATCTATCTCGTGGCCGGACTGTTTTGAGACAGCCACTTGTGTTTAGGACAAATTTGAAGTAGGAGGACAGACCAATCATCTTCTTCCATCTCCCTGTTCCAAAAATGGTAGGGGGAGTAACAGGTAGTAGTAAACTGCTAAGAATAGTACTACTTAACACACCACGGGTCCCAGACCGCATGTCTTATTGTTATACTCTGTCAGGGAAATTATATATCTCTCAAATCTATCTATTTATCTATCAAATCTATCTAACTATCAATCGTATCTATCAAATGTATATTGCATCTATTGATCAATGTAATTCGTATCTATAAAATGTATATTGCATCTTTTGATCTATGTAATTGGTATCTATCAAATGTATATTGCATCTTTTGATCTATAAAATTCGTATCTATCAAATGGATATTGCATCTATTGATCTATGTAATTCGTATCTATCAAATGTATATTGCATCTATTGATCTATGTAATTTGTATCGATCATATGTATATTGCATCTATTGAGCTATGTAATCTATGTATCTATCTATCTATCTATCTATCTATCTATCTATCTATCAAATCTATCTATCTCGTGGTTGTGCAAATGGACTGTTTGCGGTTGTTTGCGGTGCGTTACACTTGGATTTTGGTCTGTCACTGTGAAGCGGGCGTAACCATTACACTACCTGATCGATACAACATCATAACTGATGTTTTAAAGCACGTTATTGCAAACAATTTATTAATGTTATGTGATTTATGCCCTTTATGGGTTAAAAGCAGACTCTGCATCAAATATGTAATTTTCCATGGGAGTTTTGCCATGGATCCCCCTCCAGCATGCCACAGTCCAGGTGTTAGTACCCTTGAAAAAACTTTTCCATCACTATTGTGGCCAGAAAGAGTCCTTGTGGGTTTTAAAGTTCGCCTGCCTATTGAAGTCAATGGAGGTTTGCGCGGTTTGCCGGTTCGCGAACAGTCGCGGAAGTTCGAGTCCGCCGTTCGCGAACTGAAATTTTTAAGTTCATGACATCGCTATGTACCGGTGCTATTGCACTTGCTTGAAATTTTTTGATCCTTTTCGGGATACACAATTAATTCAAATAAATCGGAATTATTATGGTTAAATCGGACATGTGAGTCACATGTTGCAATCCCGTTTAAGCAAGTCAAAAATATTAAGTATTTGGGTATTAGTATATCAGCATGCCCTGGGCACTGGTACAGGGCAAATTTTCCAGAGGTCATTAATAAGATCATGGAGGATATGAGAAAATGGTCTTCATTCTCCTTATCACTGGCCGCTAAAATTTATTTAATCAAAATGATTGCGCTACCTAAATTACTTTAAATTACTTTATATGATGCAGAACATACCTCTTTTTTTACACAAATCTGATATAAAACAGCTTAATGCTGCTTTTGTGTGATTTTTATGGGATAAAGCCAAAGCAAAATTATCTCTAAAAAGGTTGTACCAGCCTAAAGAACAGGCTGGCCTAAGTTTCCCTTCGATTCAAAAGTATAATCTAGCTTGTCTCATAAAATTGTCCCGGACTGGTTAACGGAGAAATGGTTTCTCACACTCAGGGATATGGAAAAAGATATCTTTAAACCCTACTCATTAAAGGCACTGGTTCATATGAATCAGAAAGAATGGCCTTTAGAGCTCAAAACAATGTACACTTTTAAATTTAAAAATCCTATAATTGCTTGGCATAAGTTATGCCATGCCCTGAATATTAATTTTCAGTGTTCTAAATTTCTCCCTATACAAAATAACCCTAGATTTCCGGCAGGTTATAAAACGGATGTTTTCAGAAGGTGGAAAATACAAGGACTTGAGTCATTCGCCCA
The DNA here is from genome assembly GCF_027579735.1 of Bombina bombina. NCBI lineage: Eukaryota > Metazoa > Chordata > Amphibia > Anura > Bombinatoridae > Bombina > Bombina bombina. The sequence goes on along the minus strand of NC_069505.1, from coordinate 310,171,394 downwards.
GTGTACAGATGTGGATAAATGTGTTATTTATACATTCAGTGTTTTGAAAGAAAAACCTAACCTTCTCAATTGTGACTTATTTGGATTTTTCCAAGTTAGACATTTTCTTAATACACAACAATTGCAAGACTTTAATAGAAACTGGGAGAGAGTATATATGGGCTTAAACTGGTTCCAAAAGGGTAAGGTTGCCATATCACAATGGTATAATCTCTTATTGCTTAAAGACGGATTAGTTGCTATGGGACGTCTTCAAGAAAAATGGGCTATGGATATCCCTGCCATAGAGCTCAAGACAATTGAAAAGAGCATAGCAAGGGCATGGGCAGCGACGCCACAATTATCTTGGCGCGAATCCCATATTAAATTAATTAATAGTGTATATATTACACCGGAGAATGTAGGAAGATGGAATAGAGTCCAGACCTTTCTTTGTGCTCGTTGTAGTAGGCACAATGCCAATCTGATTCACTGTATATGGGACTGTCCAAAAGTAAATCAATTCTGGAGCAAGGTATCGTTTTGGCTGTCCCGGGTATTAAAGTATGAAGTAGTTCTGAACCAGGCAGAGATTATTTTTTTGAAAAAATACAAAGATTGTGATGAAAATATAATTTTTATTATTTTTATAATACTCTGTGCAAGAAATGTCATATTTTCCTCCTGGAAGTCAAACAAAAAACCCTCTTTTAACAGGCTGCTCAACCAAGTAGACACTAAATTGATTTTGGAACAATACGAAATCTCATTAATTTCAGAAAGTAATATTGACAATTTTTTTAGAAAATGGAGCGATTATATCTTCTCAAATCCTACAGAGCTACAAATAAGATTCATTGCCCTCTTTAAAAATTCTGCTCTATTAAGGGGTGCAATTAGTAGTGAGATTCTTTTATAAAATCTCCAACTGTTGACCGGTAGTGATGTCGCGAATAGTTCGCCGGCGAATAGTTCCCGGCGAACATAGCTTGTTCGCGTTTGCCGTGGCAGGCAAACATATGCTATGTTCGATCCGCCCCCTATTCGTCATCATTGAGTAAACTTTGACCCTGTATCTCACAGTCTGCAGACATATTTCAGCCAATCAGCAGCAGACACTCCCTCCCAGACCCTCCCAGCTCCTGGACAGCAGCCATTTTAGATTCATTCTGATCCTGCATTCTTAGTGAGAGGAGGGATAGTGTAGCTGCTGCTGATTTTATAGGGAAATTGATAGCTAGGCTAGTGTATTCATTGTCCACTACAGTCCTGAAAGACTCATCTGATCTCTGCTGTAAGGAGGGCTAGAACATCAGTCTCTTTTTTTTTTTTCCTGTGTAATTTTGACTGTGAAACATCAGTCTGCTAGTGTAATCTAATTGCAGTTGCCTGCCTGCAGTGCCACCACTCATATCTGTTGTAACAGTAGTGTAAATTTAAAAATAAAAAACTTTTTTGACTGTGAAACATCAGTCTGCTAGTGTAATCTAATTGCAGTTGCTTGCCTGCCAGCGTGTGTGCCAGGCCCACTTGCCAACTAGTGCCACCACTCAAATCTGTAGTAACAGTAGTGTAAAGTTTTTTGAAAAAAAACATTTTTCTTTTTTGACTGTGAAACATCAGTCTGCTAGTGTAATATAATTGTAGTTGCCTGTCTGCCAGTGTGTGTGCCAGGCCCACTTGCCAACTAGTGCCACCACTCATATCTGTTGTAACAGTAGCATAAATTTAAAAAAAATAACTTTTTTGAGTGTGAAACATCAGTCTGCTAGTGTAATCTAATTGCAGTTGCCTGCCTGCCAGCGTGTGTGCCAGACCCACTTGCCAACTAGTGCCACCACTCATATCTGTTGTAACAGTAGTGTAAATTTTTTTTAAAAAAACTTTTTTGACTGTGAAACATCAGTCTGCTAGTGTAATCTAATTGCAGTTGCCTGCCTGCCAGCGTGTGTGCCAGGCCCACTTGCTAAGTGCCACCACTCATATCTGTTGTAACAGTAGTGTAATTTTTTAAAAAAAAAACTTTTTTGACTGTGAAACATCAGTCTGCTAGTGTAATCTAATAGCAGTTGCCTGCCAGCGTGTGTGCCAGGCCCACTTGCCAAGCTAGTGGCACCACTCATATCTGTTGTAACAGTAGTGTAAATTTAAAAAAAAACATTTTTGACTGTGAAACATCAGTCTGCTAGTGTAATCTAATTGCAGTTGCCTGCCTGCCAGCGTGTGTGCCAGTCCCACTTGCCAACAAGTGCCACAACTCATATCTGTTGTAACAGTAGTGTAAATTTAAAAAAAAAAAACTTTTTTGACTGTGAAACATCAGTCTGCTAGTGTAATCTAAGTGCAGTTGCCTACCTGCCAGCGTGTGTGCCAGGCCCACTTGCCAACTAGTGCCACCACTTATATCTGTTGTAACAGTAGTGCAAATTTTTTTTAAAAAAATATTTTTTGACTGTGAAACATCAGTCTGCTAGTGTAATCTAATTGTAGTTGCCTGCCTGCCAGCGTGTGTGCCAGGCCCACTTGCCAACTAGTGCCACCACTCATATCTGTTGTAACAGTAGTGTAAATTTAAAAAAAAAATCTTTTTTAAGTGTGAAACATCAGTCTGCTAGTGTAATCTAATTGCAGTTGCCTGCCTGCCTGCCTGCCTGCCAGCGTGTGTGCCAGGCCCACTTGCCAACTAGTGCCACAACTCATATCTGTTGTAACAGTAGTGTAAATTTAAAAAAAAAAACTTTTTTGAATGTGAAACATCAGTCTGCTAGTGTAATCTAATTACAGTTGCCTGCCTGCCAGCGTGTGTGTCAGGCCCACTTGCCAACTAGTGCCACCACTTATATCTGTTGTAACAGTAGTGCAATTTTTTTTAAAAAAAACTTTTTTGACTGTGAAACATCAGTCTGCTAGTGTAATCTAATTGTAGTTGCCTGCCTGCCAGCGTGTGTGCCAGGCTCACTTGCCAACTAGTGCCACCACTCATATCTGTTGTAACAGTAGTGTAAATTTAAAAAAAATATCTTTTTTGAGTGTGAAACATCAGTCTGCTAGTGTAATCTAATTGCAGTTGCCTGCCTGCCAGCGTGTGTGCCAGGCCCACTTGCTAAGTGCCACCACTCATATCTGTTGTAACAGTAGTGTCATTTTTTAAAAAAAAACTTTTTTGACTGTGAAACATCAGTCTGCTAGTGTAATCTAATAGCAGTTGCCTGCCAGCGTGTGTGTCAGGCCCACTTGCCAAGTTAGTGGCACCACTCATATCTGTTGTAACAGTAGTGTAAATTTAAAAAAAAAAACATTTTTGACTGTGAAACATCAGTCTGCTAGTGTAATCTAATTGCAGTTGCCTGCCTGCCTGCCTGCCTGCCAGCGTGTGTGCCAGTCCCACTTGCCAACAAGTGCCACAACTCATATCTGTTGTAACAGTAGTGTAAATTAAAAAAAAAAAAAATTTTGACTGTGAAACATCAGTCTGCTAGTGTAATCTAATTGCAGTTGCCTGCCTGCCAGTGTGTGTGCCAGGCCCACTTGCCAACTAGTGCCACCACTTATATCTGTTGTAACAGTAGTGCAAATTTTTTTTTAAAAAATATTTTTTGACTGTGAAACATCAGTCTGCTAGTGTAATCTAATTGTAGTTGCCTGCCTGCCAGCGTGTGTGCCAGGCCCACTTGCCAACTAGTGCCACCACTCATATCTGTTGTAACAGTAGTGTAAATTTTAAAAAAATATCTTTTTTGAGTGTGAAACATCAGTCTGCTAGTGTAATCTAATTGCAGTTGCCTGCCTGCCTGCCAGCGTGTGTGCCAGGCCCACTTGCCAACTAGTGCCACAACTCATATCTGTTGTAACAGTAGTGAAAATTAAAAAAAAAAAAAACTTTTTTGAATGTGAAACATCAGTCTGCTAGTGTAATCTAATTGCAGTTGCCTGCCTGCCAGCGTGTGTGTCAGGCCCACTTGCCAACTAGTGCCACCACTTATATCTGTTGTAACAGTAGTGCAATTTTTTTTAAAAAAAAACTTTTTTGACTGTGAAACATCAGTCTGCTAGTGTAATCTAATTGTAGTTGCCTGCCTGCCAGCGTGTGTGCCAGGCTCACTTGCCAACTAGTGCCACCACTCATATCTGTTGTAACAGTAGTGTAAATTTAAAAAAAATATCTTTTTTGAGTATGAAACATCAGTCTGCTAGTGTAATCTAATTGCAGTTGCCTGCCTGCCAGCGTGTGTGCCAGGCCCACTTGCCAACTAGTGCCACCACTCATATCTGTTGTAACAGTAGTTTAAATTTAAAAAAAAAAAAAACTTTTTTGACTGTGAAACATCAGTCTGCTAGTGTAATCTAATTGTAGCTGCCTGCGTGCCAGCGTGTGTGCCAGGCCCACTTGCCAACTAGTGCCACCACTCATATCTGCTGTAACAGTAGTGTAAATTTAAAAAAAAAAAACTTTATTTTTGACTGTGAAACATCAGTCTGCTAGTGTAATCTAATTGTAGTTGCCTGCCTACCAGCGTGTGTGCCAGGCCCACTTGCCAACTAGTGCCACCACTCATATCTGTTGTAACAGTAGTGTAAATTTTAAAAAAATAACTTTTTTGACTGTGAAACATCAGTCTGCTAGTGTAATTCTAATTGCAGTTGCCTGCCTGCCAACGTGTGTGCCCGGCACACTTGCCCAGTGCCACCACTCATATCTGGTGTAAAAGTAGTGTAAATAATTAAAAAAAAAAAACTTTTTTGACTGTGAAACCTCAGTCTGCTTGTGTAATCTAATTGAAGTTGCCTGCCTGCCAGCATGTGTGCCAGGCTCTTAGCGTATACTGTGCCCACTTGCCCAGTGGCACCACTCATATCTTGTTTAATAGTAGTGTAAGTGTACATTTAAAAAAATAAAAACTTTTTGGACTGTCAAACATCAGTCTGCTTTTTTGTGTCAGGCTCACAGCGTATACTGTGCCCACTTGCCCTGTGCCACCACTCATATCTTGTTTAATAGTAATGTAAGTGTACATTTAAAAAAAAAATGACAGGCAGAGGCAGGCCACCCCGCAGGTGCCGTCGTGGTCGTGGTGCTGTGATTCCCTTTGGACATAGAATAATGCCCAGTGTTTAGAGGCCACGTCCCATGAACTCGAAAAGTTCTGAGGAGGACATAGTTGACTTTTTAACACAGGACACCCAATCTTCTATAGTTTCCGCTCCGAACCTTGACGCACCATCCTCCTCCAGCTTATCTTCGGCCACCTCTCAAGTTACCACCACTCGCCTGCCTGCCGCCACCACCAACACTAGCACCACAGCTGCTTAACTTGATCTGTCAGAGGAGTTTTTTACACATCAGTTGGAAGAAATGAGTGATGCGCAACCATCATTGACAGAGGATGTAGATAACAGTGATATGTCTCAGTCAGGCAGCATTACAGACATGGACGTTCGGTGTGATGATGATGATGTTGTACCCGCTGCTTCCTTTGTTGATATGTCAGATACAAGTGAAGCGGTTGATGATGACAATGCGTCCGTGGATGTCACATGGGTGACCGCTAGAAGAGAAGAAGAACAGGGGGAAAGTTCAGATGGGGAGACAGAGAGGAGGAGGAGGAGATGAGTTGGAAGCAGGGGGAGGTCGTCGCAAGGGGCTAGTGGCACAGTCAGACAGCATGCATCGGCACCCGGGGTCAGCGAGACAGCACGCCAATCAACGCATGCTGTTGCCACCACCACCAGAATGCCGTCATCGCAGAGCTCAGCAGTGTGGCATTTTTTTTGTGTGTCTGCCTCTAACAACAGCGATGCCATTTGCAACCTGTGCTAAAAGAAACTGAGTCGTGGGAAGTGCAACACCCACCTAGGTACAACTGCTTTGCGAAGGCACATGATCGCACATCACAAACACCTATGGGATCAACACATGAGTAGAAGCAGCACACAAACTCAAAGCCGCCATCCTCCTCCTGGTCCAGCATCTTCAGCCACGTCAACCACTGCTGTCCTCCTTGCCCCCTCTCAACCATCCGCCACTCCGTCTCTCTTCCGCAGCAGTTCCTGCTCATCTGCCCACAGTCAGGTGTCTGTCAAGGACATGTTTGAGCGTAAGAAGCCAATGTCACAAAGTCACTCCCTTGCCCGGCGTCTGACAGCTGGCTTGTCTGAACTCTTAGCCCGCCAGCTTTTACCATACAAGCTGGTGGAGTCTGAGGCGTTCAAAAAATGTGTAGCTATTGGGACACCGCAGTGGAAGATACACGGCCGAAATTTCATTTCACAAAAGGCAATCCCCAACCTGTACTCGATTGTGCGAAAGGAAGTAATGGCATGTCTGGCACACAGTGTTGGGGCAAGGGTCCATATGACCACTGATAGCTGGTCTGCAAAGCATGGTCAGGGCAGGTATATCACCTACACTGCGCATTAGGTAAACCTGCTGATGGCTGCCAAGCATGGAATGCGTGGCTCTGCAGAGGAGGAGTTGGTGACACCGCCACGACTTGCAGGCAGGCCTGCTGCCACCTCCTCTACTCCTCCTACTCCATCCTCTTCCATGACCTCCTCGGCTTAGTCCTCTTCTGCTGCTGTGTCTTGCTCCACATCAACGGCACCCCCCCAGCTCTGCAGTTACTATTCCACATCCCGGATACGGCAGTGTCACGCCGTCTTGGGGTTGACTTGCCTGAAAGAAGAGAGTCACACCGGACCAGCACTCCTGTTCGCCCTGAACGCACAGGTGGATCAGTGGCTGACTCCGCACCAACTGTAGATCGGCAAAGTGGTTTCTGACAACGGAAGTAATTTGGTGGTGGCATTGAAATTGGGCAAGTTGACACATGTGCCGTGCATGGCAATCTGATCGTACAACGCTTTGTGCATAAGTACCCAGGCTTACAGGATGTCCTGAAGCAGGCCAGGAAGGTGTGTGGCCATTTGAGGCGTTCCTACATGGCCATGGCGCACTTTTCTGATATCCAGCGGCGAAACAACATGCCAGTGAGGCACTTGATTTGCGACAGCCCGACACGTTGGAATTCAACACTCCTAATGTTCGACCGCCTGCTCCAACAAGAAAAAGCCGTTAACGAGTATTTGTATGACCGGGGTGCTAGGACAGCCTCTGCGGAGCTGGGAATTTTTTTGCCAGGTTACTGGGCGCTCATGCGCAATGCCTGTAGGCTCATGCGTCCTTTTGAGGAGGTGACAAACCTAGTCAGTCGCACCGAAGGCACCATCAACGACATCATACCATTTGTTTTCTTCCTGGAGCGTGCCCTGTGAAGAGTGCTGGATCAAGCCGTAGATGAGCGTGAAGAGGAAGAGGAAGAGTTGTGGTCACCATCACCACCAGAAACAGCCTTATCAGCATCGCTTGCTGGACCTGCGGCAATGCTGGAAGAGGATTGTGAGAAAGAGGAGTCAGAGGAGGAATGTGGCTTTGAGGAGGAGGAGGAAGACCAACCACAACAGGCATCCCAGGGTGCTCGTTGTCACCTATCTGGTACCCATGGTGTTGTATGTGGCTGGGGGGAAGAAGATACCTTCAGTGACATCACTGAGGACAAGGAATGGGACATGAGTAGCTCGGCATCCAACCTTGTGCAAATGGGGTCTTTCATGCTGTCGTGCCTGTTGAGGGACCCTCGTATAAAAAAGCTGAAGGAGGGGGGCGGAGCCAATAGCCGAGGAAGATAGATGTGCATTTCGAGGGCTCCTGGGCCTAAACTATAAGAAATATTGATTTTTTAGCAAAAGGGTAAACCAATTTCATCTGAGGTCAACTTCTACCTAATTCTCAACTGAAGAATATCTCGTCTGAGACAACTTATATATTTAATTGGAAAGTTAATGATCTTGTCTGGAGGCCATCGCCACGCCACGGATAGTGAGTTCTATGAGCCCTCCCTCCCCCGCTCCCGACACGTATCTTTATATGCTTTTGGAAAGAACCGAGTGTTCTCTGCAGTATGGAGGAGGGCCAGGGGCTCCTATATGCCTTATTACAGAGCCTAGACAGGAGGATGGCGAACTGTTTCCAGGATCTATCAGCCACGCTAGAACTCGCAATGCGGGGAGCAACTAGCTCAGCACAGTTCACTAGCGAACCTGGAGAAACGCAGCCAAAATCAGCTCTGGAGCTCCCACTTGAGCAGCTTCCCCATCTGTCATTACGGAGCGGTTGTGATGAGGACTTGGGAATCGCTTCATCGGGCCACTATGATTCACGCCTCATAGAGCACCTCACCACTACAAAGAACGCTGCTGTGGAGCAGGAAGGGGCCTCTCTGAATGTGGAGCTGCGAAGGGCGCCTATCTTTAAATCTTACCTCAGGATTGGGGAGGCGTGTTGTTTGCCTCTGACTCTAGGCCACACAGAGTTTGCCGGTTATCGCGGCGAAGTAGATATACCCAGTCTCGCAACTTTGCCGGAGCGGATCTTGCAGAGGGATTCCATGCCTTGGGGCAATCGCAATGGTCTGAGCCTATTTATCAAGCTGCGGGACATAAACCAACTGCTCCAGCTTTCTCTGGGACCTCGATCCTCTCTATGTGAGAGTCAGTTTGTCGCTCTAGGAGTAGGCTGAGGAAGTACTGTTAATCTTTGAGCATCATATCAGCCATGTGGTCTTTTACAAGCTCAAATACAGTGAGAGCCCCAATGGCTGTGAGACCATCAATAGTACCCGTTATTTAAAATCCATAGTTTGATATACTTGGACATCACCCCTCTTCTTCCCTATACATACAATAGTTTGCTATATCGCTACGGACCCCACATAAGGACTAATGGCTCTTTGTCATTGCTGTGCAATTTTGAAATCTTGACCAGTGTTTTGTTATACTATGCTACTCTGTTGTTTTCTGTTTGTACTTATAGTTATAACATGTTCTTTTTGCATGCTTCACTAACGCTACTATAATATCACTGGACTAAGTCTCAAAACATTTTTAATTTGTTAGAACCTTTTTGACATGCAAGAGCTGCTGCAAAATATGTGTAAATACCAGAGTTATGTTTGAGTAATTTCATAATGTGTGTAAGATGGCATGTGTCTAATGCTCTGTAAATGCTCTACTTTATTTACTCGCAATATAATGTAGGGGGTGGTTTGGTGTTGGGTGATCTCTCCTTTCTGTTCTTCAGATTATGGTTTGTGTGTTACAGCTTATACTAATACTAAAATTCGGTGTGGGTTTACTCTATAGTCTAGTTGTTTTAATGCAGTTCTCATGGCCCAGCTCATAGTTGTAAGAAATGTATGATATAGCACAGCTGCCTTGGGAGGTTTTGGAATTCCTATAACTTATCCTAGCAATATGTCAGCTTAGTATTCCATCGGAGCCTAATTCTGCTAAACTCTTGTTATGCTACTAAGCAGTATTTGGCTGATGTGTTCCACACTATTAAATAATGGCCACCTAGTATAATCTCTATCTCTGGCCAATTTCACTGATATTCTCTACCTTATAATTTATGCAGTTAAAGCTTAGGACTTATATATTTGCTCATTTGTATTTAGCTAATAATAGCACTCATTCAAGCCCATTAATATGTCCTGTAATGATTCTTTCCCAAATAATACTGAAGTTACTAATATGTTGATTATAGGCGAGCATGGTCCAGCACCTTGCCACATTCCTTCTCTCAAACTTCCAGTTCCACTTCAGCGTTAATAGCATTCTTATATATTTGAAATGTAAGTCACTCACGTCTGCCAATATATATGCCTTCTATGAAAGTTATCAATAATCAATGTTTCTCCTAGAGTAAATTATTATAGCCTAGCAAGTGAATTTATCTGATTGTATTTCATAATTGCCTACATACCATTTCTCCTTTATATACCAGTCTACCATGCGCTATTTACATTCATCTAGGCCTACGTTAACAATTGATTCAGAAGTGTATAAAAATATATGCTCTAGCACTACCAGATATATACTTTTATAATGCTTTTGGTCTTATATGTCTGTGGGGGCCAAGACGTCTGCGGCCGGGATGTCTGAGCCTTCCCGCTTAATTAACTACAGTTCCAACATGTAGACTAACTATAGATCGAAGGTTACAGAGCTATCAAAGAACCATTGGCATTTATTGTTTTATATGTGTCTACACCATTACATAATAATAGTAGATGTCTGCGCATTTCCAGAACTGGATATAGTAGGATAGATGTTTATTTCAGACACAGCACCACCTCATTACTAGAGCACTTCACTTATTATTGTTAGGCTCCTCTCCTCCCTTTCCCGCCGGTACTTGTTGCCTGCGGGTCATACCCCTATTCCCTTTTCCCTTATCACCTGTAAGCGGCATTTCCCCAGGAGAGGAACTCATTTGTAAGCCTCCTATATCTCATTATATACCATGTATGCCATCATTTGTCTTATATCTCATAGTGCATATACTCTAACACCCCTCTATGAGGATAACTGCTCTAGACTGTAATTTTATTCATTTTATACACAAAAGCCCAGGGATTTTTGTCAGGTCTTTACTTAAGTATACCTATAAAGATCAGCCAGCCTGATAACAACTTGGGAAACTTGTTGGCTCCAATATTACTTATGGCCCCGCCCCTCCGCCCTCTCCTTTAGCTACCGTTCACCCTTACTGTGAGTGAACAAATAAGCGGTGTTTATCCGCAACGGTTTATAAATTTATCTCATATCCCTTTTTTTATATATATAGAATTCAAATACTTCTTTATGTCACATTTAGTCTACCATACTATAGGATGTACATGCTGTTATGGATATTTAAATTGTGAATGGTTCTTTTCTTTTGTCTGTATTGTAATATAGAAAACGAAACGAAAAAGAGGTAATGCCAGAATGTGATTACTTTATGTTATGATAGAGGTTTATGGCACGACAGAGCCGCAGAGGTGACGTGTTTCAATTCTATGTATAATGTTTATTATATGTTACTCTTGTATATCTGGTATTCCTCAATAAAAAACTTTGATTCTAAAAAAAAAAAAACATTAAAACTTTGTTAACTGTAAAAAAAAAAAAAAAAAAAAAAAAAAAAAAAAGCTGAAGGAGAACAAGCTGAAGGAAACAAAACCAAAAAAAAGACACTTAACAGGGATTAAACTGATAGGAATAGTACTACTTAACAAACCACTCCTATCTGGCGGCACATTAGATTGCACGCGCAGTGCAGCAAATTTGAAGTAGGAGGACCGACCAAGCATCTTTTTCCATCTCCCGGTTCCTAAAATCCATGCCATATACACATCCCCTGATAGGGGACACCGCAGTGGAAGGTACCCGGCCGAACTTTCTTTGCACAAAAGGCAATCCCCAACCTGTACTCGATTGTGCAAAAGGAAGTAACCTTACCATGGGTCACGGACCGCACGTCTTGTAATTCTCTGTCTGGGAAATTATCTATCTATCAAATCTATCTATCTATCTATCAAATCTATCTATCTGTCTATCGTATCTATCAAATGTATATTGCATCTATTGATCTATCTATCTAATCTATGTATCTATCAAATCTATTAATCTCGTGGCCGGACTGTTTTGTGACAGCCACTTGTGTTTCGGCCAAATGTCCGTCGGACAAATGTCTGTCGGCCAAATGTCCGTTGGCTAAAGTCCGGCCAAGATTGCACGTGCAGTGCCCCAAATTTGAAGTAGGAGGACCGACCAAGCATCTTTTTCCATCTCCCGGTTCCTAAAATAGATGCCATATACACCTCCCCCGATAGGTGGAGTAACAGGTATTAAACTCATCAGAATAGTACTGCTTAACACACCACTCATATCTGGCGGCACAGTAGATTGCACACGCAGTGCCCCAAATTTGAAGTATAAGGACCGACCAAGCATCTTTTTCCATCTCCCGGTTCCTAAAATCCATGCCATATACACCTCCCCCGATAGGGGGAGTAACAGGTATTAAACTGGTCAGAATAGTACTGCTTAACACACCACTCATATCTGGTGGCACAGTAGATTGCATGCGCAGTGCCCCAAATTTGAAGTAGGAGGACCGACCAAGCATCTTTTTCCATCTCCCGGTTCCTAAAATCCATGCCATATACACATCCCCTGGCGCCGCAACTGCCTCTGGGAACCTTACCATGGATCCTAGACCGCACGTCTTGTAATTCTCTGTCTGGGAAATTATATATCTATCAAATCTATCTATTTATCTATCAAATCTATCTATCTATCTATCTATCTATCTATTTATCTATCGTATCTATCAAATGTATATTGCATCTATTGAACTATCTATCTAATCTATGTATCTATGTATCTATCAAATCTATCTATCTCGTGGTTGTGCAAATGGACTGTTTGCTGTTGTTTGCGGTGCGTTAAATGGGGAGTTTGGTCTGTCACTGTGAAGCGGGCGTAACCCTTACACTACCTGATCGATACAACATCATACCTGATGTTTTAAAGCACATTATTCCAAACAATTTAAGAATGTTAGGTGATTTATGCCCTTTATGGATTAAAACCAGACTCTGCATCAACTATGTAATTTTCCGTGGGAGTTTTGCCATGGATCCCCCTCCGGCATGCCACAGTCCAGGTGTTAGTCCCCTTGAAACAACTTTTCCATTACTATTGTGGCCAGAAAGAGTCCCTGTGGGTTTTAAAATTCGCCTGCCTATTGAAGTCAATGGAGGTTCGCCCAGTTCGCCCGTTTGCGAACAGTTGCGGAAGTTCGAGTCCACCGTTCGTGAACGGAAAATTTTCAGTTCTCGACATCACTATTGACCGGTGAGGCAGACATCGGGGTCATTGTTTTATCCTTTTTTTTTTTTTCATTTTATTGTTTTCTATTATCTGTTATTCTGTTTTATTTTTCTTTGCTTTTGATGTATGTTTAATAATTATAAAATCTCTCCAACAAGTATACTGTTCTTTTGGCCTTGTATCCGCATTCACTCAATGTATGTCATATATAAAGTAAAATGAGCTATAGGTCAGCTCAAGGCCTGAATTTGGGGTTCCTAACTGGTCCAAGTTACTCCATAGTACACTGTTGTTTTTTTTCTTCCTCTGGTATATGATTCACTTGGTCTGGTGCACAGATGTAGTTACTATACTCAAATTAGGCTTAGTATATTGTTCACAATATAGATATATGAGTTATATAAAACCTCAAGGCCTAAACATTTTGCTATTGTTGCTTTTATGTGGGTTAAGTAAAACCATGTTGTATTACATTGTTTTGAAATATGATTTACCCTGCGAGGTGCATCAACGTCGCAATAATGCTCAAATTATGTCTTGTATACTGTTGGATAATAAATAAATATATATATAAAAAAAAGGTAGAAAAAATCCTATTGGCTGATGCAATCAGCCAATAGGATTGAAGATCACATTCTATTGGCTGATTGTAATTTTTTTTTTTTTTTTTTTTTTTTTGTACTTTAGCTAATTTTATTTAATTGTATTTAATTGTATTTAGTTTAGGGAATACATTTAATTATAGTGTAGTGTTAGGTGTTATTGTAACTTAGGTTAGGTTTTATTTTACAGGTACTTTTGTATTTTTTTTAGCTAGGTAGTTTATTAAATAGTTAATAACTATTTAGTAACTATTCTACCTAGTTAAAATAAATACAAACTTGCCTGTAAAATAAAAATAAACCCTAAACTAGATACAATGGCCTCTAGTTATCAAGCTGTCGACTTTCTTGCATTTGACGGTACCAATACGCTCGTCTAAGATCACCTAACATCGCCGCCGCGGACCTGAATACGTTCTCCAAAATTATCAAAAAAGCTGTCAAAAAGCCATGCACCAAGTATGGTGCGATGAGTAGCGGACTGTTGTTAACTAACATTTTGGACACAAGAGAGGAAAGACCCTCTCGAAAGACTGCACTTATAGCACTCTATGCCTGGACTGATAGTGGAGAAAATTGGGAAATTAAAATATAACTTTTATTTAGTACATTAAAATAAAACACTCAATTTAAAAACAACCAAAGAATTGGTAGCCTTTCCTAAATATTAGATAAGCCTTTGACGTGTCAAAAGTATAAGGAAGGAAATTGTATAGGATGGTAACTAATTAAGTGTTACCTTATGGAACAATATGTGCTGGTTAGGGAGGATAAGTATAGCAGTATCAGATACAATGTATATACTGGTGATAGATTAAGTTAATTTATGGTGGGAGTCCTCCTAAATAGTGTTATGATACCACTTGATGTAACACCTTAATGATAGTAAAAACAAAACAGAGCAAGTTTGTTTAATCGTTTATTGGATTTAGAGAGTTGTTCTCTGTTTTATGTTAAAGGTCTTGGTTATACTTTTGTGTGTTTTACTTTTGTGTTATTTTGTCACATTAGTGATACTCAGAAAGTGTTCAGGAAATGATATACATAGTTCTGTGATATCACTTTATTACTTCATATACTAGCACGTACAAATTAGTGCTTACTTTGATCGATAAGTGATATGATTGTGGAACCATGTATACTATCACTTCTTAGTTGCTTCCTATGGCCTAGATTTGGAGTTCGGCGGTAGCCGTCAAAACCAGCGTTAGAGGCTCCTAACGCTGGTTTTGGCCGCCCGCTGGTATTTGGAGTCAGTGATTAAAGGGTCTAACGCTCACTTTTCAGCCGCGACTTTTCTATACCGCAGATCCCCCTACGCCATTTGCGTATCCTATCTTTTCAATGGGATCTTTCTAACGCTGGTATTTAGAGTCGTTTCTGAAGTGAGCGTTAGAGCTCTAACGACAAGATTCCAGCCGCCTGAAAATAGCAGGAGTTAAGAGCTTTCTGGCTAACGCCGGTTTATAAAGCTCTTAACTACTGTACCCTAAAGTACACTAACACCCATAAACTACCTATGTACCCCTAAACCGAGGTCCCCCCACACCGCCGCCACTCGATTAAAATTTTTAACCCCTAATCTGCCGACCGCCACCTACGTTATACTTATGTACCCCTAATCTGCTGCCCCTAACCCCGCCGACCCCTGTATTACATTTATTAACCCCTAAATTGCCCCCCACAACGTCGCCGCCAGCTACTTAAAATAATTAACCCCTAATCTTCCGACCGCAAATCGCCGCCACCTACGTTATCCCTATGTACCCCTAATCTGCTGCCCTAACATCGCCGACCCCTATATTATATTTATTAACCCCTAATCTGCCCCCCTCAACGTCGCCGACACCTGCCTACACTTATTAACCCCTAATCTGCCGAGCGGACCTGAGCGCTACTATAATAAATGTATTAACCCCTAATCCGCCTCACTAACCCTATCATAAATAGTATTAACCCCTAATCTGCCCTCCCTAACATCGCCGACACCTAACTTCAATTATTAACCCCTAATCTGCCGACCGGAGCTCACCGCTATTCTAATAAATGTATTAACCCCTAAAGCTAAGTCTAACCCTAACACTAACACCCCCCTAAGTTAAATATAATTTTTATCTAACGAAATAAATTAACTCTTATTAAATAAATGATTCCTATTTAAAGCTAAATACTTACCTGTAAAATAAATCCTAATATAGATACAATATAAATTATAATTACATTATAGCTATTTTAGGATTAATATTTATTTTACAGGCAACTTTGTTATTATTTTAACCAGGTACAATAGCTATTAAATAGTTAAGAACTATTTAATAGTTACCTAGTTAAAATAATAACAAATTTACCTGTAAAATAAATCCTAACCTAAGATATAATTAAACCTAACACTACCCTATCAATAAATTAATTAAATAAACTACCTACAATTACCTACAATTAACCTAACACTACACTATCAATAAATTAATTAAACACAATTCCTACAAATAAATACAATTAAATAAACTAGCTAAAGTACAAAAAATAAAAAAGAACTAAGTTACAGAAAATAAAAAAATATTTACAAACATAAGAAAAATATAACAACAATTTTAAACTAATTACACCTACTCTAAGCCCCCTAATAAAATAACAAAGCCCCCCAAAATAAAAAATTCCCTACCCTATTCTAAATTAAAAAAGTTACAAGCTCTTTTACCTTACCAGCCCTGAACAGGGCCCTTTGCGGGGCATGCCCCAA
The DNA here is from genome assembly GCF_027579735.1 of Bombina bombina. Lineage (NCBI taxonomy): Eukaryota > Metazoa > Chordata > Amphibia > Anura > Bombinatoridae > Bombina > Bombina bombina. The sequence goes on along the minus strand of NC_069505.1, from coordinate 310,155,353 downwards.
GAATTTCAGCTCTTTTGCCTGTAAAAGAATAAATACAATACCCCCCCCCAACATTACAACCCACCACCCACATACCCCTAATCTAACCCAAACCCCCCTTAAATAAACCTAACACTAAGCCCCTGAAGATCTTCCTACCTTGTCTTCACCATACCAGGTTCACCGATCCGTCCTGAAGAGCTCCTCCGATGTCCTGATCCAAGCCCAAGTGGGGGCTGAAGAGGTCCATGATCCGGTCAAAGTCTTCATCCAAGTGGGGCAGAAGAGGATCTTCCATCCGATTGAAGTCATCATCCAAGCGGCATCTTCTATGGTCTTCCATCCGGAGCGAAGCGGCAGGATCCTGAAGACCTCCAGCGCGGAACATCCATCCGGACCGACGACTGAACGACGAATGACTGTTCCTTTAAGGGACGTCATCCAAGATGGCGTCCCTCGAATTCCGATTGGCTGATAGGATTCTATCAGCCAATCGGAATTAAGGTAGGAATTTTCTGATTGGCTGATGGAATCAGCCAATCAGAATCAAGTTCAATCCGATTGGCTGATCCAATCAGCCAATCAGATTGAGCTCGCATTCTATTGGCTGTTCCGATCAGCCAATAGAATGCAAGCTCAATCTGATTGGCTGATTGGATCGGCCAATCGGATTGAACTAGATTCTGATTGGCTGATTCCATCAGCCAATCAGAAAATTCCTACCTTAATTCCGATTGGCTGATAGAATCCTATCAGCCAATTGGAATTCGAGGGACGCCATCTTGGATGACGTCCCTTAAAGGAACAGTCATTCGTCGTTCAGTCGTCGGTCCGGATGGATGTTCCGCGCTGGAGGTCTTCAGGATCCTGCCGCTTCGCTCCGGATGTAAGACCATAGAAGATGCCGCCTGGATGATGACTTCAATCGGATGGAAGATCCTCTTCTGCCCCGCTTGGATGAAGACTTTGACCGGATCATGGACCTCTTCAGCCCCCGCTTGGGCTTGGATCAGGACATCGGAGGAGCTCTTCAGGACGGATCGGTGAACCTGGTATGGTGAAGACAAGGTAGGAAGATCTTCAGGGGCTTAGTGTTAGGTTTATTTAAGGGGGGTTTGGGTTAGATTAGGGGTATGTGGGTGGTGGGTTGTAATGTTGGGGGGGGGGGGTATTGTATTTATTCTTTTACAGGCAAAAGAGCTGAAATTCTTGGGGCATGCCCCGCAAAGGGCCCTGTTCAGGGCTGGTAAGGTAAAAGAGCTTGTAACTTTTTTAATTTAGAATAGGGTAGGGAATTTTTTATTTTGGGGGGCTTTGTTATTTTATTAGGGGGCTTAGAGTAGGTGTAATGAGTTTAAAATTGTTGTAATATTTTTATTATGTTTGTAAATATTTTTTTATTTTCTGTAACTTAGTTCTTTTTTATTTTTTGTACTTTAGCTAGTTTATTTAATTGTATTTATTTGTAGGAATTGTGTTTAATTAATTTATTGATAGTGTAGTGTTAGGTTAATTGTAGGTAATTGTAGGTAGTTTATTTAATTATTTTATTGATAGGGTAGTGTTAGGTTTAATTATATCTTAGGTTAGGATTTATTTTACAGGTAAATTTGTTATTATTTTAACTAGGTAACTATTAAATAGTTCTTAACTATTTAATAGCTATTGTACCTGGTTAAAATAATTACCAAGTTGCCTGTAAAATAAATATTAATCCTAAAATAGCTATAATGTAATTATAATTTATATTGTAGCTATATTAGGATTTATTTTACAGGTAAGTATTTAGCTTTAAATAGGAATCATTTATTTAATAAGAGTTAATTTATTTCGTTAGATAAAAATTATATTTAACTTAGGGGGGTGTTAGTGTTAGGGTTAGACTTAGCTTTAGGGGTTAATACATTTATTAGAATAGCGGTGAGCTCCGGTCGGCAGATTAGGGGTTAATAATTGAAGTTAGGTGTCGGCGATGTTAGGGAGGGCAGATTAGGGGTTAATACTATTTATGATAGGGTTAGTGAGGCGGGTTAGGGGTTCATAACTTTATTATAGTAGCGCTCAGGTCCGCTCGGCAGATTAGGGGTTAATAAGTGTAGGCAGGTGTCGGCGACGTTGAGGGGGGCAGATTAGGGGTTAATAAATATAATATAGGGGTCGGCGATGTTAGGGCAGCAGATTAGGGGTACATAGGGATAACGTAGGTGGCGGCGGTTTACGGAGCGGCAGATTAGGGGTTAAAAAAAATATGCAGGTGTCAGCGATAGCGGGGGCGGCAGATTAGGGGTTAATAAGTGTAAGGGTAGGGGTGTTTAGACTCGGGGTACATGTTAGAGTGTTAGGTGCAGACGTAGGAAGTGTTTCCCCATAGGAAACAATGGGGCTGCGTTAGGAGCTGAACGCTGCTTTTTTGCAGGTGTTAGGTTTTTTTTCAGCTCAAACAGTCCCATTGTTTCCTATGGGAGAATCGTGCACGAGCACGTTTTGGAGGCCAGCCGCGTCCGTAAGCAACTCTGGTATCGAGAGTTGCATTTGCGGTAAAAATGCTCTACGCTCCTTTTTTGGAGCCTAACGCAGCATTTGTTTGAACTCTCGATACCAGAGTTAATTTTATGGTGCGGCCAGAAAAAAGCCCGCGGAGCGTTAACAGCCCTTTTACCGCCGAACTCCAAATCTAGGCCTATATATGTTGTCATATGATATCCCAATTTTTCATAAGTATCTTAGTAACTACTACGTAGTATGGATTCCCATGTACTGTGATTTGATATCACACTCTTATCAGTGTTGGGTATCTTTACCTGAATATCGAGTTACTTAGATGTTGTTTTTTAAATAAATATTGTATTATATAAATTGTAAAACAGGTCGTTAACATGTGTTTTTTGTGACCATAATGTAGTTGGTAGACATGAAATATCCTTAATTGTAAGCAAGTGTCTAATATCTTTACTGTGTATACCACTTTAAATGTATAAACATCAGTGGATGAACTGATTCGTTCAAGTATTATATTGGCTATGTCTGTCACTTTAAATATATTTGCATAAATAGATGAACTAAATTGTTCAAATCTAATAATAATGCATATGTAAGTTATAAAATTCACATACAAGGTGCAGCATGTGACAGGATAGATAGCTCATATGCAACTAGATATACTGTTTTGAACATGCCAATATACATGTATTAACACTGTGCAGATAGTTCCAATGACTGTTGCCGGAGTGTATCCGGTTTGAGTTTGCAGTCAGTAATATATTTTAGCTTATTATACCAATTTGTTTAGTCTTTATGTATTATTCACAATTGTTATCTGTTCTGTTTATATATAATAGTTATGGTCAAAGGATTTATTTCTAATGGCTACCAACAAGTTGACAGCACGCTAGCGTTTTCTCTGATAATGAGTCACTAATAGTCAATGAACCTAAGGCTCAGATATTTCCTCCTCACAAAATTAGTTATAAATATACAGCTTTAAAATAGCTGTTATACAGCACTATTAGTTACTAAAGGTATATAGCATTTCGTTTGTAGTAATGTAGTGATAATTAAGTAAATAGTAATGTAAAAAGCTTTGTGAGATAATATTAAAGTAATTCTTAATATCACTAAGGCTGTTTAGATTCTATAATCTCCTATACCGGCTACCATTTCTGAGGTAAAGTTTTAAAAATTCTATAGAGCTCCCCTAAGCTCTACAACCCCCTGACCGGTTTCGCCCGTATCGGGCTTTTTCAAATTAAAGTGACAGACATAGCCAATATAATACTTGAACGAATCAGTTCATCCACTGATGTTTATACATTTAAAGTGGTATACACAGTAAAGATATTAGACACTTGCTTACAATTAAGGATATTTCATGTCTACCAACTACATTATGGTCACAAAAAACACATGTTAACGACCTGTTTTACAATTTATATAATACAATATTTATTTAAAAAACAACATCTAAGTAACTCGATATTCAGGTAATGATACCCAACACTGATAAGAGTGTGATATCAAATCACAGTACATGGGAATCCATACTACGTAGTAGTCACTAGGGCCTAGATTTAGAGTTCGGCGGTAGCCGTCAAAACCAGCGTTAGAGGCTCCTAACGCTGGTTTTGGGCGCCCGCTGGTATTTGGAGTCAGTGATGAAAGGGTCTAACGCTCACTTTTCAGCCGCGACTTTTCCATACCGCAGATCCCCCTACGCCATTTGCGTAGCCTATCTTTTCAATGGGATCTTTCTAACGCTGGTATTTAGAGTCGTTTCTGCAGTGAGCGTTAGAGCTCTAACGACAAGATTCCAGCCGCCTGAAAATAGCAGGAGTTAAGAGCTTTCTGGCTAACGCCGGTTTATAAAGCTCTTAACTACTGTACCCTAAAGTACACTAACACCCATAAACTACCTATGTACCCCTAAACCGAGCTCCCCCCACATCGCCGCCACTCGATTAAAATTTTTAACCCCTAATCTGCCGACCGCCACCTACGTTATACTTATGTACCCCTAATCTGCTGCCCCTAACCCCGCCGACCCCTATATTATATTTCTTAACCCCTAACTTGCCCCCCACAACGTCGACGCAAGCTACTTAAAATAATTAACCCCTAATCTTCCGACCGCAAATCGCCGCCACCTACGTTATCCCTATGTACCCCTAATCTGCTACCCCTAACACCGCTGACCCCTATATTATATTTATTAACCCCTAATCTGCCCCCCTCAACGTCGCCGACACCTGCCTACACTTATTAACCCCTAATCTGCCGACCGGAGCTCACCGCTATTCTAATAAATGTATTAACCCCTAAAGCTAAGTCTAACCCTAACACTAACACCCCCCTAAGTTAAATATAATTTTTATCTAACGAAATAAATTAACTCTTATTAAATAAATTATTCCTATTTAAAGCTAAATACTTACCTGTAAAATACATCCTAATATAGCTACAATATAAATTATAATTATATTATAGCTATTTTAGGATTAATATTTATTTTACAGGTAACTTTGTAATTATTTTAACCAGGTACAATAGCTATTAAATAGTTAAGAACTATTTAATAGTTACCTAGTTAAAATAATAACAAATTTACCTGTAAAATAAATCCTAACCTACGATATAATTAAACCTAACACTACCCTATCAATAAAATAATTAAATAAACTACCTACAATTACCTACAATTAACCTAACACTACACTATCAATAAATTAATTAAACACAATTCCTACAAATAAATACAATTAAATAAACTAGCTAAAGTACAAAAAATAAAAAAGATCTAAGTTACAGAAAATAATAAAATATTTACAAACATAAGAAAAATATTACAACAATTTTAAACTAATTACACCTACTCTAAGCCCCCTAATAAAATAACAAAGCCCCCCAAAATAAAAAATTCCCTACCCTATTCTAAATTAAAAAAGTTACAAGCTCTTTTACCTTACCAGCCCTGAACAGGGCCCTTTGCGGGGCATGCCCCAAGGATTTCAGCTCTTTTGCCTGTAAAAAAAAACATACCATACCCCCCCCCCAACATTACAACCCACCACCCACATACCCCTAATCTAACCCAAACCCCCCTTAAATAAACCTAACACTAAGCCCCTGAAGATCTTCCTACCTTGTCTTCACCATCCAGGTTCACCGATCCGTCCTGAAGAGCTCCTCCGATGTCCTGATCCAAGCCCAAGCGGGGGCTGAAGAGGTCCATGATCCGGTCAAAGTCTTCATCCAAGCGGGGCAGAAGAGGATCTTCCATCCGATTGAAGTCATCATCCAGGCGGCATCTTCGATCTTCTTCCATCCGGAGCGAAGCGGCAGGATCCTGAAGACATCCAGCGCGGAACATCCATCCGGACCGACGACTGAACGACGAATGACTGTTCCTTTAAGGGACGTCATCCAAGATGGCGTCCCTCGAATTCCGATTGGCTGATAGGATTCTATCAGCCAATCGGAATTAAGGTAGGAATTTTCTGATTGGCTGATGGAATCAGCCAATCAGAATCAAGTTCAATCCGATTGGCTGATCCAATCAGCCAATCAGATTGAGCTCGCATTCTATTGGCTGTTCCGATCAGCCAATAGAATGCGAGCTCAATCTGATTGGCTGATTGGATCGGCCAATCGGATTGAACTAGATTCTGATTGGCTGATTCCATCAGCCAATCAGAAAATTCCTACCTTAATTCCGATTGGCTGATAGAATCCTATCAGCCAATCGGAATTCGAGGGACGCCATCTTGGATGACGTCCCTTAAAGGAACAGTCATTCGTCGTTCAGTCGTCGGTCCGGATGGATGTTCCGCGCTGGATGTCTTCAGGATCCTGCCGCTTCGCTCCGGATGGAAGAAGATCGAAGATGCCGCCTGGATGATGACTTCAATCGGATGGAAGATCCTCTTCTGCCCCGCTTGGATGAAGACTTTGACCGGATCATGGACCTCTTCAGCCCCCGCTTGGGCTTGGATCAGGACATCGGAGGAGCTCTTCAGGACGGATCGGTGAACCTGGTATGGTGAAGACAAGGTAGGAAGATCTTCAGGGGCTTAGTGTTAGGTTTATTTAAGGGGGGTTTGGGTTAGATTAGGGGTATGTGGGTGGTGGGTTGTAATGTTGGGGGGGGGGTATTGTATGTGTTTTTTTTACAGGCAAAAGAGCTGAAATTCTTGGGGCATGCCCCGCAAAGGGCCCTGTTCAGGGCTGGTAAGGTAAAAGAGCTTGTAACTTTTTTAATTTAGAATAGGGTAGGGAATTTTTTATTTTGGGGGGCTTTGTTATTTTATTAGGGGGCTTAGAGTAGGTGTAATTAGTTTAAAATTGTTGTAATATTTTTCTTATGTTTGTAAATATTTTATTATTTTTTGTAACTTAGTTCTTTTTTATTTTTTGTACTTTAGCTAGTTTATTTAATTGTATTTATTTGTAGGAATTGTATTTAATTAATTTATTGATAGTGTAGTGTTAGGTTAATTTAGGTAATTGTAGGTAGTTTATTTAATTAATTTATTGATAGGGTAGTGTTAGGTTTAATTATATCTTAGGTTAGGACTTATTTTACAGGTAATTTTGTTATTATTTTAACTAGGTAACTATTAAATAGTTCTTAACTATTTAATAGCTATTGTACCTGGTTAAAATAATTACAAAGTTACCTGTAAAATAAATATTAATCCTAAAATAGCTATAATATAATTATAATTTATATTGTAGCTATATTAGGATGTATTTTACAGGTAAGTATTTAGCTTTAAATAGGAATAATTTATTTAATAAGAGTTAATTTATTTTGTTAGATAAAAATTATATTTAACTTAGGGGGGTGTTAGTGTTAGGGTTAGACTTAGCTTTAGGGGTTAATACATTTATTAGAATAGCGGTGAGCTCCGGTCGGCAGATTAGGGGTTAATAATTGAAGTTAGGTGTCGGCGATGTTAGGGAGGGCAGATTAGGGGTTAATACTATTTATGATAGGGTTAGTGAGGCGGATTAGGGGTTAATAACTTTATTATAGTAGCGCTCAGGTCCGCTCGGCAGATTAGGGGTTAATAAGTGTAGGCAGGTGTCGGCGACGTTGAGGGGGGCAGATTAGGGGTTAATAAATATAATATAGGGGTCGGCGATGTTAGGGCAGCAGATTAGGGGTACATAGGGATAACGTAGGTTGCGGCGGTTTACGGAGCGGCAGATTAGGGGTTTAAAAAAATATGCAGGGGTCAGCGATAGCGTGGGCGGCAGATTAGGGGTTAATAAGTGTAAGGTTAGGGGTGTTTAGACTCGGGGTACATGTTAGGGTGTTAGGTGCAGACTTAGGAGGTGTTTCCCCATAGGAAACAATGGGGCTGCGTTAGGAGCTGAACGCTGCTTTTTTGCAGGTGTTAGGTTTTTTTTCAGCTCAAACAGCCCCATTGTTTCCTATGGGAGAATCGTGCACGAGCACGTTTTTGATGCCGGCCGCGTCCGTAAGCAGCTCTGGTATCGAGAGTTGCATTTGCGGTAAAAATGCTCTACGCTCCTTTTTTGGAGCCTAACGCAGCATTTGTTTGAACTCTCGATACCAGAGTTAAATTTATGGTGCGGCCAGAAAAAAACCCGCGGAGCGTTAACAGCCCTTTTACCGCCGAACTCCAAATCTAGGCCTAGGATACTTATGAAAAATTGGGATATGATATGACAACATATATAGGAAGCAACTAAGAAGTGATAGTATACAAGGTTCCACAATCATATCACCAATTTGTACGTGCTAGTATATGAAGTAATAAAGTGATATCACAGAACTATGTATATCATTTCCTGAACACTTTCTGAGTATCACTAATGTGACAAAATAACACAAACGTAAAACACACAAAAGTATAACCAAGACCTTTAACATAAAACAGAGAACAACTCTCTAAATCCAATAAACGATTAAACAAACTTGCTCTGTTTTGTTTTTACTATCATTAAGGTGTTACATCAAGTGGTATCATAACACTATTTAGGAGGACTCCCACCATAAATTAACTTAATCTATCACCAGTATATACATTGTATCTGATACTGCTATACTTATCCTCCCTAACCAGCACATATTGTTCCATAAGGTAACACTTAATTAGTTACCATCCTATACAATTTCCTTCCTTATACTTTTGACACGTCAAAGGCTTATCTAATATTTAGGAAAGGCTACCAATTCTTTGGTTGTTTTTAAATTGAGTGTTTTATTTTAATGTACTAAATAAAAGTTATATTTTAATTTCCCAATTTTCTCCACTATCAGTCCAGGCATAGAGTGCTATAAGTGCAGTCTTTCGAGAGGGTCTTTTCTCTCTTGTGTCCAATATATTACAAACTGCACAGCACCAACTTTTCTATTATAATAAATTATAAGACATGAACATATTGCATGTCAACTAATTGAAACTTAGAAAAGGTTGCCGGTGTGGTGCCACTGTATTTGTGTTGTTGTTAACTAACAGTCATCGATCTCGCTGCTCTTCGGCTTTTCACAGCTTTCTTGCTACCCTGTCACTAAGCACCCACACTATACTATACTGTTTACCCCCTATAACGTCGCTCCCGGAGCCCCCCACAACTAAATAAAGTTATTAACCCCTAAAACACCGCTCACGGACCCCGCCGCAACTCTAATACATGTATTAACACCTACAGCCCACCACCACCTACATTATACTTATTAACCCCTAATCTGCTGCCCCCTATACCGCAGCCACCTACATAAAGTTATTAACCCCTATCCTGACGCTCCGCAACCCGCTGCAACTAAATAAATTGTTTAACCCCTAAACCGCTGCTCCTGGAGCCCACCACCACTTACATTATATTTATTAACCCCTAATCTACCCCTCCTACACTGCCGCCACTATAATAAACATATTAACCCCTAAACCTAAGTCTAACCCTAAACCTAACACCCACTAACTTAAATATAATTTAAATAAATCTAAATAAATATTCCTATCATTAACTAAATAATTCCTATTTAAAACTAAATACTTACCTATAAAATAAACCCTAAGACATCTACAATATAACTAATAATTACATTGTAGCTATCTTAGGGTTTATTTTTATTTTACAGGCAACTTTGTATTTATTTTAACTAGGTACAATAGTTACTAAATAGTTATTAACTATTTAATAGCTACCTAGTTAAAATAAAGACAAAAGTACCTGTAAAATAAAACCTAACCTAAGTTACAATTACACCTAACACTACACTATAATTAAATGTATTACCTAAATTAAAATAAATTAATTACAATTAAATAAAATTAACTAAAGTACAAAAAAAACAACACTAAAATACAGAAAATAATAAAATAATTACAAGAATTTTAAACTAATTACACCTAATCTAATCCCCCTAATAGACTAAAAAAGCCCCCCAAAATAATAAAAATCCCTACCCTACACTAAATTACAAATAGCCCTTAAAAGGGCCTTTTGCAGGGCATTGCCCCAAATTAATTAGCTCTTTTACCTGTAAAAAAAATACAATACCCCCCCCAACATTACAACCCACACACCCAACCCTACTCTAAAACCCACCCAATCCCCCCTTAATAAAACCTAATACTAACCCCTTGAAGATCACCCTACCTTGAGACGTCTTCACCCAACCGGGCAGAAGTGGTCCTCCAGACGATCCGAAGTCTTCATCCTATCCGGGCAGAAGAGGTCCTCCAGATGGGCAGAAGTCTTCATCCAGGCGGCATCTTCTATCTTCATCCATCTGGAGCAGAGCAGGTCCATCTTCAAGACATCCGACGCGGAGCATCCTTCCAGGCCGACGACTACCCAACGAATGAATATTCCTTTAAATGACGTCATCCAAGATGGCATCCCTTGAATTCCGATTGGCTGATAGAATTCTATCAGCCAATCAGAATTAAGGTAGGAAAAATCCTATTGGCGGATGCCAATTCCTATGGCATCCGCCGCCTCCACTGGGCCGGAATAGTGGCGAGCGTACCTGCTAGTTATTTGATAACTAGCAAAAGTAGTCAGATTGTGCCGAATTTGGGTTCGGAACATCTGTAGTGAAGTAACCAACGATCTATGTCGGACTGAGTCCGGCGGATCGTATGTTACGTCACTATATTCTACTTTTGCCGACCTGTAGGGTTTGATAACTACGGCGAATCAGGCTCGCCACAAATACGCTGTGGAATTCCAGCGTATTTGCGGTTGACAGCTTGATAAATAGAGGCCAATGTAATTATTAGTTATATTGTAGCTAGCTTAGGGTTTATTTTATAGGTAAGTATTTTGTTTTAAATAGGAATAATTTAGTTAATGATAGTAATTTTATTTAGACTTATTTAAATTATATTTAAGTTAGGGGGTGTTAGGGTTAGACTTAGGTTTAGGGGTTAATAAATTTAGAATAGTGGCGGCAACATTGGGGGTGGCAGATTAGGGGTTAATAAATGTAGGTAAGTGGTGGTGATGTTAGGGCCGGCAGATTAGGGGTTAATAATATTTAACTAATGTTTGCGAGATGGGAGTGTGGCGGTTTAGGGGTTAATATGTTTATTATAGTGGCAGCGATGTTGGGGGCAGCAGATTAGGGGTTAATAAGTGTAGGTAGGTGGCGGCGACATAGGGGGTGGCAGATTAGGGGTTAATAAATATAATGTAGGTGTCAGCGATATTGGGGCAGCAGATTAGGGGTTCACAAGTATAATGTAGGTGGCGGCGGTGTCCGGAGCAGCAGATTAGGGGTTAATAATTATAATGTAGGTGTCGGCAAAGTAAGGGGCGGCAGATTAGGGGTTAATAAGTGTAAGATTAGGGATGTTTAGACTCGGGGTCCATGTTAGGGTGTTAGGTATAGACATAAATTTGATTTCCCCATAGTAATCAATGGGGCTGCGTTAAGGAGCTTTACGCTGCTTTTTGGCAGGTGTTAGACTTTTTTTCAGCCGGCTCTCCCCGTTGATACCTATGGGGAAATCGTGCACGAGCACGTTACACCAGCTCACCGCTAACGTAAGCAGCACTGGTATTTGAGTGCGGTAAGGAGCAGAATTTTGCTCAACGCTCACTTCTTGTCTGGGTTGTAAAAACCTGTAATACCAGCGCTGTCTGTAAGTGAGTGGTGAGCATAAACTGCTCGTTAGCACCGCACAGCTCAAAATGAAAAACTTTTAATCTAGCCTATTTTTATTACTTTTATTTTTATAACTCACAACTGAAGTGCACCTCAATGTCCTTTACACGAGCTGAGTAAATTGACAGTCAACCATCTAACTGCCACTGTAACACATAAAAGGGCAAAGAAGACTTTTACTTCTTAGCCTAAACTGCACATCTAAAATGTTTTATTTAAAAACAAGCACCACTCATTTCTAAGAATTCCATATATTCAAATTGTCAGCCTGCGATTCACCAGCTGTTTCAATAGGGTTAGTAGGCTTAAGGGACAGTCAAGTCAAAATAAACTTTCATTATTCAGATAGAGCATGCAATTTTAAACAACTTTCCAGTTTACTTCCATTAAAAAAAAGTGCACAGTCTTTTTATATTTAAACTTTTTGAGTCACCAGCTCCTAATGAGCATGTGCAAGAATAACTGTGTATGCATTTGTGATTGGCTGATGGCTGTCACATAGTACGTGTATGCATTTGTGATTGGCTGATGGCTGTCACATAGTACGTGTATGCATTTGTGATTGGCTGATGGCTGTCACATGGTACAGGGGAGTGGAAATAGACATAACTTTTAAAATTGTTAGAAAACAATCTACTCATTTGAAGTTCAGACTTAGGGCGCGATCTGATATACGGCGTAGTTTTCGGCACAAGCAAGGGAACCAGCGTCGCCCGCAGTTTCAGCTCACAACTCGAGCTATCCAATATCCAGCGCCGTCAGATGCTAAACTGGCGTAAGTAAGAGCAAACCGGCGAGCAGCTAAAATGTGCGCAAATACACATTTTAGTCGTCGCAAGTACTTATGCCAGTATTTTGTTCCCGTAAAGTCTCAATAAAGTGTAGTTTTATGCAAATTAGCCTATGACTCGTAAAAACTTACGCCAGTTCTAAGAGATGCGCCACGTAATGACGAGATTCAAAATTCATACTTAAACCCCTGCGCAGCTGCCATTTTCTTTAGTGTGTTTGGTCGGTTCTTGGAGCTATAGCACACTACAGTGAGTAGGAGAAAGTCGTAAGAGTAGAGAGAGAGGCGCATTGCATAATATTTAGTTAGGTCGGATTTGGTGGATTTGTTAAGCTTGTACATTACTTTCACTTTTTTACATATTGCACACATTTTGCATACACACATATACAAAATACACCACACTTTTTTTTGTATAACACCTTACACATTTTATTTATCTTTTACAGTGTGAAAGGCTGAGTGTTTAGTTGTGATTGTGTGTGATTGAAGTGGGAGTGAGTGTGAGTGTGTGAGTGTGTGTAGTGTGAGGATGTCAGGGAGAGATAGGGCGGGGGGGGAGGAGGGAAGGGGAGTTGCAGGGAGAGGATTATGGACAGGAGGAGCAGCAGGGTCCCGTCAGGGAGTGAGCGGAGTGGGGAGAGGGAGAGCTAGAAGGGAGGATGGGAGTGGGGTTGCCCCAAGGCCAGGCACACTCAGAAGAGAGATAGAGGGTGCACATGGGGATAGAAGGGGGGAGGAGGGAGAGGATAGGGAGGAACACACACCAGGGACATCCCAGGGAGGGAGCCAGGCGGCCCAGGACGAGGAGCGTATGAGGTGCCCCAACTTCACATTTGCTGAAAACCTCGCTCTAGTCCAGGCTGTCCTGGAGAACCATACTGCCCTCTTTGGCCAAGAGAAGGGCAAAGGAGTTGCCCGTAGGCGTAAAGATGCCTGGCAGAAGGTGGTGGAGGCCGTTAATGGTGTGTCCCAGCAGAGGAGGAATGTGGATGGTCTAAAGAAGAGGTGGAACAACTGTAAGAGGAGAGTTAAGGAGAAGATGGGCCAAGAAGCAATGTCCCAGAGGGCAACAGGAGGTGGGCCTCACTATGAGGCAGAATACAATGAGTGGCAGGAGCTGATTCGTAGGTCCCTGAGCGTCACAGCAGTCCGTGGACTTCCAGGGGCTCGTTACTCAGGGATTGCAACATCAGCACAGCATGCTGGTGAGTAACATCCCACACACCAGTATTATATGTATTTGAGTTATTAAATCCTATATTGTCACACATTCATGTACACAATGAGGAGCATGGTATTTGGCCTACTAACAAAAACATCTACAATGAGATATAACATTAAAGGGACATGAAACCAAATCTTTTTATTTCATTATTCAGATAGAGAATACAGTTTTCAACAACATCCCAATTTACTTCTATTATCTATTTAGCTTCATTATTTTCTTAATCTTTGTTTATTAAATATCAATGCACATGGGTGAGACAATCAAACAAGGCATTGATGTGCAGCCACCAATCAGCAGCTTCTGAGCCTATCTAGATATGCTTTTCAGCTAAGAATATCAAGAGAACGAAGCAAATTAGGTAATGGAAGTAAATTACAAAGTTGTTTACAATTGCATGCTCTAGCTGAATCAGGAAATAATCAAAATGGGTTTAATGTCCATTTAATGCTACTTAACACATTGAAATTCATGATATGAGGTGGAATAGTGAAATACTAACATATCTCAGAGTAACACAGGCCACAAGCCACATGTAGAGTTTTCAGTAAATGGACACTATAGTCATCACAACCATAGTGTCATGTAAAGAACACATTTTCTCCATCACTGACATGTACACAGAACTATTGTATGAAAAACATACATGTATACTTTGCATATTAAAAACCCTCATATCAGGGGGGCGGAGCCAGCTACCGCACTGCAAAGACGTGTAGTTAATGAGCTCTCCAGCATCAAGGACTAAAACAAGATTTTTGACTTTAACTGTTCCTGTTGGGCTTAACTATAATACAGTGAAAGACAACCCAGCATCCTGGGTCTATCATTTGGGGCTCAATTTTAATACTTTGGAGTGATTTGGCTTCCATTGTTCCCCCGGGCTGGTCGCACGCTGTCTTGCCGCCTATACTGCTGGGACTACGGCTGCTCAGGTTCTGGAGGGTTGGGGCTTCACTCCAGAACGAACATATAGCGCTTCACCTCTACTAAGCTCTACCTGGAAGACCCTTGTGTAGCTGAGAAGTGTCCGGTGAAGGAGCGCAAAGACCTCCCAGACGACAATCCTCCCTAAAGAAGCTACCTGCGGCTGGTCCGGTGGGACTTTATCTGAGTGCCGCGGCTGCAGAGGTCCCTGGTCTCCGGAGGGTCGGGGCTCCGCTCCGGAGACTTGACCGCATCTTTACCTGCCTATTGCAATTGACGTTGCCTGCCCCTGAGACTCACTCCGGAGCACACTAGCCTAAGGCCTTTCTCTTACCAGAGGTCGGTTGCTGCCTCGATACCGGCTGGGCTTCTTTGATCGTCGCTGACAGCTGGGGCGGGAGCCCAAAGGGAGACTTTAACGCCGGCGGTGTAGAAGGAGATCCCACAAGAAAGGCCTGCATACACTCCTGCTGCGCGGCTCAGAGGTGAGGGCGCGAAAGTCAGCCATCTTGGGCCTAGGCGCTTCTATCCAGGCAGCCTCCAGAGGTTCCAGGCAGCGGAGGTGCGGTGAGTTGTCTTTTTGCCCCAAGCCACCTCAAGCTCTTTTCTCACACACCGCTAGCCTGCACAGTTTTTAAGAAGAGGGGATAGCTGAAGGGAGAGCTGGTGACAAATGGAGTTCCCCCTGGTTTCAGAGCAGGCCCTATCCACGTGGGAGACCTAGGTACTGGTTCATTACAGTGTTTTCCAAATATGAGGGTCTCTTCCACCCCTTGACAGTACACAAATGCATGTGACATAATCACTGAAACACACTTCACCTGTCTCCCTCTTGGGGTCTCCCCCTCCAGTCACACTGATTGCCCCTAGTGTCGCAGGCTGCAGATGGCCTGGTGACCCAACCTGGACTACTTAGTAATATAGAGACAATCTCCTGAGAGGCCTGTGGTTGGCATTGCTCCAGCTTGACTCATTCATAACAAAATACTGTGGCAAAGACCTGTGAGGGAGTTTGCAAGGAGTACTGGTTGCCTAAATAGAAGATCTCATAGCAAAGTGCTAAATAAAGCTGGTCACATCATTTTTGCTTCCTGAGATTTAAAGGCTTCATTACATTAGTGCAGATTTGTGGTGCTTACTCAGCCTTAACCTATACTACAGGGCCTGTGTCTGTGTCATTATTTTTGAAAGTGAAATAGACCCTCACACATAATAACTGGTGAGACTTGCTGAACTTGATGTTATGGGTTTGCCAGTCTGGGAAACTCTTTGGCCTAGATTTAGAGTTCGGCGGTAGCCGTCAAAACCAGCGTTAGAGGCTCCTAACGCTGGTTTTGGGCGCCCGCTGGTATTTGGAGTCAGTGATTAAAGGGTCTAACGCTCACTTTTCAGCCGCGACTTTTCCATACCGCAGATCCCCCTACGCCATTTGCGTAGCCTATCTTTTCAATGGGATCTTTCTAACGCTGGTATTTAGAGTCGTTTCCTGCAGTGAGCGTTAGAGCTCTAACGACAAGATTCCAGCCGCCTGAAAATAGCAGGAGTTAAGAGCTTTCTGGCTAACGCCGGTTTATAAAGCTCTTAACTACTGTACCCTAAAGTACACTAACACCCATAAACTACCTATGTACCCCTAAACCGAGGTCCCCCCACATCGCCGCCACTCGAATAAAATTTTTAACCCCTAATCTGCCGACCGCCACCTACGTTATACTTATGTACCCCTAATCTGCTGCCCCTAACCCCGCCGACCCCTATATTATATTTATTAACCCCTAACTTGCCCCCCACAACGTCGCCGCAAGCTACTTAAAATAATTAACCCCTAATCTTCCGACCGCAAATCGCCGCCACCTACGTTATCCCTATGTACCCCTAATCTGCTGCCCCTAACATCGCCGACCCCTATGTTATATTTATTAACCCCTAATCTGCCCCCCACAACGTCGCCGACACCTACCTACACTTATTAACCCCTAATCTGCCGAGCGGACCTGAGCGCTACTATAATAAAGTTATTAACCCCTAATCCGCCTCACTAACCCTATCATAAATAGTATTAACCCCTAATCTGCCCTCCCTAACATCGCCGACACCTACCTTCAATTATTAACCCCTAATCTGCCGACCGGAGCTCACCGCTATTCTAATAAATGTATTAACCCCTAAAGCTAAGTCTAACCCTAACACTAACACCCCCCTAAGTTAAATATAATTTTTATCTAACGAAATAAATTAACTCTTATTAAATAAATGATTCCTATTTAAAGCTAAATACTTACCTGTAAAATAAATCCTAATATAGCTACAATATAAATTATAATTATATTATAGCTATTTTAGGATTAATATTTATTTTACAGGCAACTTTGTAATTATTTTAACCAGGTACAATAGCTATTAAATAGTTAAGAACTATTTAATAGTTACCTAGTTAAAATAATTACAAATTTACCTGTAAAATAAATCCTAACCTAAGATATAATTAAACCTAACACTACCCTATCAATAAAATAATTAAATAAACTACCTACAATTACCTACAATTAACCTAACACTACACTATCAATAAATTAATTAAACACAATTGCTACAAATAAATACAATTAAATAAACTATCTAAAGTACAAAAAATAAAAAATAACTAAGTTACAGAAAATAAAAAAATATTTACAAACATAAGAAAAATATTACAACAATTTTAAACTAATTACACCTACTCTAAGCCCCCTAATAAAATAACAAAGACCCCCAAAATAAAAAATTCCCTACCCTATTCTAAAATACAAAAATTACAAGCTCTTTTACCTTACCAGCCCTGAACAGGGCCCTTTGCGGGGCATGCCCCAAGAAGTTCAGCTCTTTTGCCTGTAAAAAAAAACATACAATACCCCCCCCCCAACATTACAACCCACCACCCACATACCCCTAATCTAACCCAAACCCCCCTTAAATAAACCTAACACTAAGCCCCTGAAGATCTTCCTACCTTGTCTTCACCATCCAGGTATCACCGATCCGTCCTGGCTCCAAGATCTTCATCCAACCCAAGCGGGGGTTGGCAATCCATAATCCGGTGCTCCAAAGTCTTCCTCCTATCCGGCAAGAAGAGGACATCTGGACCGGCAAACATCTTCTCCAAGCGGCATCTTCTATGTTCTTCCATCCGATGACGACCGGCTCCATCTTGAAGACCTCCAGCGCGGATCCATCCTCTTCTTCCGACGACTAGACGACGAATGACGGTTCCTTTAAGGGACGTCATCCAAGATGGCGTCCCTCGAATTCCGATTGGCTGATAGGATTCTATCAGCCAATCGGAATTAAGGTAGGAATTTTCTGATTGGCTGATGGAATCAGCCAATCAGAATCAAGTTCAATCCGATTGGCTGATCCAATCAGCCAATCAGATTGAGCTCGCATTCTATTGGCTGTTCCGATCAGCCAATAGAATGCGAGCTCAATCTGATTGGCTGATTGGATCAGCCAATCGGATTGAACTTGATTCTGATTGGCTGATTCCATCAGCCAATCAGAAAATTCCTACCTTAATTCCGATTGGCTGATAGAATCCTATCAGCCAATCGGAATTCGAGGGACGCCATCTTGGATGACGTCCCTTAAAGGAACCGTCATTCGTCGTCTAGTCGTCGGAAGAAGAGGATGGATCCGCGCTGGAGGTCTTCAAGATGGAGCCGGTCGTCATCGGATGGAAGAACATAGAAGATGCCGCTTGGAGAAGATGTTTGCCGGTCCGGATGTCCTCTTCTTGCCGGATAGGAGGAAGACTTTGGAGCACCGGATTATGGATCGCCAACCCCCGCTTGGGTTGGATGAAGATCTTGGAGCCAGGACGGATCGGTGATACCTGGATGGTGAAGACAAGGTAGGAAGATCTTCAGGGGCTTAGTGTTAGGTTTATTTAAGGGGGTTTGGGTTAGATTAGGGGTATGTGGGTGGTGGGTTGTAATGTTGGGGGGGGGGTATTGTATGTTTTTTTTTACAGGCAAAAGAGCTGAACTTCTTGGGGCATGCCCCGCAAAGGGCCCTGTTCAGGGCTGGTAAGGTAAAAGAGCTTGTAATTTTTGTATTTTAGAATAGGGTAGGGAATTTTTTATTTTGGGGGTCTTTGTTATTTTATTAGGGGGCTTAGAGTAGGTGTAATTAGTTTAAAATTGTTGTAATATTTTTCTTATGTTTGTAAATATTTTTTTATTTTCTGTAACTTAGTTATTTTTTATTTTTTGTACTTTAGATAGTTTATTTAATTGTATTTATTTGTAGCAATTGTGTTTAATTAATTTATTGATAGTTTAGTGTTAGGTTAATTGTAGGTAATTGTAGGTAGTTTATTTAATTATTTTATTGATAGGGTAGTGTTAGGTTTAATTATATCTTAGGTTAGGATTTATTTTACAGGTAAATTTGTAATTATTTTAACTAGGTAACTATTAAATAGTTCTTAACTATTTAATAGCTATTGTACCTGGTTAAAATAATTACAAAGTTGCCTGTAAAATAAATATTAATCCTAAAATAGCTATAATATAATTATAATTTATATTGTAGCTATATTAGGATTTATTTTACAGGTAAGTATTTAGCTTTAAATAGGAATCATTTATTTAATAAGAGTTAATTTATTTCGTTAGATAAAAATTATATTTAACTTAGGGGGGTGTTAGTGTTAGGGTTAGACTTAGCTTTAGGGGTTAATACATTTATTAGAATAGCGGTGAGCTCCGGTCGGCAGATTAGGGGTTAATAATTGAAGGTAGGTGTCGGCGATGTTAGGGAGGGCAGATTAGGGGTTAATACTATTTATGATAGGGTTAGTGAGGCGGATTAGGGGTTAATAACTTTATTATAGTAGCGCTCAGGTCCGCTCGGCAGATTAGGGGTTAATAAGTGTAGGTAGGTGTCGGCGACGTTGTGGGGGGCAGATTAGGGGTTAATAAATATAACATAGGGGTCGGCGATGTTAGGGCAGCAGATTAGGGGTACATAGGGATAACGTAGGTGGCGGCGGTTTACGGAGCGGCAGATTAGGGGTTAAAAGTGTAATGCAGGGGTCAGCGATAGCGGGGGCGGCAGATTAGGGGTTAATAAGTGTAAGGTTAGGGGTGTTTAGACTCGGGGTACATGTTAGAGTGTTAGGTGCAGACGTAGGAAGTGTTTCCCCATAGGAAACAATGGGGCTGCGTTAGGAGCTGAACGCTGCTTTTTTGCAGGTGTTAGGTTTTTTTTCAGCTCAAACAGCCCCATTGTTTCCTATGGGAGAATCGTGCACGAGCACGTTTTTGAGGCCGGCCGCGTCCGTAAGCAACTCTGGTATCGAGAGTTGCATTTGCGGTAAATATGCTCTACGCTCCTTTTTTGGAGCCTAACGCAGCATTTGTTTGAACTCTCGATACCAGAGTTAAATTTATGGTGCGGCCAGAAAAAAACCCGCGGAGCGTTAACAGCCCTTTTACCGCCAAACTCCAAATCTAGCCGAATATGTTTAAAGCTGCTGCGTCAGCACAATTGTCTTTGAGCTCTGTGCCCAAAGTGGAGTGTCATTTTAATTTTCTCTATGTATAAGTGCTTGCCTAATAATTCTTGATTTTCCCTACAGGTGCAGTGACATTGTAGCATATATAATTGTTCTAGATCTGAGTATAGCCTTAAGAACATACCTAGGATACCGCTTTGTTTTCAGGTGCTAGACGTGCCCTCTCCTCCCTTTCCCGCCAGGCTATCGCTGGCGGGTCATATCCTTCTCCCCTTTCCCCGCATCGTCCTATGGTGACAACTTCCCCAGGAGAGGGCAACATAAAGGTGCTAAGGCTTAATAACAAGGGGGGCTCAACCTTAAATTTTGATTTCATTAAACTCAATACTTCCAGGCCTCTTTCAGACTCAGGGATCCCTCCCCCTTTGGGGAGTCAGTATTTAGTGCAAACATTTCTGTTTATCCTACGTGAGTTCAGTTACAGCATGTCAGTTTAAAAGAAGGCCCTAGATGCGCCCCCCCTACTTATATACCCTAGAAAGATAACATCTATATACCAATCACTGCAGTGGCTGTGGTAGAGAAGAAGATCCTAGCCATTATGTCGCAACAAGCAAAGAAAAAGCAAAAAAGTAACTTTGGGCCGAAGAAAACTGTAATGGACCACTTCCACCCGCAGGGACAGAGGGATTCCACCAGATCGGAAGACGAGCAATCCAATGCTTCAGACATGCCAGATGACCATACTGAGAGTAGACTTTCTACTTCCAACACTCCAGGCAGAAAACAGGGTGACGCCCCGATCTTGCCGCTGGAGTCCATACAGCGCATGTTCGAAAAACAAAACCAGACCCTCACTAGAAGGTTCGATAAGTTGGAGAGATCGTTTGAGGACCTGAGACGTGATATTACCTCTATCGGTGAAAGAACTGACACCATTGAAAGGAAACAGGAAGATCTTATGGTGGGCCATGCTAACTGGGTGGGCCAAACGCAAAGCCTGATGGATCAAGCATCCTCCTTAGAGGCAAAAGTGGCAGACCTAGAAGACAGATCCAGGCGAAATAATGTGAGACTCAGAGGTATTCCGGAGTCGGTTCTCCTGCAAGATTTGGAAGATTATGCTCACTTCTTTTCCAGTCAATTCTTGGGCCCGCTGCTGGAGACATGAATAGAATAGACCGAATCCACCGTACGGCGAGACCTAGAAATCTCCCCCCTGGTAAACCCAGAGATACTATAGCCCGCTTACATCACTACTCATACAAAGATAAATTGATGAGAGCAATGCTGCGTTCACCACAACTTAATGGGCAATTTAGAGAGGTCTCGCTATTCCCTGATCTGTCCTCCTACACTTTGGCTCAAAGAAGAAGTTTTGCGGAGGTCACCAGAGTCCTAAAAAGCAATCAAGTTCGATATAGATGGGGCTTTCCAAACAAATTAATTGCTACCAAAGATGTCACCCAACATATCATTCTGACTCCCCAGCCGGGTCTGGAGCTCATCAGGACGTGGCAACTGCCGCGGCGGGATGGGTCCCCGGCGGCCTCCCCGGTGAGGCCTCCTATAGACCAAAACCTACCCGCACGCCCTCACAGAAGAAGCCCAGATCTGAGAGAGAATGCCCAAGAACTGAATCCAGGAAGCCCATAGCTCTGAGACTGTCTCTCTGCTTGTCTAGGCCTGACTCACAATAACTTAGGGCCTAAAACTATTTTTTTTTTCTTTTTCAGCTGTTTCAAATCTGGATACAAGGTCTGCATATGTTTTGCCATTTTATGTCACTGTGAAACATACTAGTGGGTCTTAGTTACACAGAAAAATCAGGTGGATGTATTGCAGCTAAATGCCACTAGTACTACTGAATGATCTTTAGGTTGCACAAGTATTGATGCTTAGATTGTCAATGTGGACTTAAAAGTTGCTAATATTGAAGGTCTGTCATAGCTGTATTAGGTCACTGTTATACATATATATGTTTATAGCTTTGTTGATGTTGTCTTATTGCATTTATTACACTAATTACAGGTTTGGGGGGGGGCTGTGGGTCTGTTGCTGGCTCCGCCCCCTCTTCCATCTTTCATTTTTCATTCTTCATCCTCATCCCTTCCCATCCTCCCTCCCTATGTCGCATCACCCCATCCTGTTTCTTCCTATTTCACCAGTGTAAAAATCCTCTTGTGTTTATCATACCCTCTAAACCTATAGGCTCCAGAGCTGACTATAGACAGAGATAAAATCTACATACACCGGCTGACTTACTTATTTGCCTAATCCCTTACTCACCTATTTATTTACTCCCCATTATCCTACATTTTACCTCACCCCATTATTCATTAGCAGATAAGCTATTCTTACCCCGAGATCAAGGGACTTTAGACCCACCCATATACCTTTGGTAGAGGGAGCTATATTCCATTATCCAAAGGCAACAGGGGCTTCCTCTTAAGTCCACACTCTCTCTAATCTTTTATTTTTCCCCCCATCCCCCCCCCTTTTTTTTTTTTTCTCTTTCTTCTCTCCACCTCCCTGTCGAGACCTGACCATGAAGGTATGCACCCTAAATACCAAGGGTCTGAACTCCCCAACTAAGAGGAGTCTGGCGCTCAAATTCTTGCTTAGACATAGGGTTGATGTGGCTTTCCTCCAAGAGACCCATTGGACTGAGGACGCTGTAGATAGATTCAAACCAAAGAGATTCCCAGTTATCGTTTCATCCACATTCCACAAAAAAGCTAGGGGGGTGTCGATATTGATAGGGGATCAGGTAGCCTATGAGCCTATCTATACGGCAAGCGAGCCGGCAGGATGGTATGTGATATGTGTGTGCCGTTTAAACAGTGTGTTATACACGCTAGTTGCGACCTACTTACCCAACACTAACCAGGTTAGCTTTCTGAGGAAATTGCTCCTCCAAGTAGCCAAGATAAAACAGGGCCATACCCTCCTGGCGGGAGACTTTTATATGCTTTGGGACAATGAGAAAGATAGAAGAGGACATACCAACATAGGCAGCGACAGAAACAGAGATTTTCTCTCCCAAAAATTTAGGGAACTGACAGCGCAGCATGATTTCCACGACGTATGGAGGGCTCTCCATCCGGACGCTTGCGACCATACCTTCTATTCTGCTCCACACTCCTCCTTCTCCAGGATAGATTATGTTTTCTGCGACCCGTGGGCAGTAGGGCAGGTGTGTGGCTCTGCTATAGTGCCTTGCATGTGGTCTGATCATGATGCAGTGATGGTCACTCTTGATGGGACTGGAGTGCATGAGGGGCCAAGGAGATGGCGTTTGCCTGAACATCTGTTCCAGAATATTTTCCTGCCCGAATGGTCCAGGGAAATCACTGAGTTCCTTGGGAACAATATCAATGGGGAAACTCCAATGTCCATGGTCTGGCTAGCTCTGAAAGCATACATGAGAGGGATACTCATAAAAAGAGAATCCCAGAATAGAAGAAAGAAAACTGAAACATTGGCACAACTCTATGGTAAGCTGGCCCTAGAGAGGAAACAGGCTGGGGAGAGTTCCTCCTCCTCTGATATTAGGAGGTGGAATAATATCAAGGCCCAGATCCGCGATCTTGAATTGGAGCAGGTCCAGAAGAATCTCAGATTCCTGAAAATGAAATTCTATCATAGTGGCAATAAAGCGGACCGCCTCTTAGCGAACAGATTACGGCAGAAAACTCTAACAGAATCGCCTTTATTCAGAAAGGGGGCGAAAGATGCTTCTCACCCAGAGATATTGGGGAAGCCTTCGTGGACTACTACTGGAGGCTATACCAAATCTCTTCTTCGGAGAGATACCAGAATCTTCCAAAAGAAGACATCGCTCGCTTCCTGGGAGGCCTCGGCTTGCACAAGGTACCTGAGGAGGCGAGGGGGAGACTTTCAGCCCCAGTCACCATCACTGAGGTGCAACAAGTGATTAAGGGAATGAAGCTGAATAAGGCGCCGGGGCCGGATGGCTTCTCTTCTATCTTTTACAAAAGATTAAGCATTGGAGGTTGGCCCGGTTCTGGTTTCTGTTTTTAACTCGGCCTTTCAGGCTAGAGGTTTCCCTAAAGAATGCCTAGAGGCAGAAATTGTGACCATTCCCAAACCGGGTAAGGATCCTAGTCGCTGTGAGAGTTATAGACCCATCTCCTTAATAAACGATGATGTTAAAATATACTCAAAAATCTTAGCAAACCGCCTAAGCAGGGAACACCCGTCCCTAATACACTTAGATCAGGTGGGATTCGTGCAAGGCAGGCAAGGCTCGGACAATACACGTTGTTTGATAAACATATTTGCAGAAGCCAAATCCTTGGGGCTCCCACTAGTCGCCCTGTCGCTAGATGCAGAAAAGGCATTTGACAGGGTACGGTGGGAGTATATGGAGGAGGTTATGGGGGCCTTCGGGCTTCCGGCGCAGTTCATAGAAGCAGTAATGGCTTTATATTCCAACCCGTCGGCTAGAATTAGGGGCAAGGGGTTCTGTTCAGAGCCTTTTGAGATTAAAAACGGGACTAGACAGGGGTCTAGTCTTTTCCAGTCAATTCTTGGGCCCGCTGCTGGAGACGTGAATAGAATAGACCGAATCCACCATACGGCGAGACCTAGAAATCTCCCCCCTGGTAAACCCAGAGATACTATAGCCCGCTTACATCACTACTCATACAAAGATAAATTGATGAGAGCAATGCTGCGTTCACCACAACTTAATGGGCAATTTAGAGAGGTCTCGCTATTCCCTGATCTGTCCTCCTACACTTTGGCTCAAAGAAGAAGTTTTGCGGAGGTCACCAAAGTCCTAAGAAGCAATCAAGTTTGATATAGATGGGGCTTTCCAACCAAATTAATTGCTACCAAAGATGTCACCCAACATATCATTCTGACTCCCCAGCAGGGGCTGGAGCTCATCAGGACGTGGCAACTGCCGCGGCGGGATGGGTCCCCGGCGGCCTCCCCGGTGAGGCCTCCTATAGACCAAAACCTACCCGCACGCCCTCACAGAAGAAGCCCAGATCTGAGAGTGAATGCCCAAGAATGGAATCCAGGAAGCCCATAGCTCTGAGACTGTCTCTCTGCTTGTCTAGGCCCGACTTACAATAACTTAGGGCCTAAAACTATTTTTTTTTTCTTTTTCAGCTGTTTCAAATCTGGATACAAGGTCTGCATATGTTTTGCCATTTTATGTCCACTGTGAAACATACTAGTGGGTCTTAGTTACACAGAAAAATCAGATGGATGTATTGCAGCTAAATGCCACTAGTACCACTGAATGATCTTTAGGTTGCACAAGTATTGATGCTTAGATTGTCAATGTGGACTTAAAAGTTGCTAATATTGAAGGTCTGTCATAGCTGTATTAGGTCACTGTTATACATATATATGTTTATAGCTTTGTTGATGTTGTCTTATTGCATTTATTACACTAATTACAGGTTTGGGGGGGCTGTGGGTCTGTTTCTGGCTCCGCCCCCTCTTCCATCTTTCAATTTTCGTTCTTCATCCTCATCCCTTCCCATCCTCCCTCCCTATGTCGCCTCACCCCATCCTGTTTCTCCCTATTTCACCAGTGTAAAAATTCTCTTGTGTTTTTCATACCCTCTAAACCTACGTATAGGCTCCAGAGCTGACTATAGACAGAGATAAAATCTACATACACCGGCTGACTTACTTATTTGCCTAATCCCTTACTCACCTATTTATTTACTCCCCATTATCCTACATTTTACCTCACCCCATTATTCATTAGCAGATAAGCTATTCTTACCCCGAGATCAAGGGACTTTAGACCCACCCATATACCTTTGGTAGAGGGAGCTATATTCCATTATCCAAAGGCAACAGGGGCTTCCTCTTAAGTCCACACTCTCTCTAATCTTTTATTTTTTCCCCCATTCCCCCCCTTTTTTTTTTTTTTCTCTTTCTTCTCTCCACCTCCCTGTCGAGACCTGACCATGAAGGTATGCACCCTAAATACCAAGGGTCTGAACTCCCCAACTAAGAGGAGTCTGGCGCTCAAATTCTTGCTTAGACTTAGGGTTGATGTGGCTTTCCTCCAAGAGACCCATTGGACTGAGGACGCTGTAGATAGATTCAAACCAAAGAGTTTCCCAGTTATCGTTTCATCCACATTCCACAAAAAAGCTAGGGGGGTGTCGATATTGATAGGGGATCAGGTAGCCTATGAGCCTATCTATACGGCAAGCGAGCCGGCAGGATGGTATGTGATATGTGTGTGCCGTTTAAACAGTGTGTTATACACGCTAGTTGCGACCTACTTACCCAACACTAACCAGGTTAGCTTTCTGAGGAAATTGCTCCTCCAAGTAGCAAAGATAAAACAGGGCCATACCCTCCTGGCGGGAGACTTTAATATGCTTTGGGACAATGAGAA
Organism: Bombina bombina; assembly: GCF_027579735.1. NCBI lineage: Eukaryota > Metazoa > Chordata > Amphibia > Anura > Bombinatoridae > Bombina > Bombina bombina. The sequence continues at coordinate 310,128,900 of NC_069505.1, read as the reverse complement.
AGATAGAAGAGGACATACCAACATAGGCAGCGACAGAAACAGAGATTTTCTCTCCCAAAAATTTAGGGAACTGACAGCGCAGCATGATTTCCACGACGTATGGAGGGCTCTCCATCCGGACGCTTGCGACCATACCTTCTATTCTGCTCCACACTCCTCCTTCTCCAGGATAGATTATGTTTTCTGCGACCCGTGGGCAGTAGGGCAGGTGCGTGGCTCTGCTATAGTGCCTTGCATGTGGTCTGATCATGATGCAGTGATGGTCACTCTTGATGGGACTGGAGCGCATGAGGGGCCAAGGAGATGGCGTTTGCCTGAACATCTGTTCCAGAATATTTTCCTGCCCGAATGGTCCAGGGAAATCACTGAGTTCCTTGGGAACAATATCAATGGGGAAACGCCAATGTCCATGGTCTGGCTAGCTCTGAAAGCATACATGAGAGGGATACTCATAAAAAGAAAATCCCAGAATAGAAGAAAGAAAACTGAAACATTGGCACAACTCTATGGTAAGCTGGCCCTAGAGAGGAAACAGGCTGGGGAGAGTGCCCCCCCCTCTGATATTAGGAGGTGGAATAATATCAAGGCCCAGATCCGCAATCTTGAATTGGAGCAGGTCCAGAAGAATCTCAGATTCCTGAAAATGAAATTCTATCATAGTGGCAATAAAGCGGACCGCCTCTTAGCGAACAGATTACGGCAGAAAACGCTAACTAACAGAATCGCCTTTATTCAGAAAGGGGGCGAAAGATGCTTCTCACCCAGAGATATTGGGGAAGCCTTCGTGGACTACTACCGGAGGCTATACCAATTCTCTTCTTCGGAGAGATACCAGAATCTTCCAAGAGAAGACATTGCTCGCTTCCTGGGAGGCCTCGGCTTGCCTGAGGTACCTGAGGAGACGAGGGGGAGACTTTCGGCCCCAGTCACTATCACTGAGGTGCAACAAGTGATTAAGGGAATGAAGCTGAATAAGGCGCTGGGGCCGGATGGCTTCTCTTCTATCTTTTACAAAAGATTAAGCATGGAGGTTGGCCCGGTTCTGGTTTCTGTTTTTAACTCGGCCTTTCAGGCTAGAGGTTTCCCTAAAGAATGCCTAGAGGCAGAAATTGTGACCATTCCCAAACCGGGTAAGGATCCTAGTCGCTGTGAGAGTTATAGACCCATCTCCTTAATAAACGAGGATGTTAAAATATACTCAAAAATCTTAGCAAACCGCCTAAGCAGGGAACTCCTGTCCCTAATACACTTAGATCAGGTGGGATTCGTGCAAGGTAGGCAAGGCTCAGACAATACACGTTGTTTGATAAACATATTTGCAGAAGCCAAATCCTTGGGGCTCGCACTAGTCGCCCTGTCGCTAGATGCAGAAAAGGCATTTGACAGGGTACGGTGGGAGTATATGGAGGAGGTTATGGGGGCCTTCGGGCTTCCGGCGCAGTTCATAGAAGCAGTAATGGCTTTATATTCCAACCCGTCGGCTAGAATTAGGGGCAAGGGGTTCTGTTCAGAGCCTTTTGAGATTAAAAACGGGACTAGACAGGGGTGCCCGCTTTCTCCCCTTCTTTTTGTCCTTTCCATTGAGCCCCTGGCAGCCATGATTAGGCAAAAAAATATGATTAAGGGCTTTTTAATCCATGATTCCTTACAAAAGTTTGCATTATTTGCAGACGATCTCACCTTATTTGTGTCGGAGCCTGAGGTGTCCCTCCCGGCGGTTTTTGATGGGTTAAGGCAGTTCGGAGAGATGTCTTATTATAAACTCAATTATACAAAGACTGAGGCTTTGGCCCTAAATCTCCCTCCGACACAACTTTCCCAGCTAAAGGAAGCCTATCCATTTAACTGGTCGACCACCCAGATAAAACATCTGGGGATCATCCTCTCTCCTGATCCGAAAACGGTGATTCGGTCTAACTTCGACCTGCTATTGAGAGAATTTGAAAGCCTTACCACAAAGTGGGCGAAATATGAGATCTCATGGATTGGGAGAATCCAATCAGTCAAAATGACTTTGCTGCCCAAAGCCACATACCTGTTCAGATGTATCCCATTGAGGGTCCCGAATTATATTCTAAAGCGCCTGCAATCCATAATAAGTAGATTTATCTGGCAGGGTAAACCCCCGAGGGTTGCAATGCAACAACTACAAAAACCTGTCCTACATGGTGGGCTTGCAGCCCCCAGCATTCGTAAATATTATGAAGCAGCTATGCTGTCACAGATCACAGCTTGGGGAGTCCCGCCAGAGGAAACTAGATGGGGACAACTGGAACAGGCCGTGCTTCCTTCAGGACTGCTCCTGGAGGATCTTATCTGGGTCCCTAGGCACTCAGACGCTCTTATAGGAGTGGACAATCCTATTATTGAGGCCTGTATTAGAGTATGGAGGGACCTTCATGGCCTCCCGCAGATTGCTCCCCACCCCTCGCCTGTGCATTCAATAAGAGCACTGTTGCTTTGTCTCCCTGACTCACACCTCCAGATGTGGACTGCTTGGGGGGTGAAGCAGATTCGTGATCTTTACTCACCCCGTGGATTGGCTCTGCAACCTCTTGACTTGCCAAATATAGTTATCCCTAAGAAATAACACTTTGAGTATTTTAGATTCATTTCCTTGCTGATAGCTTGGAAATTCCCAAAATCGAACCCTAGGGAGCTGACTCAATGGGAGAGAAGGTGGCTGGTGGGTAAACCTCTCCGAAAAGCCATGACGATCCATTACCAGCTGCTTCTGGACTCGAGTGGCTTTGTGAAGCAGTTTCGGGTTCTGGAGTGGGAAAGAGAACTAGGGCAGGTTTATCCCGAAGGGGACTGGCAGACAGCTATCAGACACACGAAAAGGGCGATCCATTGTGTTACGCTCTTTGAGCTATTTGTAAAGTTGATGTCGCGCTGGCATAGGGTCCCGGAGCAATTACATAAGATGTTCCCTCATAGGCCGGATTTGTGCTGGAGAGGGTGTGGAGGTAGAGGTACGCATCTGCATGTCTGGTGGAGTTGTGTGGAGGTTCAGGGAGTGTGGAGGAAGGTGGGGAAAATATTAGACCAATTAGGTTTTCTTCGCAATCTCACACCAGATACGGCACTTTTTCACCTAGGACTAGGTAAACTGAGCAAGCAAGAAAAAATCCTGTGTATTATTATTCTCCTGGCCACAAAAATGGCAATTGCTAGATGCTGGCTCGGATCCTCCCAAGTCACGTTTAACATGGTCAGGGAGATCATCACATACATATGTTCTATGGAAGAATATTCTTTGAGCTGTAGAGGCAACTTAGGTCTACATGGTCAGGTCTGGATACCCTGGGAAGCCTGGGAAAAGAGTAATATGTGAGTGTGCAGACTTTACTCCCACAGGAACGCATTTACAGATAGGATTAAATGAGACCTTTGTCCCTCTAGGCAGGTCCCCACTAGGCCCTCCCGCTTTCCCCCTTTTTTTTTTTTTTCTCTCTCTTTTCCTTCTCTTTCCCCCCCTCCCCTCTTCTCCTTAGTTCCCATATTTACTTCCCTATCCTGTTGCCGCGCAGAAAAGTTCTGCTTTCAATTACTACCATTTCATCATAGGTACCTGGAGTAAGCCTACCCCCTATGTCTACACCATCAGCCGGTATATTGGAGATAACCTGAGGATTGAATCCAATTGGGGCAATGCCTATTCCCACCTTTATTTAACCATCCGTGTTTGTTATGTTATTTAGTTAAAGGATCAGCTGAATACTTCAAGGACATGCACAAGCCTGCACAAGGTTTTATTTTGGTCAATCTAGCTAGGCTTGCACCCTACCAGATGTTTGGAGTTGTTTTATTTGTCCTAGATCCATGCACTTATGTAAAAATGAGGTAATGCTCATGGCTTGAAGGTATACATTTGGATTGAGTTAAGTCCGGTTTCTACAGCTGTAAAGACATGCTTTTTCAATTCACCTTGTAAAATTTAAATGTATGTCAAATGGGCATGTTGCCATGTTATTTCTTTATGAAGTTTTTATTCTTGTTTGCCATTTTACTTCAATAAAAATCATTTAAAAAAAAAAAACCCTCATATCACAAATCTCAATGTGCACGTGCATGTTATAGAGTTTGACATGAGAATGTGTATAGGCCCTAGCATGTACATTGTATGCCCACATGGATATATATCTGACTGTACTAATCCCTCTCATCATTTGACTCCTCCACAGAACCTCCAGTCACCAGGGTGCCAACACCCATGCATCCCCCTCCACCACCGGAAGAAAGTATTTCTCCACCTCGACCACCAGTCCGGAGAGTCCAGCAGGAGTATTCCAGGCATGACCTGGGTTGGACTGCCTCAATTGAAGATCTGAGTGTCATGCCACCAGCATTACAGGAGGATACCTGGCAGGAGCCCTGGCCGGAGGACTATTCCTTTGGCTTGGAGGGGCAGCCAAGCCAGCCCCGAAGGGTAGATGCCTTTACCCCCCCCAACAATATCAGGCCACTCTGGGATTCTACCAGCAGGCTGAGTGGGTGCACACCAGCAGGCAATGCGACTATCAGTCCATCCGGACATCGGCACCATCTGCTGCACTTGTAAGAGCTCCACCAGCAGAGATTCGCCAGCCTGCACCACCAGCAGAGATTCGCCAGCCTGCACCACCAGCAGAGATTCGCCAGCCTGCACCACCAGCAGAGATTCCCCAGCCTGCACGACCAGCAGATATTCCCCAGCCTGCACCACCAGCAGAGATTCCCCAGCCTGCACCACCAGCAGAGATTCCCCAGCCTGCACCACCAGCAGAGATTCCCCAGCCGACACCACCAGCTGAGGATATAGAAATGGAACCAGTGCCTAGACTCCCTACTGGGGAAGAGCCCATGGATCCACTGACTTCCGCCATGGGCGATGAATACATTGCCCTACAGAGGAGGCAAACTGTCACCTGCGAGAGTCTCACATCAACCTGCGAGAGAATGCAGAGGGACCAACGCAGGTTTTATAGGAGTCAACAGACTTTACAACAGCATTTCATTGAGCTGCAACGGGACATGGCAGCATCTTTAACTGCTATGGTCCAGAATCAATCCCAGTTGCTGAGAGTGATGTCTGACATGCAGATTCAGAGTGACAACCGATGGAGGGAACAGAACCAACTGTTGGGTGTTTTGGTGGAGCATTTCACCCACAAGCAGGACATTGCCTCCAGCATCTCATCTGTGGCCAGCACTCATGCAGGATCCTCAGAATCAACACAACCCAGGAGAGGCAGGAGAACCACTCTAGGCCCCTCAGCCCCCTCATCTAAGAAGCCTAAAAGAAAATAAATCTTGTTTTATTTAATCCTAAATTTTGTCCTCTCTTATTTACCATATAATTGTCATCCACATCCATGTGAGGGGTGTTTTAGTACACTAATATCTTTGAAAGATAAAATAAGGCCTGTGTGGAAATGCCCCAGAAAAGGTAATATCATCATGTTTCTGACATATTCATGTTCTCTAAACCACATCACATAGTTATGTATGAAGGGTACATATAGTGATATTCACTTTTAAGATGCAAATCAAGGTTTCTCACATCCAATAGAAATTGACCCATGTGCAGGGATAGGCACGAGCCAAGGCTGTTGCTGACATTTTCTAAGGTAAAGAGTTTTAGTGAAGGACACCTTGCCTATCCCTGCACATGGGTATATATATATCTAAATAATAATGTTTTTACAGAAGGTGTGAACATAAGGTATAAACATCCATTTTCATTCCTCGAAATGATAGTCAATAAATCATAGTGACCAAAACATGAATTGAACTAATGATATATTTTCAGTAATTAGGGTGGTTAAGGGAATGGGGGTGGGATGTAGTAGTTTCCCTTACATGCAGTGGAACTCCGCAGTATGTAATTCGATGACCAGCTGCAGCAGGGGCATCACCATCACCATGGACCTCAGCAACAACTATAGATTCAGCATGTGTAGACAGAACAACAGGGGATTGTAGGGCTTTCAGCACACCTTGGGCCCCATGATGCACCCCTTGGGCCCCATGATGTCCCCCTGGGCCCCATGATGTCCCCCTGGGCCCCATGATGTCCCCCTGGGCCCCATGATGTCCCCCTGGGCCCCATGATGCACCCCTGGGCCCCATGATGTCCCCCTGGGCCCCATGATGTCCCCCTGGGCCCCATGATGCACCCCTTTGTGATTGGTTTGACAAACTTGCAGGGGCAGGAATCTTAAATGCTTTTAAGAGGTTAACTATTGTGATCAAGCTGCTGATATGTATGTTGTTAAGCATGCACTTGTTAGGCCTTCCGAGAGTTACGTTGGTTTCTAAGTCAGTGCAAGCGTTCCTGCGGCTGAAATTTGTGGCGAGATGAGATTGGAGTAGATTTTCTGAAATCTGCGCGCGTAAGTATTTACGCCGTATATTGGATACCAAACTGCGCGTGTTTTGTATGTCAGTCTATGGGCCAAAAAACTACGGGCGACGCCAGAAATCTACGCGCGTAACTTCTAAGTTACGCCGTATATAGGATACCAAACCAGTGCAAATATTGGCGTCACCAACTTTTGCGGGCGACGATTTTTATCGGATCGGGCCCCAAGTGCTATTGCATTGTCTTGTTATCATGCATTTGTTGATTATGCAAATCTACTGTATTGACTGGTCCTTTAGTAAATACAAAATCCTATGTAAATTTAAAGAGCATCATAACCAATCAGACTCTTCAGTACACGGAAGCCCATCAGAATATGTGCTATATGTGTTATATAATGCAATGTGCAGGAAAACGTGACTTAAAGAATTGCATTACTATCAAACACAAATATTAATACACTTTCTATAGTTTTGAATCATTTTAGACTCACTGTACTCACTGTGATACAGTTTCTCTTTTTGCAGAATTTTTGGATACAAGGTGACCATTTGGCATTTTGGAAATTAATTAACTATTCAGTATAGTAGATGCTATCCACATTTCTGTTGTCATTCATTCTTATTTATTTCTCACTGTATCTGATTGGGTAATTTAAACATGATTGCAAAAAGGATCTTGATTGGTTTGCTGTAACACTTGATTGCTAATGCCAAATATATGTTTTGCCCTGTATTTAAATTCTGTCAGTATCTATCTATCTATCTATCTATCTATCTATCTATCTATCTATCTATCTATCTACAGTATATATATATATATATATATATATATACTGTATATATATATATATATATATATATATATATATATATATATATATTTCTACCTATTTGAGGTTTTGGATTGCAAATGTTAAGTGAAGTAAGGTCCTGTGTGCCAATGTATTGAGGGGTAGCATTATCATAGTGTGAGCCGCACATCGATAAATGCAGACAGTATATGCTGTTGGCATTTATCAGTGCACCAGCAGTTCTTGTGAACTGCTTGTGCAATGCAGCCCAAAAACGGCCGGGTTCATTTCTGTCCGCAGCCTCAGAGCAGGCGGACAAGTTATGGAGCAGCGGTCTTTTGCCTGCTACTTCATAACTTCTGTTTCCGGTAAGCCTGAAGTCTTGAGCGGAAACAGGGGCATCAAGCTCCATACGGAGGTTGATAAATCGGCCCCTATATGTATTATCGGTAAACCAATGATATTTGCAGCCACTAATCAGCAGCTAACTCACAGATCCTCAACAAAGCATGCCAAGAGAATGAAGCAAATTATATAATAGAAGTAAATTGGAAAGTTGTCTCAAATTGTATGTTCTATCCAAATTATGAAAGATAACATGTGTTTCGCTGTGTCCATAGTTTACTAGGTGACTACACTACGCCTGAGTGTACATTACTTCTTGGTGCATTTCCACATAGAGTAAATGCATTCTTTCAATAATCATAACACATGGATTGTGCGTGTGACATATGTTGGGCTCATTAGTTAAGTTAATAAAGTTTTTTTCATGGTTTTAAACAACATATTTTTTATATAATTTTTCATTATTTATTACTTTAATTATTATTATTATTATACTTTATAAAGCACCAACAATTCCACAGCACTGTCCATGGGTACAAAAGATAAAAGAACAACGATGATACAATATTTTCAAGAGATAGGACACATTTTTTTAAACAAATACAGGAGGAATTGTCGGCCCTATTCCCATGTGAACTTACAATTTAGAAGGGTAGGAGGGTGAGAAACAGGAGGTGGGCACTGCAAGCGTGAGAATGATATATAGAGTTGGATTAAGGCAATTAATAGGTAGAAGTGTAGATGACCTAGGACAGATGAGGATGCTCCACGCCAGATGTCTTGAAGATGGAGCCGCTCCGTGTCGGAAGGATGAAGATAGAAGATGCCGTCTGGATGAAGACTTCTGTCTGGAGGACCACTTCTGCCTGTCTGGCGGACTACTTCTGCCGGCTTTGTTGAGGACATCTTGCTGCTTGGATGAAGACTTCTCCCCGTAAGTGGATCTTCGGGGGCTATTGTTAGGATTTTTTAAGGGTGTATTGGGTGAGTTTTAATTTTAGTTTAGGGCTTTGGGCCTCAATAGAGATAAATGCCCTTTTAAGGGCAATGCCCATCCAAATGCCCTTTTCAGGGCAATGGGGAGCTTAGGTTTTTTTAGTTATGGTTTTATTTGGGGGGTTGGTTGTGTGGGTGGTGGGTTTTACTGTTGGGGGGTGTTTGTATTTCTTTTTACAGGTAAAAGATCTGATTTCTTTGCGGCAATGCCCCTCAAAAGGCCCTTTTAAGGGCTATTGGTAGTTTAGTTTAGGCTAGGTTTTTTTTTTTATTTTGGGTGGGCTTTTTTATTTTGATAGGGCTATTAGATTAGGTGTAATTAGTTTAAATATCTTGTAATTTGTTTTTTATTGTCTGTAATTTAGTGTTTGTTTTTTTTTTTTAATTTAGCTAATTGTATTTAATTTATTTAATTGTATTTAATTTAGGTAATTTATAACTATTTAGAAACTATGCTACCTAGTTAAAATAAATATAAACTTGCCTGTGAAATAAAAATAAAACCTAAACTAGATACAATGTAACTATTAGTTATATTGTAGCTACCTTAGGGTTTATTTTACAGGTAAGTATTTAGTTTTAAATATTAATAATTTAGGTAATAATTGTAGGTTTTATTTAGATTTATTTTAATTATATTTAAGTTAGGGGGTGTTAGGGTTAGGGTTAGACTTAGATTTAGGGGTTAATAAATATAATCTAGTGGTGGCAGATTAGAGGTTAATAATTGTAGGTAAGTGGCGGCGATGTTAGGGGCGGAAGATTAGGGGTTAATATGTTTATTATTATTGTCTATTTAACTACTGTTTGTGATGCGGGAGTATGGCGGTTTAGGGGTTAATATGTTTATTATAGTAGAGGCGATGTGGGGGTAACAGATTAGGGGTTAATAACATTATGTAGGTGTCGGCGATATTGTGGGCAGCAGATTAGGGGTTAATAAATATAATGTAGGTGTCGGCGATGTTGTGGGCAGCAGATTAGGGGTTCATAAGTATAATGTAGTGGAGGCCATGTCCGGAGCGGCAGATTAGGGGTTAATAAGTATAATGCAGGTGTCGGCGATGTTGGGGGCAGCAGATTAGGGGTTAATAAGTGTAAGATTAGGGATGTTTAGACTCAGGGTTCATGTTAGGGTGTTAGTTGTAAACATAAAATGTGTTTCCCCATAAGAATAAATGGGTCTGCGTTACGGAGCTTTACGCTGCTTTATTGCAGGTGTTAGGCTTTTTTTCAGCCGGCTCTCCCCATTGATGTCTATGGGGAAATTGTGCACAAGCACGTACAACCAGCTCACAGCTGACTTAAGCAGCGCTGGTATTGGAGTGCGGTATGGAGCTCAATTTTGCTCTATGCTCACTTCTTGCCTTTTAATGCCGGGTTTCTGAAAACCTGTAATACCAGCGCTGTAGCTAAGTGAGCAGTGACAATAATGTGCAAGTTAGTACCGCACCGATCATAACGCAAAACTCGTAATCTAGGCGCTAGATTGTGGCTTTTACTGTTTTGCATTTGTGACTAAACTTGCAGGCTTTACAACTATGGCATGGATAGAACCCTTCCAGTTTGTTTCCTTGTACATCTTTATTATACTTATCTTGTTTTTTAAATTCACTGGGGGCTAAGATAGATTTTAGGGTTTTGGCTTTTCTGTAGATTATCTTGGGTTTGGTTTCCATAATTTAATTTAGAAAAGGATCTTTCTGGACCAGATGCCAATGTTTGTGAATGATTTTTCTAATAAATTTAAAATTTGAACTATATTGTGTGATGAATGTAGTGTCAAAACTTTCTTCCTTTTTGTTAGATTTCCTATTTTCTTTTGGGATTAATAGAGTTTCTCTTTCTATTTTTTCTGTGCTTAGCAAGGCTTTTGACACTAATTCTTCACTGTAGCCCCTTTTTATGAATCTATCTTTTAAAATGTTTGCTTGTGTTATATATTTATTTGATGTCAGAGCAGTTTTTGCGAAGTCTTAAGAACTGGCCCTTGAGGGCATTCATTTTCCTTTGGTCGTGGTGGCAGCTGTCAAAATGGATATAGTTATTTGAATCAACATTTTTGAAGAAAGTTTTTGTCTGAATAGTATTATTAACAATTTCGACAGTGATATCTAGAAAATTAATACATTTGTTGCTATACTCATATGTGAAGGATAGTCCCTATTCGTTTTTATTTAGGTCTTCCATGAATAAGTTTAGGAGTTCTTCACCTCCTGTCAAAATTAAAAAAATATCATCAATGTAGCGTATAAATTCGTAGCGTATTAATTTGTATGCAGTGTTTTCAAAGCGCCTCAAATGAAAATATATTGGTATATTGGTCACTGTCTGTGGCTCAATGAAACTTGGATGTGTCAGTCCAGTTAGTGAGAGTATTAGAGAAACAAGTTAAAATATTTAATACATACAATAAAATATACAATGTGGATCCACGCTGAACATAGTTATCTATAAACACTTAAAAACCTTTGGGAATTAACCTCTTGAAAATAATATGTGAGGTATTAGCTCACAATATTAATATTGGTGTAGATATATGTTTAAATTTGGCCAGCTACCTCCCACTCTGATGTGAACTACAATCTGAGAGGTGTCTAGGGTCTGTACAGCGGATGACACCAGCTTGTGTTGAGAATACTCATGATTTACGGTAGACACATATGGCGAGTGTAACCTGCTCCAAAAAATTATGCAAAAAATTAAACAATTGTGTTAAAATTGTGACAATTGTGTAGGAATAGTGTAAAAAATGCACGTGCAGAAAACCATAAAAAGTAAAAAAATTAAAAAGTAAAAAATTTAAAAAATAATAATAATAATAAGTGTAAAACAGTGTAAAAAAATATAAAAAAGTATAAAACCATTGGACACTTCTTGAGTGTAAACCTAAATGCCTAGATTACGAGTTTGGTGCTAGCCTTAAAAAGCAGCATTGAGAGGTCCCAACGCTGCTTTTTAATGTCCGCTGGTATTACAAGTCAGGCAGGAAAGGGTCTACCGCTCACTTTTCTTCTGCGACTCGAGGCTACCGCAAATCCCCTTACGTCAATTGCGTATCCTATCTTTTTAATGGGATTTGCCTAATGCTGGTATTATGAGTCTTGGAAGAAGTGAGCGGTAGACCCTCTCCTGGCAAGACTTCTACCGCATTTAAAAGTCAGTAGTTAGGAGTTTATGGGCTAACGCCGGAACATAAAACTCTTAACTAAAGTGCTAAAAAGTACACTAACACCCATAAACTACCTATTAACCCCTAAACCGAGCTCTCCCCCCACATCGCAAACACTATAAATTTTATTAACCCCTAATCTGCCTGCCTGCATCGCCGACACCTACTTACATTTATTAACCCCTAATCTACCACCCCCAACGTCGCCGCTACTATATTAAAGGTATTAACCCCTAAGTCTAAACCTAACCCTATCCCCCCTAACTTAAATATAATTTAAATTAAACAAAATAAATTTAACATAATTAAATAAATTAATCCTATTTAAAACTAAATACTTACCGATAAAATAAACCCTAAGCTAGCTACAATATAACTAATAGTTACATTGTATCTAGCTTAGGGTTTATTTTTATTTCACAGGCAACTTTGTATTTATTTTAACTAGGTACAATAGTTATTAAATATTTATTAACTATTTAATAACAACCTAGCTAAATAAGTACAAAATTACCTGTAAAATAAATCCTAAATTACAATTACACCTAAAACTACACTATCATTAAACTAATTACCTAAACTATACAGGTAATAAGGGAGGCGCTAAGAAAAGCCAAAGGTATCAAGCACTTAAAATTTAATAAAAACACATAAGCATACAATAACATATGTATAGGGGACGTCTCCCCAAAACGAAATACTAATAAATAAAAACTAAAATACTAAAAGATGCAATTGATAAAACTTCCACAGATTTAAAACCATATAATTTGTATAGAGCAGTCCCAATCAGTTCGTTTTAGTAGGGTCAGATAGAAATGTCTTTACTCCATATAAAATATAACTGAGTCTGTGGTCAGCGTCTCACTAGTCAAATACCACCAAGCTGCCAAATTGATAGAGCAATAGCTGCCAAACAGTGTAAGTGGATAATAATATACTTGCAATTCCAAAGTTCTCTTACTGTGTAAGATATCACTTTAGCAGAACATTCAGCCGTGTACTTTACCAGATCCTTATCCGTGAAGTAGATGTCTTTTCCCCTCGCCCGGTATTCACCTCGAGCGGGGCCGACTGAAACTTTCCGGCGTCTGACGTCACTGAAAGATGTTCCGGTTAGGAGAAGAAGCCGATTCCTGCGCTTACTTCTATGACCTGTAGTCACGGTCCTCTCAGATGAGCCCTGCACTTAGTGCTTATAGCACGCAAGGGATTGGATACTGGGCAAAGTGAAGGATATCCCAGAAATGCTGCCAAACACAAGTCCTACAGATGATTTACTCCTATTTAGGAGAAAATAGTTCCAAAATGTATAACCCGGGTTATTAAGTAGGAATCAAAAAATATGTAGATTGTTGTCACAGAAATAAAAACAACAACACTGCCAACACATACGACGCGTTTCGCCCTCCTATGGGCTTTATCAAGATAGTGATGGCAAGTGTGAATGACCTTATTTAAAGGGGTATCATTCAGTCTGATTGGTGGTAGTTTCAATTAGCAGATTTGCTTTAAGGTGGTATTTGACTTTCAGTAGCAACTTCTTTTTAAGGTGGTATTTTTCTCTTCTGACCTTTTAAATGAAATCACACAATCTTGCTACTAAAGGGACCTCGCAGTTGTACCAGAAAAAGGACCGCAATAGAATAATAAATAGAATATTCATAAATATTTAACGGAGAATCTATATGTGATTAATAAGAGATATATAACAAATTTTTATTACATATATCACTACAAATTGGCTCAAAGGCTTCCTAATAAAAAACTGTGTAAATATATCAAATGTAAATACATGAGTATACCATAAAATGTGCTAACTGAATAAAATTACATAATTCTCATAATAAAGTGCAAAGTTAATATATAATCTTACAAGTGAAGAAAATAATCTAACAACTATACATGTGTAATAAAATTTAAAATAATTAATCATTCAAATAAAAAGGGAGAGAGATCTAATTCAGAATTTAATCCCTTAGGATATAGGGTGTCATACTTATAGATATATTCTGCTTCCCTTATAAGGAGGGTTTTTTCAATATTACCACCTCTCCAATGATTGTTTATTTTAAGAATACCCCAATATTTTAAATCCCTAGTATTACCATGGTGAACTTCCTTAAAGTGCTTATATAAATGTGTGTCCTCTTTTTCTTTTTCTATACAAAGAAGGTGTTCTCTTATTCTATCCCGGAGACTCCTCTTGGTTTCTCCGAAATAGAACAAGTTGCATGTGCATTTCAATACATATATGACATTCTTATGAGTGCATCTAATAATTCCCTTTATCGTGATATCTTCACCCAAACTATTGATTTTAAGATTCTTCAATTTTGAACTATGTGTGCATGCTTTACATGTGTAGCAGGGAAAGAAACCTGCTACACTTCTACCCTCCAGATCTAATTGTTTTTGGTCTCTTGTCTTCTTTCGTATTTCACTAGGGGCCAGAGTTGTTTTAAAATTCTTTGCTCTCTTAAAAATAAAGGTCGGTCTGTCCGCCAACTGATTCCCTATGATATTATCCTCTTTTAATAAGTGCCAGTTCCTTTTAATAATTTTTTTAATCAGATAATGGTCTGCGTTATAATCCGTTACAAATGGAACATTGATTTCGTCTCCTTTAATAATTTCCTTTGTTTTATAATTTAGAAGATCATCCCTATTCTTCATCTGTGCTTTTTTTATTGCCCCTGTAATCTTTTCCTCCTCATAACCCTTTACAGTGAATTTATCTGCTAGGACTACTACCTGTCTTTCAAAGTCCTCAATACGTGAGCAGTTTTTCCTTATCCGTAAGCTTTGGCCGAACGGGATATTGTCCTTCCATTGCTTCAAGTGGCAACTATCCGCATGTAGCAGATTGTTGCAATCTACCTCTTTAAAGTGAGTTTGTGTTTCCAATTTCTGGTCTATTACCATAATTTCTAAATCTAAAAACACCACTTTTTCTTTACTATATTGACTCACAAACTTAAGACCATTATTATTGTCGTTCATCTCTTCAAAGAGTTTTATCAAATCTTGCTCAGGACCCTTCCATATAATTAATAGGTCATCTATATAACGCTTATAGAGTACGAGGTCTACTTTTTAAGAGAGCAAAGAATTTTAAAACAACTCTGGCCCCTAGTGAAATACGAAAGAAGACAAGAGACCAAAAACAATTAGATCTGGAGGGTAGAAGTGTAGCAGGTTTCTTTCCCTGCTACACATGTAAAGCATGCACACATAGTTCAAAATTGAAGAATCTTAAAATCAATAGTTTGGGTGAAGATATCACGATAAAGGGAATTATTAGATGCACTCATAAGAATGTCATATATGTATTGAAATGCACATGCAACTTGTTCTATTTCGGAGAAACCAAGAGGAGTCTCCGGGATAGAATAAGAGAACACCTTCTTTGTATAGAAAAAGAAAAAGAGGACACACATTTATATAAGCACTTTAAGGAAGTTCACCATGGTAATACTAGGGATTTAAAATATTGGGGTATTCTTAAAATAAACAATCATTGGAGAGGTAGTAATATTGAAAAAACCCTCCTTATAAGGGAAGCAGAATATATCTATAAGTATGACACCCTATATCCTAAGGGATTCAATTCTGAATTAGATCTCTCTCCCTTTTTATTTGAATGATTAATTATTTTAAATTTTATTACACATGTATAGTTGTTAGATTATTTTCTTCACTTGTAAGATTATATATTAACTTTGCACTTTATTATGAGAATTATGTAATTTTATTCAGTTAGCACATTTTATGGTATACTCATGTATTTACATTTGATATATTTACACAGTTTTTTATTAGGAAGCCTTTGAGCCAATTTGTAGTGATATATGTAATAAAAATTTGTTATATATCTCTTATTAATCACATATAGATTCTCCGTTAAATATTTATGAATATTCTATTTATTATTCTATTGCGGTCCTTTTTCTGGTACAACTGCGAGGTCCCTTTAGTAGCAAGATTGTGTGATTTCATTTAAAAGGTCAGAAGAGAAAAATACCACCTTAAAAAGAAGTTGCTACTGAAAGTCAAATACCACCTTAAAGCAAATCTGCTAATTGAAACTACCACCAATCAGACTGAATGATACCCCTTTAAATAAGGTCATTCACACTTGCCATCACTATCTTGATAAAGCCCATAGGAGGGCGAAACGCGTCGTATGTGTTGGCAGTGTTGTTGTTTTTATTTCTGTGACAACAATCTACATATTTTTTGATTCCTACTTAATAACCCGGGTTATACATTTTGGAACTATTTACTCCTATTTAGGAGTAAATCATCTGTAGGACTTGTGTTTGGCAGCATTTCTGGGATATCCTTCACTTTGCCCAGTATCCAATCCCTTGCGTGCTATAAGCACTAAGTGCAGGGCTCATCTGAGAGGACCGTGACTACAGGTCATAGAAGTAAGCGCAGGAATCGGCTTCTTCTCCTAACCGGAACATCTTTCAGTGACGTCAGACGCCGGAAAGTTTCAGTCGGCCCCGCTCGAGGTGAATACCGGGCGAGGGGAAAAGACATCTACTTCACGGATAAGGATCTGGTAAAGTACACGGCTGAATGTTCTGCTAAAGTGATATCTTACACAGTAAGAGAACTTTGGAATTGCAAGTATATTATTATCCACTTACACTGTTTGGCAGCTATTGCTCTATCAATTTGGCAGCTTGGTGGTATTTGACTAGTGAGACGCTGACCACAGACTCAGTTATATTTTATATGGAGTAAAGACATTTCTATCTGACCCTACTAAAACGAACTGATTGGGACTGCTCTATACAAATTATATGGTTTTAAATCTGTGGAAGTTTTATCAATTGCATCTTTTAGTATTTTAGTTTTTATTTATTAGTATTTCGTTTTGGGGAGACGTCCCCTATACATATGTTATTGTATGCTTATGTGTTTTTATTAAATTTTAAGTGCTTGATACCTTTGGCTTTTCTTAGCGCCTCCCTTATTACCTGTATATTTTCTCTCTTATTTTAGACAACTGTAGGGATATTTGTCTTTTTAAGGGGGTGTTTGGTTATCGATTTGGCCTAGCGCACCTTTCTCTCCCCTTTATTTTACATTAACTTTATATCCCTGTGATTGGTTGCTGCTTCAGGTCACACTTATTGCACTTTATAGGATAAAAAATCTCCTTATCTCTATATATATGGAGGATTTATTTGATTTCAGAGATAAAATTTATCTCGATATGGATGTTGAGAATTTTACAGGGGACAATACGGTGGGAAGTACATCCAATCTCTCAGACATTATGCATAGTTTAGAAATAGCGATGACAAAAGAGCTCAAACAAAAAATGGAATTAGTCTTTTTAAATAGATACACAACTAAAGGTCTAATACCAAAGGGTTTACAATTTAATAAAACCTGTACCTTTACTTTGAGCCAAAAATTACAATTGGAATGGTCTGATACACTAAATAAGGCATCTAATAGTCTCTTAGATATTTTAAAAAGATCACGTAAAGAATCCTTAGTATCAATTGAAAACGAAATACTTAGTTTAAAAGAACAACTAGAAGGATTGAAGGAGGATAGGGAATTTAAAGAGAAACAAAAAGTGATCATTAACAAACTAGACAATTTAAATAAAGATCTTTTAAAGTCTAAATGGGGCAAGATGGAGAGAGATATTAAGGAAAGTAAGGAAAAAACAGAGGCTAGTAATGAACAAACAACTAAAAATAACAAAACCAGCACAAGAGTGCAGGGCACACATACACATAAAAATAAGCCAAATGTTGATTCTAACACCAGACCATTTTATAATCAAAGTAATAACTATCAGGAGGAAAAATTCCAAGAAAGAATTAATGGCTATAATTACAACCATAGTAGAGATAACTATAGAAACAACCATTACAATAGAGGTTATCACAACAATTACAATAACTATGGGTCTAACCAATACTATAATAGGCACTACTCCCAACATAGATATAATCATAATGATTATAATAATTTCAATCAAAGAGAGTATCAGCCAAGGCATAATGAATGGGAATATCCCAGGAGGAGAAATACTGTGAGACATGATAATTTTAGACAGGAAAATTATAGACATGATTATAAGGAGAATGAAACACCAACGTACAATAGATTTGACCCTTTAAGAGCAGAACCCACTGTTTCCAAGACACTAACTACTGAAGAGAAATCTTTTTTAGACTACAGCCCTCCAAGAGAGGGCACATCAAGAGACACCCCAAGATTAAATCTAGACCAAACCCAAAGAAGAAAAAGAGGGCTCGAGGAAAGAGAGGAGGAGGAACACGTAAATGTAGCCAAAAGGGTAAGATAGTTAATAATTAAAAGAAAGGGATTTTTAATCTGAGCCAATTTAAGTTAAATAGTGAACAAGAGAAACTCCTGAATTTGGGATTATCCTATGCCCCTACGGTAAGGATGAACAAGTTTAATACCCATATTCATGTAAAGAAGTTCGTTAGAAATTTGACCATTAAAAGATTCTTTATGAAAACCCCTTTAGAGAAACAAGCGAATAATGATCATGAAGTAACAGATAATTTTCGACATACTAGTCTGAAGTCAAAGTCAAGATTTAACCCCACTTTTGCCAAAGGCAATTTTTTAGAAACGTTTGAAAAGATAGTGACCAATGATATAAGGAAATGTAGTCTCCCCAAATTAAGAAAACAAAATATAAGCAAAAAAGAAAGAGAGACTCTGAGTGAGTTACAAACTAATAATCAAATCACCATAAAGCCGGCGGACAAGGGTGGAGGGGTAGTAATAATGGACACAACAAAGTATATGGCAGAAGCCTACAGACTCCTCAATGATAAGAAAACATATAGATTGTTAACCAGTGACCCAACAAAAAGATACAAAATAATTCTTGATAAAATGCTAGTAGAGGGAAATAAAAAAGGAATCCTGAATGATAAAGAATTTTTATATCTAACATCGGACCACCCTAGAATCCCTATTTTTTATTTCCTACCGAAGGTCCACAAGTGTCTGATTAACCCCCCGGGGAGACCAATAGTGTCTGGGATTAACTCCATATCAGCAAATGTGTCCCAATATATTGACAAATTTCTTCAGCCCTATGTATCTAATTTGGATTCATATCTCAAAGACTCCACTCAAGTGCTGAATTGTCTTAAATCGATAGAATGGAGTAGTGACATGATAATGGCGACATGTGATGTGTCGTCATTATATACCATAATTAAGCACGAACAAGGTATACAAGCTGTCAGACACTATTTAGAACAGGATTCGAATATGAGGGATGAACAAAGAAAATTTATCTTAAATAATATCAGGTATATATTGGAGCATAATTATTTTTCGTTCGACAACAAATTTTTCCTGCAGATAGAAGGGACCGCGATGGGTACGAGGTTTGCACCGAGCTATGCCAACCTCTTTATGGGTGTCTGGGAAGAGCATTTCTTTAATAGTAGAGATCTCGGTGCAGACCTCGTACTCTATAAGCGTTATATAGATGACCTATTAATTATATGGAAGGGTCCTGAGCAAGATTTACTAAAACTCTTTGAAGAGATGAACGACAATAATAATGGTCTTAAGTTTGTGAGTCAATATAGTAAAGAAAAAGTGGTGTTTTTAGATTTAGAAATTATGGTAATAGACCAGAAATTGGAAACACAAACTCACTTTAAAGAGGTAGATTGCAACAATCTGCTACATGCGGATAGTTGCCACTTGAAGCAATGGAAGGACAATATCCCGTTCGGCCAAAGCTTACGGATAAGGAAAAACTGCTCACGTATTGAGGACTTTGAAAGACAGGTAGTAGTCCTAGCAGATAAATTCACTGTAAAGGGTTATGAGGAGGAAAAGATTACAGGGGCAATAAAAAAAGCACAGATGAAGAATAGGGATGATCTTCTAAATTATAAAACAAAGGAAATTATTAAAGGAGACGAAATCAATGTTCCATTTGTAACGGATTATAACGCAGACCATTATCTGATTAAAAAAATTATTAAAAGGAACTGGCACTTATTAAAAGAGGATAATATCATAGGGAATCAGTTGGCGGACAGACCGACCTTTATTTTTAAGAGAGCAAAGAATTTTAAAACAACTCTGGCCCCTAGTGAAATACGAAAGAAGACAAGAGACCAAAAACAATTAGATCTGGAGGGTAGAAGTGTAGCAGGTTTCTTTCCCTGCTACACATGTAAAGCATGCACACATAGTTCAAAATTGAAGAATCTTAAAATCAATAGTTTGGGTGAAGATATCACGATAAAGGGAATTATAAGATGCACTCATAAGAATGTCATATATGTATTGAAATGCACATGCAACTTGTTCTATTTCGGAGAAACCAAGAGGAGTCTCTGGGATAGAATAAGAGAACACCTTCTTTGTATAGAAAAAGAAAAAGAGGACACACATTTATATAAGCACTTTAAGGAAGTTCACCATGGTAATACTAGGGATTTAAAATATTGGGGTATTCTTAAAATAAACAATCATTGGAGAGGTGGTAATATTGAAAAAACCCTCCTTATAAGGGAAGCAGAATATATCTATAAGTATGACACCCTATATCCTAAGGGATTAAATTCTGAATTAGATCTCTCTCCCTTTTTATTTGAATGATTAATTATTTTAAATTTTATTACACATGTATAGTTGTTAGATTATTTTCTTCACTTGTAAGATTATATATTAACTTTGCACTTTATTATGAGAATTATGTAATTTTATTCAGTTAGCACATTTTATGGTATACTCATGTATTTACATTTGATATATTTACACAGTTTTTTATTAGGAAGCCTTTGAGCCAATTTGTAGTGATATATGTAATAAAAATTTGTTATATATCTCTTATTAATCACATATAGATTCTCCGTTAAATATTTATGAATATTCTATTTATTATTCTATTGCGGTCCTTTTTCTGGTACAACTGCGAGGTCCCTTTAGTAGCAAGATTGTGTGATTTCATTTAAAAGGTCAGAAGAGAAAAATACCACCTTAAAAAGAAGTTGCTACTGAAAGTCAAATACCACCTTAAAGCAAATCTGCTAATTGAAACTACCACCAATCAGACTGAATGATACCCCTTTAAATAAGGTCATTCACACTTGCCATCACTATCTTGATAAAGCCCATAGGAGGGCGAAACGCGTCGTATGTGTTGGCAGTGTTGTTGTTTTTATTTCTGTGACAACAATCTACATATTTTTTGATTCCTACTTAATAACCCGGGTTATACATTTTGGAACTATTTTCTCCTAAATAGGAGTAAATCATCTGTAGGACTTGTGTTTGGCAGCATTTCTGGGATATCCTTCACTTTGCCCAGTATCCAATCCCTTGCGTGCTATAAGCACTAAGTGCAGGGCTCATCTGAGAGGACCGTGACTACAGGTCATAGAAGTAAGCGCAGGAATCGGCTTCTTCTCCTAACCGGAACATCTTTCAGTAACGTCAGACGCCAGAAAGTTTCAGTCGGCCCCGCTCGAGGTGAATACCGGGCGAGGGGAAAAGACATCTACTTCACGGATAAGGATCTGGTAAAGTACACGGCTGAATGTTCTGCTAAAGTGATATCTTACACAGTAAGAGAACTTTGGAATTGCAAGTATATTATTATCCACTTACACTGTTTGGCAGCTATTGCTCTATCAATTTGGCAGCTTGGTGGTATTTGACTAGTGAGACGCTGACCACAGACTCAGTTATATTTTATATGGAGTAAAGACATTTCTATCTGACCCTACTAAAACGAACTGATTGGGACTGCTCTATACAAATTATATGGTTTTAAATCTGTGGAAGTTTTATCAATTGCATCTTTTAGTATTTTAGTTTTTATTTATTAGTATTTCGTTTTGGGGAGACGTCCCCTATACATATGTTATTGTATGCTTATGTGTTTTTATTAAATTTTAAGTGCTTGATACCTTTGGCTTTTCTTAGCGCCTCCCTTATTACCTGTATATTTTCTCTCTTATTTTAGACAACTGTAGGGATATTTGTCTTTTTAAGGGGGTGTTTGGTTATCGATTTGGCCTAGCGCACCTTTCTCTCCCCTTTATTTTAATTACCTAAACTACCTACAATTAATTACAATTAAATTCAATAAACTAAATTTCGAAAATAACAAACACTAAAATACAGAAATAATTTTTTTTTTTACAAGAATTTTAAACTAATTACACCTAATCTAATCCCCCTATTAAAATAAATCCCCCCCCAAAAAAATAATAAAATGCCCTTCCCTATACTAAATTACAAATAGCCCTTAAAAGGGCCTTTTGCGGGGCATTGCCCCAAAGTAATCAGCTCTTTTACCTGTAAAAAAAATTACAATACCCCCCTACCAACATTACAACCCAACACCCACACACCCCTACTCTAAAACCTACCCAAACCCCCCTTTAAAAAACTAACACTAACCCATTGAAGATCACCCTACCTTGAGCCGTCTTCAACCAGCCGGGCACAAGTGGTCATCCGATCCGGGCAGAAGTCTTCATCCGATGCGGCAGAAGATGACATCCAGACCGGCAGAAGCCTTCATCCTATCCGGGCAAAAGAGGACATCTGGACCGGTAAAAGGCTTCATCCAAGCGGCATCTTCTATCTTCTTCCATCCAACGAGGAGCGACTCCATCTTGTAGACATCCGGCGCGGAGCATAGTTCCAGCCCAAAAACTACTCGACGAATGACGGTTCCTTTAAATGACGTCATCCAAGATGGCGTCCCTCGAATTCTGATTGGCTGATAGGATTCTATAAGCCAATCGGAATTAAGGTAGGAAAAATCTGATTGGTTGATTTAATCAGCCAATCGGATTGAAGTTCAATCCGATTGGCTGATTAAATCAACAAATCGGATTTTTCTACCTTAATTCCGATTGACTGATAGAATCCTATCAGCCAATCAGAATTTGAGGGACGCCATCTTGGATGACATAATTTAAAGGAACCGTCATTCGTCGTTAGTCCGTCATGCTGGAAGGATGCTCAGCGCCGGATGTCTTCAAGATGGAGTCGCTCCTCGTCGGATGGAAGAAGATAGAAGATGCCGCTTGGATGAAGCCTTCTGCCGGTCCGGATGTCCTCTTCTGCCCGGATAGGATGAAGACTTCTGCCGGTCTGGATGTCCTCTTCTGCCCCATCGGATGAAGACTTCTGCCTGGATCGGATGACCACTTGTGACAGCTCAGCCCCATTGTTTCCTATGGGGAAATCGTGCACAAGCACATTTAGCCAGCTCACCACTACTGTAAGCAACGCTGGTATTGAGGTGAGATGTGGAGGTAAATTTTGCTCTATGTTCACCTTTTTGCGGCTAACACCAGTTTTAAAAAAACCTGTAATACCAGCGTTGGCTTAAGGGAGCAGTGGGAAAAAAGGAGCGTTAGCCCCGCAAGCCTTAGCGACAAAAACTCGTAATATAGCAGATAGTTTCTAAAAATTGTGAAAAGTTCATTGTGGTGAAAAAACGGTGAAAAAATGGATGTGTGATTAATTCCAAAGTTTAAGGGACACTGAACCCAAATGTTTTCTATTGTGATAAAGATAGAGCATGCAATTTTAAGCAACTTTCTAATTTACTCCTATTATCAAATTATTTTCATTCTCTTGGTATCTTTATTTGAAATGCAAGAATGTAAGTTTAGATGCCGGCCCATTTTTGGTGAGCACACTGTGTTGTTCTTGCTGATTGGTGGGCTAATTCACCTACCAATAAACAAGTGCTTTCCATGGTTCTGAGACAAAAAAATAACTTAGATGCCTTCTTTTTCAAATAAAGAAAGCAAGAGAACGAAGAAAAATTGATACTAGGAGTAAATTAGAAAGTTGTTTAAAATTGCATGCTCTATCTGAATCATGAAAGAAAAAATGTGGGTTCAGTGTCCCTTTAATAAACAAAAATCAGTTAATCCCAATCCAGGTGATAACTTATTTTCAAGCAAATTGTAAAGTAAAAATCAAACTTGTTTCCTGGTGGTGAGAAATCCGGTGATGAGAATCTTGTTGGATCCTAGTGGTCTCTCTGTTTTCCATTTTAAATCCTGATGTGGTGTCCTGTAAAAGTATAAAAAATAGTGTAGAACGTCCAAACTTTGAGTAAAGAATTGAAAATGATCTTATCATCTGATAGTCAACGCGTTTCGGCCACAATATAGGCCTTTATCAAGACTGACATCTACACCAATATTAATATTGTGAGCTAATACCTAACATATTATTTTCAAGAGGTTTATTTTGAAGAGGTTGATTCCCAAAGGTTTTTAAGTGTTTATAGATAACTATGTAGCGTGGATTCACATTGTATATTTTATTGTATGTATTAAATATTTTAACTTGATTCTCTAATACTTTCTCTAACTGGACTTACACATCCAAGAGTCATCGAGCCACAGACAGTGACCAATATACCAATACCTTGCCCTCTGAGGTGCTTTGAACACACTGCATACAAATATCCCTGAATATTAGACGTGCAACAATAAAAAATTTATTTTGTTTCGTTTTCATTAAATAAATACTTTTTTTTTGGCAAATTGGTTATGTTAAGTTAAATCGTTTTTTCTGATCCATTCTTTATTCATATGCATTATTCTATTCTGAAGTTTAGAATAGAATAATACATATGAATAAAGAATGGATCCGAAAAAACTATTTAATTTATCATAACTAAAACTGCTGCCGCCGCTACCCACATCGCCGACACTAAATAAAACTATTAACCTATAAACCACCATCCCCCCACATCGCCAACACTAACTAAACCTATTAACCCCTAAACCGCACCTCCCCCACATCGCCAACACTAAATAAAGCTATTAACCCCTAAACCGCCGTTTCCCGACATCTCCGACACTAACTAAACACTAAATAAACCTATTAACCCTTAAACCTCCATTCCCAAACATCGCCAACACTAACTAAACCTATTAACCCCTAAACCGCAGTTCCCCGACATCGCCAAAACTTAAAAGGGCATTTTGTAGGGCATTTCCCTAAAGTTAAACAGCTCTTTTGCTAAAAAATTAAAACAAACACCCCCTAACATTTAATAGTGTCTTTTATTTACATATATTAATACAGAGCAGCCACACATAATATTATAAGTAATGTGACTGTTATGATTCTGTTGTTTTGTGGAAAGACCTTTTGAACATTGAGATCTCTTCTCATATATTATTTGAAGCGATGTTTTGTCTGATGGTTAACATTCTCAACAGCTGTATTACCTGTGGCTGTGAGATTCCCCTAGATGCTAATTGGTTAATACTAGTTATAAGTGTAGCAGCTTTGTACTTGTTTTTATAGCCTGATGAAACCATGCTGTGACACGGAGAAACGCGTTGCTGATGTGATTTTAACTTTTTAATAAATATCTGACGATTTGTTACATCGCTGCTGCACTCCTTCATTATCTGGATTGATCACTTTGGGGCTCCCTGTCGGTATCTAACTCATCCATTGTGCCTTGGAGGTTTTCAGCCTCTGCTACTATTGGAAAAGACAGTGGGAACGACATTGCCCCTTCGGATCCTCTCTGCTGGGATAAAGATACGACCAGATCCAGGTGCCTGGGGAGTCTGCCGGGCGACTCTTTGGACCCGGTCTGCTTGTACTGCACACTAGTGCTTTTCACCACGTGAGTAGAATATCTATATACTTGCAACCCTACACCTTGTTTTGTTTTACCTGCACTATATGGCGCCCTCTGTCTCTTGTGTTATAGACCCCCTAACACTAACCTGCCCCCACCCACAAAATAAAAAAAAAAACTAACTAAAAAAACCTAATCTACCCATTGCCCTGAAAAGGGCATTTGTATTGGCATTGCCCTTAAAAGGGCATTCAGCTCTTTTTTGGACCATTAAAAGCCCTAATCTAAAAAAAAAAGCACCCTAAAAAAACAAAAAAATAAAACCTAACACTAACCCCAAAATCGGTACTTACAGTTGCTCAAGTCCGGCGAAAGATCTTCATCCCAGCAGCGAAGCATCTTCATCCAGGCGGCTCCATCTTTATCCATCGCGGGACCGACAAAGGATACCAAGGGAAAAAAGCACATTTGAAAATAGAAGTGAATTTAAAAGTGTCTTACAATGACCTGCTCTATCTGAATCATGCAAGTTTAATTTTGACTTTTCTATCCCTTTAAAGGAGATTAGTTGACCTAGAGTTTTTACTGTGGGAGATTAGATGAGCTAGAGTTTTTACTGTGGGAGATTGAGCAAGAGTGTGGAAGAGTGGTGATTGTTGTAGGGCCAGGGTTAGGAGAGATGTCACCAGCAGCAAACAGTAGTAGGAGTGTGAGTGAGAGAAGGTGAGAGTGAGATTTGTGGGAGCAGTTATGATTGGAGACAGGAGAGTTAGATGCGAAAGTATTTCTAATGAGACATAATAGTTTATGAGAGCACACCACAGGGAGTGTGTGAGAGAAGGGAGTGTGAGATTTGGTTAGTGTGGGGGTTATTGCTATAGGGACGTAACTGGTTCTATACTGTGGTTACAATGCAAACAGTTACAAATAAAGCCGCTTTCGTGGTCAGACAGCAAAGAACTACACAACACATTTCATGCTACTTTTTATATATAAAATAATAAAATATTTTGAATGTCATAAGATGTATGCATTTTTATCACCATGAAATATTCATCAGATATTTTACATATCAAGGCTTTTAATCAGTTTATCACTGTATACTTTTACTTGCACGGTTCATTCCAGTATCTTGTTACTCGTTAATATCACATAGTCAGCTAGACTTAGCCACAGCCACTTTTCTTATTTACTCTCTTAAGCACTTGATCCTGTTACCCAACACCTAAAACCTCTCCTAATCACATCCTATCATACTTAAATAGCACCTATCATTCACCACAGCTAAAATCAGCTTCAGTCACTGTTTTCAGTCACCATCACTAAAGTCATCGGCTTCACTAAACAAGATGTACAATTATTTGAAGCTTATTTATCAAGTACAAATTACGTTTTTTTTCTTCCTGATACAGTGTACAATTTGAATTCAGTACTTTTTAATATAAATAGAAAATTTCCCTAGCCACCAACCTAACCACTAAATGTGTTCATTAATCATTCTTCTACTCTGCATAAATTGGCAATAATTTAAACCAGAATTCCAATCCCACTGCTATACAATTCCCCAATACCATTAGAGTCTTTGATAGATCTCATTGCCATGGTTGCAGCATTGAGATTCTGTATTTTTAATGCTAAAAATGGGTAGTAACTAGAAATCAGAATATCTGTCCTCTGATGACTGGCACAATATGTCAAAGCAGTCTATAATAATCCAATAGCAAATTGGCACATTATGCCAAACTGATACTTTGATGCTTTATATAATTATTTTCAGGTGTGTTGGGGGAAATGCATTAATATACTGATGTATATTGCACGTGCATAACAAGCTGTGATGCTTAACTATTCATTATTAAATCATAGTTGAATAAATACACTTTTCTAAAACATGAAATCACAAAAAACACGGCATCATAGTTTTGATACGGATTTAGGGTCAGACTAGTGGAACTCACAAATGCGAGCGTTATATAGCGCTTTAACAAAAGTGAGGGCAATCTATACTACTTATATTTTTCACTAGTTTTACAAGTCCATGGTTAATTTATATTGTGCAAGCAGTAGTATAATGTGTGCTTCAATTTTCATTTTGGGATAGTGCAGGTACCTTCTTTCTCTCAGAAAACAGATATATATGAGGGCCCAATAAAATCTATGTTTTATAACACTATGGTTCAATGGAGCTCAGCTAAATTAATCAGCTGCTTAGTAAACATGTTTATTTGTCTAAGAGAGAGTGTCCCTGTTGCAGTAAGGCGTGATGTACCTTTAAGGAGGCCTAGAATATTACTTATGCCGTAATTGTAGTAGTTTTTATAAGCTCTCTGCACCATGATGGTGCTTGTGTATGGAGGGTTTGATTACCTCTTATTCTGCACGCTTGTTTCTTGCATATTCTGGTATTGATTTTTGGCTTCCCCTGACTTTTCTGTATTTACCCCTTGGTTTGGACTGACTTGGTACTTGACTTTAGCTTGTTTTTGGACTCTGCATTTATTTAATGATTTTGTACTACTTTTCCCTTTGAGGATTTGACCTAGACTGCTTGAATTTTCCTTTTTCCTTTGGAATCCTCTGCTATAAGAAGATCTACATTTAAGCCATATATACAAGCTTGACATTGTGTGGATAGCAAGACTACACTTTTATTAAGATATGGTTTCTTTTGATATTTAGATTTATAGAATTACAGTCGCATTCTGGTATTCATTCTTTTTCTTATAGCTGCTGTTTAAAGTACTAGAGAAAGTTCAGCTACTAAGTTTAGTCTTATTGCTATCTTACTGCTAGCTTCTGTTTGGTTATGGTGTTTAACTTGCAGTGTCCCCGTAAGGGTTTGTGGTGAGTTGGGCCTCTCAGCCATTTATTCCAGGTTGTTATATTTTGAGACAACAGTATTCCATCTGATGCTGGTCACAGAAAGCGCTTCCCTTGCTGAAGGGAACACAGGCACTAAAAACAGAAAAGGCTGGTAATTCCTTTGCGCTAAAGTTAGCACTCCTGGACCCATCTTTAACATAGGGGAAAACACAATGCACCCTTTGCTATCAGCAGCACTAAACTGCCTCTAAGCACAGCCCTGGACTTTGGCTGCTTTCACAGCACTAAGTTTAGAACCCCCCAGACTTTCACAGCAGCCTTGCAGGTAAACAGTGTGGTCCCTACCTTGCACTGGTACCATTTTAGAACGATAACAGGAACTCAAACCACAGTTCTTAGTAGATGTGTTAGTCAAGAGACTTGAAATGCAATCATATATAAATGTTCATATTCACTATTGTAATCATAAATTATATTTTTGATATTTTCATTTTTGGAGATTTGATTTGAGCAATAATTCAACTTTATTATTATTATCATTATTATTATTATTATTATTGTTTATTGAATTCTCATATATACAACATTTCCATCAATAATGGTCAAGTTTCATTAAAGAAAACTAATACATATAGCAATACAAAATATTCACTAATATACTACTAATAAAAAACGCAAACTCAACTAATACCCCTGAACCTGTAATTCCTGTAAGGTTTTAGATTGTCTAAATGTACATATGATCTGTTTTTGAAAGCTATTTTTTGTCTTGGAATTTATATTTCCTTTTTGTTTAAAAACCTTTTAATCTGCCCTTCTCAAAATATTTCTGGATCATATTGCTCAAAAATAAAAAATGTAGTTATTTTTTTTTTTTTATTTTAATATATTTTTTTATTGAGGTTTTAACAATATACATAAATCATAATAGCTACAGCTCAACACTGCATTGAACAATTAGGTTATAAAACAAGATGGAGAGATAAATCTCCAAAAACAAACAGTATGGACCAACAGTATATGTATCATAGGCGACATATTGGTACGTATTAACATGAGAAATCAATTTTCAATCTATGCAGCAGAGTGAACTTGAGCAAATAGATTGCAAATGAAAAATTAATTGCCAAGGATTCTAAGTCTAACCCTAAAAGGTTCTTTAAGTACATAAATAGCAAAAAATCTAAGAAGGATAATATAGGTACATTAAAATGTGTGGAGGGTAGCATGATAAATAATGACAGGGAGAAGGCTGAGGTACTAAACCAGTTTTTTTCTTCAGTATACACAAGAGAGGAACCATTGAATGATACTTTGGAACAGAATAGAACATGCCAGTCCATACCACTAATTGGGTTTTGTTTAGAGGATATCAGGAAAAAACTAAAAAATATTAAGGTAAATAAAACTCCAGGCCCAGATGGAATACACCCAAGGGTGTTAAGTGAACTTAGCACTGTTATAGACAAACCTTTACTCTTAATTTTTCAAGACTCATTATCCTCAGGCATGGTACCCCAGGATTGGCGTAAAGCTGATGTGGTGCCACTCTTCAAAAAGGGAAGCAGGGATGATCCAGGAAGCTATAGACCAGTTAGTCTGACATCAATAGTGGGGAAGATATTTGAAGGGATTATAAGGGATTATATTGATGAGCATATTCGTGTAAACAAGATTATGAGTTCTAATCAGCATGGCTTTAGGAGAAATAGATCATGTCAAACTAATCTAATTAGATTCTACGAGGAAGTAAGTAAAAATATAGATAAAGGGGAATCAGTTGATGTGATATACTTAGATTTTGCAAAGGCATTTGATACAGTGCCACATGAGAGATTAATGCACAAAATTAAGGGACTGGGAATAGCTGAAAATGTTAGCTCATGGATAAATAACTGGATAAAAGATAGGGAGCAACGAGTAGCAGTAAATGGATCATACTCAGATTGGACAAAGGTAATCAGTGGCGTCCCCCAGGGATCAGTACTGGGCCCTGTTCTTTTTAATATTTTTATAAATGACTTGGAGCAAGGATTAAATAGCGACATCTCTATTTTTGCAGATGATACTAAGTTAAGTAAGGTCATTAGGTCAGAGCAGGATGAACTCTCTTTGCAAAGGGATTTGCTAAAATTAGAACTATGGGCAAGTGAATGGAAAATGAGATTTAATACGGAAAAATGTAAGGTTCTACATTTTGGAAGTAAAAATAAGCAGGCTATGTATTTTTTAAATGGGACAAGACTTAGCCAAACACAGGAGGAAAGGGATTTGGGAGTAGTAATAGATAACAAGCTAAAGATGAGTGCACAATGCAGGGCAGCGGCTTCAAAGGCTAATAAGATACTAGCATGTATTAAAAGAGGCATTGATTCAAGGGAGGAAAGCATAATTCTGTCATTATATAAAGCCCTGGTAAGACCTCACCTTGAGTTTGGAGTGCAGATATTGCAGAACTAGAAAAAGTTCAGAGAAGGGCCACAAAGCTAATAAGGTGATTGGAGAAATTAACCTATGAGGAGAGGCTAGCCAAACTGGGTCTGTTCTCTTTAGAAAAAAGGCGCTTGAGAGGTGACATGATTACTTTATATAAATATATTCAAGGCCCATATACAGAGATGGCAGAAGCTCTGTTTATTCCAAGAAAATTGTTTCTGACAAGAGGTCATAATTTAAGGTTGGAGGAAAGGAGATTTAATCTCCTGCAACGGAAACGTTTTTTTCACTGTAAGAGCAATAAAATTGTGGAACTCATTACCAAAGGAGGTAGTGAATGCCAATACCATAGATACATTTAAAAATAGTCTGGATAAATTTCTGTATATAAACAAAATTCATGGATATGATTGCTAGTATTAAATGGGTCACATTTTAATGGGGTTATTTAAGCTTAACTGGAGCTTTTTGTAAGTATTTTAGATTTGTATAGGTTGAACTCGATGGACTTCAGTCTTTTTTCAACCTTATCTACTATGTTACTATGTTACACCATAGGCAAAGTTACAAAGTAAGATTATGGACAATGTGTTACACAATATTGAGTTGTAATATTAGTGACCTCATTTTTAAATTATGGTAGGTTATGTTAGCTAAAGCTCAGGTATAATGAATATTATTAAAAATAATGAAAAAGGCTTACAAATTAGCAGATCAATGAGAACCCATCGTGTGATTTCTGAGGAACAATAGTTAATATACGGTTTCCTCATGAAAAATTTAATTTGTATAGACAGTGAGCTTAGCTAGTGAGCAGAAAATGGGAGAGGGGATGCAGCGGGCAAGAGCCACTCAAAATATGGTAAGGGGGGAGGATGGGGATGGGGGGGCGGAGCTAGTTAGAATGTTACACTAATGGCTGAGTTTAGGCCTGAGAGATATTTTAGTTACGTTAAAAGTAGGGGTAAAGAGCTATGCTTATATTGAGACAACTATTGGGTAGGCATATGTGATAGACCTATGAGTGAGTCTATAAAGAGTTCTAGACTGCAAAATGATAACTAGTGTCTCCATACCAGTTGATTTAGATATCGTAGCTTCAGGAGCAAAAGTGCAGCTTTCCTAGATATTATAGTATGGTTTCCATAAGGATAATAGGGGTTTAATCTAGGATTATGCGTGCAGCTAAGGTTCTAAATACTTTACACTTGAGGCATAATATTGTAATGTAATAGCATAATATAATTAGCATAAGAGGGGTTCAACAGAACCTCTTAAGATATCTAGAACATCGTTATCACATATGAGCTAGGGGCTAGCAGAGAAAACAGTGGTATAACATCAACATGAAAAGTGTGGCAGAATTATTTGAAATAGATAAGTCAGCAAATGTCATTTGGTAAAAATTTAGTTATTTTATTTTGCAGTTCCAGGCATTTTGTTACTTTTGGATCTTTTCAGCAATCAAAAAGTAAACATCTAGCCACTAGAATTACTACATTTACAAATTAACGCCTAGATTACGAGTTTTGCGTTAGAGGCTGTGCGGTGCTAAGAGCCTCTAACGCAAAACTCGTAATCTAGGCATTAATTTGTAAATGTAGTAATTCTAGTGGCTCACCGCTCACTTACAGACATCGGTGGTATTACGGGTTTTTACAAACCCGGCGTTAACGGCAAAAAAGTGAGCGAAGAGCAAAATTTTGCTCCACATCTCACCTCAATACCAGCGCTGCTTACATTAACGGTGAGCTGTTAAAACGTGCTCGTGCACGTTTTCCCCATAGCAATCAATGAGGAGAGCCGGCTGAAAAAAAACCTAACACCTGCAAAAAGCATTGTAAAGCTCCTAACGCAGCCCCATTGATTCCTATGGGAAAATACATTTATGTCTACACCTAACACCCTAACATGAACCCTGAGTCTAAACACCCCTAATCTTACACTTATTAACCCCTAATCTGCTGCCCCCGACATCGCTGACACCTACATTATATTATTAACCCCTAATCTGCCGCTCCGGACACCGCCAGCACCTACATTATACTTATGACCCCCTAATCTGCTGCCCCCAACCTCGCCGACCCCTGCATTATATTTATTAACCCCTAATCTGCCGCCCCCAATGTCGCCGCAACCTAACTACACTTATTAACCCTTAATCGCCAGACACTATAATAAACATATTAACCCCTAAACCTAAGTCTAACCCTACCCCCCCTAACTTAAATATAATTTAAATAAATCTAAATAAAATTACTATCATTAACTAAATAATTCCTATTTAAAACTAAATTCTTACCTATAAAATAAACCCTAAGCTAGCTACAATATAAAAGAAGAAAGGACGCTAGAGGTCCCGAAACGTCACTAAATAAATTTATCACCTTGATGTCAAAAGTCCAGTGAGTGCTTCATTCTGTTCTTTGCTATATATCTCTGTAAAAAGCATTACTGGGCTAAAAGAAAGCTGCACCCAGGTGGTAAATCGCCATAGCTAACAATAGTATTGAGCCAGTTGTTCGTTCCTGTGAGTGCACTTCTCTCTGTATGTATTTAGTCTCCCTATGGGAAAAAGGGGAAACCAGACGTGGACTCCTTGCTCAGTGTGCTTAGAGGAATATGGCTACACCTCACTGACGAGGCCCAATGAAGGCCGAAACGATCGTCTGGGGTTGCTGTGTTCCTTGTTCAGAGAGGAATTGCCTGGTATTTCGGCGCTGGACTGACCGTAATAGGCGGGATCAGACTGATATACTACAGGAAAGTTCTTCTCTGTGAAAAGCATTACTGGGCTAAAAGAAAGCTGCACCCAGGTGGTAAATCGCCATAGAACAGGCTAACAATGGTATTGAGCCAGTTGTTCGTTCCTGTGAGTGTGCTTCTCTCTATGTGTATTTAGTCTCCTTATGGGAAAAGGGGAAACCAGACATGGACTCCTTGCTCAGTGTGCTTAGAGGAATATGGCTACACCTCACTGATGAGGCCCAATGAAGGCCAAAATGATCGTCTGGGGTTGCTCTGTTCCTTGTTCAGAGAGGAATTGCCTGGTATTTTGGCGCTGGACTGACCGTAATAGGTGGGATCAGACTGATATACTACAGGAAAGTTCTTCTCTGTGAAAAGCATTAATGGGCTAAAAGAAGCTGCACCCAGGTGGTAAATCGCCATAGAAAAGGCTAACAGTGGTATTGAGCCAGTTGTTCGTTCCTGTGAGTGCGCTTCTCTCTATGTGTGTATATATATATATATATATATAAATCCTATATTATAAAAGGCCAGGTATGTTTGTCTGATGCAGTAATGTGCAGTAGAGACTGCAGCATGAGACAAACATACCTGGCCATAAGGAAGGATCAGTCAGTGAGGATAAGACATCAGTGATGGGGGCGTGAGGGGGGCCGTGACGGGTGTGAGAGTTGGACCGTAGAGGGAGGTGGGAGAGGGGGGGCGGGTGGGACCTCTGCACTACAGAAAAAAAAAGTTGAGAGTGGCAGGGAAGGGGAAGGAGGGAGGGAAAGGAGATCCAATTGGATGGGGATTCACATTTGTAACGAAATGAATGCACAAGCCTACAATTTTCTAATTTACTTCTATTATAACATTTTCTTCAATCTCTTGGTATCTTTGTTAAGGGGATAGTTTAGTCAAAATTAAACTTTCATGATTCAGATAGAGCATGCGATTTTAAGCAACTTTCTAATTTACTCATTATCAATTTTTGTTCATCTCTTGGTATCTTTAATTAAAAAAACAAGAATATAAGCTTAGGAGATGGTCCATTTTTGGTTCAGACCTGGGTAGCACTTTCTGATTGATGTATAAATGTAGCCACCAATTAGCAAGCGCTACCCAGGTCCTGAACCAAAAATGGGCTGACTCCTAAGCTTACATTCAAATAAAGATACAAAGAGAACGTGAACATTTTTTTGATAATAGGAGTAAATTAGAAAGTTGTTTACAATGGCATGGTCTATATGAATCATGGAAGTTTGAATAGACTATCCCTTTAAATGAACAGCAATGCACTACAGGGAGCTAGCTTATCAAACTGCATGAGCCAATGGTAAGATGCATATATCTGCAACCACCAATCAGCAGCCAGCAGTAGTGCTTTGCTGCTCCTGAACCTACCAAGGCATTTTTTTTCAACAAAGGATATTAAAAGAACAAAGCAAATTAGCTAATAGAAGTAAATTGGAAAATCGTGAAAGAAAAATGTTGTGTTTCATGTTCCTTTAAAAGTAAAGTTTTATAGTTAGCAGAATTTTAAGACTGCATTTATCTACTAGCCAAATTTTTAATCAAATGTATATGTAAAAGCTTGCTAGTCTAAACGTCTCACCCTATTAACCTTTTCCCGCTGTTATGCTGTTGTATTCCGTCACAACGGCGCTGGGCTTTAAAGCCGTTATGACGGAATACAATGTCATAGCCAATGGCTGTCCTGAAGCCAACTGCGCTTGCAGAATTTTATCGCGGTCTGGAGGGCGTTCCTAGCATCATAGGGACGCCCCCCAGACCCGATCCCATAATTGAAATCTCGCGTGATTTCAATTTGTTTACATCGGAACTTTCTTCCTATGTAGACTTTATAACCCAGTCACAAAAGGGTTAATAAAGTATCTAGAAAATAAGAAGAATTTAGCACTATGATACCTTATGAAGTAAATACAAGACTTGCATATGCCATATGGTGTTTGCAATAATATAGTTAGGACACAAGCAAAGAGTTCACTGTTGAAAGACAATGGATGATTTAATAAACATTCACAAGTTCTCGCTACAATTATCTATATGATACTGAAAAATGTTGCAAAAAACTATTTTTGCCAATAAAGTTTTTTTGTTTTTTGTATAAACCCATTGCCTGCCAAAATATATATTGCTGTCTCTTGTGGTATTTAAAGGGGCATTGTAATGCATAAACAACATACTCTATTCTGTCAGCAAATATCAATTTAGTTTGCTTGACCCTAGTGCTTTAAAGCAAATAGCATTAGTCCTGCTTTTCGATCTACATGCCTTAAAGTTTCTGAGTAGGACACAGCTAGTGATTGTTGGAGTTGTACAACTACCACCATGGGTGCCCGCATACATTTTTCCGGGAGGGTGGACAAAAAATAGAATTACCCTATTAATATCAGTGGTAACATCTGAATCATTGTACGCATGAGCTGCAAATATATTTTTATAAACATGGTAGCTCATTGGTGTCAAAAGAGTGACTCAAGTGCTAATACTTAGATATAAGGCCCTTCTCAAATATAATTTGAAAATCTTGGAGCAGCCCCAAACACAATTTTTGGAGCTGCAATATGTACATATACTGTGTGTTTGTGTGTGTATATATATATATATATATATATATATATATATATATATATATATATACAGGGAGTGCAGAATTATTAGGCAAATGAGTATTTTGACCACATCATCCTCTTTATGCATGTTGTCTTACTCCAAGCTGTATAGGCTCGAAAGCCTACTACCAATTAAGCATATTAGGTGATGTGCATCTCTGTAATGAGAAGGGGTGTGGTCTAATGACATCAACACCCTATATCAGGTGTGCATAATTATTAGGCAACTTCCTTTCCTTTGGCAAAATGGGTCTAAAGAAGGACTTGACAGGCTCAGAAAAGTCAAAAATAGTGAGATATCTTGCAGAGGGATGCAGCACTCTTAAAATTGCAAAGCTTCTGAAGCGTGATCATCGAACAATCAAGCGTTTCATTCAAAATAGTCAACAGGGTCGCAAGAAGCGTGTGGAAAAACCAAGGCGCAAAATAACTGCCCATGAACTGAGAAAAGTCAAGCGTGCAGCTGCCAAGATGCCACTTGCCACTAGTTTGGCCATATTTCAGAGCTGCAACATCACTGGAGTGCACAAAAGCACAAGGTGTGCAATACTCAGAGACATGGCCAAGGTAAGAAAGGCTGAAAGACGACCACCACTGAACAAGACACACAAGCTGAAACGTCAAGACTGGGCCAAGAAATATCTCAAGACTGATTTTTCTAAGGTTTTATGGACTGATGAAATGAGAGTGAGTCTTGATGGGCCAGATGGATGGGCCCGTGGCTGGATTGGTAAAGGGCAGAGAGCTCCAGTCCGACTCAGACGCCAGCAAGGTGGAGGTGGAGTACTGGTTTGGGCTGGTATCATCAAAGATGAGCTTGTGGGGCCTTTTCGGGTTGAGGATGGAGTCAAGCTCAACTCCTAGTCCTAATGCCAGTTTCTGGAAGACACCTTCTTCAAGCAGTGGTACAGGAAGAAGTCTGCATCCTTCAAGAAAAACATGATTTTCATGCAGGACAATGCTCCATCACACGCGTCCAAGTACTCCACAGCGTGGCTGGCAAGAAAGGGTATAAAATAAGAAAATCTAATGACATGGCCTCCTTGTTCACCTGATCTGAACCCCATTGAGAACCTGTGGTCCATCATCAAATGTGAGATTTACAAGGAGGGAAAACAGTACAGCTCTCTGAACAGTGTCTGGGAGGCTGTGGTTGCTGCTGCACGCAATGTTGATGGTGAACAGATCAAAACACTGACAGAATCCATGGATGGCAGGCTTTTGAGTGTCCTTGCAAAGAAAGGTGGCTATATTGGTCACTGATTTGTTTTTGTTTTGTTTTTGAATGTCAGAAATGTATATTTGTGAATGTTGAGATGTTATATTGGTTTCACTGGTAAAAATAAATAATTGAAATGGGTATATATTTGTTTTTTGTTAAGTTGCCTAATAATTATGCACAGTAATAGTCACCTGCACACACAGATATCCCCTTAAAATAGCTATAACTAAAAACAAACTAAAAACTACTTCCAAAACTATTCAGCTTTGATATTAATGAGTTTTTTGGGTTCATTGAGAACATGGTTGATGTTCAATAATAAAATTAATCCTCAAAAATATAACTTGCCTAATAATTCTGCACTCCCTGTATATATATAGTAGTGTAGGTAGAATGTAACCACACAGGAGAGGAGTAGTAACAAGCGTTGCTCTAATATATGCGCTAGTCAGATGTTGGGAGGAAATGTAAGACAGCTATTATGGACAAATACTTTACTAGAAAATCAATCCTAGTTAACTAAAAGAAATACAAAAC
Organism: Bombina bombina; assembly: GCF_027579735.1. Lineage (NCBI taxonomy): Eukaryota > Metazoa > Chordata > Amphibia > Anura > Bombinatoridae > Bombina > Bombina bombina. Next base: position 310,091,234 of record NC_069505.1, on the reverse strand, counting down.
ATAGGGTTAACAGCGCTTACAGATCCTCATAAATCGGTAATACAATAAAAAAATGAGTCTCTTATGAGAAATAGAGTCCTTAAATATAGTGTAGTAGTATGGATTCTAGTGTTGTGGATATAGAAAAAATACCTTTACCAAAAATTACCCCAATCTGATGAGGTAAGTGTGCCACACTGGAGGGTATATCAGATGATGAGTTGAGCCTGGTTAGTATTTCATTTAGTTTCGTCAGCCTCTTGGAGTAGAAGGTGATGTAGTTCCTTCTGTAATGGTCTCCCAAAACTTCCTATGCAGGTATGCTTGGAGTTTTATCTGTGGTCTTGGTATGAACTTTCTTGTCCGAAGGTATACCCAGAAAAACAAGAAAGAATATATAGTATAATACCGTTTTTATTTATATTAAAACTTTAAGGTAAGCATACATCACACTCACATTTTCTGTCCTCAAATATTATGAGGTATTTTCACAGCATATAAAATAAAAGGTGATCACTTGTCAGATTCACCAGATGTTCTATCCCATGCAATTCAGAAGTGTATAGTGAGTCAAATCCCGTGTATTGATCTCTTCAAGCCAACAGGTTTAAAACAATTTCAATTGTTTGTTATGGTACACGTAAAAATAAAATAAAACAATAAAACCATAAATAGATGAAAGACAAGGTAATTTTAAAAAGGATTTAAAATCACTCGAAGTAAGTCTATAGATACCCTGACGCGTTTCAAAGGTTTGCTGTTATCCTTCTTCAGAGGGGTTGATAATTCTGTTCCGTTAGCTTCTCTATTTAAACTGTTGGGCGGTGGCACGCCCTCAGATTTTGATTGGCGGTCGGGAAACATGTGACCTGACGTTATGTTGTCAGGCGTATGGTTCATAAGTGTAATAAAAATATGTTGTGTGGCGCATATTACTGTTCCCTTTTCATGTTTGCATTTTTTTGTATCTGTACGTAATGTTTCTGTGCTATTGCAACACTCAACGTTCTTATTCGTTTATTGTTTGTATTTGGAGACCAGCTTGCGACGTATTACGTTAGCGTCATCACGTGATCCGATACTCCCTTTTAATGATGCCTTATGGGAGTTGTAGTTCTGTTATTAAAAAACAAAGTCTTAATGATAATTAGTAAGTATATGTATATCGGTTTTCAATTCTTATATATATCCACCTATTCTGAATGACATTGGTTATATGTGTAGATATGTCAGCCTAAATCGCCATGCATCTCTGTATAATATACTTTAGAGACAGGCAAAATTAGTAAACAATGAATTTGTATTTCTATATTTTATACTCTCAAATAAAATGATAAATGTTATATCAATTGTAAAGAATATACATTCCTCTGCTACACCTTTTTGAGCACTGAGTTAGACAAGAAGCATACGATTTAATACAGATAGAACCATTTAGATCCTATATTTTGTATATTGAGGTCCCATCTCTGCTTACCTGTTCATCCATATACAAACAATTTAGAGGATAATAGATTATAGATCTTTGTATATGTGGTTCTTTGTAATAATTCAATATCTTATTTAGTATATTATTATTCTTAGTGGCTATATCTGTATATGAAACAATATATATCAAGAAAACACAGAGCTCTATAGCTTGCTTATTATGCAGTATATCTATACATATATCACAGTACAGTATCAATGTTCTATGTATGGATGTTTTTGTATTGATATAAATTTCTGTCCTATACAGTGAGTATTTAATATAGGTCTATATTCAGGAGGCACCCCTGGTTATTTGCTTTGTAGCATAGTTATGACCAAATGTTGTTGTTAAATTATAGACTCCATACATTTATTACAGTCAAATCATGGTGGTTTATAGAATTATGTATGTTGTATCTTAGCTTATTAATAGTCAGATTATCTATTATTTATATTCTCGTGTATTCGTGAACAGGTTATTGTTTGGATTACTCTTGATGACTAATATTTATGGATGACTGTGAATTAGCTAGAGGACAGATGTCTTCTGGTGTTCCCTTTCTATGTCTTTATTCAGATTGGAACATTTGTGAGTTAGTGAGAACAACTGTATAGGTGGGATTTCTATTCCTTATTGTTCTAAGTATGTGGCTATATCTGTCTTTGTTTAGACCTTTTGGAGTCATGGTCCCTAGCTTGTGGATCCATTGTGTCTCCCTGCATCTAAGATGTAGTTCTTTACTGATGCCATCAGGTGGTTCTCTGATGTGTTCTAATATGGTACCTTTCAGGCATGTAGGATCACGATTGTGTTTCAGTCTGAAATGATTAGATAGACTGTGTTTTTGAGACCATTTTCTATGTTCCTAATGTGTTCTAGTAATCTTATTTTGTAAGGCCTTGTAGTACGCCCTACATATTGGAGTTTGCAATCACATTCTAGTAGGTATACTACGTGATCTGTTTTGCAATTAGTGAGAAATTCGAGCTCCCAATATTTAGTTTGTTTCTACTGTAATGGTGTTTGCATGATTCGCAATTTAATCGGTTGCATTTAAAAAAAACTTTGTTTTGTTCTGTAGCCAGTTAGTAGTTTTAGTTGGTTCTTTTATTAATTTGAGTTTGCTTGGTGCAATAGTGGCTCTTAAATTCATACCTTTTCTAAATATTAGTTTAGGATTCATTTTGGTGACCTCATTTGGGAAAGTGTCTTTCTTGAGGATATGCCAGTGTTTGTTTAAGATGGACTTTATTATAGGTTGTTAACATTAATGGAGCATCTTCTTGTTTATTGATTTTTTTCTTTGTATTTTTTAACATAGTTTCTCTATCCATTGTTTTAACTTTATTGTAGGCTTTCTTTACATTGTCTATCTTGTAGCCTTTACTAAGAAGTTTGCATTCTAAGATTTTGGCCTCTTTAAGAAAGTAATCTTCCTTCGAGCAGTTCCTTTTAATCTGTTGGAACTGTCCATAGGGGATGCTTTGTATCCATGCTGGATGGTGGCTGCTGTGGTCATCTAGGTAGCTATTGCTGTCTGTGGCTTTACTAAATAATTTGGTTTGGACAATGTTATTTTCTTGATATAAGATTAGATCTAAAAATTCAATCTCCACATAATTCATTTTATCCATAAATGATAGATTGAAATTGTTGGTGTTTATATATTTTAGAAATTCTTTCATTATGTTTATGTTATCACCTTCCCAAATTATTATGTTGTCATCGATGAAACGATGGAAGGTCTTAATGTTGTTGGCATAGGGATTATTGTTCCATATATATTTATCTTCCCACATGCCCATATATAGGTTGGCATAGCTAGAGGCGAATTTCGCCCCCATAGCTGTGCCCCCTATTTGTAGGAAGTAGTCATCTTGGAATTTAAAATAGGTCTTCTCTAGTATAAATTTGGCAGAATCTTTGATTAAATAAATTTTATTTATTTATAGGTTAGTGAGTTTGGTCAGCCAATATTCTAATGCGTCAATTCCTTTAGTGTGGGGAATGTTAGTATACAGGGAGCTAACGTCTAAAGTTAGCCAACAAAAATTGTCTTTCCATTTGGTGCCTACTAGTTTACTTATGGTATCAGGGGTGTCTCTGATGTGTGATTTGAGTTTGGGTACCAGGTGTTGTAGGTAAGAATCTATGAATTCTGATAGTTTTGTAGTTAGAGAGCCTATTCCGGAGATGATAGGTCTTCCGGGAGGGTTAATATTTGTTTTGTGAATTTTGGGCATATGATAGAAGACAGCTGTTTTAGGGGTACTAATAGATAAAAATTTTAACTCATTATTATTTATAATGTTGTCGTGTTTGGCTTTATCCAGATGGTTGTTGTACTCTTTAAGGAAGGTGTCCGTGGGGTCCTGTTTCAGTTGTTTATAAGTATTAGCATCCCCTAGTAACCTCATTGCTTCTTTAATGTACTCTGTTCTGTCCTGGATAATTATTCCTCCTCCCTTATCCGCCTCTCTTATGACGATATCATTATTTTCTTTGATCTGTTTTAGAATGGCTTTTTCTCTTTTTGTGAGGTTATCATTAGTAATTTTATATGTTTCACACATCTTATGGAGATCTTCCTGGACTAGTTTTTCAAAAACTGATATATAGTTACCCTTAGATTGTGTAGGGAAAAATGTAGATATAGGTTTGAAGTTAGAGTTTGGGGGATATTTCACTATAGATCTAGTAGCGGTTGATATGGTATCCCTATTTATTTGGGTATTGTTTTCCATTAGAAGTGATTCTAGATTGATTAGCATTTCTAGGTCATAGTCATCTAGTGAATTTGGATTTATTGTGTCTAGATTTGTTATTCTCTCTTTTTGTGCTTTTGAAAATGTCTCTTAAGTGTCAATTTCCTAATGTATTTATGGAAATCGATAAAGAGATTAAAAGAGTTTGGACCTCTAGTAGGTGCAAATGCTAGTCCTTTTTTCAAAAGATCTAGTTCTGCAGTTGATAAGATTTTTTTAGTTGAAAGGTTAAATATTTTTACTTCTGAGTTAGTATCTTTGAATTCTGTATCTACAATTTTGTGGACTTTATTCTTTTTTGATTGTATTCTTCTTCCGGCTCTACATCCCCTTCTCCTACCTCTTCTCTTCTCCTTTTTTGTTGGTTTGTTTTTTTCCTCCAGTGAGGGGTATTCATACCCTCTTCCTGGGGACGGGGAAGTAATGGCTCCCTGTAGTGTTGGGTGTTGTGTTGATATTGGTGATTGTATGTTTGATGTGGATGGTGATTGTATGTCTGATATGGATGATGGGGTAGGTAAGTGGGTATCTGTGTCTCTTGGTGATCTGGTAATTTGTGTTCGTATCTCCTTTGGTGGAACGTATGACTGTTTGAGTGATTTATGTTTATGTGTGGCGGGTGTGGTGATGGACGATGCCCTAAAAAATGTGTATTATGATAAGAATAGTTTTTTTGTCCATTATGGTGTAACCTATGATTATAGGTATCTTTAAAGTTTCTTTTTGGTGCTTTGTATGGTAGATGTTTGTAAGGTTTAATCTTATATGGTGTATTATATACCTCTTTTTGTGGGTTGTTATTCTCTGGGTAATTGAGTGAAAAACTAGGTGAATATATCTCTTCAAAATTTTCCTCATCTTGGGTTCCCTTAGATTCTGGTTCTTTTTCAGTACTATATATATGCAGTATATACACACACACAACACATAGGAAGTCTGGCAGTCTCTTGCAAGCACACAGTTAGATTAAAAACAAAATTGTTAGAGCTAAATACAGCATTTGGGCAAAAGGTGATAGCCCAGGACCACGTCTAGGTTTCTTCCCTGGGTCACTACAGCAATAAAATGCATGTCTTCAACCAAATTCACTAAGATACAAACAAGGGTGACACAGGCCTTTAGTAATTTCCCTAGACACATACAAAACACAAAAATGAACTGCACTTTTAAACCAGACCTGGTACACATCCCATGACCCTGCACACTCACCAGAAGTCACGGACAACTGCATTGCTATTAGTGATATTAATAAAAGATAGAAATCTGTCACTCTCTTGCAAGCACACAGCTAAATTTAATGGAAGAGTTAGTTTTAATCTAGCTGTGTACTGATTAGTTTGCCTGACTTTTTACTCAGAGCAAAATTTCAGGGGGGCCCATACCACTCCAGACCCTCATGACTACCACTCTTGATTAGCCAACCAGCCATGTCCTTCTCAGGCTTTAGTCAGATATTACCCTTTTTGTAGTGGGGTAAAAACATAAGGCTAGATTATGAGTCTTGCGTTATGAGTAAAAAAGCAGCGTTAAGCTTTTTCACTACCGCTGGTATTACGAGTCTTGCAGATTTAGGGGCACCACACTTTTTTGGCCTTACAGCAAATTGCGTATAGTTTTTTTTCTATGCGACTTCCATAGCGCCGGTATTATGAGCTTGTCCTGGGAGGCCAAAAAGTGAGCAGTACACCCTATCCCGCAAGATTTGTAACAAATTCTAAAGTCAGTAGTTATGAGTTTTACACTACAAAGCTATAGCATAAAACTCATAACTAAAGTGCTAAAAAGTACACTAACACCCATAAACTACCTATTAACCCCTAAACCGAAGCCCTCCCACATCACAAACACTATAATAAAATTATTAACCCCTAATCTGCGGCTCCGGACATCGCCGCCACTATAATAAACATATTAACCCCTAAACCGCTGTACTCCCTTCTCGAAAACATTCGTTAAATATTATTAACCCCTAATCTGCAGTCCCTAACATCGCCGCCACCTATCTACATTTATTAACCCCTAATCTGCCGCCCCCAATGTCGCCGCCACTATACTATATTTATTAACCCCTAAACCTAAGTCTAACCCTAACCCTAACACCCCCTAACTTAAATATAATTAAAAGAAATCTAAATAAAACCTACAATTAATAACTAAATAATTCCTATTTAAAATAAATACAAATTTATCTGTAAAATAAAACCTAACCTAAGTTACACTAACACCTAACACTACACTACAATTAAATAAATTACCTAAATTAAATACAATTAAATAAGTTAAATACAATTAGCTAAAATTACCAAAAAACAAACACTAAATTACAGAAAAAACAAAACAAATTACAAGATCTTTAAACTAATTACACCTAATAATAAAAAAAAACCCTAGCCTAAACTAAACTATCAATAGCCTTTAAAAGGGCCTTTTGCGGGGCATTGAAAAAAAAAAATACAAACAACCCCCCCAACAGTAAAACCCACCACCCACACAACCAACTCCCCAAATAAAAGCCTGACTAAAAAAACCTAAGCTCCCTATTGCCCTGGCATTTACCTCTATTGCGGCCCAAAGCCCTAACCTAAAAATGAAACCCACCCAATAAACCCTTAAAAAAAACCTAACACTAACCCCTGAAGATCCACTTACAGTTTTGAAGATCCGACATCCAACCTCAATGAAGCCGGGTGAAGTCCTCAATGATGCCGGGAGAAGTCTTCATCCAGACGGCATCTTCTATCTTCATCCATCCGGCGCTGAGCTGGTCCATCTTCAAGACATCCGACGCGGAGCATCCTCTTCTTCCGACGACTACCTGATGAATGAAGGTTCCTTTAAATTACGTCATCCAAGATGACGTCCCTTAGATTTCAGATTGTCTGATAGAATTCTATCAGCCAATCGGAATTAAGGTTGAAAAAATCCTATTGGCTTTATTGGGTGGGTTTTATTTTTAGGTTAGGACGTTGGGCCGCAATAGAGCTAATTGACCTCTTAAGGGCAATGCCCATCCAAATGCCCTTTTTTTTAGTTAGGGTTTTATTTGGGGGGTTGGTTGTGTGGGTGGTGGGTTTTTTTGGGGGCAATGCCCCGCAAAAGGTCCTTTTAAGGGCTATTGGTAGTATAGTTTAGGCTAGGTTTTTTTTTTATTTTGGGTGGGGTTTTTTATTTTGATAGGGCTATTAGATTAGGTATAATTAGTTTAAAGATCTTGTAATTTGTTTTTGTTCTTCTGTAATTTAGTGGGTTTTTTTTTTTGTAATTTAGCTAATTGTATTTAATTTATTTAATTGTATTTAATTTAGGTAATTTATTTAATTGTAGTGTAGTGTTAGGTGTTAGTGTAACTTATGTTAGGTTTTATTTTACAGGTAAATTTGTATTTATTTTAGCTAGGTAGTTATTAAATAGTTAATAACTATTTACTAACTATTCTACCTAGTTAAAATAAATCAAACTTGCCTGTAAAATAAAAATAAAACCTAAGCTAGCTGCAATGTAACTATTAGTTATATTGTAGCTAGCTTAGGGTTTATTTTACAGGTAAGTATTTAGTTTTAAATAGGAATAATTTAGGTAATGATAGTAATTTCATTTAGATTTATTTAAATGTTATTTAAATTAGGGGGTGTCAGGGTTAGACTTAGACTTAGGTTTAGGGGTTAATAAATTTAGAATAGTGGCAGCAACGTTGGGGACGTCAGATTAGGGGTTAATAAATGTAGGTAGGTTGCGGTGACATTGGGGAGGGAGATTAGGGATTAATAAATATAATGTAGGTGTCGGCGATGTTGGGGGCAGCAGATTAGGCGTTGATAAGTATAATGTAGGTGTCGGCGATGTCCGGAGAGGCAGATTAGGGGTTAATAAATATAATGTAGGTGTCGGCGATGTCGGGGGGGCGGCAGATTAGGGGTAAATATGTTTATTATAGTGGCAGCGATGCCCGGAGCAGCAGATTAGGGGTTAATAAATATAATGTAGGTGTTGGCGATGTTGGGGGCGGCAGTTTAGGGGTTAATAAGTGTAAGATTAGGGGTGTTTAGACTTGGGGTTCATGTTAGGGTGTTAGGTGTAAACATAAAATGTGTTTCCCCATAGGAATCGATGGGGCTGCGCTACTGAGCTTTACGCTGCTTTTTTGCAGGTGTTAGACTTTTTATCAGCCGGCTCTCCTCATTGATGACTATGGGGAAATAGTGCACGAGCACGTACAACCAGCTCACTGCTGACTTAAGCAGCGCTGGTATTGGAGTGCGGTATGGAGCACAATTTTGCTCTACGCTCACTTCTTGTCTTTTAATAGGTTTATAAAAACCTGAAATACCAGCGCTGTAGGGAAGTGAGCGGTGAGAATAACGTGCAAGTTAGTACCGCACCCCTCTTACCGCAAAACTCGTAATCTACCCAAATATTATTTAGGGTAACTAATGCAAATATTACATTCTCTAGCAAATTTGAGCATGTCATCTTTGCATCGGTATATCCCTTTAAATCAAGAGTAATCTGTGTTTTTACATGATACTAAAAACATATTATTTTGTCTAGGCAATTTCTGCCTTTTATTGAATTGGATTTTGGATCTCTGAAATGTGAAGAAAAAAACAAAACAGAAAAAAAAGGTTCTGCACGGACTGTCAGCAACCAGCACAAATGTAAAGTGTGTGCCGTAAATAATAGAACAATATCTTGACTGGTGAAATTTCCTCCAGTTAATTGATAGACTGCTGTGAATGTTAATTGTCACAAAGGAACTCCAGTAGTGGTCTTTTTCCCCATTTTAAAATCTTTATGGAGTTTAAGAGCTATTAAAGTCACTATTGCTGCCAGACAGTTTCTCATTAACTAGACTGGTGCCCTGGGTTACAGAACTGCGAACTGGAAGCAAAGCTCTGTGTCCTGTTGTTGTAAGAACTCTTGTCTCAGTGGGGAGTGCACTCAGTGCGTTACATTTCACGTTTAACCCAAAGCAATATTGCCTTTTCTTAATAAGGTCCTGTAAAAATTATTTTGAACAAATGACTACTGCAGTTCAAACCAATATATGCAAATAAATACCTAAATGGACACAAAATTCTCATTTTATTTCTGAGGCTATTTTAGCAAAAAATATAAAAATAAATCATTCTACCTATGCATTAAGGTCTGGTATAATTTTTTTTTAACCCACTACTACTAGAATGTGGATTTAAAAAAAATATAAAAAATATGTAATGTCTTGTGCATTAATATGCTGCTGTTTAAGCAGAAGAACCTGATTTTAATTTATTTTAAATGGACATTAGATCATTTTTCTTACATATGTACAGTATATCAGCAATTAAAGAGACCATATAGGGCCAGGTTACAAGTGGAGAGCTATTTAAAGCTCAACGGTTCATTGTGCTATAAGTAAGCTTTTTTCACTCGTCGGGTTGTGTTCGTATTATGAGTTGAAAGTAAACTGTTTTTGATCGCATGCTAACCCAATGAGCACAAAAAGGCGAAGTTAGAATATAGAAGTCAATGGAGAGAAAAAAACTGGAATATATATATATAGGAATATCTATTTATAAATACTTATAACATATTCTGCTATGTGCTGAACATTTGCATGTGAAATATTTACAGTAAATACATAGTTAAAACCTTTATAAAATATGAATATTGCATAAATATGAAATAAATATATGTAATAAAAATACACACATATATATATATATATATATATATATACACACATACACACACATATACATACATACATATACATATATATATATATATATATATATATATATATATATATATACACACACATACACACACACACATATACATACATACATATATATATATATATATATATATATATATTTATTTATACATGTGTATTTATGTATCTTTATGTCAAAGCCCCTTGCCGCTTTTTTTTTCTAACACCTGAGACCTCATATCTTTGAGCCCTTATAACTTTTTGTGAAATATCTTTTCCCCAATAATACATTTTTATTAGATGGTGTTATTATGAGTGTAATTTTGATGTGTTTGGTGCAACTTTTTATTTGAGTGTAAGTTAACCAGAGCTCTGAGGTTGCGGTAATCATTCTAGCATAAATTGCTCAAATTTACTTTTAACTTGTAATGCAAGCGCAATTTAACTTGAGTTCAAACAGCTGCAAAACCACAATATCGCTCACCCGTAAACAATAGCGTGCCACTCGAAATCCGCCCCTTAAAACTTTCCAGTAAGCATAGTTGGTCTTATGGAACACATTTAAGGGAAACAAATTTTATAGTACATTATCCCTTTAAGTATTGAGGATTTGGATTGTGATGAGAAAAACAGGACTAGCATATATTAACCCTTTAAGGACACAGCTTTCAGTTTGCTCAATTGTTTTATGACGGAAAAATTCCGTCATATGTCCTTAAGAGGTTAAAGGGATATTAAACAAAAAAATTGTATTTCACGATTCAGAGAGAGCATACAATTTTACACAAATTTTCAATTTACTTCTATTATCAAATTTGCCTTGTTGAATGAGCAGCAATGCACTACTGGGAAATGAACACATTGTATGAGCCAATAACATGAAGAATTAATGTACTCCTGTTAGGTTTTCGTATGCAAAACCCAATGGGAGTACGCTAATTCTTCATGTGCCTGTTACCCTTAGCCCTGTAATCTATTTTAATGCATAGCGAATAAAGTTCTATGTTTTACGACATTTATCTTTTTGCTGTTTGTTCCAGGTTGGACTTTCTGTTTGACCAGCAGCGCAATACCAGAAGCCTAAGATATAGACTTATCATTAGTCATATATTTCTCACTAGTCTGGGATTAGTGATGTCGCGAACCTAAAAATTTCGGTTCGCGAATGGCGGACTCGAACTTCCGCAAATGTTCGGAACCGGCCATTGACTTCAATAGGCAGGCGAATTTTAAAACCCACAAGGACTCTTTCTGGCCACAATAGTGATGGAAAAGTTGTTTCAAGGGGACTAACACCAGGACTGTGGCATGCCGGAGGGGGATCCATGGCAAAACTCCCACGGAAAATTACATAGTTGATGCAGAGTCTGGTTTTAACCCATAAAGGGCCTAAATCACCTAACATTCCTAAATTGTTTGGAATAACGTGCTTTAAAACATCAGGTATGATGTTGTATCGATCAGGTAGTGTAAGGGTTACGCCCGCTTCACAGTGACAGACCAAACTCCCTGTGTAACGCACCGCAAACAACCGCAAACAGTCCATTTGCACAACCACGAGATAGATAGATTTGATAGATAGATACATAAATTACATAGATCAATATATGCAATATACATATGATAGATACAAATTACATAGATCAATAGATGCAATATACATTTGATAGATACGAATTACATAGATCAATCAATGCAATATACAATTGATAGATACGAATTACATAGATCAAAAGATGCAATATATATTTGATAGATACGAATTACATAGATCAATAGATGCAATATATATTTGATAGATACGATTGATAGTTAGATAGATTCGATAGATAAATAGATAGATTTGATAGATATATAATTTCCCTGACAGAGTATAACAATAAGACATGCGGTCTGGGACCCGTGGTATGTTAAGTAGTACTAATCTTAGCAGTTTACTACTACCTGTTACTCCCCCTATCGGGGGAGGTCTATATGGCCATTTTTGGAACAGGGAGATGGAAGAAGATGATTGGTCTGTCCTCCTACTTCAAATTTGGCCTAAACACAAGTGGCTGTCTCAAAACAGTCCAGCCACGAGATAGATAGATTTGATAGATAGAAATACATAGATTGATAGTTAGATAGAATGGATAGAAGATAAATAGATGGATTTGATAGATATATAATTACCCTGACAAAGTATAATAATAAAACATGCGGTCTGGGACCAATGGTAACTAGGTTTTGTTAAGTAGTACTATTCTTAGCACTTTAATCCCTGTTACTCCCCCTATCGGGGGAAGTCTATATGGCCTGCATGATTACCCTGACAAAGTATAACAACAAGACATGCGGTCTGGGACCCCTGGTAACTAGGCTGTGTTAAGTAGTACTATTCTTAGCACTTTAATCCCTTTTACTCCCCCTATCGGGGGAGGTCTATATGGCCTGCCTTATTACCCTGACAAACTATAACAATAAGACATGCAGGCTGAGACCCATGGTAAGGTTGTGTTAAGTAGTACTATTCTTAGCACTTTAATCCCTGTAACTCCCCCTATCAGGGGAGGTCTATATGGCCTGCATGATATATAATTACCCTGACAAAGTATAACAATAATACATGTGGTCTGAGACCCATGGTAAGGTTACTTCCTTTTTCACAATAGAGTACAGGTATGGCATCGATTTTAGGAACCCGGATATAATTTTTAGGAACCGGGAGATGGAAAAAGATGCTTGGACACCAAGTACAGGTTGTTCTCCTTCAGCCTTTTTATACGATGGTCCACGACCCTCAACAGGCTCAACAGCATGAAACCCCACATATGCCATCCTTTTGCACAATAGAGTACAGGTATGGCATCGATTTTAGGAACCCGGAGATAATTTTTAGGAACCGGGAAATTGAACAAAAAAGATGCTTGGACACCCAGTACAGGTCGTTCTCCTTCAGCCTTTTTATATGACGGTCCCGACCCTCAACAGGCACAACAGCATGCCATCCTTTTGCACAATAGAGTACAGGTATGGCATTGATTTTAGGAACCCGGAGACAATTTTTAGGAACCTGGAAATTGAACAAAAAAGATGCTTTGATACCCAGTACAGGTCATTCTCCTTCAGCCTTTTTATCCGATGGTCCACGACCCTCAACAGGCACAACAGCATGAAACACCACATATGCCATCCTTTTGCACAATAGAGTACAGGTATGGCATCAATTTTAGGAACCCGGAGATAATTTTTAGGAACCGAGAATTGAACAAAAAAGATGCTTGGACACTCAGTACAGGTCGTTCTCCTTCAGCCTTTTTATACGATGGTCCCGACCCTCAACAGGCACAACAGCATGCCATCCATTTGCACAATAGAGTACAGGTATGGCATTGATTTTAGGAACCCGGAGACAATTTTTAGGAACCGGGAAATGGAACAAAAAAGATGCTTTGACACCCAGTACAGGTCATTCTCCTTCAGCCTTTTTATCCGATGGTCCACGACCCTCAACAGGCACAACAGCATGAAACACCACATATGCCATCCTTTTGCACAATAGAGTACAGGTATGGCATCGATTTTAGGAACCCAGAGACAATATTTATGAACCGGGAGACGGAAAAAGATGCTTGGACACCCAGTACAGGTCGTTCTCCTTCAGCCTTTTTATACGATGGTCCCCGACCCTCAACAGGCACAACATCATGAAACACCACATATGCCATCCTTTTGCACAATAGAGTATATGGCATCGATTTTAGGAACCCGGAGACAATTTTTAGGAACCGGGAAATTGAACAAAAAAGATGCTTGGACACCCAGTACAGGTCGTTCTCCTTCAGCCTTTTTATATGACGGTCCCCGACCCTCAACAGGCACAACAGCATGCCATCCTTTTGCACAATAGAGTACAGGTATGGCATTGATTTTAGGAACCCGGAGACAATTTTTAGGAACCTGGAAATTGAACAAAAAAGATGCTTTGATACCCAGTACAGGTCATTCTCCTTCAGCCTTTTTATCCGATGGTCCACGACCCTCAACAGGCACAACAGCATGAAACACCACATATGCCATCCTTTTGCACAATAGAGTACAGGTATGGCATCGATTTTAGGAACCCGGAGATCATTTTTAGGAACCGAGAAATTGAACAAAAAAGATTCTTGGACACTCAGTACAGGTCGTTCTCCTTCAGCCTTTTTATACGATGGTCCCCGACCCTCAACAGGCACAACAGCATGCCATCCATTTGCACAATAGAGTACAGGTATGGCATTGATTTTAGGAACCCGGAGACAATTTTTAGGAACCGGGAAATGGAACAAAAAAGATGCTTTGACACCCAGTACAGGTCATTCTCCTTCAGCCTTTTTATCCGATGGTCCACGACCCTCAACAGGCACAACAGCATGAAACACCACATATGCCATCCTTTTGCACAATAGAGTACAGGTATGGCATCGATTTTAGGAACCCGGAGATCATTTTTAGGAACCGAGAAATTGAACAAAAAAGATTCTTGGACACTCAGTACAGGTCGTTCTCCTTCAGCCTTTTTATACGATGGTCCCCGACCCTCAACAGGCACAACAGCATGCCATCCATTTGCACAATAGAGTACAGGTATGGCATTGATTTTAGGAACCCGGAGACAATTTTTAGGAACCGGGAAATGGAACAAAAAAGATGCTTTGACACCCAGTACAGGTCATTCTCCTTCAGCCTTTTTATCCGATGGTCCACGACCCTCAACAGGCACAACAGCATGAAACACCACATATGCCATCCTTTTGCACAATAGAGTACGGGTATGGCATCGATTTTAGGAACCCGGAGACAATATTTATGAACCGGGAGACGGAAAAAGATGCTTGGACACCCAGTACAGGTCGTTCTCCTTCAGCCTTTTTATACGATGGTCCCCGACCCTCAACAGGCACAACATCATGAAACACCACATATGCCATCCTTTTGCACAATAGAGTATATGGCTTCGATTTTAGGAACCCGGAGACAATTTTTAGGAACCGGGAGATGGAAAAAGATGCTTGGACACTCAGTACAGGTCGTTCTCCTTCAGCCTTTTTATACGATGGTCCCTGACCCTAAACAGGCACAACAGCATGAAACACCACATATGCCATCCTTTTGCACAATAGAGTACAGGTATGGCATCGATTTTAGGAACCCGGAGATAATTTTTAGGAACCGGGAAATTGAAAAAACATGCTTGGACACCCAGTACAGGTCGTTCTCCTTCAGCCTTTTTATACGAGGGTCCCAGACCCTCAACAGGCACAACAGCATGAAATACCACCACATATGCCATCCTTTTGCACAATCGAGTACAGGTATGGCATCGATTTTAGGAACCCGGTGACAATTTTTAGGAAGGAACCGGGAGATGGAAAAAGAGGCTTTGACACCCAGTACAGGTCGTTCTCCTTCAGCCTTTTTATGCGATGGTCCACGACCCTCAACAGGCACAACAGCATGAAATAACACATATGCCATCCTTTTGCACAATTGAGTACAGGTATGGCATCGATTTTAGGAACCCGGAGATAATTTTTAGGAACCGGAAGATGGAAAATTCAAATTTGGGGCACTGTGCGTGCAATCTACTGTGCCACCAGATATGAGTGGGGTGTTAAGTAGTACTATTCTTAACAGTTTTATCACTGTTATGTGCCTTTTTTTTGTTTGGGTTTTGTAGCCACAGTGCAGCACCAGAGGCCAGAAATATTAGTCATGTACAAATGCCTGAAAAATTAGGTATTGTTGCAGCAGCGGCCAGAAAAATTGATCTTTGTTTGACAGTTAGAAAGTGGCCTAAAACATTGAGGCTTGAACCCTAGTTGTTGGTGGATAAGTCACGCAAGTCATCCGGCATTCGAAGATAAAATACAGCAGCGTGTGTACCATTTGTAGCACAAGGCAGCTCGTCATCTCATCATGCCTTTTTTACTCTAATGTATCGCACAATTTCAGTCCCTTTGGGATCCATCCCTCATTCATTTTAATGAAGGTGAGATAATCAAGACTTTTTTGACCTAGGCGACTTCTCTTCTCAGTGACTACACCTCCTGCTGCACTGAAGGCCCTTTCTGACAGGACACTTGAAGCGGGGCAGGCCAGAAGTTCGATTGCAAATAGGGATAGCTCTGGCCACAGGTCAAGCCTGCACACCCAGTAGTCAAGGGGTCCATCGCTACTCAGAGTGTCAAGATCCGCAGTTAATGCTAGGTAGTCTGCTACCTGTCGGTTAAGTCTTACTCTGAGGCTGGATCCCGAAGGGCTGTGACGATGCATAGGAGTTAAAAAGGTCCACATGTCCTCAATCAACAATACGTCAGGAAAGCGTACTGTCCTTGCCGGCGTGGTCGTGGGAGGAGGAGGATTACTTTCATCTCTTCCCCTGCTAGATTCCCGTTGTGCTGTGACATCACCCTTATACGCTGTGTAAAGCATACTTTTTAATTTATTTTTGAACTGCTACACCCTTTCCGACTTGAGTGAATTTGGTAACATTTCAGTAACTTTATGCTTATACCGGGGGTCTAGTAGTGTGGACACCCAGTACAGGTCATTCTCCTTCAGCTTTTTTATACGAGGTCCCTCAACAGGCACAACAGCATGAAAGACCCCATTTGCACAAGGTTGGATGCCAAGCTAATCATGTCCCGTTCCTCGTCCTCACTGATTTCACTGAAGGTATCTTCTTCCCCCCAGCCACGTACAACACCATGGGTACCAGATAGGTGACAACAACGAGCACTTTGGGATGCCTGTTGTGCTTGGTCTTCCTCCTCCTCCTCAAAGCCACATTCCTCCTCTGACTCCTCTTCCTCATAATCCTCGTCCTGCGTTGCCGCTGGTCCAGCAAGCGATGCTGATAAGGCTGTTTCTGGTGGTGATGGAGACCACAACTCTTCCTCTTCACGCTCATCTACGGCCTGATCCAGCACTCTTCGCAGGGCACGCTCCAGGAAGAAAACAAATGGTATGATGTCGCTGATGGTGCCTTCGGTGCGACTCACTAGGTTTGTCACTTCCTCAAAAGGACGCATGAGCCTACAGGCATTGCGCATGAGTGTCCAGTAATGTGGCAAAAAAATCCCCAGCTCCCCAGAGGCTGTCCTAGCACCCCGGTCATACAAATACTAGTTAACAGCTTTTTCTTGTTGTAGCAGGCGGTTGAACATTAGGAGTGTTGAATTCCACCGTGTCGGGCTGTCGCAAATCAAGCGTCTCACTGGCAGGTTGTTTCGACGCTGGATATCTGACAAGTGCACTATGGCCGTGTAGGAATGCCTGAAATGGCCACACACCTTCCTGGCCTGTTTCAGGACATCCTGTAAGCCTGGGTACTTATGCACAAAGCCTTGTACAATCAGATTACACACATGTGCCATGCACGGCACATGTGTCAACTTGCCCAATTTCAATGCCACCACCAAATTACTTCCATTGTCAGAAACAACTTTGCCAATCTCCAGTTGGTGCGGAGTCAGCCACTGATCCACCTGTGCATTCAGGGCGGACAGGAGTGCTGGTGCAGTGTGACTCTCGGCTTTCAGGCAAGTCAACCCCAAGACAGCGTGACACTGCCGTATCCGGGATGTTGAATAGTACCTGGGGAGCTGGGGGGGGGGGTGCCGTTGATGTGGAGCAAGACGCAGCAGCAGAAGAGGACTCAGCCGAGAAAGAGGTTATGGAAGAGGATGGAGTAGGAGGAGTAGAGGAGGTAGCAGCAGGCCTGCCTGCAAATCATGGCGGTGTCACCAACTCCTCTGCAGATCCACGCATTCCATGCTTGTCAGCCGTCAGCAGGTTTACCCAATGCACTGTGTAGGTGATATACCTGCCCTGACCATGCTTTGCAGACCAGCTATCAGTGGTCAGATGGACCCTTGCCCCAACGCTGTGTGCCAGACATGCCATTACTTCCTTTCGCACAATCGAGTACAGGTTGGGGATTGCCTTTTGTGAAAAGAAATTTTGGCCGGGTACCTTCCACTGTGGTGTCCCAATAGATACAAATTTTTTTAACGCCTCAGACTCCACCAGCTTGTATGGTAAATGCTGGCGGGCTAAGAGTTCAGACAAGCCAGCTGTCAGACGCCGGGCAAGGGGGGTGACTTTGGGAAATTGGCTTCTTACACTCAAACATGTCCTTGACAGACACCTGACTGTGGGCAGATGACCAGGAACTGCTACATAAGAGAGACTGAGTGGAGGATGGTTGAGAGGGAGCAAGGAGGACAGCAGTGGTTGACGTGGCTGAAGATGCTGGACCAGGAGGAGGATGGTGGCTTTGAGTTTGTGTGCTGCTTCTACTCATGTGTTCTTCCCATCGGCGTTTGTGATGTGAGACCATGTGCCTTTGCAAAGCAGTTGTACCTAGGTGGGTGTTGGACTTCCCACGATTCAGTTTCTTTTGGCACAGGTTGCAAATGGCATCACTGTTATCAGAGGCAGACACACAAAAAAAATGCCACACTTCTGAGCTCTGCGATGACGGCATTCTGGTGGTGGCAACAGCATGCGTTGATTGGCGTGTTGTCTGGCTGACCCCGGGTGCCGATGCATGCTGTCTGACTGTGCCACTAGCTCCTTGTGACGACCTCCCCCTGCTTCCAACTCGTCTCCTCCTCCTCCTCTCTGTCTCCCCATCTGAACTTTCCCCCTCTTCTTCTTCTCTTCTAGCGGGCACCCACGTGACATCCACGGACACATCATCCTCAACCGCTTCACTTGTATCTGACAAATCAACAAAGGACGCAGCAGCGGGTACAACATCATCATCATCATCATCATCATCATCATCATCATCATCATCATCACACCGTACGTCCATGTCTGTAATGCTGCCTGACTGAGACATATTACTGTTATCTACATCCTCTGTCAATGATGGTTGAGCATCACTCATTTCTTCCAACTGATGTGTCAATAACTCCTCTGACAAATCAAGTGAAGCGGCTGTGGTGCTAGTGTTGGTGGTGGTGGCAGGTGGGCGAGTGGCACTGGTCACTTGAGAGGTGCCCAAAGCTAAGCTGGAGGTGGATGGTGCGTCAAGGTTAGGAGCGGAAGCTGTAGAAGATTGGGTGTCCTGTGTTAGCCATTCAACTAGGTCCTCCTCAGAACTTTTTGCGTCCATGGCACGTGGCCTCTGAACACTGTGCATAGTTGTAGGGTCTAAGGGAATCACAGCACCATGACCACGACGGCACCTGCGGGGTGGCCTGCCTCTGCCTGTCATTTTTTTAAAAATGTACACTTACGCTACTATTAAATAAATTATGAGTGGTGGCACTGGGCAAGTGGGCACAGTATACGCTGTGAGCCTGACACAAAAAAGCAGACTGATGTTTCAAAGTAAAAAATGTTTATGTACTGTTACAACAAATATGAGTGGTGCCACTAACTTGGCAAGTGGGCCTGGCACACACGCTGGCAGGCAGGCAACTTAAATTAGATTACAATAGTAGACTGATGTTTCACAGTCAAAAAAGTTTTTTTATTAAATATTGACACTACTGTTATAACAAATATGAGTGGTGGCACTAGTTGGCAAGTGGGCCTGGCACACACGCTGGCAGGCAGGCAACTGCAATTCAATTACACTAGCAGACTGATGATTCACAGTCAAAAAAGTTTTTATTTTAAATTTTTACAATACTGTTATAACAAATATGATTGGTGGCACTAGTTGGCAAGTGGGCCTGGCTTACACGCTGGCAGGCAGGCAACTTCAATTAGATTACACTAGCAGACTGATGTTTCACAGTCAAAAAAGTTTTTTTTTTTTAAATATTTACACTACTGTTATAACAAATATGATTGGTGGCACAGGTTGGCAAGTGGGCCTGGCACACACACTGGGAGGCAGGCAACTGCAATTAGATTACACTAGCTGACTGATGTTTCACATTCAAAAAAGTTTTTTTTAAATATTTACATACTGTTATAACAAATATGATTGGTGGCACTAGTTGGCAAGTGGGCCTGGCACACACGCTGGCAGGCAGGCAACTGCAATTCAATTGCACTAGCAGACTGATGATTCACAGTCAAAAAAGTTTTAATTTTAAATATTTACAATACTGTTATAACAAATATGATTGGTGGCACTAGTTGGCAAGTGGGCCTGGCACACACGCTGGAAGGCAGGCAACTTCAATTAGATTACACTAGCAGACTGATGTTTCACAGTCAAAAAAGTTTTTTTTTTAAATATATACACTACTGTTATAAGTTTTAAAAAAAATGGATTGGTGGCACTAGTTGGCAAGTGGGCATGGCACACACGCTGGGAAACAGGCAACTGCAATTAGATTACACTAGCTGACTGATGTTTCACAGTCAAAAAAGTTTTTTTTTAAATATTTACACTACTGTTATAACAAATATGATTGGTGGCACTAGTTGGCAAATGGGCCTGGCACACACGCTGGCAGGCAGGCAACTGCAATTCAATTGCACTAGCAGACTGATGATTCACAGTCAAAAAAGTTTTTATTTTAAATATTTACAATACTGTTATAACAAATATGATTGGTGGCACTAGTTGGCAAGTGAGCCTGGCACACACGCTGGCAAGGCAGGCAACTTCAATTCAATTGCACTAGCAGACTGATGATTCACAGTCCAAATTTTTTTTACTTTAAATATTTACAATACTGTTATAACAAATATGATTGGTGGCACTAGTTGGCAAGTGGGCCTGGCACACACGCTGGAAGGCAGGCAACTTCAATTAGATTACACTAGCAGACTGATGTTTCACAGTCAAAAAAGTTTTTTTTTAAAATATTTACACTACTGTTATAAGTTTTAAAAAAATTGGATTGGTGGCACTAGTTGGCAAGTGGGCATGGCACACACGCTGGGAGACAGGCAACTGCAATTAGATTACACTAGCTGACTGATGTTTCACAGTCAAAAAGTTTTTTTTTAAATATTTTACAATACTGTTATAACAAATATGATTGGTGGCACTAGTTGGCAAGTGGGCCTGGCACACACGCTGGCAGGCAGCAACTGCATGATTCACAGTCAAAAAAGTTTTTATTTTAAATATTTACAATACTGTTATAACAAATATGATTGGTGGCACTAGTTGGCAAGTGAGCCTGGCACACACGCTGGCAGGCAGGCAGGCAACTTCAATTCAATTGCACTAGCAGACTGATGATTCACAGTCCAAATTTTTTTTATTTTAAATATTTACAATACTGTTATAACAAATATGATTGGTGGCACTAGTTGGCAAGTGGGCCTGGCACACACGCTGGAAGGCAGGCAACTTCAATTAGATTACACTAGCAGACTGATGTTTCACAGTCAAAAAAGTTTTTTTTTTTAAATATTTACACTACTGTTATAAGTTTTAAAAAAATTGGATTGGTGGCACTAGTTGGCAAGTGGGCATGGCACACACGCTGGGAGACAGGCAACTGCAATTAGATTACACTAGCTGACTGATGTTTCACAGTGAAAAAAGTTTTTTTTTAAATATTTACACTACTGTTATAACAAATATGATTGGTGGCACTAGTTGGCAAGTGGGCCTGGCACACACGCTGGCAGGCAGGCAACTGCAATTCAATTGCACTAGCAGACTGATGATTCACAGTCAAAATAGTTTTTATTTTAAATATTTACAATACTGTTATAACAAATATGATTGGTGGCACTAGTTGGCAAGTTGGCCCGGCACACACGCTGGCAGGCAGGGCAACTGCAATTCAATTGCACTAGCAGACTGATGATTCACAGTCAAACAAGTTTTTTTTTTAAATATTTACAATACTGTTATAACAAATATGATTGGTGGAACTAGTTGGCAAGTGGGCCTGGCAAACACACTGGCAGGCAGGCAACTGCAATTCAATTGCACTAGCAGACTGATGATTCACAGTCAAAAAAGTTTTTATTTTAAATATTTACAATACTGTTATAACAAATATGATTGGTGGCACTAGTTGGCAAGTGGGCCTGGCACACACACTGGCCGGCAGGCAACTTCAATTAGATTACACTAGCAGACTGATGTTTCACAATCAAAAAAGTTTTTTTTTTTAAATATTTACACTACTGTTATAACAAATATGATTGGTGGCACTAGTTGGCAAGTGGGCCCGGCACACACGCTGGCAGGCAGGCAACTGCAATTCAATTGCACTAGCAGACTGATGATTCACAGTCAAAAAAGTTTTTATTTTAAATATTTACAATACTGTTATAACAAATATGATTGGTGGCACTAGTTGGCAAGTGAGCCTGGCACACACGCTGGCAGGCAGGCAACTTCAATTCAATTGCACTAGCAGACTGATGATTCACAGTCCAAAAATTTTTTACTTTAAATATTTACAATACTGTTATAACAAATATGATTGGTGGCACTAGTTGGCAAGTGGGCCTGGCACACACGCTGGAAGGCAGGCAACTTCAATTAGATTACACTAGCAGACTGATTTTTCACAGTCAAAAAAGTTTTTTTTTTTAAATATTTTACACTACTGTTATAAGTTTTAAAAAAATTGGATTGGTGGCACTAGTTGGCAAGTGGGCATGGCACACACGCTGGGAAGACAGGCAACTGCAATTAGATTACACTAGCTGACTGATGTTTCACAGTCAAAAAAGTTTTTTTTAAAATATTTACACTACTGTTATAACAAATATGATTGGTGGCACTAGTTGGCAAGTGGGCCTGGCACACACGCTGGCAGGCAGGCAACTGCAATTCAATTGTACTAGCAGACTGATGATTCACAGTCAAAATAGTTTTTATTTTAAATATTTACAATACTGTTATAACAAATATGATTGGTGGCACTAGTTGGCAAGTTGGCCCGGCACACACGCTGGCAGGCAGGCAACTGCAATTCAATTGCACTAGCAGACTGATGATTCACAGTCAAACAAGTTTTTTTTTTTAATATTTACAATACTGTTATAACAAATATGATTGGTGGAACTAGTTGGCAAGTGGGCCTGGCAAACACACTGGCAGGCAGGCAACTGCAATTCAATTGCACTAGCAGACTGATGATTCACAGTCAAAAAAGTTTTTATTTTAAATATTTACAATACTGTTATAACAAATATGATTGGTGGCACTAGTTGGCAAGTGGGCCTGGCACACACACTGGCCGGCAGGCAACTTCAATTAGATTACACTAGCAGACTGATGTTTCACAATCAAAAAAGTTTTTTTTTTTAAATATTTACACTACTGTTATAACAAATATGATTGGTGGCACTAGTTGGCAAGTGGGCCCGGCACACACGCTGGCAGGCAGGCAACTGCAATTCAATCGCACTAGCAGACTGATGATTCACAGTCAAAAAGTTTTTATTTTAAATATTTACAATACTGTTATAAACAAATATGATTGGTGGCACTAGTTGGCAAGTGAGCCTGGCACACACGTTGGCAGGCAGGCAACTTCAATTCAATTGCACTAGCAGACTGATGATTCACAGTCCAAAAATTTTTTACTTTAAATATTTACAATACTGTTATAACAAATATGATTGGTGGCACTAGTTGGCAAGTGGGCCTGGCACACACGCTGGAAGGCAGGCAACTTCAATTAGATTACACTAGCAGACTGATGTTTCACAGTCAAAAAAGTTTTTTTTTTTAAATATTTACACTACTGTTATAAGTTTTAAAAAAATTGGATTGGTGGCACTAGTTGGCAAGTGGGCCTGGCACACACGCTGGCAGGCAGGCAACTGCAATTCAATTGCACTAGCAGACTGATGATTCACAGTCAAAAAAGTTTTTATTTTAAATATTTACAATACTGTTATAACAAATATGATTGGTGGCACTAGTTGGCAAGTGAGCCTGGCACACACGCTGGCAGGCAGGCAACTTCAATTCAATTGCACTAGCAGACTGATGATTCACAGTCCAAATTTTTTTTACTTTAAATATTTACAATACTGTTATAACAAATATGATTGGTGGCACTAGTTGGCAAGTGGGCCTGGCACACACGCTGGAAGGCAGGCAACTTCAAATTAGATTACACTAGCAGACTGATGTTTCACAGTCAAAAAAGTTTTTTTTTTAAAATATTTACACTACTGTTATAAGTTTTAAAAAAATTGATTGGTGGCACTAGTTGGCAAGTGGGCATGGCACACACGCTGGGAGACAGGCAACTGCAATTAGATTACACTAGCTGACTGATGTTTCACAGTCAAAAAAGTTTTTTTTTAAATATTTACACTACTGTTATAACAAATATGATTGGTGGCACTAGTTGGCAAGTGGGCCTGGCACACACGCTGGCAGGCAGGCAACTGCATGATTCACAGTCAAAAAAGTTTTTATTTTAAATATTTACAATACTGTTATAACAAATATGATTGGTGGCACTAGTTGGCAAGTGAGCCTGGCACACACGCTGGCAGGCAGGCAGGCAACTTCAATTCAATTGCACTAGCAGACTGATGATTCACAGTCCAAATTTTTTTTTATTTTAAATATTTACAATACTGTTATAACAAATATGATTGGTGGCACTAGTTGGCAAGTGGGCCTGGCACACACGCTGGAAGGCAGGCAACTTCAATTAGATTACACTAGCAGACTGATGTTTCACAGTCAAAAAAGTTTTTTTTTTAAATATTTACACTACTCGTTATAAGTTTTAAAAAAATTGGATTGGTGGCAACTAGTTGGCAAGTGGGCATGGCACACACGCTGGGAGACAGGCAACTGCAATTAGATTACACTAGCTGACTGATGTTTCACAGTCAAAAAAGTTTTTTTTTTAAATATTTACACTACTGTTATAACAAATATGATTGGTGGCACTAGTTGGCAAGTGGGCCTGGCACACACGCTGGCAGGCAGGCAACTGCAATTCAATTGCACTAGCAGACTGATGATTCACAGTCAAAATAGTTTTTATTTTAAATATTTACAATACTGTTATAACAAATATGATTGGTGGCACTAGTTGGCAAGTTGGCCCGGCACACACGCTGGCAGGCAGGCAACTGCAATTCAATTGCACTAGCAGACTGAGGATTCACAGTCAAACAAGTTTTTTTTTTAAATATTTACAATACTGTTATAACAAATATGATTGGTGGAACTAGTTGGGCAAGTGGGCCTGGCAAAAACACTGGCAGGCAGGCAACTGCAATTCAATTGCACTAGCAGACTGATGATTCACAGTCAAAAAAGTTTTTATTTTAATATTTACAATACTGTTTATAACAAATATGATTGGTGGCACTAGTTGGCAAGTGGGCCTGGCACACACACTGGCCGGCAGGCAACTTCAATTAGATTACACTAGCAGGACTGATGTTTCACAATCAAAAAAGTTTTTTTTTTTTAAATATTTACACTACTGTTATAACAAATATGATTGGTGGCACTAGTTGGCAAGTGGGCCCCGGCACACACGCTGGCAGGCAGGCAACTGCAATTCAATTGCACTAGCAGGACTGATGATTCACAGTCAAAAAGTTTTTATTTTAAATATTTACAATACTGTTATAACAAATATGATTGGTGGCACTAGTTGGCAAGTGAGCTGGCACACACGCTGGCAGGCAGGCAACTTCAATTCAATTGCACTAGCAGACTGATGATTCACAGTCCAAAAATTTTTTACTTTAAATATTTACAATACTGTTATAACAAATATGATTGGTGGCACTAGTTGGCAAGTGGGCTGGCACACACGCTGGAAGGCAGGCAACTTCAATTAGATTACACTAGCAGACTGATTTTTCACAGTCAAAAAAGTTTTTTTTTTTAAATATTTACACTACTGTTATAAGTTTTAAAAAAATTGGATTGGTGGCACTAGTTGGCAAGTGGGCATGGCACACACGCTGGGAGACAGGCAACTGCAATTAGATTACACTAGCTGACTGATGTTTCACAGTCAAAAAAGTTTTTTTTAAAATATTTACACTACTGTTATAACAAATATGATTGGTGGCACTAGTTGGCAAGTGGGGCCTGGCACACACGCTGGCAGGCAGGCAACTGCAATTCAATTGTACTAGCAGACTGATGATTCACAGTCAAAATAGTTTTTATTTTAAATATTTACAATACTGTTATAACAAATATGATTGGTGGCACTAGTTGGCAAGTTGGCCCGGCACACACGCTGGCAGGCAGGCAACTGCAATTCAATTGCACTAGCAGACTGATGATTCACAGTCAAACAAGTTTTTTTTTTAAATATTTACAATACTGTTATAACAAATATGATTGGTGGAACTAGTTGGCAAGTGGGCCTGGCAAACACACTGGCAGGCAGGCAACTGCAATTCAATTGCACTAGCAGACTGATGATTCACAGTCAAAAAAGTTTTTATTTTAAATATTTACAATACTGTTATAACAAATATGATTGGTGGCACTAGTTGGCAAGTGGGCCTGGCACACACACTGGCGACAGGCAACTTCAATTAGATTACACTAGCAGACTGATGTTTCACAATCAAAAAAGTTTTTTTTTTTAAATATTTACACTACTGTTATAACAAATATGATTGGTGGCACTAGTTGGCAAGTGGGCCCGGCACACACGCTGGCAGGCAGGCAACTGCAATTCAATTGCACTAGCAGACTGATGATTCACAGTCAAAAAAGTTTTTATTTTAAATATTTACAATACTGTTATAACAAATATGATTGGTGGCACTAGTTGGCAAGTGAGCCTGGCACACACGCTGGCAGGCAGGCAACTTCAATTCAATTGCACTAGCAGACTGATGATTCACAGTCCAAAAATTTTTTACTTTAAATATTTACAATACTGTTATAACAAATATGATTGGTGGCACTAGTTGGCAAGTGGGCCTGGCACACACGCTGGAAGGCAGGCAACTTCAATTAGATTACACTAGCAGACTGATGTTTCACAGTCAAAAAGTTTTTTTTTTTAAATATTTACACTACTGTTATAAGTTTTAAAAAATTGGATTGGTGGCACTAGTTGGCAAGTGGGCATGGCCACACGCTGGGAGACAGGCAACTGCAATTAGATTACACTAGCTGACTGATGTTTCACAGTCAAAAAGTTTTTTTTTTAAATATTTACACTACTGTTTATAACAAATATGATTGGTGGCACTAGTTGGCAAGTGGGCCTGGCACACACGTTGGCAGGCAGGCAACTGCATGATTCACAGTCAAAAAAGTTTTTATTCTAAATATTTACAATACTGTTATAACAAATATGATTGGTGGCACCTAGTTGGCAAGTGAGCCTGGCACACACGCTGGCAGGCAGGCAGGCAACTTCAATTCAATTGCACTAGCAGACTGATGATTCACAGTCCAAATTTTTTTTATTTTAAATATTTACAATACTGTTATAACAAATATGATTGGTGGCACTAGTTGGCAAGTGGGCCTGGCACACACGCTGGAAGGCAGGCAACTTCAATTAGATTACACTAGCAGACTGATGTTTCACAGTCAAAAAAGTTTTTTTTTTAAATATTTACACTACTGTTATAAGTTTTAAAAAAATTGGATTGGTGGCACTAGTTGGCAAGTGGGCATGGCACACACGCTGGGAGACAGGCAACTGCAATTAGATTACACTAGCTGACTGATGTTTCACAGTGAAAAAAGTTTTTTTTTTAAATATTTACACTACTGTTATAACAAATATGATTGGTGGCACTAGTTGGCAAGTGGGCCTGGCACACACGCTGGCAGGCAGGCAACTGCAATTCAATTGCACTAGCAGACTGATGATTCACAGTCAAAATAGTTTTTATTTTAAATATTTACAATACTGTTATAACAAATATGATTGGTGGCACTAGTTGGCAAGTTTGGCCCGGCACACACGCTGGCAGGCAGGCAACTGCAATTCAATTGCACTAGCAGACTGATGATTCACAGTCAAACAAGTTTTTTTTTTAAATATTTACAATACTGTTATAACAAATATGAATTGGTGGAACTAGTTGGCAAGTGGGCCTGGCAAACACACTGGCAGGCAGGCAACTGCAATTCAATTGCACTAGCAGACTGATGATTCACAGTCAAAATAGTTTTTATTTTAAATATTTACAATACTGTTATAACAAATATGATTGGTGGCACTAGTTGGCAAGTTGGCCCGGCACACACGCTGGCAGGCAGGCAACTGCAATTCAATTGCACTAGCAGACTGATGATTCACAGTCAAACAAGTTTTTTTTTTAAATATTTACAATACTGTTATAACAAATATGATTGGTGGCACTAGTTGGCAAGTGGGCCTGGCACACACACTGGCCGGCAGGCAACTTCAATTAGATTACACTAGCAGACTGATGTTTCACAATCAAAAAAGTTTTTTTTTTTAAATATTTACACTACTGTTATAACAAATATGATTGGTGGCACTAGTTGGCAAGTGGGCCTGGCACACACGCTAGGAGGAATGCAACTGCAATTAGATTACACTAGCTGACTGATGTTTCACAGTCAAAAAAGTTTTTTTTTAAAAATATTTACACTACTGTTATAACAAAAATGATTGGTGGCACTAGTTGGCAAGTGGGCCTGGCACACACACTGGCAGACAGGTAACTGCAATTTAATTGCACTAGCAGACTGATGATTCACAGTCAAAAAAGTTTTTATTTTAAATATTTACAATACTGTTATAACAAATATGATTGGTGGCACTAGTTGGCAAGTGGGCCTGGCACACATGCTGGCAAGCAACTTCAATTAGATTACACTAGCAGACTGATGTTTCACAGTCAAAAAAGTTTTTATTTTTAAATATTTACACTACTGTTATAACAAATATGATTGGTGGCACTAGTTGGCAAGTGGGCCTGGCACACACGCTGGCAGGCAAGCAACTGCAATTCAATTGCACTAGCAGACTGATGATTCACAGTCAAAAAAGTTTTTATTTTAAATATTTACAATACTGTTATAACAAATATGATTGATGGCACTAGTTGGCAAGTGGGCCTGGCACACACGCTGGCAGGCAGGCAACTGCAATTCAATTGCACTAGCAGACTGATGATTCACAGTCAAAAAAGTTTTTATTTTAAATATTTACACTACTGTTATAACAAATATGATTTGTGGCACTAGTTGGAAAGTGGGCCTGGCACACACGCTGGCAGACAGGCAACTGTAATTAAATGACACTAGCAGACTGATGTAAAAGTTTTTTTAAAAAAAAGTTAGACTAATGTTACAACAGATAGGAGTGGTGGCACTGAGGATGGAAGAGTAGGCACAGTATATGCTGGCAGCCTGACACACAGGCTGGCACTAATGGCAGGCTGGCCTGGCAACGAAAATTAAATAACACTAGCAGACTGATGTACAAAGTTTTTTATTTACAAAATTTAAACTAATGTTACACCAGATAGGAATGGTGGCACTGAGGGATGGACACACAGGCCCCCCTGGCACTTGTGGCAGCCAGGCTGGCCTGGCAACTTAAATAAATAACACTAGAAGAGGGACTGATGTAAAAGTTTTTTTTTTTTTAAATTACACATAATGTTACACCTGATATAAGTGGTGAAAACAGAGCTATTAATCACAGTATATGATGTGGGCCTGACACACAGGCCCTGATGGAAAATGAAATTAGATTACACTAGCAAAATGATGTATAGTTTTTTTTTTTTTTTTTTATTTACTCTAATGTTAACCAGATTATCAGTGGTGGCACAGAAGAATTAATCCCAGTATATGATGTGGGCTGACACACGGCCTGATAGAAAATGATTTTAGATTACACTAGCAAAATGATGTAAAGTTTTTTTTTTTTAATTTTACACTAATGTTACACCAGATTATAAGTGGTGGCACAGAGCAATTAATCACAGTTATATGATGTAGGCCCTGACACACAGGCCTGATAGAAAATGAAATTAGATTTTACTAGCAAAATGATGTAAAAGTTTTTTTTTTTTTTAATTTTACACCTAATGTTACACCAGATATCAGTGGTGGCACAGAGCAATTAATCACAGTATATGATGTGGGCCTGACACACAGGCCTGATAGAAAATGAAAATTAGATTACACTAGCAAAATTATGTAAAAGTTTTTTTTTTTAATTTACACTAAATGTTACACCAGATATCAGTGGTGGCACAGAGCAATTAACCACAGTATATGCTGTGAGCCTGACACACAGGCCTGATAGAAAATGAAATTTAGATTACACTAGCAAAATGATGTAAACGTTTTTTATTTTTAATTTTACACTAATGTTACACCATATATCAGTGGTGGCACAGAGCAATTAATCACAGTATATGATGTGGCCCTGACACACAGGCCTGATAGAAAATGAAATCTAGATTACACTAGCAAAATGATGTAAAATTTTTTTTTTTAAATTTACACTAATGTTAAGCAGATATCAGTGATGGCACTAATCACAGTATATGATTGTGAGCCTCACACACAGGCTGACAGCCAGGCAAATGCAAATAAAATTACAAATAAAAAAAAACCGACTGAAGTTCTAGCCCTAAAAAGGGCTTTTTGGGCTGAAGTTCTAGCCCTAAAAAGGGCTTTTTGGGGTGCTGTCCTTAAAGCAGAGATTAGATGAGTCCTTCAGGACTGTAGTGGACAGTAAATACACTAGCCTAGCTATCTATGTCCCTATACAATCAGCAGCAGCAGCACTAAACCTCCTCTCACTAAGAATGCAGGATCGTGATGAATCTAAAATGGCTGCTGCCCAGGAGCTGTGAGGGTCTGTGAGGCAGTGTCTGCTGCTGATTGGTTCAAATGTGTCTGCAGGCTGTGAGATACAGGGTCAAAGTTTCCTCAATGATGACGAATAGGGGGAGGATTGAACATCGCATATGTTTGCCCGCCGCGGCGAACAAGAACAAGCTAAGATCGCCGGGAACTGTTCTCCGGCGAACAGTTCGCGGCATCACTATCTGGGATGTGCATTGCACTGGGATGTGCATTGCGATAACAACATATGTTCACATTTTCAAAGTGAACATTTTATAAGTGAGGCACGAGAAATAGAATTATACAAGAACTGCACTCACTACTCAGCAAAGTGCTGCTTATTAAGACAACATGCTGCCTATTGACATCTGCTGAAGAAATGCACACTACATCAAGCTAACCCTATTCTCTCTCCTCTGCTTTCAGGTACGTGAATAGAGACCCTGTCAATCTGCAACTATTCACTGCACTCTGGTGGTTTTTTTTTACTCTCCTATAACTCTCTTCTGGTACGTGAGTAGAGACCCTGTCAATCTGCAACTATTCACTGCACTCTGGTGTTTTTTTACTCTCCTGTAACTCTCTTCTAGTACATGAATAGAGACCCTATCAATCTGCAACTATTCACTGCACTCTAGTGTTTGTTTTTTTTACTCTCCTGTAACTCTCTTCTGGTACGTGAATAGAGACCCTGTTAATCTGCAACTATTCACTGCACTCTGGTGTTTTTTTTTTTTAACTCTCCTGTAACTCTCTTCTGGTACGTGAATAGAGACCCTGTCAATCTGCAACTATTCACTGCACTCTGGTGTTTTTTTTTTTACTCTCCTGTAACTCTCTTCTGGTACGTGAATAGAGACCCTGTCAATCTGCAACTATTCACTGCACTCTGGTGTTGTTTTTTTTTACTCTCCTGTATCTCTCTTCTGGTACGTGAATAGAGACCCTGTCGATCACAACTATTCACTGCATTCTGGTGTTTTTTTACTCTCCTGTAACTTTCTTCTGGTACGTGAATAGAGACCCTGTCAATCTGCAACTATTCACTGCACTCTGGTGTTTTTTTTTACTCTCCTGTAACTCTCTTCTGGTACGTGAATAGAGAACCTGTCAATCTGCAACTATTCACTGCACTCTGGTGTTTTTTAACTCTCCTGTAACTCTCTTCTGGTACATGAATAGAGACCCTGTCAATCTTCAACTATTCACTGCACTCTAGTGTTTTTTTTTTTTTACTCTCCTGTAACTCTCTTCTGTTACGTGAACAGAGACCCTGTCAATCTGCAACTATTCACTGCACTCTGGTGTTGTTTTTTTTTACTCTCCTGTAACTCTCTTCTGGTATGTGAATAGAGACCCTGTTGATCACAACTATTCACTGCACTCTGGTGTTTTTTTACTCTCCTGTAACTTTCTTCTGGTACGTGAATAGAGACCCTATCAATCTGCAACTATTCACTGCACTCTAGTGTTTTTTTTTTTTACTCTCCTGTAACTCTCTTCTGGTACGTGAATAGAGACCCTGTTAATCTGCAACTATTCACTGCACTCTAGTGTTTTTTTTTTTAACTCTCCTGTAACTCTCTTCTGGTACGTGAATAGAGATCCTGTCAATCTGCAACTATTCACTGCACTCTGGTGTTTTTTTTTTTAATCTCCTGTAACTCTCTTCTGGTACGTGAATAGAGACCCTGTCAATCTGCAACTATTCACTGCACTCTGGTGTTGTTTTTTTTTACTCTCCTGTATCTCTCTTCTGGTACGTGAATAGAGACCCTGTCGATCACAACTATTCACTGCATTCTGGTGTTTTTTTACTCTCCTGTAACTTTCTTCTGGTACGTGAATAGAGACCCTGTCAATCTGCAACTATTCACTGCACTCTGGTGTTTTGTTTTTACTCTCCTGTAACTCTCTTCTGGTACATGAATAGAGAGCCTGTCAATCTGCAACTATTCACTGCACTCTGGTGTTTTTTAACTCTCCTGTAACTCTCTTCTGGTACATGAATAGAGACCCTGTCAATCTTCAACTATTCACTGCACTCTAGTGTTTTTTTTTTTTACTCTCCTGTAACTCTCTTCTGTTACATGAACAGAGACCCTGTCGATCTGCAACTATTCACTGCACTCTGGTATTTTTTTTTTTACTCTCCTGTAACTCTCTTCTGGTATGTGAATAGAGACCCTGTTGATCACAACTATTCACTGCACTCTGGTGTTTTTTTACTCTCCTTTAACTTTCTTCTGGTACGTGAATAGAGACCCTGTCAATCTGCAACTATTCACTGCACTCTGGTGTTTTTTTTACTCTCCTGTAACTCTCTTCTGGTACGTGAATAGAGACCCTGTCAATCTGCAACTATTCACTGCACTCTGGTGTTTATTTTTTTAACTCTCCTGTAACTCTCTTCTGGTATGTGAATAGAGACCCTGTCAATCTGCAACTATTCACTGCACTCTGGTGTTTTTTTACTCTCCTGTAACTCTCTTCTGGTATTTACATAGAGCAAATGATTTTAGTTTGTTAATTTAGTCCTACATCTGTTGTACTGTTTTCCAATGTCTTATTTCTAATCTTAAGAAAACTCAGCACACCTTTTTGCAAAAAATAAGGCTTAATTTTATTCCATAGTACCTAAAGACATATTCTGCAATACAGAAGAATCCAAAACTTTCAGTCCATCCACTCATGCAAAACACATTCACACATAAAAAAACCAAGATTCAACTCAGGCGTCCCTAGAAGAATCAACATGAGGCTGTCATTAAACTGCTGTTGTATCTCTTAAAATTTGTTTTGAAAAGTTCACTTCAATGTTGCAACGGACAGTCCTGTAAACATGCAAACTTTCAAAATTGTATTCAATGTTTTATCTTTGATGTACTCTGTAAGACAAATAATGTGTGAATGTGTTTTGCATGAGTGGATGGACTGAAAGTTTTGGATTCTTCTGTATTGCAGAATATGTCTTTAGGTACTATGGAATAAAATTAAGCCTTATTTTTTGCAAAAAGGTGTGCTGAGTTTTTTTTTTTTTTTAAATATTTTTATTGAGGTTCAAGGCAAGGCATACATGAACAAAAACAAAAGACAAGCATAATAACATATAAGCTTCATATGGTACAAATCCATAAACAAATAAAAGGGACAATTTTAGAGATATAATATACAGATAGAATGCCTATTATTCTTGAGTGCCTCCCAGATGGTATAAGAAGCCACTCTTGGACCTCATACATGCGCATATGAAATTATATGGGAGACTATTGCTAACCATGGAAACCACTTGTGGATTTCCAGTCAAGAACCTCATTTTTTAAATTTATTCGGGTTGGTTATACAGTATGATAAAAACATTTTCTTCTTGAATGTATGATACATATAGAATCATTTTCATATGATATAGTTTGCGATAGAAAATAATGAATGCTGGCGAGTTATACATTAAAGAGATGGAATGAACCTGCCAAAAGAGGTCTAGATCCTATATGCATTGTGGGGACTCAAGAGCACATTACCATATGTTGATAGGGATTGGAGACTAATATAAAATAGAGGCCTCATAGGGTTGTTAGCTAGGCATACTCCTCACATATCATACAGGTCAAATAGTGAGGTACAGCTATCAAATGGATTGAGAACTTAAAAGTTGAACATTGGATAGACCACATCAAAAATATACTCAAATATAATCTTTAGTGCTGAAAAAATATGAACTCGGTTTAACAGAAAACAGTGGCATGTTTAACTATAAATGTTTAGGGTCCTAAGTATATAGTATGAAGCATATGTAAGGGGAGGGCAATAGCAATATAGGGCTGTTTGTTACAAAGTTAAGTAAACCAGTTAGATCTTGTGAGATGTAGGTGTGATATGGTGGGTCATGGCAACTCAGTGTTATAAGTTGTGATGTCAACTATGATTCCTGCCTCGGCCGCAGGCAGGAAATAGTGAAACCCCTAGTGCATGGAGCGTGTGTTGCATATGCCTACAGATATGTTCAACTGAGCTGCCTCCATACATATAAAATACGTTATCTTAACCAGGGTACATGGGTCTACAGATAATATAACACTGAATAATGTAATATAAAAGACAGCGGCAGTTAAGACATGTTCCAATAGAAAAGTTCCTCCAATAGTTGATAAAGCTCAAAGATAGATAAATCATAAGTACAGGAATTAAGGCAAAACTTTTATATTTAGCCCAGCTACTCAGTGTCCATCAGAAGATGCTAATAAAAACTGCTCTTAAAGCTATATTAAACACAATACCTAAAATGAAAATAAAAGTCTAACAAATGAACACTGTTCTTAAAGGAGTCTGCTGATGCCGTTATGTGAGGTCCCCCATTCTGAAATAAACCAGGTATCCAAAGCCAGTCAGTAAATGAGGTACAAATTTATTACCCAATTCCAGATTTCACTTTTCGCTTGCAATTTGCAGTAGGGATAAAGCAAATGAAGACTCCGCAAGCTGTTCCGACTGGCCGCCATCTTGTCACCAGTACTACTGCTTGAAACCGGGTTGCGTATGGGTATATTGCAAAAGGGTGTCCAGGCTGTACCGGATCAGTACTAAACAAGGTTGGTGGCAGTAGCAATAAGGATCTAGCCTTCTGAGTAGGAGCTTTAGCGGGGAGAGTTCCAAATGCCCGATCTACTTGTGTGAGCGAAGAGAGAGAGAGCATTTCACAGGCAGATTTACAGCATGCCCCATAATCTTCTCTGCAGTTTCAGCTACTCTGTATCGCACCTTCGAGTCCGCTGAATCTCGTGCAGAATCTGTTAACGGCCCAGTGTAGGTGAGTAGCGGGCACCGGGCCCCAAGGCACCACCACCCACCTTAGGATGCGATGTTAGGTCTAGTGAGACAGGCAGATCAAAACCACTATTGTTGGCATTCTGAGTTCCTGTGCTTATACTCACTGCAAATACGTTTAGGTAGCTTTCCAGCAGTTGTTGCATAGCCGCGATAATAGCCCCAGCATCCTCCATAGCAAGTTCTCAGAGCAGATGGAATACCAGCATAAATGTAAAGCCTCAAAAGACTCCAATTTCCTAGGTAAGGCACCCGAAGTGCTGCTTAACGACAGGGCCCAGTGCTCCCTGCCGGGGGGTATAATAAAGGCCAAGATCTTGTAATGGCTCCAGGCGCTCATGCCAATAGCGATTCTCTCAATGTCAAGCTCAATAATAGTGGGTTACAAAGTGTAGATCGACTCACACAAAATAATATATGGGTTAATCAGCTAAAGACTAAAGTTATTGAAGGTTTTTAGTGAAAAGCTTTAGCAGCATGCGGCAGTGCGTCTGAGCATGGCCGCTGCCCGGAAGTTCCCCTGCTGAGTTTTTTTAACTCTCTTCTGGTACGTGAATAGAGACCCTGTCAATCTGCAACTATTCACTGCACTCTGGTTTTTTTTTTTAACTCTCCTGTAAATCTCTTCTGGTACGTGAATAGAGACCCTGTCAATCTGCAACTATTCACTGCACTCTGGTGTTTTTTTTTAACTCTCCTGTAACTCTCTTCTGGTACGTGAATAGAGACCCTGTCAATCTGCAACTATTCACTGCACTCTGGTGTTTATTTTACTCTCCTGTAACTCTCTTCGGGTATTTACATAGAGCAAATGATTTTAGTTTGTTAATTTAGTCCTACATCTGTTTTACTGTTATCCAATGTCTTATTTCTTTTTTTTTTTTTTTTTTTTTTTTTTTTTAAAGTTTCAAATGCTTTATTGTCATTGCTCAACATTTACATCTTGTCAACATGAATATAAGAGAAAGGACAAAAAAAAAGAAAGAACAAAGTGGTTACATGTTGCTCTTTGAAAAGAAACATTCATATTTCATTCTAATTGCATCTAGGTCTTTGTTATGTTCACCTCAGTATAGATTTATATGTAGTCTGTTACGTCCTTATGTGAGGTGGCATAGATAAATATGTGAATATGACGTTTTATCCAAATGTTGAGCTTTTTCTCATTCTTTCCCTCTCTTTAAACGGAGAGAGAAATAAATATAACAAAAGAACATAAGAACATAAAAGGCAAAAATAGCAAAACAAGAAAACTTACTTGGAAGCGAAATAAAATAGAAATACAGTCCCCTGTTGTTAAGGGACTTCGTCTGCTGCGCTCCACAGGGCTTTAAATAGGTGGGGCTGTTTATCCCCTTGTTTGGGGCTCTGTTGGTCTCTCGTCACTCTCTCTCTTTGCTGTTTAGGTCTTGGTGGGATCGTAATAAAACGTTAACACAAAGGAATAGAAGTTTATGCCCATCTTACTTTCTAGAGCTCAGCTGTGTTGTTAAATGTAGCAAAAGTGTATTATTATTCTAGTGTGCTTGACCTGTATCCGTCCTAGATCCCTCCATCACCTCATCCCATAAGAATCTGACTTCCGCTAGGAGGTTTAACTTGTTCCTTCTCTGATAGCCATATTCTTCCAATACCAGTATATCAGTTACCCTTTCTTTCCATGTACTTATCAAGAGTGGTGTCTGGCTCTTCCAGTTCAAGGCGATTAATGCTTTTGCTCCTGACATTCCTAAATGTAAAAGAGTGCGCCTGAGAGTGCATGTTATTTTTGTTGTGTCATTCAGTAGTGCCACTCTGGGTGTTAGTGTGAACTCGGGTGTTAATATCTGCCTGAAGTGTCTCTCTATGTCTAACCAGAAGTCTTTAAGTCTCCCACAATTCCACCACATATGGAGGTAAGTGCCCTTCTCTTCGCATCCTCTCCAACATCTGTCGCTAACACCTGGGTAGATTGAATGTGACCTTGCTGGGGTTAGGTACCACCTCATGATGACTTTAAAATTCAATTCTAATAATTGTGGTGATGTTGAAATTTTCTTAGTATTTTTAAAAATCCTAATCCAGTCTTCCTCTGTTATGATATGGTCTAGTTCTTCTTGCCACTTAGATGTATATGTAGGTAAGTGCCGTGTGTGTTCAGATTGTATTAGTTTTTTTGAGATAGAGAGTGTGTGTCTGATCTCTTCCGTGTTGCAACAGAGTGTTTCGTAAGGGGTTAATTCTCTTAGGAACTCCTGTTTATGTGGGGAGGTATGAATAAAATGTGCCAGTTCTGAATATTTTAACCAGGTAGAATATCTACCTTCTGCAACTGTCATTAAGTTTTCTCTATTGTCTAGCTTTCCTTTTCTTATGAACCTCGTCAAAGGTGTGGAATAACCCCATTCTTGGGTCCTTTGTTTTCCTTTATCTAAACCCCCCACCAACTCTGCGTTAATAGGGATAGGAAATAGAGGAGAGCGCACCCCCGAAATATGCTTCTTTCGTGCGATAATGCTATCCCAGGTGTCAAAAGTATGTTTATGTATTGCTAATGCTGTACATTGAGGGGGTCTCAATTCCTTTGGTACCCAGCAGAGCGCCCCTACCTCTGGGACCCTCAAGATATGGGAATCTATCGCCACCCATGCCTTTGTGTCCCTGGATCTATGCCAGTCTAAAATCCTTTGTAATGTGACTGCCTCATGATAATCTGCTATGTGTGGGACCCCCAGACCTCCATTTTCTGGCCTCCTATACATATTTTCTCTATTGATTCTAGGTTTGCTTTTGTTCCAGATAAATGAGTTGATGTGTCTCTGTAACTGGGGTATATACCACCTAGGGATAGGGATGGGGAGGGCCTGTATTATATATAATATTCTGGGTAATGTTGTCATTTTTATGCTCTGTATGCGTCCCCACCATGTGATTGGTTTCGCTGCCCAAGTGCCTAAGTCCCGTTGTATGTTTCGTGCTAGTGCAAGATAGTTATCGTTAAACAGCTGTGATGTGTCAGAGGAGAGTTGTACTCCGAGGTATTTTAGGGATTTCTTTTGTATTTTTAAGGGGCAAGTATCTGTTATTAGTTGGAATCTTTGTGGCGTCAGGGATACATTCATAATCTCTGATTTTTGTGTATTAACCAGGAAGCCAGAGAAACTTCCGAAATGTTTGATTTCCTTCAGGGTCTCTGGTACAGAGAGTTGGGGATTTGTGAGTGTGAACAGCACATCATCTGCGTATAATGCGATTTTAAAGTTATGTGGGCCGATGTTAATGCCATGAATCTTTTGGTTTTGTCGGATGTGTGCAGCAAATACTTCCATTGACAGGATAAATAGGATGGGGGATAGGGGGCATCCCTGTCGTGTCCCGTTTTGGATGTTAAAGGGGGTGGACAGCATGCCATTCGCCTTCACTTTGGCACTGGGTTGTGTATATAATTGGAGGATACGTGTTATCATTTTCGATCCAAATCCTAGTGCTACTAGTGTCTCTTTCAGGAATGCCCAATTAATGCGATCAAACGCTTTCTCCGCGTCTGTGGCTATCAAGATCGTGGGGATGTTGTGTGATTTGGCATAAGTAGTTAATGTTAGGGCTCTAATAATATTGTCCCTTGCTTCCCTCCCCGGGACAAATCCCACTTGGTCTGAATGAATGAGTTGTAATAATACTTTATTTATCCGGTTGGCTAGTATTTTGCCTAATATCTTGATATCAGAGTTTAGGAGGGATATAGGTCTGTAGCTGCTTGGTTCGGTGGGTGGTTTGTTGGGCTTAGGTATAACTGATATGTGCGCTAATAGCATTTCGCGTGGGAGGTGATGATTATCATCCAGTGCTTGGAACAATTTTAGAAGATGTGGGGCTAGTATATGTTTGAATGCTTTATAGTATGAATTAGTAAAACCATCCGGCCCAGGGCTTTTACCTGACAGTAAATGTTGGATTGCTGTTAGGATCTCTGTTATAGTGATGGGTGATTCCAGTTCCTCCCTGTTAACAATCGGCAGCTGTGGTAAGTTTGCCTGTCTAATGTATTCTTTCATGTGTTCTTGGTGTTCGGCAGTGTTGTTAGTGTCTAAGTTATAGAGTGCTTCGTAGTAAGAGCCAAAATGGTTAGCTATGTGTTTGCTATCCACGACCTCCACTCCCTCTGTTGTTACTAGTTTGTGTATTTGTGACGATGCCTTTTGGTTTCTTAACATTTTAGCAAGTAGTGCTCCTGTCCTATTTCCTTCATAATAATACATCTTTTTGATTCCAAGGGCTTTCCTCTGTGCCTCTTTAGTTAGGACTGCATTTAGTTCCCTTCTGGTTTCTGTTAGTTGTTTGAAGGATGTTGAGTCCTTTGGGTTATTTTTATGGGTTATTTCTAATTGTCTCATCTTTTCCGTCAGCATGTTAGTCCTGTCATTGTAAGTTTTTCGTCTGTATGCTGTGTGTTTAATGCACTCCCCACGTAATACCGCTTTGTGGGCTTCCCACAAAGTGGCAGGTGTAATGTCTTGTGTCGCATTATGGCGAAAATATTCTTTTAGTGATTTAGTCAGGGCTTCCAATGAGGCTGGGTGTCTCAATAATGAGTCATCCATCCTCCATATAAAAGGGGTGACTGGGTGGTGCGGCCACTGTAGGGTTACTAGGACGGCTGAATGGTCCGACCAAGGGGTCGGTAGTATATCGGAATCTCTTACTAAAGACATGTGGTTTCTATCTACCATTATGTAGTCTATTCGTGTATATATAGACCATGGGTGAGAGAAGAAGGTGTAGTTTTTTTGTCTTGGATGTTGTATGCGCCATACATCAAGTGTACCCAGCTGTGCAAAGCAATTATATACTGCGTTAGGCGGTCTAGATCCAGGTGTAGCCCTACCTGTAGAGGTGTCCAATGCTGTATCTAGCGCTACATTCAAGTCACCTCCTAGTATTAACATACCTTTCCTGTGTGTTGTGACTAACTTTGATAAGTGTTGGTAAAATTTGTGTCTGCCACTGTTTGGCGCATATACATTTACTAAAGTCACTGGTTTATTGAACAGTGTTCCTACGAGAATCATTATACGCCGTTCTTTGTCTGAGGCCTTATTCAGTAGGGTGAAATGTATGTTTCGGTGAAAAAGGATTCCTACCCCATTTCTTTTTGCCGCAGTGTGTGAGTTAAAATACCCTACTGGGTGATCTCTGGATTTGAATGTTGGAGCTGCTGAAGCTAAAAAGTGAGTTTCCTGTATGAAGATAATGGAATCTTTATGTTTCCTGAAGGTTCTAAGGGCTATAGAACGTTTGGTAGGTGAGTTGAGTCCCTTTGTGTTTTGCGTGATAATTGATATAGCTGGGTCAGCCATCTAAATATATTAGGTTATACTTGCGCATTTGTTTAATGATATCGTATCTTATCCTATATTTACAAACCATGTCCTGTACTAGCCCTGTGTAGTGTATTGTAATGAGAGAGAGTACCTGATCAGTATCCAGATGTTCCTTATAAGGAAAGGGTGAGTATTGCCCTGAAGAGTCGCAGCAGACGAACATAGAAAAAAAAACAAGAAAATTAACATTTATAAACAAGTAAAAAAATAATGTTAACATTTTACCAATCATCATTACTAATTCCCGAACTCCTCCCAACCGCCCGGCCCACAACCCTTCACTAACGTTATTAGTTGTTAGAGTTCCCTGTTGTAGGGAAATTCTGGGAAAAAGTGAGAGGGGGGAAAAGGTGGGAACAAGAAAAGGCGGATGGAGAAAAGTGGAGAAAGGGGGTAAGGGGTTGAAAGGCAGTAAATTTGCCAGTAATCCACCAGACGGCCAGCCCCCCGGGGGAGGGGGTGGTAATAAGGGCTTTGTTTGGGGATAGTGAAATATGTCCCTTGTGTCTTTCTCTGACTAGGCTATGCTGTACTATACCACATAAGAGTGTCCGTTGGTTTTCACCCAAAAATAAAGAAAGTGTCCAGGTCTTATCAGGTGGACTATGTTTCTGCGTTCTCTTCGCTGTCACCCGCCACCTGACCATTTTTCCTTTTCTTGGGTATTGTCACCCATTTTGGACGTTGAGGGTGTGGTGGGAGAGTTGCTCTTTGTTCATCTTTGTTGTCCCGTAATTTTGGTAAGGAAGGTTGAGGGATTTCTAGGTGTTTGCAGAATTGGTCAATATCTTCAGGTTCTTTATATACATACGTTTTATCGTCCTTGACCACTTTTATTGAAAAAGGGAAGCCCCATCTGTATGGGATCCCTAGCTCAGTCAGATGGAGAGTGAGGTATCGTGCCTCTTTGCGTTTTGCAAGTGTCATTGGGCTTAGATCTGCATATATTTGAAGCCTGTCCTCGCCGAATGTAATGGATGGCCTTTTCCTTGCTGCTTGTAGAATCCTCTCCTTATCTGTAAACTTGTGGCAACAAAGGACAATGTCCCGTGGTGGTGCTGTGTCTGAAGGCTTTGCCCTGAGGGCTCTATGTATTCTGTCTATTGTGACTGTGTCGTTATTGCCTGATTCCAGCAGAAACCGGAACAAATTCTGGGCATAAGATTGCAGTTGTGCAGGGAGAATTTTTTCTGGCACCCCTCTGATACGGAGATTTTGGCGCCGGCCTCTATTATCCAAATCTTCAAGTTGTGCCTGTAGCTGCAGAATAGTGGAATTTTGTTGCTGCAGTTCTAAGGCCATTGTGTCTGTCGTCATGACAGTTTCCTCTGTCTGTTCCTCTAATTGTTGTACTCTATTTCCCAGTGCATTTATGTCTCTTTTAATGTCTGCCAATCCATCTTTAATGGCTTTGTTAACCTGTAGCATAAATGTGGTCAAATCTTGTTTAGTAGGAAGAGAGCAGAGGTCCGCTTTTGTTATGGGTGAATTGCTTCCATCTGAAGGCTGTGTTTTCTCTTGCATATCGACTTCAGTGTGAGTATATGGTGATTCTAAATC
This sequence comes from Bombina bombina, assembly GCF_027579735.1. Classification (NCBI taxonomy): domain Eukaryota; kingdom Metazoa; phylum Chordata; class Amphibia; order Anura; family Bombinatoridae; genus Bombina; species Bombina bombina. Next base: position 310,048,855 of record NC_069505.1, on the reverse strand, counting down.
TCCCCCTGTGTCCGTCAATTTGAAAAATGAGTTAAGTTTCAATGCTCCTGGGGTTGCCGGTTTTTGTTTGTCGTTTTTGTTTTTATTCCTGGCCGCCATGATAGCGTAGCTGCAGTTATTTTATGGTATAGCGTGTTTGGGTTTTTCTTTTGGCTTGTTCTGTAGCCTTGTCAAGCTGTATTATGTGCAGATAAAGTCTTAGGTTGTGCTGCAGGGATGTTTATGTAAGGCACTGGTTCTGTTTCAGCGTGTGGGTGACGTACCTCTTATGGCGTCTTTGCAGGAACCGTTATGATGCACCCTGTGTTCCGAGCTTTGTGCACTCAGGATCTGTGGGTCTTTATGGCGTCTTGTGTCGCCTTATTTAGTGAGAGTGATCGTGCACCGCTTATGTCCAGCTTGTCGCCATGCGTTGTCCGCCTGCAGCTCTAATGTTCCTACTTTAGGTAGGCTTTTCTGTTCCCAGCTAGGCCCCGTCCTCTGCCGTTACAGATAAAAGGGCATTTCTGCCTAATGACACGACTGCACTTTGGTCGCTTGCCTCCTGTTCTAGTCAGGATTCGTTTTGGAGCCCTTTAGCTTGATTGCATATGATTTTCCCCCAGGTTGGGCCCCTATCTGGCTGATCACTATCGGAGCTCTAAAACTTTGCGACCATGCTCTTCCTTGGTCGGCTCCCCCAATGTCTTATTTCTAATGTTCATTTAATTGCCATGTGATGTTCAATCCTTATCAATACTTGCTATTATTCTAAAATTTATAGCTGTCTTATTCCATAGTTTTAACCTCCCCAAATTTTATTGTCTGTTTACTTAACATCTCACCCTGGCCTGACCAGACCAGAATCTAACTTTCCAATTGGCCTTTCCAATTGTCTTTGATTAGCAATCATCAAAATTTAGTGGACTCAGCTGACTGCCCTCCCTGCATATATTTATCACTAGTCTGGGCTGTGCATTGCACTGGGATGTGCATTGCTATAATAACATATGTTCACATTTTCAAAGTGAACATTTTATAAGTGAGGCACTAGCAATAGAATTATACAAGAACTGCATTCACTACTCAGCACAGTGCTGCATATTAAGACAACATGCTGCCTATTGACATCTGCTGAAGAATTGCACACTACATCAAGCTAACCCTATTCTCTCTCCTCTGCTTTCATGTACGTGAATAGAGACCCTGTCAATCTGCAACTATTCACTGCACTCTGGTGTTTTTTTTTTTACTCTCCTGTAACTCTCTTCTGGTACGTGAATAGAGACCCTGTCAATCTGCAACTATTCACTGCACTCTGGTGTTTTTTTACTCTCCTGTAACTCTCTTCTGGTACATGAATAGAGACCCTGTCAATCTGCAACTATTCACTGCACTCTAGTGGGTTTTTTTTTACTCTCCTGAAACTCTCTTCTGGTACGTGAATAGAGACCCTGTCAATCTGCAACTATTCACTGCACTCTGGTGTTTGTTTTTTTTACTCTCCTTTAACTCTCTTCTGGTACGTGAATAGAGACCCTGTCAATCTGCAACTATTCACTGCACTCTAGTGTTTTTTTTTTACTCTCCTGAAACTCTCTTCTGGTACGTGAATAGAGACCCTGTCAATCTGCAACTATTCACTGCTCTCTGGTGTCTTTTACTCTCCTGTAACTCTCTTCTGGTACATGAATAGAGACCCTGTCAATCTGCAACTATTCACTGCACTCTAGTAGTTTTTTTTTTACTCTCCTGTAACTCTCTTCTGGTACGTGAATAGAGACCCTGTCAATCTGCAACTATTCACTGCACTCTGGTGTTTGTTTTTTTTACTCTCCTTTAACTCTCTTCTGGTACGTGAATAGAGACCCTGTCAATCTGCAACTATTCACTGCACTCTAGTGTTTTTTTTTTTTACTCTCCTGAAACTCTCTTCTGGTACGTGAATAGAGACCCTGTCAATCTGCAACTAATCACTGCACTCTGGTGTTTGGTTTTTTTACTCTCCTGTAACTTTCTTCTGGTACGTGAATAGAGACCCTGTCAATCTGCAACTATTCACTGCACTCTGGTGTTGTTTTTTTTTACTCTCCTGTAACTCTCTTCTGGTACGTGAAAAGAGACTCTGTCGATCACAACTATTCCACTGCACTCTGGTGTTATTTTTACTCTCCTGAAACTCTCTTTCTGGTACGTGAATAGAGACCCTGTCAATCTGCAACTATTCACTGCACTCTGATGTTTGTTTTTTTTACTCTCCTTTAATCTCTTCTGGTAGCGTGGAATAGAGACCCCTGTAATCTGCAACTATTCACTGCACTCTAGTGTTTTTTTTTTTACTCTCCTGAAACTCTCTTCTGGTAGCTGAATAGAGGACCCTGTCAATCTGCAACTAATCACTGCCACTCTGTGTTTGTTTTTTTTACTCTCCTTTAACTCTCTTCTGGTACGTGAATAGAGACCCTGTCAATCTGCAACTATTCACTGCACTCTGGTGTTTTTTTTTTTTTTACTCTCCTGTAACTCTCTTCTGGTACGTGAATAGAGACTCTGTCGATCACAACTATTCACTGCACTCTGGTGTTATTTTTACTCTCCTGTAACTTTCTTCTGGTACGTGAATAGAGACCCTGTCAATCTGCAACTATTCACTGCACTCTGGTGTTTTTTTTTTATTCTCCTGTAACTCTCTTCTGGTACGTGAATAGAGACCCTGTCAATCTGCAACTATTCACTGCACTCTGGTGTTTTTTTACTCTCCTGTAACTCTCTTCTGGTACATGAATAGAGACCCTGTCAATCTGCAACTATTCACTGCACTCTAGTGTTTTTTTTTTTTACTCTCCTGAAACTCTCTTCTGGTACGTGAATAGAGACCCTGTCAATCTGCAACTATTCACTGCACTCTGGTGTTTGTTTTTTTTACTCTCCTGTAACTCTCTTCTGGTACGTGAATAGAGACCCTGTCAATCTGCAACTATTCACTGCACTCTGGTGTTTGTTTTTTTTACTCTCCTTTAACTCTCTTCTGGTACGTGAATAGAGACCCTGTCAATCTGCAACTATTCACTGCACTCTAGTGTTTTTTTTTTTTACTCTCCTGAAACTCTCTTCTGGTACGTGAATAGAGACCCTGTCAATCTGCAACTAATCACTGCACTCTGGTGTTTGGTTTTTTTACTCTCCTGTAACTTTCTTCTGGTACGTGAATAGAGACCCTGTCAATCTGCAACTATTCACTGCACTCTGGTGTTGTTTTTTTTTACTCTCCTGTAACTCTCTTCTGGTACGTGAAAAGAGACTCTGTCGATCACAACTATTCACTGCACTCTGGTGTTATTTTTACTCTCCTGAAACTCTCTTCTGGTACGTGAATAGAGACCCTGTCAATCTGCAACTATTCACTGCACTCTGATGTTTGTTTTTTTTACTCTCCTTTAACTCTCTTCTGGTACGTGAATAGAGACCCTGTCAATCTGCAACTATTCACTGCACTCTAGTGTTTTTTTTTTTACTCTCCTGAAACTCTCTTCTGGTACGTGAATAGAGACCCTGTCAATCTGCAACTAATCACTGCACTCTGGTGTTTGTTTTTTTTACTCTCCTTTAACTCTCTTCTGGTACGTGAATAGAGACCCTGTCAATCTGCAACTATTCACTGCACTCTAGTGTTTTTTTTTTTACTCTCCTGAAACTCTCTTCTGGTACGTGAATAGAGACCCTGTCAATCTGCAACTAATCACTGCACTCTGGTGTTTGTTTTTTTTACTCTCCTGTAACTTTCTTCTGGTACGTGAATAGAGACCCTGTCAATCTGCAACTATTCACTGCACTCTGGTGTTTTTTTTTTTTACTCTCCTGTAACTCTCTTCTGGTACGTGAATAGAGACTCTGTCGATCACAACTATTCACTGCACTCTGGTGTTATTTTTACTCTCCTGAAACTCTCTTCTGGTACGTGAATAGAGACCCTGTCAATCTGCAACTGTTCACTGCACTCTGGTGTTTGTTTTTTTTTACTCTCCTTTAACTCTCTTCTGGTACGTGAATAGAGACCCTGTCAATCTGCAACTATTCACTGCACTCTAGTGTTTTTTTTTTTACTCTCCTGAAACTCTCTTCTGGTACGTGAATAGAGACCCTGTCAATCTGCAACTAATCACTGCACTCTGGTGTTTGTTTTTTTTACTCTCCTTTAACTCTCTTCTGGTACGTGAATAGAGACCCTGTCAATCTGCAACTATTCACTGCACTCTGGTGTTTTTTTTTTTTACTCTCCTGTAACTCTCTTCTGGTACGTGAATAGAGACTCTGTCGTTCACAACTATTCACTGCACTCTGGTGTTATTTTTACTCTCCTGTAACTTTCTTCTGGTACGTGAATAGAGACCCTGTCAATCTGCAACTATTCACTGCACTCTGGTGTTTTTTTTTTATTCTCCTGTAACTCTCTTCTGGTACGTGAATAGAGACCCTGTCAATCTGCAACTATTCACTGCACTCTAGTGTTTTTTTTTTTACTCTCCTGTAACTCTCTTCTGGTACGTGAATAGAGACCCTGTCAATCTGCAACTATTCACTGCACTCTGGTGTTTGTTTTTTTTTACTCTCCTTTAACTCTCTTCTGGTACGTGAATAGAGACCCTGTCAATCTGCAACTATTCACTGCACTCTAGTGTTTTTTTTTTTTACTCTCCTGAAACTCTCTTCTGGTACGTGAATAGAGACCCTGTCAATCTGCAACTATTCACTGCACTCTGGTGTTTTTTTTTTTTACTCTCCTGTAACTCTCTTCTGGTACGTGAATAGAGACTCTGTCGATCACAACTATTCACTGCACTCTGGTGTTATTTTTACTCTCCTGTAACTTTCTTCTGGTACGTGAATAGAGACCCTGTCAATCTGCAACTATTCACTGCACTCTGGTGTTTTTTTTTTTTTATTCTCCTGTAACTCTCTTCTGGTACGTGAATAGAGACCCTGTCAATCTGCAACTATTCACTGCACTCTGGTGTTTTTTTACTCTCCTGTAACTCTCTTCTGGTACATGAATAGAGACCCTGTCAATCTGCAACTATTCACTGCACTCTAGTGGTTTTTTTTTTACTCTCCTGAAACTCTCTTCTGGTACGTGAATAGAGACCCTGTCAATCTGCAACTATTCACTGCACTCTGGTGTTTGTTTTTTTTACTCTCCTTTAACTCTCTTCTGGTACGTGAATAGAGACCCTGTCAATCTGCAACTATTCACTGCACTCTAGTGTTTTTTTTTTTACTCTCCTGAAACTCTCTTCTGGTACGTGAATAGAGACCCTGTCAATCTGCAACTAATCACTGCACTCTGGTGTTTGTTTTTTTTACTCTCCTTTAACTCTCTTCTGGTACGTGAATAGAGACCCTGTCAATCTGCAACTATTCATTGCACACTGGTGTTTTTTTTTTTTACTCTCCTGTAACTCTCTTCTGGTACGTGAATAGAGACTCTGTCGATCACAACTATTCACTGCACTCTGGTGTTATTTTTACTCTCCTGTAACTTTCTTCTGGTACGTGAATAGAGACCCTGTCAATCTGCAACTATTCACTGCAATCTGGTGTTTTTTTTTATTCTCCTGTAACTCTCTTCTGGTACGTGAATAGAGACCCTGTCAATCTGCAACTATTCACTGCACTCTGGTGTTTTTTTACTCTCCTGTAACTCTCTTCTGGTACATGAATAGAGACCCTGTCAATCTGCAACTATTCACTGCACTCTAGTGTTTTTTTTTTTACTCTCCTGAAACTCTCTTCTGGTACGTGAATAGAGACCCTGTCAATCTGCAACTAATCACTGCACTCTGGTGTTTGTTTTTTTTACTCTCCTGTAACTCTCTTCTGGTACGTGAATAGAGACTCTGTCAATCTGCAACTATTCACTGCACTCTGGTGTTTTTTTTTTTTACTCTCCTGTAACTCTCTTCTGGTACGTGAATAGAGACTCTGTCGATCACAACTATTCACTGCACTCTGGTGTTATTTTTACTCTTCTGTAACTTTCTTCTGGTACGTGAATAGAGACCCTGTCAATCTGCAACTATTCACTGCACTCTGGTGTTTTTTTTTATTCTCCTGTAACTCTCTTCTGGTACGTGAATAGAGACCCTGTCAATCTGCAACTATTTACTGTTCTCTTGTGTTTTTTTACTCTCCTGTAACTCTCTTCTGGTATTTACATAGAGCAAATGATTTTAGTTTGTTAATTTAGTCCTACATCTGTTGTACTGTTTTCCAATGTCTTATTGTTAATCTTAAGAAAACTCAGCACACCTTTTTGCAAAAAATAAGGCTTAATTTTATTCCATAGTACCTAAAGACATATTCTGCAATACAGAAGAATCCAAAACTTTCAGTCCATCCACTCATGCAAAACACATTCACACATAAAATAACCAAGATTCAACTCAGGCGTCCCTGGAAGAATCAACATGAGGCTGTCATTAAACTACTGTTGTATCTCTTAAAATTTGTTTTGAAAAGTTCACTTCAATGTTGCAACGGACAGTCCTGTAAACATGCAAACTTTCAAAATTGTATTCAATGTGTTATCTTTGATGCACTCTGTAAGACAAATAATGTGTGAATGTGTTTTGCATGAGTGGATCGACTGAAAGTTTTGGATTCTTCTGTATTGCAGAATATGTCTTTAGGTACTATGGAATAAAATTAAGCCTTATTTTTTGTAAAAAGGTGTGCTGAGTTTTTTTAACTCTCTTCTGGTACGTGAATAGAGACCCTGTCAATCTGCAACTATTCACTGCACTCTATTGTTTTTTTTTACTCTCCTGTAACTCTCTTCTGGTATGTGAATAGAGACCCTGTCAATCTGCAACTATTCACTGCACTCTGGTGTGTTTTTTTTACTCTCCTGTAACTCTCTTCTGGTATGTGAATAGAGACCCTGTCAATCTGCAACTATTCACTGCACTCTGGTGGGTTTTTTTTTACTCTCCTGTAACTCTCTTCTGGTACGTGAATAGAGACCCTGTCAATATGCAACTATTCACTGCACGCTGGTGTTTTTTTTTTTTTACTCTCCTGTAACTCTCTTCTGGTACGTGAATAGAGACCCTTTCAATCTGCAACTATTCACTGCACGCTGGTGTTTTTTTTTTTTACTCTCCTGTAACTCTCTTCTGGTACGTGAATAGAGACCCTGTCAATATGCAACTATTCACTGCACGCTGGTGTTTTTTTTTTTACTCTCCTGTAACTCTCTTCTGGTACGTGAATAGAGACCCTTTCAATCTGCAACTATTCACTGCACGCTGGTGTTTTTTTTTTTTTACTCCCCTGTAACTCTCTTCTGGTATTTACATAGAGCAAATGATTATAGTTTGTTAATTTAGTCCTACATCTGTTGTACTGTTATCCAATGTGTTATTTCTAATGTTCATTTAACTGCCATGTGATGTTCAATCATTATCAATACTTGCTATTATTCTAAAATGTATAGCTGTCTTATTCTATAGTTTTAACCTCCCCAAATTTTATTTTCTGTTTACTTAACATCACACCCTGACCAGACCAGAATCTAACTTTCCAATTGGCCTTTCCAATTATCTTTGATTAGCAATCAACAAAATTTAGTGGACTCCCTGCATATATTTATCACTAGTCTGGGATGTGCATTGCACTGGGATGTGCATTGCTATAATAACATATGTTCACATTTTCAAAGTGAACATTTTATAAGTGAGGCACTAGCAATAGAATTATACAAGAACTGCACTCACTACTCAGCACAGTGTTGCATATTAAGACAACATGCTGTCTATTGCCATCAGCTGAAGAATTGCACACCACATCAAGCTAACCCTATTCTCTCTCCTCTGCTTTCAGGTATGTGAATAGAGACCCTGTCAATCTGCAACTATTCATTGCACTCTGGTGTTTTTTTTTTTTACTCTCCTGTAACTCTCTTCTGGTACGTGAATAGAGACCCTGTCAATCTGCAACTATTCACTGCACTCTGGTGGGTTTTTTTTTTACTCTCCTGTAACTCTCTTCTGGTACGTGAATAGAGGCCCTGTCAATCTGCAACTATTCACTGCACTCGGGTGTTTTTTTTAATCTCCTGTAACTCTCTTCTGGTACGTAAATAGAGACCCTGTCAATCTGCAACTATTCACTGCACTCTGGTGTTTTTTTTTTTTACTCTCCTGTAACTCTCTTCTGGTACGTGAATAGAGACCCTGTCAATCTGCAACTATTCACTGCACTCTGGTGTTTTTTTTTTTTTTTTACTCTCCTGTAACTCTCTTCTGGTACGTGAATAGAGACCCTGTCAATCTGCAACTATTCACTGCACTCTGGTGGGTTTTTTTTTAGCTGACTGCCCTCCCTGCATATATCTATCACTAGTCTGGGATGTGCATTGCACTGGGATGTGCATTGCTATAACAACATATGTTCACTTTTTCAAAGTGAACATTTTATAAGTGAGGCACTAGCAATAGAATTATACAAGCATTGGACAAGGATTGGGCAAGGGGCAAGAAAAAGGCAGGTACTTTTGTAATACTACTTTTGTAATATTATGTTTTATATACCTTACTGTTTTCTTATGCAATTGCTACTTTAATACTGTGCCTTATGTGTTTAACTGGTTCCCTCTTTTGTAAAAATGCGTAATATCTTCTTATTCCTTTTTGCTGAGTTCTGTATCTATAACAAACTACATTATTCAATTACTCCTTCTCCCTCTCCACCTGCACTGTTCATTAGCCCATCTCTCTTAAACTCACCTTACTTTTGTAATCATGAACTTTACCTATTTCTAAACACTCTCTCTCCCCCCTCCACCTTGTCTCAAAAGCAGTCTCACTACTGCAAATCTGTATCTCACCTCATGTCACTCATGTCACTCTCCCCTCTTGCTTTTACTAACTGCTGGTGACATCTCCCCTAATCCTGGTCCCCAACAACTGCCTAGCCGTGCACATCCATGTATACCACCCCACAGACTCAAAAAACAAAACTCTGACAACCTTACTCACATTTCTCTTGCATCAAAAGCCACTTCCCCTTTCACTTGTGCACTTTGGAACTCTCGCTCTGTTTGCAACAAACTCACTTCTTATACATGACCTCTTTATCTCCCACTCCCTCAACCTTCTGGCCCTAACAGAAACCTGGCTCTCTCCCCTAGACACATCATCCACTGCTGCTTTGTCACATGGGGGTCTCTACTTCAGCCACACTCCTAGGTCTGGTAATAGACAAGGAGGTGGTGTAGGTATTTTACATTCCTCTCGTTGCACCTTTCAACAAATACATCCCATCTGTTCCCTCACATTTTCCTCATTCGAAACCCACATGATTCGCTTATTCTCTCCTCTTTCTATATGTGTTGCAGTCATATACCATCCTCCTGGCTCCTCAACTCAATTTCTAGATCACTTGCTCTCAACATAATTCCATTCTCTCACCCCCTCAAATGCTCTCAATCACCCACAACCCACATAACCTTAAACTTAGCTCATTCTCCCCTGTTACTGAGGAAGAAGTTTCGGCACTTATACTGCGCTCTCACCTCACTACCTGTCCCCTTGACCCTATCCCCTCACAGCTACTCCCCTCCCTCTCTGCCACCCTTACCCCTATACTCACACACACTTTCATCCTCTCCCTCAGCACCGGTATATTTTCCTCATCGCTGAAACATGCACTGGTCACACCTATCCTCAAAAAACCTTCCCTTGATCCTACCTCCCCATCCAACTACCGCCCTATTTCCCTCCTCCCTCTTGCATCAAAGCTTCTCGAAAAACTAGATTATGCACGCCTATCCCATTTCGTTACAATAAACTCCCTCCTTGACCCATTGCATTCTGGATTTCGTCCCCATCACTCCACAGAGACAGCAATTGTTAAGGTTACCAACAACCTACTTACAGCAAAATCAAAAGGCCACTTCTCTCTGCTTATCCTCCTTGATATGTCCGCAGCCTTTGACACTGTTGACTACCCTCTTTTTCTCCAAACCCTCCAATCCTTCGGCATATGTGACACAGCCCTCTCGTGGCTCTCTTCCTACCTGTCAAACCGTACCTTTAGTGTACCCTTCTCTGGGGCCTCCTCTGCCCCGTCACCACTTTCTTTCGGAGTACCACAAGGCTCTGTCCTCGGTCCCCTTCTCTTCTCAATCTACACGTCATCACTAGGTTCCCTAATAAAGTCCCACGATTTACAATATAATTTGTATGCCGATGACACCCAAATCTACTTCTCTGCATCAGACCTTTCTCCTTCCTTGCTAACCTGTGTCAATAACTGTCTTTCTCACATCTCCAACTGGATGTCCTCTCACTACCTCAAGCTAAATCTCTCCAAAACTGAGCTCCTTATTTTTCCCCCTTCTTCTAAACTCTCCACCCTCAATCTCTCTATAACTGTCGACAACTCCATCATTACCCATACCCCGCATGCCCGATGTCTCGGGGTCACATTTGACTCAGATGTTTCTTTCACTCCTCCCATTCAATCATTGGCTAAAGCCTGCCGCTTCCACCTTAAAAAATCTCTAAATTAGACACTTCCTTACACAAGACACAACTAAGATTTTAATCCACTCTCTCATTCTCTCCCACCTCGATTACTGCAACTCTGTCCTCTCTGGTCTCCCCACCTGCCACCTAGCTCCTTTACAATCCATAATGAATGCCTCTGCCAGACTCATCTTCCTTACACGTCACTCTTCATCTGCTGCACCTCTCTGCCAATCCCTTCACTGGCTTCCTCTTGCCCCTAGGTTCAAACACAAAATTCTCATTCTGACATACAAAGCCCTCAACTGCACTACTCCCCCCTATATCTCAGACCTTGTCTCCAGATAATCTCCCTACCGTCCCCTTCGCTCTGCTCATGACCTCCTACTCTCCTCCTCTCTTGTCAACTCATCACACTCCCATTTACAGGACTTCTCCAGACTGGCTCCCATCTTGTGGAACTCTCTGCCTCGCTCCACAAGACTCTCTTCTAGTTTTAAAAGCTTCAAGTGCTCCCTAAAGACTCTACTGTTCAGGGATGCATACAACCTACGCTAACCTTTCTTTATACAAGTTCCTCTCCTCCATTGCTATCCCCTTAACCCAATTAGCATTTAAGCCTAAGAGTCCAGCTGTTTGTTGATCACCTTCTTAAGAGCTGACTACAACAGGGCCCTTAGCAGGGCCCTCTACCCATTTGATCCCTATAATTGTTTTGTTGTACTCCGCCTTTGTTTATAGCGCTGCGGAATCTGATGGTGCTCTACAAATAACCGATAATAATAATAATAATAATAGTCAAGCGGACATGATTCGGTGTAGCGAATCATATCTGCTCAACCTCGCTAAATGCGACAGAATACTGAAATGCTTGTGCAATACCACCCACTGCTTACTGATGGCCAATCGGCCGCTAGCAGGGGCCATCAATCATCTCGATTGGATCGGGATGGTTTCAGTCCGCCAGCTAAACGGTGGCGGAGAAGTTAAGGAGCAGTGGTTAGAAATGATGGGGCTTCGATCCAGCATCTGCTGCTTAATAACTTGACCACTAAAGGTCAAGAAAGACAGCGTTACTAGAGGGCAGTTTCTCAGTGCTGTAACACAGCAGGTCTGTACTAGCTGCAGCTTTAGACGATATCGAGCAAGTTTTATCTGTGGGATACACGCACACAGAAGAAGTAAGTGTAGCAATATTGCATTATTATTCATTAGTATTTTACAAACTTAACGATCATCTAAGCAGCACATTTCTACAGAATGATGCTATTCACACACAACTACCGGTGTAACAGTAACACTTGTGAAAACCACTCAGTCTAAGACCTATATCAGTATTAAAAAACAGGATGGAGTGAGTGCACCTGGAAGAGATTACTAAATAGTGTAAAAAAGTGAACTAATTGTTTGTGTAAAAAGATACGTTTGATGGTGTTAAAAATTAATTATAAACATTTTTATAAAAAATTTATTATAGAAAATTTATAAAAAATGTGCTCTATAACCCTTCTGTGTGATAAAAGTTCCTCCAAACAGTTATCGATGTAAAGGGTAATAAGAACAAGTGAAGGGGAGATAATTTAAGTGTTTAAAAAGTAATTTAATATTGTGCAATTGTGTATGTGAACAAAGTGTCAATCCTAATAATGTATAAATAGTTACTTAGTAGTATAACGATATATATTCTTAGAATAAAAGGATCTATATAAATAATAGACTGAAATCTGGGGTATTATACAAGATATCAAAATTTATAACATTTGTATAAATTGTACTGTATACAAATTGAAATATGATCATATATAGTTTTGAGCTCCTACGGTTTTAATATATAATTTGTACATAAAAATTAATAAATAAGCAGATTAGAAAAAATCGTTACGTAAATATCTGTACAAATAAATACATATGTATCGCACTGCAGTGGATAAAATAAGGATTAAAAATCAGGTTAAAAATAAGAAAGTCACTGGTAAAATCGGCTGATTGTAAAAAGACTGATCTTAAAAGTGCCTATAAAATTACACCTTTTGTAAAGTACCTTAGGAAGTAGTGGTTCTCAATACTACTTAATATGTGGTAGAATCCGTTGAAAACAATAGTATAGGATTTTTGTTTGTTGCCTTTAGAATAAAATGGTAATGTAGAAATGCTATTAGTAATAGCTATGAGTCCTGGAAGTTTTTTTGTGGTTTGCGGTGTCCCAATACTATCAATCACAAAGACTGCTGCTCCATAACCTGTCCGCCTGCTCTGAGCAGGCGGACAGTCATCGCCGGAAATCAACCCGATCAAGTACGATCGGGTTGATTTACACCCCCCTGATGGCGGCCTATTGGCCGTGAGTCTGCAGGGGGCAGCGTTGCACCAGCAGCTCTTGTGAGCTGCTGGTGCAATGCTGAATACGGCGAGCGTATTGCTCGCCGTATTCAGCGAGGTCTGGCGGACCTGATCCGCAGTGTCGGATCAGGTCCGCCAGACCTTAATAACTAGAGGCCATAGCCTCTATGTGCAACCACCAATCAGCAGCTATTTGAACCTATCTAGATATGCATTTTAACAGAGTATATCAAGAGAATGAAGCAAATTAGATAATTAAAGTAAATTGTAAAGTTGTATAAAGTTTTCAAAAATGGAATGAAAATAAAACACAAATAGAGCCTCTCATATTGCAGAATGAACAATGGTATTGATCACAACCATTCTCTTGTTTTTGGCAGATAATGATTTCTAAACTTCTGGCGGTATTGTTTCAGTGTTTTCATGATTGATGTCTCAAAAATACTTCTCCATTAAAACTCCTGAAGCTTGAAATTGTTACCTTCCAGAACACCGCAAAATAGTCACCTGCGCCAAAATCAATATCTGCATTGTTAATCTACCCATTTTGGGCTAGATTACAAGGGGAGAAACATTTAGTGTTTTCGCTTAAGTACTAACACCACTCAAAGTAAACTTTTATTACAAGTTGAAAGTAAATGGTTTGTACACAACAAATTTTTATGTACAAATTATATATTAAAACCATATGAGCTCAAAACTATATATGATCATATTTCAATTTGTATACAGTACAATTTATACAAACGTTATAAATTTTGATATCTTGTATAATACCCCAGATTTCAGTCTATTATTTATATAGATCCTTTTATTCTAAGAATATATATCGTTATACTACTAAGTAACTATTTATACATTATTAGGATTGACACTTTGTTCACATACACAATTGCACAATATTAAATTACCTTTTAAACACTTAAATTAGCTCCCCTTCACTTGTTCTTATTACCCTAAGACCTATATCAGCCCTTCTGGATTACTATCAAAGCTAGTGAGACAGGCAGTTACATAATACTATAAGACAATGGTTATATTTATACTATATATTAATTTACTGAGTCTGCAGAGTTGCTGTAATTATACTATACTGTACGTATAAACTCTTTACTTAAAGGTACACTGAACAAAAAAAAATTATTTTGTGATTCAGATAGAGCATGACATTTTAAGCAACTTTCAAATTTACTCCTTTTATCAAATTTTCTTCATTCTCTTGGTATCTTTATTTGAAATGCAAGAATGTAAGTTTAGATGCCGGCCCATTTTTGGTGAACAACCTGGGTTGTCCTTGTTGATTTGTGGTTAAATTAATCCACCAATAAAAAAAGTGCTTTCCAGAGTTCTGAACCAAAAAAAGCTTAGATGTCTTCTTTTTCAAATAAAGATAGCAAGAGAACGAATAAAAATTGATAATAGGAGAGGAGTAAATTAGAAAGTTGATTAAAAGTGCATGCTCTATCTGAATCACGAAAGAAAACATTTGGGCTCAGTGTCCCTTTAAGTTGCAAACAACTGCATGTATCCATTAGATTGATCGATCAATAGATAGATAGATAGATAGATAGATAGATAGATAGATAGATAGATAGATAGATAGATAGGAATATATATTTAAAATACAAAGAACATTGTCTTGAATGTAAAGAACATTGTAATGTAAAATTATAATAACTCCTGTTGGGTTTAATAAGGTGTTGGGTTAGTGTGCTTTGAAGTTATGAAGTTGTGTACAAACCATTTACTTTCAACTTGTAATAAAAGTTTACTTTGAGTGGTGTTAGTACTTGAGCGAAAACAGTAACGGCTAGATTTAGAGTTTTATCGGTAACGACCCGCGTATCTAACGCTGGCTTTTTTCTGGCCGCACCTTTAAAATAACTCTGGTATTGAGAGTCCACAGAATGGCTGCGTTAGGCTCCAAAAAAGGAGCGTATAGCATATTTAACGCAACTTCAACTCTCGATACCAGAGTTGCTTACGGACGCGGCTAGCCTCAAAAGCGTGCTTGTGCACGATTCCCCCATAGGAAACAATGGGGCTGTTTGAGCTGAAAAAAAACCTAACACCTGCAAAAAAGCCGCGTTCAGCTCCTAACGCAGCCCCATTGTTTCCTATGGGGAAACACTTCCTACGTCTGCACCTAACACTCTAACATGTACCCCGAGTCTAAACACCCCTAACCTTACACTTATTAACCCCTAATCTGCTGCCCCCGCTATCGCTGACCCCTATATATTATTTTTAACCCCTAATCTGCCGCTCCGTAAACCGCCGCTACTTACATTATCCCTATGTACCCTAATCTGCTGCCCCTAACACCGCCGACCCCTATATTATATTTATTAACCCCTAATCTGCCCCCCACAACGTCGCCTCCACCTGCCTACACTTATTAACCCCTAATCTGCTGAGCGGACTGCACCGCTATTATTATAAAGTTATTAACCCCTAATCCGCCTCACTAACCCTATAATAAATAGTATTAACCCCTAATCTGCCCTCCCTAACATCGCCGACATCTAACTTCAAACATTAACCTCTAATCTGCCGACTGGAACTCACCGCTATTCTAATAAATGTATTAACCCCTAAAGCTAAGTTTAACCCTAACACTAACACCCCCCTAAATTAAATATAATTTTAATCTAACGAAATTAATTAACTCTTCTTAAATAAATTATTCCTATTGAAAGCTAAATACTTACCTGTAAAATAAATCCTAATATAGCTACAATATAAATTATAATGATATTATAGCTATTTTAGGATTAATATTTATTTTACAGGTAACTTTGTATTTATTTTAACCAGGTACAATAGCTATTAAATAGTTAAGAACTATTTAATAGCTAAAATAGTTAAAATAATTACAAATTTACCTGTAAAATAAATCCTAACCTAAGTTACAATTAAACCTAACACTACACTATCAATAAATAAATTAAATAAAATACCTATAATTATCTACAATTAAACCTAACACTACACTATCAATAAATAAATTAAATACAATTCCTACAAATAAATACAATTAAATAAACTAACTAAAGTACATAAAATAAAAAAGAACTAAGTTACAAAAAATAAAAAAATATTTACAAACATTAGAAATATATTACAACAATTTTAAACTAATTACACCTACTCTAAGCCCCCTAATAAAATAACAAAGCCCCCCAAAATAAAAAAATGCCCTACCCTATTCTAAATTACTAAAGTTCAAAGCTCTTTTACCTTACCAGCCCTGAACAGGGCCCTTTGCGGGGCATGCCCCAAGAAGTTCAGCTCTTTTGCCTGTAAAAAAAACATACAATACCCCCCCCAACATTACAACCCACCACCCACATACCCCTAATCTAACCCAAACCCCCCTTAAATAAACCTAACACTAAGCCCCTGAAGATCTCCCTACCTTGAGTCGTCTTCACCCAGCCGAGCCAAATTCTTCATCCAAGCGGAGCAAGAAGAGGTCCTCCATCCGGTAGAAGTCTTCATCCAAGCGGGGCAGAAGAGGTCTTCCATCCGATTGAAGTCTTCATCCAAGCGGAATCTTCTATCGTCATCCATCCGGAGCGGAGCGGCAGCATCCTGAAGACCTCCGACGCGGAACATCCATCCTGGCCGACGACTGAACGACGAATGACGGTTCCTTTAAGGGACGTCATCCAAGATGGCGTCCCTCGAATTCCGATTGGCTGATAGGATTCTATCAGCCAATCGGAATTAAGGTAGGAATATTCTGATTGGCTGATGGAGTCAGTCAATCAGAATCAAGTTCAATCCGATTGGCTGATCCAATCAGCCAATCAGATTGAGCTCACATTCTATTGGCTGATCGGAACAGCCAATAGAATGCAACGCTGCCCCCTGCAGACTCGCAGCCAATAGGCCGCCAGCAGGGGGTGTCAATCAACCCGATCGTACTTGATCGGGTTGATTTCCGGCGATAACTGTCCGCCTGCTCAGAGCAGGCGGACAGGTTATGGAGAAGCGGTCTTT
The DNA here is from genome assembly GCF_027579735.1 of Bombina bombina. Classification (NCBI taxonomy): domain Eukaryota; kingdom Metazoa; phylum Chordata; class Amphibia; order Anura; family Bombinatoridae; genus Bombina; species Bombina bombina. The sequence goes on along the minus strand of NC_069505.1, from coordinate 310,032,005 downwards.
GTGACCGCTGCTTCATAACTGCTGTTTCCAAAAAAATTGGGGTTTCATATCCCTTTAATATCCTCTTGGTACAAATCTTAGTGTGTTTCACTACTCTACTTTTTAAATTTCAGAGTATATTTATCGCAGATTTGATTAGTTAAATATTGTAGGTGACAGAACTTAAAGAGACATTATACACTAGATTTATCTTTGCATAAATGTTTTGTAGATGATCCATTTATAAAGCCTATACAGCTTTTTTTTAAATGTTTAGTTTTGCTTATTTTTAAAGGGACACTCAATCAAAATTAAGCTTTCATTATTCAGATAGAGCATGTCATTTTAAACAACTTTCCAATTTACTTCCATTAACTAAATGTTCAGAGTCTTTTTATATTTAAACTTTTTGAGTCTCCAGTTGCTACTGAGCATGTGCAAGAATAAGTGTGTATTCATTAGTGAATGGCTGATGGCTGTCACATGGTATGTGTATGCATTTGTGATTGGCTGATGGCTGTCACATGGTACAGGGGTAGTGGAAAAAGACTTAGGCCTAGATTTAGAGTTGGGCGGTAGCCGTCAAAACCAGCGTTAGAGGCTCCTAACGCTGGTTTTTACCGCCCGCTGGTATTTAGAGTCAGTCAGGAAAGGGTCTAACGCTCACTTTGCAGCCGCAACTTTTCCATACCGCAGATCCCCCTATGCCATTTGCGTATCCTATCTTTTCAATGGGATCTTTCTAACGCTGGTATTTAGAGTCTTGGCTGAAGTGAGCGTTAGAAATCTAACGACAAAACTACAGCCGCAGAAAAAAGTCAGTAGTTAAGAGCTTTCTGGACTAACGCTGGTTTATAAAGCTCTTAACTACTGTGCTCTAAAGTACACTAACACCCATAAACTACCCCTAATCTAACCCAAACCCTCCTTAAATAAACCTAACACTAAGCCCCTGAAGATCTCCCTACCTTGAGTCGTCTTCACCCAGCCGAGCCAAATTCTTCATCCAAGCAGAGCAAGAAGAGGTCCTCCATCCAGTAGAAGTCTTCATCCAAGCGGGGCAGAAGAGGTCTTCCATCCGATTGAAGTCTTCATCCAAGCGGAATCTTCTATCGTCATCCATCCGGAGCGGAGCGGTAGCATCCTGAAGACCTCCGACGCGGAACATCCATCCTGGCCGATGACTGAACGACGAATGACGGTTCCTTTAAATGACGTCATCCAAGATGGTGTCCCTCGAATTCCGATTGGCTGATAGGATTCTATCAGCCAATCGGAATTAAGGTAGGAATATTCTGATTGGCGAGTGAATTCAGTCAATCAGAATCAAGTTCAATCCGATTGGCTGATCCAATCAGCCAATCAGATTGAGCTCACATTCTATTGGCTGATCGGAACAGCCAATAGAATGCAACGCTGCCCCCTGCAGACTCGCGGCCAATAGGCCGCCAGCAGGGGGGTGTCAATCAACCCGATCGTACTACGCCATTTGCGTATCCTATCTTTTCAATGGGATCTTTCTAACGCCGGTATTTAGAGTCTTGGCTGAAGTGAGCATTAGAAATCTAACGACAAAACTACAGCCGCAGAAAAAAGTCAGTAGTTAAGAGCTTTCTGGACTAACGCTGGTTTATAAAGCTCTTAACTACTGTGCTCTAAAGTAAACTAACACCCATAAACTACCTATGTACCCCTAAACTGAAGCCCCCCCACATCGCCGCCACTCTATTAAAATTTTTTAACCCCTAATCTGCCGCTCCGTACACCGCCGCAACCTACTTTATACCTATGTACCCCTAATCTGCTGCCCCTAACACCGCCGACACCTACATAATATTTATTAACCCCTAATCTGCCGCCCCTGCTATAGCTGACCCATGCATATTTTTTTAACCCCTAATCTGCCGCTCCGTACACCGCCGCAACATACATTATAGTTATGTACCCCTAATCTGCTGCCCCTAACACCGCCGACCCCTATATTATATTTATTAACCCCTAATCTGCCCCCCACAACGTCGCCGCCAGCTACCTACAATAATTAACCCCTAATCTGCCGACCGGATCTCGCCACTACTCTAATAAATGGATTAACCCCTAAAGCTAAGTCTAACCCTAACACTAACACCCCCCTAAATTAAATATAATTTAAATATAACGAAATAAATTAACTCTTATTAAATAAATTATTCCTATTTAAAGCTAAATACTTACCTGTAAAATAAATCCTAATATAGCTACAATATAAATTATAATTATATTGTAGCTATTTTAGGATTAATATTTATTTTACTGGCAACTTTGTATTTATTTTAACCAGGTACAATAGCTATTATATAGTTAATAACTATTTAATAGCTAAAATAGTTAAAATAATTACAAAATTACCTGTAAAATAAATCCTAACCTAAGTTACAATTAAACCTAACACTGCACTATCAATAAATTAATTAAATAAAATACCTACAATTATCTACAATTAAACCTAACACTACACTATCAATAAATTAATTAAATACAATACCTACAAATAACTACAATTAAATAAACTAACTAAAGTACAAAAAATAAAAAAGAACTAAGTTACAAAAAATAAAAAAATATTTACAAACATTAGAAAAATATTACAACAATTTTAAACTAATTACACCTACTCTAAGCCCCCAAATAAAATAACAAAGACCCCCAAAATAAAAAAATGCCCTACCCTATTCTAAATGAAAAAAGTTCAAAGCTCTTTTACCTTACCAGCCCTGAAAAGGGCCATTTGCGGGGCATGCCCCAAATAATTCAGCTCTTTTACCTGTAAAAAAAACATACAATACCCCCCCCAACATTACAACCCACCACCCACATACCCCTAATCTAACCCAAACCCCCCTTAAATAAACCTAACACTAAGCCCCTGAAGATCTTCCTACCTTATCTTCACCATGCCAGGTTCACTGATTCGTCCACCGAAGTCTTGATCCAAGCCCAAGCGGGGGCTGAAGAGTGACTTCCATCCTCTGGCTGAAGTCTTGATCCAAGCGGGCAGAAGAGGACATCCGGACCGGCAAACATCTTCATCCAAGCCGCATCTTCTATGTTCTTCAATCCGATGACGACCGGCTGATCTTCAAGACCTCCAGCGCGGATCCATCCATCTTCACCGACGACTTCCCGATGAATGACGGTTCCTTTAAGGGACGTCATCCAAGATGGCGTCCCTCGAATTCCGATTGGCTGATAAGATTCTATCAGCCAATCGGAATTAAGGTAGGAAAATTCTGATTGGCTGATGGAATCAGCCAATCAGAATCAAGTTCAATCCGATTGGCTGATCCGATCAGCCAATCAGATTGAGCTCGCATTCTATTGGCTGATCGGAACAGCCAATAGAATGCGATCTCAAGCAACGCTGGTATTTAGAGTTGCAGTAAATATGATCTACGCTCCCTTTTTGGAGCCTAATGCAGCCCTTCTGTGAACTCTAAATACCAACGGTATTTAAAAGGTGCGGGAGAAAAAAAGCATGCGTAGCTAACGCACCCCTTTGGCCGCAGAACTCTAAATCTAGCCGTTAACTTTTAAAATTGTCAGAAAAAAAATCTACTACTCATTTGAAGTTCAGACTAAGTGCTATTGCATTGTCTCGTTATCTTGCATTTGTTGATTATTTAAATCTACTGTGTGCTGATTTTAGGGATGGGCAAATGTTTCTCAACATTTGAAAAATGAAACAAATTTTAAAACATTCGTTCGTTCAAATTGAATTTCGAATGTTTACATAACATTCTAACATTCGATTTTCAAATGTTCGGTTTTGAATTTTACGATTACATTAGAAAATATTTGTTTACTAGATTCCCTACCACATGAACTATTGCACTTCTGAATAGTATTTGTTAAATATAATGTTAAATTCGAAATTTCGAATGTGGACATTCGATCTAATTATAAACATTCTAATTCGAAAGTGACATTCGAAAACTTTAAAATAGCATTCGATTATAGAATTTTTAAGAATATTCATTCGTGTCAACATTCGGGATTTGTAATTCAAATTTCGGTAATAACATTCGTTCTAACATTCAAATTTGAAAATTTACACATTCGCCCATCCCTAGCTGATTTTCAGACTCCTAGCCAAGCTCCAAAGTTTTAGGAGAATACTGATGTATACCTACTCCGGCATTCTCCCGTTTGTGTTTCTTTTCATATGCAGAGGAAGGGGGAGGGGGGGGAGTGTCTGATTGCTATAGAACCACTTGCAGTCGGTGTTCCAGTAACCTTTTCAACAATGCTAAACTGGTAGCCTTTAAGTAAGTTTTTAAATGGTTTTATACTGGATTTTTAGATCAGTATCTGTGCATATTATTCTTTATAGTAGTGTATACTGTCCCTTTAACTGTATAAACTTATTAACAACACCCAAGTGGATTATTTCTGTCCAGCATAGATACCAATTAGTACTAAATATTCGTTTACTGAAACTAATTAATGTACTGTGTCACTCAGATAACAGGGTGTGTGTTTTTTTATTTTATTTAAATTGTAAAAATGCATATAGGATTCATCATGAAACAGTTATAGCAAGCATGCTAAATTTTGACTAATAATAGTAATTTCTAAGGAAGGCATATTATTCTAACTCAAGTGACACTAATTGAATTGTAATTAGTATTTTAAACTGTCAAGTAGAATGTTATCCGCAGTACATTTGTTAAAATAAAAGCTTCTGTAGCTTCTAACATTTGATGATAATGGGACATGAGAACATTACTGGACTATTCAATTGTCGCAGATATTAAAAAGTTTTATCATTTTGAATGCTAAGCAGTGATGAAGCAGAATGATTTAGATCTGTATTGCATGTTAAATCCTATAATGCACAAAATAGATTTTTCTGTCACCATTCGTAGACAATTTTCCTGTAAATTTGCTTAATACTCACATGACAAATACAACATGCCCTGCAACATAAATTACATGGAAGACACACAAATAGATCTCATCTAGAGTATCTGTTTTCAATATGGAATGTTCCTAATACCCACTTGCCCAAAATCAGCCCACAGATGATGAGGAAGAAAAACAATGGTTAAAAGGAACGTTTTAAAAGGACAGTAAAGTCAAAATCACAGATTAGATAGAGCACAACATTTTAAACAAATTTCCAATTTACTTCTATTATAATTTTTGCTTAGTTCTTTTGGCATCCTTTGTTAAATATTAACCCTAGGTGCATCTTGCAGTAGAGTTTGCAACTATGTATAACATTGCTATAAATGTGTTTCAAATACTTCTACCAGAGGGCTAAAGATACGTGCACGTTACTGAACTCACCTTGTATTACTTTTTAACAAAGGATACAAAGAATAACTAAGTAAAATTAATTATAGAAGTAAATTGGAAAGTTGGTTCAAATTGCATGCTGCATCTGAACAATGAGAATTTTCATTTTGACATTTCTGTCCCTTTAACTGGGCTCAACTTGGCAAAATTGCCTAGATTCAATTAAGTAATTTATAAAAATAAAAAACTGTCACTCATCACAGCTGCAAGTTGCAAGATTAGCTCCATTTTAATCAATAGAGGCACATCTATCTTCCAACCATTCAAATTTTCATTCATCAGAACAAATTCCTCTATCAAGGACACCAGCATCACAAAACAATTCTTCAAAACCTTACTAAGTTTCATAATAAAACAAACACAAATAAAAATAAAACAATACTCTCTAACATATGCACAAAATAAAACCTTTAAAAAGTTCAAGGAAAAAAAAACCTTGTCAGCTTTATGATCTTTAACAGACTTTATGAATTCCACATGCTTGTATGAGGTTTGGATGAAAAACACAGACCACACCTCAAGAACTAAACAGGTCCACTGCTACCACCTTGCTCACTTCTGCAAGGTTTCTGAGACAGTTTTAGTTCTATTCAGAGAGACCACTCTATGCCATGTATGCTATTGGGTATACAGGTGAGCATCTGTTGCACGCAGACCTCACTTAGGTGTCGCATGGTTACTCTCACATCTTTAGGTGACCTTGCGTCATTCTGAGATTGCAGTCACGTCTTGTTGCCCTTGCGAGAGTGAAAATATGTGTTGCTTTAGACTCTCTGATGTCGAATCAGTTGTGTCAATTATTGGAAGGATATAGAAGTGTACATGGGCACATCTTAATGGTATCGTAACTGAAGCTATAAAATTTACCAGTCCCACTTCTCAGTGCTTGATGATTCTGATACCTCTGTGTCAAGCTATCTTAGTCCCCAGTTGTACTCTGTGAATCTCCTTGTTTTCCTCCTTAACCCACTTCTATCTGTTGTTGTGTTTCATGTTGTCTTCTGGCTTCCAGACTCCTGGCTTTGGCTTTGATCCTTAGCAAACTTATCTTTGTGGACTGACTCTCTGGATTGAACTTGGCTTCCTCTTGACCTGAAATTGGTTTACCCTTTTTCGGACTTTCTTCGGGGGCTTGACCTTGGCTTATCTTGACATTATGATTTCTATCGCCCTTGTCTCTATTGCCTTCTTTAACGACCATGTTCTATTTCAGACTTTTCCTGGAGGAGGCATTTGTAAGGGTGATCTATTACCTTCCAACTGGTTTCCACCCTTTTTTCAAGTCTACCCTAGTAAAAGAAAAATGCAAATATTTTACAATCATAAAAATGTACAAATATTATTTCATAAGTGTTATGGTTGTAATTATAGCCTTTCCACATTCCTAGCAGTTTTAATTTGCTTTGAGAGATATCATGTATTGGCTCACTTAAAGTGATGGCAAACTTTCCCGCTTTGTATAAACAGATACTGAATGTTAGCAATATTTTAGATGTTGTTTAATTCATCAGTTGTAATGAAGATGCACTATAACTTTTATTTTATTTTTATTTTAAATACAGACAGGAAACAAAATAACATTACACATATCTTATTTGGAGACACAGCTCCATCACATCTTAAACATCAATACCATGAAATTTTTTACACTTCTAACATATAAATTTATGATTGCTATCCCATATCAGTTCCGTTTTTACCAATTCATTTATGCCTATGAGGGTATCTTTTTTAACTGTAACAAAAAATAATACCATACAAAACAACATAAATTAAATCCCCCCCCGCCTCTCTCACCCCCAAATAAAACCTCATCCTATCATTATTGACCCCCAGCACCCCACTGTTGTGGGAGAATTTATTTTAATATTAGTAGTGTGAATTCTGGGGCATTTCACAAAGGATAGATAAATTGAATCTGCGCTGTGAGGGGCCATTCCCTAATTATATTTATCCATTTAGAGAAAAAGATTTTTTTTTTAAACTTTATTTATAACCAGCAAAGGATACAGTAAAACCAAATACAGATCTTGCGCCACGCAGGGCATAGTGTCAAGTATTATACAAAAAAAACAAAAAAACAGGCACAATTAAAAAATTATAAATATTCAGAAAGATTTTGCCAATATACAGCATCTGTATTGAACTGCATACCTTACCGGGGTTTTTCATATCTTTTATTTCTAACCACCACAAAAAACCTAAACAATCTAATAGGAAATTAACTAACAGAATTACAAATACCGACAATGAAAATAATAATAATAAAAAGCAAATATCTTCTTTAAAGAGAGTAATTAGCATTCTGTATAAATCGGTTCTGAAGATAGCTAACTTCTTTAATTTTATAGCGAAGAAAAAAAAAAAAAAGGGGGAAAATATTCTCTCCATCCCTTCCACCCTCCTCTTATAGATTAACCCCTGTCTTTATTACTTAGAGTCCTTCCTTTACATTTTAAATCAGACTAAACCTACCTTACTGGTGTCAGACATCAATCTCCCTAGGACCTATCAACCATGTTAAAGAAATAAGTTGGATAACACAAGCTGAGCAAAGGAGACAGAATTTATGAAGGGGAATAAAATAAGTCTTTGAATTGGGAGTGTATAAGATTTAACCAGTGGGAGCCAGTCCAGAAGGAAGATTCTTATCCTGGGTTCTGCTAAGAAAATCGTATAATAAGATTCAAATAATATCTGATATTGTATTTCTTTAAGAAATAATGAAAAACTTGGTGCCACATGATCTTTCCAGCTTTTCAATATTAAATATCTTGTAATAAGAATAATAGTATTTAAGACTTTAATCATTCTTTTAGACCTAAGGTCAGAACATGTGAGAAAAAATATATCCTCTGCTGTGCAAGGATTATAATCTTGATAAAGTTTACTATACCAGTACCAAATCTTTTGCCACAATTGCTGTATTTTCGGTCAGGACCAAAATAGATGTAAAATATCTGCTTTGGGAAAAGAGCAACGAGAACAGGAAAAACTTTGTGGGGGATGAAATCTAGACATTCTATCCGGTGAAAAATAATAAATATTAATACGTTTCATATGTGATTCTCTCTATGATATTGATACCAATAACTTATCTGCCATCACAAAACTTTGGTTAATCCTATTCTCCTCCAAATTTGGGAAATACCTCATCTAGAAATGATATCATTTGTTTACATATAATTCCCCCTGCTTGGCCAACATGATATCATATATCAGGGATATTGAAGTAGACCCTAAAGAGAATCTGCGTATTATATTCAAGATATCAGACCAATCAGACAAAGCTTCAGCATCCCATTTCTGGGAAAAAACTAAATATCGTAACTGAAAATAGGCATATAAATTTGATCTCGGGAGACTAAACTTTTGAAATAGAGCTTCTGACGTCATTAATAAATTGGAGCAAAAAAATTGACAAACATAGCATAATCCAAGCTCCGCCCATCTTCTAAAGACTTCTTGAGATATGCCAGGGATAAATTCTGGGTTACCCACTATGGGAAGAAACTCAGAAAATGCTGGAGACACTTTAAGTAGATTACAGATTTTCTGCCATGCAATAATAATGTTTTTTATAGAAATCAGTTTGACAATGTTCAGAGGCAATTTCTTTACCAGACAATGTAAGATAGCCTTTAATGAAAATGGTATTACTAAAAATGCCTCTAGATCTAGAGATATAAATTGTTTTAATTCTGTAATCCATTCTAAGGCAATCTTGGCTAAAGCAGCCCAATTATATAATCTTAGATCTGGGAGAGCCAGCCCCGCTGCCTGTCGGCCCTGTAGATCCAAAATATATTTATTCGATAGTAATAAAGGAAGATTTTGAAACAAATATAATATTCGAGGAAAAACAATAGTTTTTATCAAATTGACCCTTGCTGACAAAGAGATTAATAATGACGACCAAGAATCTAAATCGGACTTAATTTTCTGCAATATTGAACCGTAATTCAGCTTATACCATTTTTCTGGGTTTCTATGTAAAACTATACCCAAGTATCGAAAAGAATTCACCATTTTAAATGGATGCTGAAATATCTTAAATCTCCGTTCCAAGAGTACTAATAATTCACTTTTATTGTAGATAATCTTATATCCTGAAAAAGAAGAAAAAAAATGAAAAGGCCGCAGAATTTGAGGGATAGCTTTATATACATTATCCAGAAAAATAAGCAGATCATCTGCATACAGTAGTATTTTTAACAAATAAGAACCCATTAGTATTCCCGATAGATTATCCCTCAACCAAATAGCAAATGGTTCCAATGCCAAGTTAAAAAGTAAAGGAGAGAGGGGGCATCCCTGCCGGGTCCCTCTCTTTAAATCGATCTTAGGGGATAGAGAACCATTAACACATAAATATGATATAGGGGATTTATAGAGATTTCGAATGAATTGAAGAAATTGATTTCTAAATCCAAATTTCTCTACTGCTGTAAATAGGTAATTCCAATTAATTGCATCAAATGCTTTTTCTGCATCAACAGTGAGTATAGCTCCTTCCCTATACTTTATATACTCATCTTTACTATGATCCAGGTTCCAGACATAATCCAACATAAATCCTGTCTGATCAGGGTGAATGATTTTATCCAGGAGTACCACTAATCTGGAAGATATAATAGATGCCAATATCTTATAATCTGCGTTGAGAACTGAAATGGGTCTGTATGCCCCCGGATCTAAAGGATCTTTACCTTTTTTTAAAATTAATGAAATACATGCTGCTGTAAAGTAACTTGACATTTCATTTCCTGAGTAAAAATAAAAATTAAACTGACTAATGGGATTTTTATTTCTTCAGACAATATTTTATAGAATTCTACTGGAATACCGTCTGGTCTTGGAGCCTTATTACTACTCGCTAATTGAATAGCTTCTAAAATATCTTCCACTGCAATTGGTTGATTTAAAGCTTGAAGTTCCTCATCTGAAATACTAGGTATTTTAATTTTAGTCCAAAAACTTGAGAAATTATCCAAATTTACCTCTGTTTCTGCATATAATTGTTGAAAAACCTTAAAAACACTTTATTAATATCATCAGAGTCAGTATACGTTACATTTTTATCTTTAATAGCTAGAATAAGATTTTTATTTTTCCTGATTTTTACTAGTTTGGCCAAAAATTTAGCCGAGTTGCCATAGATTCCTCTAAACTGGTGATTGATCTTCTTCATGAGATCTTTGCCTTAAAAAAATGTCCCTTTCTCTTCTAGCCTTACAGTACTTATCCCAATTACTAGGGGATCTATACATATAATAACTTCTAAAAACTAGCTGCAATTCAAAAGCCAAAGCTTTTTTCCTCCAAGTATAGAGGAATAGTTTAATTTCCCCCCTCATTACCGCTTTCATGGCTTCCCAGAAAGTCTCAATTTTATTGAATTAGGCAATATTAAATGTAGTATAATCCTTCCACTTCTGTTTTAAGCAATTAATGAATATCGGGTTATTTACTAGAAAACGAGGGAAGAAGAAGGGCGGAGCTTGACTCTTCGGGGAGGCTGTTGCCAACGAAGTAACTGAAATTGTCGCATGATCTGATATCACAATATCATTAATACTAGCCTCCGTTCTACAAGCAGCTAATGGTTTAGAAATAAATAAAATATCTATTCTGGAAAAAGTTTTGTGAACTTTTGATTCACAAGTAAAGCTTCGTAAATCGGGGTTTTTTAATCTCCAGATATCTACTAAACTTAGTTCATGGCAAAAAAAATTAAAATATTTTGCAGTTTTGTTATATACCCTGACATTTTTTAATGATAATCTATCCAGCTCAGGACAGATGGACATGTTAAAATCTCCCCCTAGTATTAAATTCCCTTCAGTAAAGGGGAATATTTTATGTTTAATATTATCCCAAAAGACTGGCGAGAAGGCATTCGGGCCGTAGACACATTAATAAGGATATAATTGCAACCATTCAGCTGTACATGCAGAATAATATATCTTCCTTCTGGATCAGCTTGGGTATTAATTATTTTATAGTCTAGATTTTTATGAAAGAGAATTGCTACTCCAGATTTCCTCTTAACTGCCAGTGGTGCTACTAGTTACCCTACCCATTTACATCTTAATTTAGGCAATTCTATCGCCTTAAGATGTGTTTCCTGAAGCATTACAACTAAGTATTTGATAATAAGTTTACGCTTTCTAGGGGAAGTATACCCCCCCACATTCCATGAAAGAATATTAATCTTGGCTGTAATCACCAACATCTAGTTCTAAAACCACTAACAGCTAGATGATAAAAAAAGATCAGGACTAAAAGGCAGGGGGCGGGGGGAGAGAGAGAGGGAGAAAAAAAAAACAAACACATTAATATTTCCTATAAATTGTACATTAAAAAACAACCTGAGCTGATTCATTATTATACAGAATATGATTAGCCTAAACCAGTTTTTAATCAAAAAGTAAAAAAAACAAAACACTGGCAGAGTAAAACCTTACTATACCAATTATTTTACTGGATAGTGTAACTATACCCATGTAAACTTTATAATGTATTTTAGAATAAAGAATACCCTTAATACTAGATAATGTCAATAAATTCCTGAGCGTCTTGGCTATTATTGATTATCCGCCTAGTATCTTTATCTTCCACAATTATCTTAACAGGGTAAGTTATCCATGCTTTGAGACCATTTTGTAGGATGTGCAGAACGGTGTCATTAATTTCCTCTTGGCAGAGGTTTCAAGAGAGAAGTCTTGAAATAATAGGAGTTTATTATTGTCAAATATAAATGACTCGTTTTTCCTATATAATTTCAAGAGTTCCACTTTGTCCTGATACCTCAATAGCTTGAAAATACACATTCTACTTCAATGATGACTACCTGGGGGAGGTTTTCTGGTACCTACCCTATGTGCCCTTTCTACTATCAATGGAAGCTGGTGTGGGGGAACACCTAATGCTTGGGGGAGTGAAAAAGAAGTGAATTTCAGAAGATCCTCAAACTGGGAAGTTTTTGGAAGACCAACAATTCTAATATTATTGCACCTGGAGCGATCTTCAAGATCCTCCAGGCGCAATTGTAAATTAAATATCTTAGAGTCCTGTTTTAGTACTATACTTTCTTGGGTATTAACTAAGTCCTCTAAATCAGAGATTCTACCCTCAGCCTCATTCATTTTTACCGAAAATTGCTTAACTTCGTTTGCCAAAGATACAATCTCAGATGATATATTATTAAGCTCTTTTTTAATAGTATCAAACTGGGGAGTAAACATGGCTGATAGTTGAGACACTAAGGATTGTGTATCCAAAGTGGATAAGGACGTATCTGTAGAAATTTCAGAGGAAACCTCTATGTTCTTATTCCTCCTGTTTTTAATTTTTGACGGCATTATAGGAGAATTTTGTTTCACCTGTGAAATGTACCTTTCCATGAGCTTAGAAAAGTTAAAATAAGTACTGACCGTGCAATTAAATTTTAAACTGTGAATTAAACTGTGAGTTCACATACAAGTGATTTAGCTAGAACTAAAACACTTTCTAGCTATGAGTTTTATAAACCGTGAAAAAAATCCTTTTTTTTTGTGTGTGTGTTTTTTGTTCCCTCTTTTTTAATTTTTTTACCTTCTTTTTTTTCCTCTTTTTTTGTGTGCTAAATAAATGTGTGTTCAGAGCCTTATTCCTGAACCTTAATATATTTTAAACTCTAGACAGGAGGAAATAGCAACCCCAACCATGTTAAAGGGACACTCAATCAAAATTAAACTTTCATTATTCAGATAGAGCATGCCATTTTAAACAACTTTCCAATTTACTTCCATTAACAAAATGTGCACAGTCGTTTTATATTTAAACTTTTTGAGTCACCAGCTCCTACTGAGCATGTGCAAGAATAAGTGTGTATGCATTTGTGAATGGCTGATGGCTGTCACATGGTATGTGTATGCATTTGTAATTGTCTGATGGCTGTCACATGGTACAGTGGGAATGGAAAAATACATAACTTTTAAAATTGTCAGAAAAAAAATCTACTACTCATTTGAAGTTCAGACTAAGTGCTAGTGCATTGTCTTGTTATCTTGCATTTGTTGATTATGCAAATCTACTGTGTTGACTGGTCCTTTAAGTTATTCAGAACTTATTATACTGCAATAAACAAGATAAGGAATAAATTATTTCCAGATTTTGGGCAGAAAATCAGGTAAAATAACCATAACCATAACCATTAGCTATATTATCACACATAGACCTAGATTTGGAGTTTGGCGTTAGCCGTGAAAACCAGCGTTAGAGGCTCCTAACGCTGGTTTTAGGCTACCGCCGGTATTTGGAGTCACTCAAAATAGGGTCTAACGCTCACTTTTCATCCGCGACTTTTCCATACCGCAGATCCCCTTACGTAAATTGCGTATCCTATCTTTTCAATGGGATCTTTCTAACTCCGGTATTTAGAGTCGTTTCTGAAGTGAGCATTAGACATCTAACGACAAAACTCCAGCCGCAGGAAAAAAGTCAGTAGTTAAGAGCTTTCTGGGCTAACGCCGGTTTATAAAGCTCTTAACTACTGTACTCTAAAGTACACTAACACCCATAAACTACCTATGTACCCCTAAACCGAGGTCCCCCCACATCGCTGACACTCGAATAATTTTTTTTAACCCCTAATCTGCCGGCCGCCACCTACGTTATCCTTATGTACCCCTAATCTCCTGCCCCTAACACCGCCGACCCCTGTATTATATTTATTAACCCCTAACCTGCCCCCCACAACGTCGCATCCACCTACCTACACTTATTAACCCCTAATCTGCCGACCGCAAAGCGCCGCCACCTACGTTATCCTTATGTACCCCTAATCTGCTGTCCCTAACACCGCCGACCCCTATATTATATTTATTAACCCCTAATCTGCCCCCCTCAACGTCGCCTCCACCTGCCTACACTTATTAACCCCTAATCTGCCGACCGGACCTGAGCGCTACTATAATAAAGTTATTAACCCCTAATCCGCCTCACTAACCCTATAATAAATAGTATTAACCCCTAATCTGCCCTCCCTAAAATCGCCGACACCTAACTTCAATTATTAACCCCTAATCTGCCGACCGGAGCTTACCGCTATTCTAATAAATGTATTAACCCCTAAAGCTAAGTCTAACCCTAACACTAACACCCCCCTAAGTTAAATATAATTTAAATCTAACGAAATTAATTAACTCTTATTAAATAAATTATTCCTATTTAAAGCTAAATACTTACCTGTAAAATAAATCCTAATATAGCTACAATATAAATTATAATTATAGTATAGCTATTTTAGGATTTATATTTATTTTACAGGTAACTTTGTATTTATTTTAACCAGGTACAATAGCTATTAAATAGTTAAGAACTATTTAATAGCTAAAATAGTTAAAATAATTACAAATTTACCTGTAAAAGAAATCCTAACCTAAGTTACAATTAAACCTAACACTACACTATCAATAAATTAATTAAATAAACTACCTACAATTATCTACAATTAACCTAACACTACACTATCAATAAATTAATTAAATACAATTGCTACAAATAAATACAATTAAATAAACTAGCTAAAGTACAAAAAATAAAAAAGAACTAAGTTACAAAAAATAAAAAAATATTTACAAACATAAGAAAAATATTACAACAATTTTAAACTAATTACACCTACTCTAAGCCCCCTAATAAAATAACAAAGCCCCCCAAAATAAAAAAAATGCCCTACCCTATTCTAAATTACTAAAGTTCAAAGCTCTTTTACCTTACCAGCCATGAACAGGGTCCTTTGCGGGGCATGCCCCAAGAAATACAGCTCTTTTGCCTGTAAAAAAAAACATACAATACCCAAGACCCCCAACATTACAACCCACCACCCACATACCCCTTATCTAACCCAAACCCCCCTTAAATAAACCTAACACTAAGCCCCTGAAGATCATCCTACCTTGTCTTCACCTCACCGGGTATCACACCGATCCGTCCAGAAGAGCTCCTCCGATGTCCTGATCCAAGCCCAAGCGGGGGGCTGAAGAGGTCCATGATCCGGCTGAAGTCTTCATCCAAGCGGGGCAGAAGAGGTCTTCCATCCGATTGAAGTCTTCATCCAAGCGGCATCCATCCGGAGCGAAGCGGCAGCATCCTGAAGACCTCCACCGCGGAACATCCATCCTGGCCGACGACTGAACGACGAATGACGGTTCCTTTAAATGACGTCATCCAAGATGGCGTCCCTCGAATTCCGATTGGCTGATAGGATTCTATCAGCAAATCGGAATTAAGGTAGGAATATTCTGATTGGCTGATGGAATCAGCCAATCAGAATCAAGTTCAATCCGATTGGCTGATCCGATCAGCCAATCAGATTGAGCTCGCATTCTATTGGCTGTTCCGATCAGCCAATAGAATGCAAGCTCAATTGTATTTAATTAATTTATTGATAGTGTAGTGTTAGGTTAATTGTAGGTAATTGTAGGTAGTTTATTTAATTCATTTATTGATAGTCTAGTGTTAGGTTTAATTGTAACTTAGGTTAGGATTTCTTTTACAGGTAAATTTGTAATTATTTTAACTATTTTAGCTATTAAATAGTTCTTAACTATTTAATAGCTATTGTACCTGGTTAAAATAAATACAAAGTTACCTGTAAAATAAATATAAATCCTAAAATAGCTATAATATAATTATAATTTATATTGTAGCTATATTAGGATTTATTTTACAGGTAAGTATTTAGCTTTAAATAGGAATAATTTATTTAATAAGAGTTAATTAATTTCGTTAGATTTAAATTATATTTAATTTAGGGGGGTGTTAGTGTTAGGGTTAGACTTAGCTTTAGGGGTTAATACATTTATTAGAATAGCGGTGAGCTCCAGTCGGCAGATTAGGGGTTAATGTTTGAAGTTAGGTGTCGGCGATGTTAGGGAGGGCAGATTAGGGGTTAATACTATTTATGATAGGGTTAGTGAGGCGGATTAGGGGTTAATAACTTTATTATAGTAGCGCTCAGGTCCGGTCGGCAGATTAGGGGTTAATAAGTGTAGGCAGGTGGAGGCGACGTTGTGGGGGGCAGATTAGGGGTTAATAAATATAATATAGGGGTCGGCGATGTTAGGGCAGCAGATTAGGGGTACATAAGGATAATGTAAGTAGCGGCGGTTTACGGAGTGGCAGATTAGGGGTTAATAATAATATGCAGGGGTCAGCGATAGCGGGGGGCGGCAGATTAGGGGTTAATAAGTGTAAGGTTAGGGGTGTTTAGACTCGGGGTACATGTTAGAGTGTTAAGTGCAGACGTAGGAAGGGTTACCGCATAGCAAACAATGGGGCTGCGTTAGGAGCTGAACGCGGCTTTTTTGCAGGTGTTTGTTTTTTTTTCAGCTCAAACAGCCCCATTGTTTCCTATGGGGGAATCGTGCACGAGCACGTTTTTGAGGCTGGCCGCGTCCGTAAGCAACTCTGGTATGGAGAGTTGAAGCTGCGTTAAAAATGCTCTACGCTCCTTTTTTGGAGCCTAACGCAGCCTTTATGTGGTCTCTCAATACCAGAGTTATTTTTATGGTGCGGCCAGAAAAAAGCCGGCGTTAGTTTTTCGGGTCGTTACCGACAAAACACCAAATCTAGCCGATATTGTTTGAAACATATACCTGGGAAGAGGAGAAAAAAGAAAAAAAAAGAAAAAAAAAACAACCTCTAAACCACTAAAGTAGGGAATCACAGGAAAAAGGCTAGGTTTAATACTGCATATGAGAATATTATATATATGTAGCAAATATCAATTGAGTAGCAGAAACACAATCCGTCCAAAAAATAAAGCAAAGTTCTGAAATCTTGTAAATCAAATTCTTAATGGGGACAGGAGGACCCTAAAAAAAAAAAAAAAAAAAAAAGACAGAGACTTCCCAGAATATTAGGGACAGCCTAATTGCAGCATCCAGGTAAGTTTAACAAAAAAAAGAAAGAAAAAAAAACCCAAAGTGTCCAATGATGATATTAAGTTCTTGGATATTAGACACAAGATTCTTAGAGGAAGCCAGAGAAAAAACAAACAAAAAGAAAAACAGCTGCACCAGGTATTATGAACAGCAATCCACAACCTAAAGACTTTTTTTTGTTTTTTTAAGAAAAAAGAAATGTACCTGTTCGTGATCTCTAGGTAGATAATGGTTAACTCACTTCTTTAAATTTGACTTAACATCGGGTAAACTTGCTCTTTATAATTAAGAGCTGTCTCATATTACTGTAATTTCCCAGCATGCGAATCAAACAACAGCTCCTTTGTGCACCACTGCTTCGGGGTAACTGAGGACAGACCGGAGCCTCACAAACTAGCGGGTAACTGTAACTGTCGTCTAGAGCTCTTCATCGCGAGGAGGGGGTGCCACCCACGAATCCCTCCACCGGGCAGCAGCCCCGACCTACCAGCGGCTGTAACAAGCAAGAGACCGGACAGCTCCCACCAATCCTCTCCAGCTCTTGAGCTCCAAGGCTAAACCGCTGGGCGGATCTGACCCAGGTTCTTCTCCTATAACCCTTTGGCGTGGGATGTGTTTCCTTACCACCGGGCAACAACCGTCAACAGGAGGACTTCCGTAGCTACGGCTTCAGACGCAAGCCTCTATCCCCGACAATCCCAGGACCAGGCTGGGTAAACGGGAGGTAGCCGTGGGGAACGGTTTCTTGGTTGGGTGACTCATAGCCACCGTGGAGCTGTGCAGCGTGCAGTGTGTCTGTCAGCCCCGCCCTCAACGGAACAGAGAAAAAGATTTTTAGTTGTTTCTCTGTGAAAGAATTAATGTCAAGTAATTCAATGGACATTTGAGTTTTCATAGAGTTTACCAGTTCATTTAGTCTGGCGGCTTCCACAGCCTTCCATTTTCTAAATATTATATTACGTGCTGCCATAATAGTCGTATTTATCAACTGTTTATCGCCTTTATTCCCGCATTTGTCAAAGAGGAGGAAAGCATTTATTGGTGACAGAGAGATTTTGACGCGTATTAATTTATTAAGCCAATATTTCACTTTACCCCAGAACTGTTTAATTTTCAGGCAGTCCCACAAACAGTGCATAATATCCGCCCTTTCTGCCTTGCATTTATAACATTTACGTTGTTGCGCTATATTTGTCCATCTATTTATTCTGTCAGGGGTTAAATAGAAATTGTTCAATAGTTTAAACTGTGATTCCTTCCAGCTACAAACACCTGTAGATACTTCCAAATTACTAAGACAGTTTTGTATATCCTGTCGCTGAATCTGGGGGAAAAACATATTCAAATATCCTTTAATCTTGTCTATATGGTTGGCCCCTAATTTGGCCATTAGTAGGTTATACTATACTGCAATTAATCTTATCCCACCTCTATATAGTTAAAGACCGGATTCTATTTCCTGCCAGTCCCAATCCCTACCATATAAATGGCAATGCTGGTAATCGTAACTCCTGCTCTGCAGATATGCATAAAAATTCCTCATTGGTAACTGAAATTTCACTGCAATCTCTCCAAATGATTGCATACCATTTACGCCCTCTTGTTTAAGCTGTATAAAATAAATTAGATCCTTCCTTTTCCATTCTTTAAAAGTCTGATCATAGATACCTGGTGTAAAGTCTGCCATGTCAACTATCGGGCAGTATTGTGAAACTTGGAATTGACTATTCATTGCCGTACAATATGTTTGCCATGCCGCAATAATATTAGCAAAGGTCACCATATCACTGATATTACTTGGCACTTTCTTTCGTTCAAGGTGTAGGACCACCTTAAGATCAAATGGGGCAATTATTTCTGATTCTAAATTGTAATATGTTACGTAATTTCCTTCCGTCAGCCAGTCTACTGCAAATCTTACCATTGTTATCCAATTATAATATTTAAGACACGGGAGCGCAAGGCCCCCTTCTTTTTTATGCTGTATCAACTTATTTACTGCTAGACGGGGTTTCTTATTATTCCACAAAAATTGTGCTATAATATTATTATATTTGCGTAAGTCCGCCCTTGTTATAAACAAAGCTAAGTTTTTTAATAAAAACAAGAATTTTGGGAAAACAATTGTTTTAATTAACATGATCTTTGCTGATAATGAGAGATTATAAATTTTCCATCTCGCTAGCTCCTCCGGCAATTTACCCAATACTTCCTTAAAATTAAGATGATACCATTCACTGGGATTTTTAATCAGGTTAAGACCAAGATATTTTATATACTGGACTTCTTGGAATCCATGATTTCTATAGCTATTATCATTTTTAGAAATCCAAAGTATTTCTCACTTTTTCATATTAATTTTATACCCCGAGAATTTACTATAGTTATTTATCATTTCTAAACATTTCGGAATACTTTTAGACATATTATATAGAAACAGAATTATATCATCCGCGTATAACAAAACTACTACTTTCTGCTTACCAAGTTTGATACCTTCCAATTCTTTCCTCAGGTAAATTGCCAGGGGTTCCAGCGAAATGTTAAACAACAATGGCGATAGTGGGCATTCTTGCCGTGTCCCCTAATGCAAGGTAATATGTTGCGAGAGTTCGGAATTTACCAACAGTTGTGATCTAGGCTTATTTTATATAAGTTTAATCATATTAAGTAAGTTACCTTGAATGCCAACTTAGTTAAAGCCATGAATAAGTGGTCCCAGTTAATAGCGTTGAACGCTTTCTCTGCGTCTATCGCTAACAGTGCCATATCTCCCCTTTTTTGTTTCTTAGTTCTCTGGTTTTTATTGTATTAATACTCCAGAGTTAATAGTACATGTCGAATATTTCTCACAACATTCCTGCCTGGCATAAATCCTGCCTGGTCTGTATGTATAATCTCCTTCAACGCTTTTTTTAACCTTTCTGCTATGATTGTCATCAGGAGTGATATAGGTTCGTAAGAGCCTAATTCTTCCCGATGTTTACCTTTCTTATGTATTAAAGTAACTGTAGAGTCAGCATAATATTCTTAACATAATATTCATTAAAAAATTTAACTAATATTCCCGACACCTCTTGTTTAACAATTTTATAAAATTCTGTGGGAAGACCATCTGGGCCAGCAGCTTTATTGATTTTTATCTTTTTAATTACCGTCAAGACTTCTGCCTCCGTAATTTGTTGATTTATAGTTTGTAATGCTACCACAGATATTTTTGGTACTTTAATCTTTTGTCAGAATCTCTCCTTCTCTCCTTCCTCTATCGGTTCTGATGAGTGTAACTTTTGGTAGAATCTAAAGAATGCTTGTCTGATTTCTGAGGCCTGAGTATAATTTTTATCTCCTTCCCTTATATTGGCGATTGTATTCTTATATTTTTTTTTAAATGAACCAATTTTGAGAGATACATAGCTGAAATCCCTTTGTGTCCCTCAAAAAATGCCCTATTCCTTAAGCCTTCCATAGCCCATTTTTGTTTCAGAAAGACTTCTCTTTCTACCTTTGCCTGAGTATACTTATTCCATGTATTTACCTGATGGTTATTTAAATAGTGATTATAAGCATTTTTTAGTTGGCTCGCTAATTGTAATTCCCTAGCCCGATTCTTCTTTTTTAACTTGCACATATATGCCACAATCTCCCCCCCTAAGTACAGCTTTGCCTGCCACCCATAAAATCTTGGGGTTCTCACTGTATGTGGAATTTGTTTTCAAGTAATCTTTCCACTTATTGGTCAGCCAATTACATAATTGAATAATATTACTCATAAACTTTGGAAACCAGAAATTATTTTAAGTCATTTTTTCTTTTTAACATAATATTCAGACCAATAATCACATGGTCTGAGAGAAGGATCTCATTAATTCGAGAGTCCATATCCCAGTTTAACAGTGCCTTTTCTACTAAAAACAAGTCTATTCTGGAGATATTTTTATAGGCTCTAGACTCACAAGAAAATTTCTGTTCGTCAGGATGCTGTAGCCTCCAACTATCTTTCACCTTTAATATTTTAGTAAAATTCCTAAAAAACTTTGATTCTTGTGCATTAACTTGTCTATTTGTTTGTCCAAATCTATCCATACCAGGGTCCATTGTTATATTAAAATCCCCCATAATTATCAAATTTTGTCCCCGCAGGGGTAGTAGTTTTTTTTTCCAACTTGCACCAAAATTCCTTATCAAGTTTATTAGGTCCGTATACATAACAAAATGACCATCTAGTCTTCAATATCTGAGCCTGTATAATAATATAACGTCCTACCTGGTCCGATTCATATTTTATTATCTCATAGTCCAGGCATTTATTAAATAAGATGGCTACCCCCTGACTTCATTTATCACATGGTGTTGCTATCATTTCTTTTATCCAGTTTACCTTTAGTTTATCAATTTCACCTGCTTTTAAGTGTAGTTCTTGCAGAAACATAATATCTGGTCTTTGTTTTTTTAAAGATGCACTATAACTTACTTTTTAATGTAGCACTGAAATTTAAATACACCATGCTTCAGCCTCCTACTTCAAAACTAATTTTTTGGGAGTTTGAACTTTCTTCAATTGGCGCTCTAGCCATAAGGCACTCACACAATTTTTTTTGTACCTAGCTCACACTATTAATAGAGTTCAATCTGGTAATACAAGTCCAAGGTTATAAAGAATTACCAGAGAATGTTTAGCATGGCCGACATCTCTTTGGCGCACTCTATATTTTAAATAAATAGGGCGGTCATTCCAAACATTGTCAAATTAATAGTTGTGAGTTATGTGTTGCACTCAAGCATAACAGCTGTAAAAAAGTTAGCATGACTGGAGAATTGAAGTTAAGTGTAAGGACTAGAATAAAAGTAAATGGGGGGCGTATCCGGGCTAAGACCGAAGATGGCCGCAAAACTGAGAGCTCTGGCAGATTGAATTACATACCGCTGTGTAATCAAAATAATTTAATGCCATCCAGCACAGAATTTTACTTCATCTGAAAGGGGAGAGTTTGCTGGCAAGGGCAATATCTATATTGTGCAATATAGTGTCTCCCAGGCCAGATTATGTAAGATTTTTTGGCAGCCTCCACAGAGGAAATTTCTCTGTGGGCAACCGGGTTTCTGGAGATATCTTCCAACTCTCCTTCTCTCTATATAATACACTGAAAATGGAGGTAGAATATATGATCATACAAAACATCATGATCGATTCTGAGCTGCAGATGTCTAGCAGATTTGACCGCCTTCTGTGCTTCATGGAACGCACACACTTGCAGGTGACAGTCCCTAAACCTGAAGGGATAATTGATGCTGAGCCCATTATCCAAAGATGTGGCATACAATCTGTCCTGATCCGGATTCCTGAGGAGTGAAAACCTGCCTATCCATTATCGGCTGTTTGTGAATGTCCCTGGCTACTTACCTTGACACCTGATCAGAGGGATGCACAATCCTGGTACAACATAGAGGAGGCAAATATCGCACATAACAATGGAAGAGTGAATAAGGGCAAACCCTTAACTTTTATTAAAAAGGAAACCTTGCTCAGTCTGCAAACCTCTTGCCTCAAGTCAGGAAGTCACGGACTCCTTGGAGATCTATTCACCAGGAATCAGTTCTATTTGCTGGATTGGTGGAGACGAGCTGAGCAGAGAAGCTAAAGCAGGAGTCATCTGAACTAGCCATGAGCATAACGTAAGAGATCTCGCTCTCACGCATATGATAACCTACACTGCTCCCATCATGTCCTGACTAATCACTTTGAGCCATGTTATTATTTAACCATTAATGCCTCTTATAGCTGAACTACTATACCTTGATGAGGGCCTACGGGCTTGAATATTAGGGACTATGGACTCCAATTATTCTATGTCTCTCCTTTGTAGTTTTTCACGTGCAGTTTCATTCAATGTTAACTCTTCTTGTTAGTAGATTTATCTTGTTTGTTTATGGTCTTATAACATCAAGTGGGAAACACAGATTTTATTTTTTAGCTGTCATCACACACATTTGTCTTATCAAATAGATAGTTGAAGCAGTAGATTGCTATTTTAGACCCAGTTATATACTGAAAGGCAAAGATCTTTTTACACCTCATACTATCTTCCGTCACCCACGACAGAGGCCCAGATAATAAATGGATAGTAGCTATTGCTGTAAAATGTAATGCCTTTGATTATTCTATATATGATTTCCTTCTTTATTGTCTGCTACTATATACATTTAGCCATCTGACGGAATAAACACAGATGAACACAGTTGCTCCCCTTACTATTTCTACACTTAAGATCAACATGTATAGAACTGTTCCCCCGCCAGAGGCCTGGACGATGGAACATATACACCACATATAAATGAAGGGAGAACAAGACAAAAGAACAATACAGAAAGGGGGTATAAATAAACACCTAATAAAAACATAGCCAATGGCCGGCGTTTTGTAATAGGGCGCATCAGAAGGAGGGCGCTCAGCTGAGCAGTCGGACTGCTGCTGCCCTATCTATGGCAAAAAAAAATTAAAGTATTTTTTTTCTTTTTTTTAATTTGATCCATTCACACCGCCACGAGTCGCGACATAAATAATGACATATAATGATTATGATAAACAAAAACAATATTGTTGTTTGAGATTGAGTAGTTAAACCGGGGGGTCAGAATGTCTGTGAGTTGCCTAAGTTGCGCAGCACCTGCCACTGAGTAGTGGCTGACTCATCTGACTGACTGGCTGCCGGTCCAACCTGGTGATGACATGTCACAATCACAACACGTCACTCTCTGACTGAGTGAGAGGGAACATTACGTGACACAGACAGCCCAGCCACGTGAGGAGGTGTGACTGAGCCCGCTGCCCGCCCGTGCTGCACAGGTCATCACCAGTCCAGAAGAACCCTTGACCGACCAGCCCAGGCAACTGAGTGAGAAGAAGAGTGAAGACGAGTCGAGACTAGAGACGAGCAGCAGCACAGGACAGCAGGTTAGGTTACAAATTCAATACGGACGTTTTACGGTCGGTTACGGTAGGATAAGAATTGGATTGGAATTAGCCTAGCTAGGAAAATGTCATGTGATGTCATGCTGGAATGAATCTGGATGGATTATGGATAGAAGGTTGTGCAGTGATATTGCTCTAGAGTCTATGATGGTGGGATTGGGAATGAATCTGTGTGTGATGTTGGGGGGACCGTGGGGGGGTCACTGCTGTATTATTTGTACCAGCCACATAAATAAATAATACATCATGTGCACAGAGTTTTTTTTTTTTATCAATAGATAGTGTTAAGCAGTGATGAAGTCTGAAGCCACAAAGACTAACCCTGATGCTAATCCTAACCCTTACACTATGCCCTAATGCTAAGCCTTAGGTTGCCTTACCCTAGCTAGTTTTAAATATCAATACCAGCATGATATAGTGTTTTTATATATGTATATATATATATATATATATATATATATATATATATATATATATATATATATATATATATATAGCAATACCACAATGGCGAAAAATAAGCAATCATAGACCGAGCTGAATCATCACTGTATATTTATTATCACATCAAGGAAAACAAAAGGTTCCACCACTCCACACACATCAGCTACATCCAACGCGTTTCCTGCTGCTAAACAGCACTTCGTCAGGGATACTCACAGCTGTCTGATTACACCTTTTATTTTAATGAGGATCCATCTTCCATTTATGATAGTGAGATAGTGGATACGGGTACTGTTGTGAGTAATATAATAAGCACAGATATAGATTCACTTACATTTAATGAGTTGTGTGATACCAATAGTTTAAGGATCTTAAGTAGTGAAAGCTTGAGATATAATCCTAATAATTTATGTATTCCAAGCTCTACACAAAAGATAGGACACACAAGTAGTTTATATCCTATACATGCAAGAGGGGATTTAATTGAGGTATTTCACGCAGTGGTGGAAGAAGAATTGACACAACTTTATAACACAAAAGTAAAAGAGATACACACGAAAAAGAATAAAAGGGATAATTTGTCTCACCAGGAAAGAAAAGCACTAAAAGAAATTAGGGACAATACTAATATAGTAGTTTCTAAATCTGACAAGGGTGGCACTATTGTGGTGCAAGATAGGGAAGCATATGTATTGGAAGCTGAAAGGCAATTATCAGATGTAAATACATATCATAAATTGACATATAACCCTACAGAGCGTTTTAATAATGAGTTAAAAATGTTGTTAGATGAAGGTGTTCACCATGGATATTTGACACAAGCACAGGCAGAATGTTTAATAAATGAGAGTCCTACAGTAACTGTATTTAAACATCTCCCTAAAGTTCATAAATGTGCATCAAGACCGCCAGGGAGGCCTATAATCTCCACTATAGGAACCATAGGAGAAAATCTAGGGAGATGGAAAGATGAATTTCTACAGCCCATAGTAAAAAGTTTACCAGGTTACCTAAGGGATACGAAACTTCTACTACGTAAGGTGGACGATCTAGGATGGGATAGTGAATCTATGTTCTTGACTATAGATGTAGAATCGTTATATTCTTGTATACCGCATAGAGAGGGACTTAATGCACTTAATGAAATGTTACATATGTATACTAGCTTTGAGACTTGCTTCATTGATTATATTGTAGACATTGTACAATTTCTTCTAACCCACAACTATTTTCTATTTGAGGGCTGCTTTTATGTACAATGTCAGGGTACGGCGATGGGGGCGAAATTCGCCCCCTCATACGCTAACTTATATCTTGGATATTTTGAACTGAAGAAAATATTTTCTATTAGTAATCCTTTTCAAAAAAGTATTCTATTCTATACTAGATTTATAGATGATTTGCTAATAGTTTGGAAAAGTGGTGATTCAACTATAGAACAGTTTATGGGATATTTAAATGACAACAATAACAGTTTGAGGTTTACCTTTTTTTGTTCAGAGAGCAGTGTTGACTATCTAGACTTGACAATAAAAGGAGACATAAGTAAAGGATGTATTACAACAGAAATATTCAGAAAGAAAACATCAGGCAATACCATACTTAGAGCAGATTCTGGCCATCCCTATAGTGTGAAAAAGGGAATTCCAAAAGGCCAGTTTATGTGTTTAAAACGTAATTGTAGTAGTGAAGAAAACTATTCTGTCCAAGCAAACAATTTAATGAATAGACTGATGGATAGGGGTTATAAGGAAAGAGATCTAGAAATAACTATGGAAGAAGTTAAGGCTATGGATAGGAAATCTTTATTACAAGATAAAAGTAAACAAGACAACATTTCAGTAAATATGGATAGATTAACTTTTTCTACCAAATATAGTAGGCAATATTAAGAAATTTGTAAAATTATTCAGAAATTTAGCCCACTATTAAAAAATGATCCTAAACTAAAGACAGTCATAGATAAAGGGATTAGATGTGTATCAAGGAAAGCAGAAACTATAGAGAATAGTCAAACGAAATTTTTCCATTAAAGAGAAAAAGGATGATAGGATATGGTTAAAAAAGAAAAATGGGAATTATAGATGTGGTGGCACACCATGTAAATCATGTAAATACCTTATTAGGAGTGATAGTTTTAACTCCACAGTAACAGGTAATGTATACATGGTGAACCATCACCTTAACTGTAATTCCAGATACATGGGGCTCCATGTACGAAGCAGCGAAAGCTGCTCCGGAGCCTTTGCGGGGCAGGTTCGCATATGCGAGCCTGCTTCCCGCAATGTAAGAAGCAGCGGTCATTAGACCGCTGCTTCCTACACCCTACGCCACCTCTTAGGTGGCGAAGCAAAATCACCGAGAGCTCGCTCGCTCTCGGTGATTGACAGCCCCTTCAGTCGCGTGATTGGTCGCGCGACTGAAGGGGCGGGCATTACACACTCCGCTGAGTGTGTAATGATACATACGGGCAAGCGGATCAATAGATCCGCTGCCCGTGTGTAGCGGAGGCGGGCGGACAGCTTCGCGAGTTAAGAAGCTGTCTGCCCGCCTCTTAGTACATGGAGCCCATAGTGTATCTTATCACTTGTAAACTTTGTTTTTTTCAGTACACTGGTAGAACGACACGTATGCTCAAGGATAGAGTGAGAGAGCATTTGTTGTCTCTTGAGAGTGAAGTGCCGAAGACACCAGTGGCGAAACACTTTGCTCAACACAGGAGAAATGATAATTTTGATAAAAGTGAATTAAAATATATCAATACTTTATTTTCATTTCAAGGTATTGATCATGTGCCCAAACTAAATACAGGTGGCAATAGATCTCAGACGCTGAATAGGAGAGAAGTGTACTGGATCTATACCTTAAAAACAGGGAGTCCTTTGGGCATAAATGAAAATTCAGATGTAAAACTATACATAGGTAACTGAGATGTAATCAGTAGGTAGTAGCATTCTAGTTTTTCCCTAGGAGGATGATATTACTATCTTAGAAAACGAAATTGATATGATATATAAATATAACCATCTGAAAATAAAAGTGGTAGGTTATTTTAAGTGCAACTACAACTAGAGGTTATTCACTGTGCCTTAATAAATTATTTTTTGGCTGAGTATTAAGTACATATTTATATCTATATTGGAAATATGCCCTTGTATTGTGACCGCTGAATTATCTTAGTATTATACAAAATGTTAATGCAGCAAAATTATTTTATTCGTATAGTACTAGCTGGATTTCCCACTACAATGTGTTATTTGTCTATCTATATATTTTTAGATACAATGTACTCGTAACATATAAATTTATGCTTGTTATTTTTTATATATTGGAATGTGATATTGATGCACCTTTTTGAATGGCTTATAGGTCAGTAATATGCCGCTAAATTTATAAGCGGCAGTATACCTTTAAATTTTGGGAAAGAGTGGTGAGCCAAATAAAAGGTGTAATCAGACAGCTGTGAGTATCCCTGACGAAGTGCTGTTTAGCAGCAGGAAACGCGTTGGATGTAGCTGATGTGTGTGGAGTGGTGGAACCTTTTGTTTTCCTTGATGTGATAATAAATATTCAGTGATGATTCAGCTCGGTCTATGATTGCTTATTTTTCGCCATTGTGGTATTGCTGGATTCCTTTTGGTGTGTGAGATACACCGCAGAGATTTCTAAGCTACAGGTTCTGTACTGGATAACGGCTATCTGGTGAGGAGGAGGAGTGCCTGAATACTTTCCAACATCCCGCATAGTGGGGCCGGATAACCGTGAGTAACCTGGGTTGATGTTTTTACAAACACACAAAGTTAGTTCGATACCACCAATATATCTTCATGTTATCTACTTGTGATACAATATACTATACTGGAATACTGGAGAATTTGGAGGTTATCTGAACATATATATACCTACAAAGGAGAAACATAATACTTTATAGTGCACATGTAAAACTCACCCAGCTGAATATATATACAGTTAACACTCTATATGTACCTGGAAACAAGAGTGTTATAAGTAAGAACTTTGTAACAATTTAATTCCTGCAAATAACCAGGTTGTGGCAACAATACATGTGAGATTATAAACCCATTTGTAAAACAACAGACTGTTTGAGTTGCACACAGCTAAAAGGTTAAGTGATTACATTCCTTATGGCTTATATACACAGTTTTGCAACAGTGTGTCTTTGCTATATATATATATATATATATATATATACTGTGTTGTATGTATGTGTGTATATATAAATATATATATCGTGTGTGTATATATATATATATATAGTGTATATATATATATATATATATATATATATATATAGTGTGTATGTGTATATATATATATATTGTGTATATATATATGTGTGTACGTGTATATATATATATATATACAGGGAGTGCAGAATTATTAGGCAAATGAGTATTTTGACCACATCATCCTCTTTATGCATGTTGTCTTACTCCAAGCTGTATAGGCTCGAAAGCCTACTACCAATTAAGCATATTAGGTGATGTGCATCTCTGTAATGAGAAGGGGTGTGGTCTAATGACATCAACACCCTATATCAGGTGTGCATAATTATTAGGCAACTTCCTTTCCTTTGGCAAAATGGGTCAAAAGAAGGACTTGACAGGCTCAGAAAAGTCAAAAATAGTGAGATATCTGGCAGAGGGATACAGCACTCTTAAAATTGCAAAGCTTCTGAAGCGTGATCATCGAACAATCAAGCGTTTCATTCAAAATAGTCAACAGGGTCGCAAGAAGCGTGTGGAAAAACCAAGGCGCAAAATAACTGCCCATGAACTGAGAAAAGTCAAGCGTGCAGCTGCCAAGATGCCACTTGCCACCAGTTTGGCCATATTTCAGAGCTGCAACATCACTGGAGTGCCCAAAAGCACAAGGTGTGCAATACTCAGAGACATGGCCAAGGTAAGAAAGGCTGAAAGACGACCACCACTGAACAAGACACACAAGCTGAAACGTCAAGACTGGGCCAAGAAATATCTCAAGACTGATTTTTCTAAGGTTTTATGGACTGATGAAATGAGAGTGATTCTTGATGGGCCAGATGGATGGGCCCGTGGCTGGATTGGTAAAGGGCAGAGAGCTCCAGTCCGACTCAGACGCCAGCAAGATGGAGGTGGAGTACTGGATTGGGCTGGTATCATCAAAGATGAGCTTGTGGGGCCTTTTCGGGTTGAGGATGGAGTCAAGCTCAACTCCCAGTCCTACTGCCAGTTTCTGGAAGACACCTTCTTCAAGCAGTGGTACAGGAAGAAGTCTGCATCCTTCAAGAAAAACATGATTTTCATGCAGGACAATGCTCCATCACACGCGTCCAAGTACTCCACAGTGTGGCTGGCAAGAAAGGGTATAAAAGAAGAAAATCTAATGACATGGCCTCCTTGTTCACCTGATCTGAACCCCATTGAGAACCTGTGGTCCATCATCAAATGTGAGATTTACAAGGAGGGAAAACAGTACACCTCTCTGAACAGTGTCTGGGAGGCTGTGGTTGCTGCTGCACGCAATGTTGATGGTGAACAGATCAAAACACTGACAGAATCCATGGATGGCAGGCTTTTGAGTGTCCTTGCAAAGAAAGGTGGCTATATTGGTCACTGATTTGTTTTTGCTTTGTTTTTGAATGTCAGAAATGTATATTTGTGAATGTTGAGATGTTATATTGGTTTCACTGGTAAAAATAAATAATTGAAATGGGTATATATTTGTTTTTTGTTAAGTTGCCTAATAATTGTGCACAGTAATTGTCACCTGCACACACAGATATCCCCCTAAAATAGCTAAAACTAAAAACAAACTAAAAACTACTTCCAAAAATATTCAGCTTTGATATTAATGAGTTTTTTGGGTTCATTGAGAACATGGTTGTTGTTCAATAATAAAATTAATCCTCAAAAATACAACTTGCCTAATAATTCTGCACTCCCTGTATATTAAACTATTAATTTGACATGGAGGGTACAGCTGTTACCCTCACAGAAAATAATTGCTTCTAGCTTGCAACATGCGTTTCACCCTCATTGGTATGTCGAAGAACAGGGCTTCATCTGGCTTTTTTTTTACCTAAACAACTCTTAAAACAAAGAGAAGATTGGATATTTGAATGGACATATACTAAGGTGTCGTTTTCATTTCACCTGTATGGGCGGAGTAACTATACGGCTTAAAAGTCAGGTAACTGACGAATGAGAAACAAGCCGAATGAAGCCCTGTTCTTTGACATATCAATGAGGGTGAAACGCGCATCGAAAGCTAGAAGCAATTATTTTCTGTGAGGGTAACAGCTGTACCCTCCATGTTGTTTGCTAACCAGAGAAAGTAAAGCACGAGAGTGGTCGAGTAGCAGGTGCACTCACGGATGAGCGGGATGGAACGGAGTTGACCGACTACAGCAGTATTGTAAGTAGGAACGAAAACAAAGTTTACGATCTACAATCAAGGTAAGCGCAGCAATAAAATCTGCGGTCTCTACTTGCTTGAAATAAATAAGCAGGGAGGAATACTACAAGCCTACCTGGAGAGGCGTAGTCTACATACAAGATAAATGAATTTTGCATATACCTACGATATAATTTAAAGCTGTGACTGTTGGAATAATAAATACCCGTAAGCTTAATATCCGTGTGTGTTTCAAATAAACCTTGCCATAATCTCCCACTGAAGATTGTAACAAAGTTAATGTGAAATAAATCAGCAGCTACACCATATGGGACTTTAATATCCGAATTTCTTACGGAACTTTAAAACCCTCTATTTTCTCCCAACTTGCTGGGATTTTTTTTTTTGGTATACTGATAGTTCAAGTGGGCCCACATTGAATACTTTGTATTACATAATTGTGCTTTCTCCTGTAGCAATAAAGTATTTGCTTAGTATATATATGCATTTATTTTATTTGAAATATTGAGTTAATATATACAATTGTTAAGTTGTTTAGGAGTTTAGGGAACTATATTTTGGGTTCTCTTCTATCACTGGGAAAACGATTAGGATAATTTTGATCTAATGCTCTGGTGCCGGATAAGGGAACCAAATGTGGGCCAATTACCTAACATTTTCTCTTTTGTATAACACAATTCATACATCATTTTCCCCCCGAGCACTATCTTTCCTGAAAAACTATATAATCAGGGAATTTAAATTGGGCTGGTCATAGATATGAATGGTGCAAGTAGTTGGTTATCTTAAAAAAAAAATATATATATATATATATATACACATGCACACAAATATATATATATACTTTTCTTTCTTTTTTTTTATATATCATTTTTTTAATACATCTTTGTAACATTTTGTAAAAAACAGCAATGGTATGTAATTTTATTTTTTGTGGGGGGCCCAAAATTTATCCTCGTCTGTGTGGCCAAAAATCCTAGCACCGGCCCTGACATAGCCCACACTATAAAAAACATAATCGTACATAGTATTCAGCATACTGTTCTTTAATATAAACCCAGCTGGATAGTACTCCACTTCCTCCATAAAATATGGGTCAAGGTGAGCCTTATTTACTACCCTAAGTGAGCATACTATGTGACAAGACAGCTAGTTCACATTACTTCCCTTCAGTTAGACATATGAGTCTCTAAGATGAGTCAATTGAAAACCTCAACTGAAATTTCACGAAGACCGTTTTAATTTACTTATTTATATAATTGTAGATTACAAGTCATTTGTCTAGTTTTAAGTGGCACAAAATCTAGCTACTTCAAGTCACCTGGTAACAATTTCTTATCATAAGCATTATTATCTCATTTTCAAATATTTATTTGCTATACCACATAAACCCTTTGCTTTTTAATTATTTCTATATATTTAGCATATGGGGTTTTCAAATTATTTGCTAGTCAACACTATGGCCTCTAGTTATCAAAGTCTGGCAGACCTGATCCGACAGTGCGGATCAGGTCCGCCAGACTTCGCTGAGTACGGCGAGCAATACGCTCGCTGTATTCAACATTGAACCAAGAGTTGCTGGTGCAACACCGCCCCCTGCAGACTCGTGGCCAATCGGCCGCCAGCAGGGGGTGTCAATCAACCCGATCGTACTAGATCGGGTTGATTTGCGGCGATGTCTGTCTGCCTGCTCAGAGCAGGCGGACAGGTTATGGAGCAGCGGTCTTTGTGACCGCTGCTTCATAACTGCTCGCCAGAAACACGGGGCATCAAGCTCCATTCGGAGCTTGATACATATGCCCCTATGTCATCTCATGGTCCAAAAGTGACCATTCACATCCTCACAAGTCCGCTAAAGTTCTTATATGTTTTAATGGGTCCAAGAGAGACCCCTTGAGATTCAATAGGAACCAGCAAAATTTTAAAAAAAAGAGGTTATAATTTATTAATTGCAGCACATGTACTGATATAAGTATTGCTTTTTAAGATGCAACATATTTTTCTGCAATCTGTTCATTTTTGTTGTAATGCCTAAAAACATCAATAAAAATATATATATATATATATATTAGACATGTGCAGCCGTGAAAAATTTGGTTCGGATCGATTCGGACCGATTCGAATTTCGGTTCGGATCGATTCGAATTCGGAAGAAATCGAATGAATTTGTTTCAAATTCATTTGGATTCTTTCGGATTCATGTGAAATGCGGTTCGGTTCGATTCGGTTCGAATCGATTCGGATTTTTCGGAATTTCGGCACTGTTAAGTGGGATGTGCTGTGTATTACACTAGTATACTGTATAATACTAGTGTAATACATGGCAATCCGAATCCAGCCGAATAAATTCGAATTGATTTGGATTTATTCGGTAGATTCGGCACTGCTGCTATTCGGAAATTCGATCCGAATTCCGAATTCGACAAAATTCGTCCGAATTTCGATTCGGACCGAACCGAATCGCACATGTCTAATAGATATATATATATATAAAAAAGTAAATACAAACATGTCAAGCATATTCAAATTTAACTTGATCTGTGTTAAGGCTTAACAGCACTAATTTTTTTGTGTTCCATGTTTAATTTGGGCTATGATTAGAGAGGGAATTAATGCAAAAAAAATATATGCTGTAATAAATTAAATCAAGTTTATGTAATTTTGCAGCAGAATATCTTGTTTAATCTAACAATATGCATTATACAGTAGATGCTAAACTAAATCAATTTCCCTGGTGCAGTGTTAGTAATACAATGTTATCACCAGAGTTAAATATTCTAAAAATAATATCATCTGAAGGATTTCTGGATTTGTAATTCCATTGGGGTTATTTACTTGCCCATTAGAAAGTCTCATTCAGGTCAGACTTTACAATCTGTTAAAATCAAACTTAATGAGCATACATTCTCTATTAAGAACTACTAAAGTGTTAGGCTAAATATCCCCCTGGGCATGCATTTTAATGAGTACAACCACAATCAATATAATCTTAGATGACAGGTGTAAGGTGATATATATGTGGGCACATGTATGACAACCATAAATGTAAACTA
This sequence comes from Bombina bombina, assembly GCF_027579735.1. Taxonomy (NCBI): domain Eukaryota; kingdom Metazoa; phylum Chordata; class Amphibia; order Anura; family Bombinatoridae; genus Bombina; species Bombina bombina. The sequence continues at coordinate 309,997,872 of NC_069505.1, read as the reverse complement.
TTAAAGGAAATTTATAGCGCTGTTTTAATAAACGCATTTCCAAAGAGTTTTAGAAAAGTTTTAAGGATTGTTAAATTTGCTGCTGTTATATGATAAAAGTGATTTTTCTTCCTTTCACATCGATTTAATTCCTGGAAGACATTTTTTTCAACAGGTAGTAATTATATCTCTGATTGTACACCTAAATCTAAAGTCCTCCTTACAAGATTAAATGTAAGCCCTGTAAAATAGCATGATTCTGATAGAAGTGTCCACAGATTTAAAGGGACCTTGTTGAGTGGTTATTCCATGAGCTATAAATGAACACAAGAACATATATTTGCTAAGTTCCCCATTAGGTAATCTTGGCAATTATTGGTTAGATAAATAACCAGTGAGAATTAAAATTACCTCCCACCACGTTAAAAACTAACTGTGACCTTTTCTACTGCAATAAACCCTAAATACACGGTACCATAAGTACCTACAATCTTCTACACTACCTGATACAATATTTTACCATAGCCGCCCCTTGCATCTCTTGTTCAAATAATATCCCTGTCTCTCTAGCATCAAACATGAACACAACCTTCCCCAACACCCAATAATCTAGCAACATGACTTTTCCTTAAAATAACCCCATACCATCTTAGATACATTTTGACCACTGGAACACCCAAAGCACAACGCCCATCAAAAATAAATAAATAAAATATCCCCAATTTTCCATTAACTTGTTTTCCTACCTTTATACTAATTCAAGCATTTGTAGTATCTTCCTTATACCAGGTTTGGGTGCCAATAGAAGCTAAAGACTGATTATGCCATATCAAGTATTACACAAAGAAAAAATTGGAGAACTTTAGTTATTGATTTTTTTAAATAGAGTTTTTTTAATTATTAGGATTGATGATCATTAGGTGCTGAGGAGACAATGGGCATCAGGTGGGGTTGTGTTGGAACCAAGGGTCAAGTAGAGTTGTGCTTGGGGTGCCTTGCACGGGTCAGGTTTTGTGGGACCTATATAAGTTACATGGTTATTAGAGGTACACTGCAAGGTGCTTTCTAGGGCTATAATAATGGGTGGTAGAGAGAGTTGCATTTGGAGGAGGCCTTGTATAAAACAGGTTAAAACGCTCCTCTTACATGTTTAGGCATTCAGCTTTAGTCATAGATGCTCATACACACATTTAGTTCATTACATATTTAAAACCAAAGCCTGTAAATCATTAGTTGAAGAAGTTAGATGATAACAACTGTGCAACACACATAATCAATTGCAGTGCAAATGCAATTTTGAAACTTAGTTACATTGGCCTCTAGTTATCGTGTCTACTTACCTGCCTTCGCCGGCCCAATACGCCCACCTAAGCTCGCCTACCATCGCCACCGCGGACCTGAATAAGCTCGCCAAAGTTATCAAAAAATCTGTCAAAAAGCCGCGCACCAAGTATGAGGCGATGAGCAGCGGACTGTGATAGTTATCACTCATCCAATCTCGCTGCTCTTCGGCTTTTTCCCAGCTTTATTGATAAGCTGTCACTAAGCACCCACACTATACTATACTGTTCTACCCCTTATACCGGCGCCCCCGGAGCCCCCTGCAACTAAATAAAGTTATTAACTCCTAAACTGCCGCTCCTAGACCCCGCCGCAACTATAATAAATGTATTAACCCCTAAACCGCCGCTCCCCGAGCCCACCGCCACGCTAATAAACTGATTAACCCTTAAACCGCCACTCCCGGACCCCGCCACCACCTACATAATACCTATTAACCCCTATCCTGCCCCCCTATACCACCGCCACCTATAATAAATTTATTAACCCCTATCCTGCCGATCCCGTACCCCGCCGCAACTAAATAAATTGTTAACCCCTAAACCGCCGCTCCCGGACCCCGCCGCAACCTATATTAAATTTATTAAGCCCTAATCTGCCCCCCCTACACCGTCGCCACCTATAATAAATTTATTAACCCCTATCCTGCCCCCCCTATACCGCCGCAACCTATAATAAACTAATTAACCCCTAAACCTAAGTCTAACCCTAACCCTAAACTCCCCTAACTTAAAAATTATTTTAATAAATCTAAATAAAATTACTATTATTAACTAAATTAATCATATTTAAAACTAAATACTTACCTATAAAATAAACCCTAATATAGCTACAATATAACTAATACTTATATTGTAGCTATTTTAGGATTTATTTTTATTTTACAGGCACATTTCAATTTATTTTAACTAGGCACAATAGCTATTAAATAGTTATTAACTATTTAATAGCTACCTAGTTAAAATAAAGACAAATTTACCTGTAAAATAAAATTAACCTAAGATACAATTACACCTAACACTACACTATAATTAAATAAATTATTCCTATTTAAAACTAAATACTTACCTGTAAAATAAACCCTAAGATAGCTACAATGTAATTAATAATTACATTGTAGCTATTTTAGGATTTATATTTATTTTACAGGTAACTTTGTATTTATTTTAAATATGTAGAATAGTTATTAAATAGTTATTAACTATTTAATAACTACCTTGCTAAAAGAAATACAAAATTACCTGTAAAATAAATCCTAACCTAAATTACAATTAAACCTAAAACTACACTATCATTAAATAAATTAAATTAATTATCTACAAATACCTACACTTAAATACAATTAAATAAACTAACTAAAGTACAAAAAATAAAAAAAACTAAGTTACAAAAAATAAAAAAATATTACAAGATTTTTAAGCTAATTACACCTAATCTAAGCCCCCTAATAATATAACAAAGGACCCCAAAATAAAAAAAATGCCCTACCCTATTCTAAATTACGAAAGTTAACAGCTCTATTAACAGTCCTTAAAAGGGCCTTTGCGGGGCATGCCCCAAAGAAATCAGCTCTTTTGCCTGTAAAAAAAAACACAATACCACCCCCCAACATTACAACCCACCACCCACATACCCCTACACTAACCCAAACCCCCCTTAAATAAACCTAACACTACCCCCTTGAAGATCATCCTGCCTTTAGCCGTCTTCAGCCAGCCGACCACCGATGGAACAGAAGAGGACATCCGCAACAGTCGAAGTCTTCATCCAAGGGGCGCTGAAGAGGTCTTCCATCCGATAGAAGTCTTCATCCAGGCGGCGTCTTCAATCTTCATCCATCCAGAGCGGAGCGGAGCCATCTTCAAAGTAGCCGTCGCGGAGCCATCTTCATCCACCGACGCCTACTCGCCGAATGAATATTCCTTTAAGTGATGTCATCCAAGATGGCGTCCCTCGAATTCCAATTGGCTGATAGGATTCTATCAGCCAATCGGAATTATGGTAGGAACAATCTGATTGGCTGATCCAATCAGCCAATCAGATTGAGCTTGCATTCTATTGGCTGATCAGAATAGCCAATAGAATGCAAGCTCAATCTAATAATTTTCATTGCTGAGATATTATTAGTCTTCCATTTTATGCAGATATGATGATTTGAGTCTTTTAGCAGCTTGTGATTCACACTCGTTTATATTGTCTTTTTTGTTTCCAGTTTGGAAAATTGGCGTTTGATACATTAGAAAGGAAGATGACATTGGAAATCCAAAAATCAAGCCACAAATTTTCATTTATTTATGAACTTTTAAAAATGTGAAACTTTATAATCTCCCCAGAATATAGCTTCATTCACAAAGGGAGTGTTATATGCATACATTTGTAAAGTAGGAAAACCATCTTAAATGCAATTTCACCCGTAAACCTATAACAACCCTCCTTCTTCCCGGCTTCATTGAGGACTTCTTGCAGCTTGGATGAAAACTTTGAGGATGGATGTCCGGTCTTCAAAACTGTAAGTGGATCTTTGGGGGTTAGTGTTAGACTTTTTTAAGGGTTTATTGGGTGGGTTTTATTTTTAGATTAGGGGTTTGGGCACTTGAAAAAGAGCTAAATGCTTTTTTAAAGGCAATGCCCATCCAAATGCCCTTTTCAGGGCAATGGGGAGCTTAGGTTTTTTTAGTTAGGTTTTTATTTGGGGGGTTGGTTGTGTGGGTGGTGGGTGGGTTTTACTGTTGGGGGGTTGTTTGTATTTTTTTTACAGGTAAAAGAGCTGATTTCTTTGGGGCAATGCCCCGCAAAAGGCCCTTTTAAGGGCTATTGGTAGTTTAGTTTAGGGCTATTAGATTAGGTGTAATTAGTTTAAATATCTGATAATTTCTTTTTTTATTTTGTGTAATTTACTGGGGGGTTTTTGTAATTTGGGTAATTGTATTTAATTTAGGTAATTTATTTAATTATAGTGTAAGATTAGTTTTTAGTGTAAGACAGGTTAGGTTTTATTTTACAGGTAAATTTGTATTTATTTTATATAGGTAGTTAGTAAATAGTTAATAACTATTTTGTAACTATTCTACCTAGTTAAAATAAATACAAACTTGCCTGTAAAATAAAAATAAACCCTAAGCTAGCTACAATGTAGCTATTAGTTATATTTTAGCTAGCTTAGGGTTTATTTTATCGGTAAGTATTTAGTTTTAAATAGGAATTATTTAGGTAATGATAGTAGGTTTTATTTATATTTATTTGAATAAGTTTTAAGTTAGGGGTTATTAGGGTTAGACTTAGGTTTAGGGGTTAATAAATTTAGTATAGTGGCGGCGACGTTGGGGGCGGAAGATTATGGGTTAATAAGTGATTGTAGGTGACGGCGATGTTAGAGGCGGCAGCTTAGGGGTTAATAATATTTAACTAGTGTTTGCAATGTGGGAGTACGGCGGTTTAGGGGTTAATATGTTTATTATAGTGGCGGCAACGTTGGGGGCGGCAGATTAGGGGTTGATAAGTGTAGGTAGGTTGCGGCGACATTGGGGGCTGGAGATTAGGGGTTAATAAATATAATGTAGGTGTCAGCGATGTTGGGGGCAGCAGATTAGGGGTTAATAAGTATAATGTAGGTGTCGCCGATGTCAGGGCAGCAGATTAGGGGTTAATAAATATAATGTAGGTGTCGGTGATGTTGGGGGCGGCAGATTAGGGGTTAATAAGTATAATGTAGGTGTCGGCGATGTCAGGGGTGGCAGATTAGGAGTTAATAAGTGTAAGATTAGGGGTGTTTAGACTCAGGGTTCATGTTAGGGTGTTAGGTGTAAACAAAAATTTAGTTTCCCCCATAGGAATCAATGGGGCTGCGTTACGGAGCTTTACGCAGCTTTATTGCAGGTGTTAGGCTTTTTTTCAGCCGGCTCTCCCCATTGATGTCTATGGGGAAATCGTGCACGAGCACGTAAAACCAGCTCACCGCAGTTTTCAGCAGCGCTGGTATTGGAGTGCGGTATGGAGCTCAATTTTGCTTTACGCTCACTTCTTGCCTGATAAGGCCGAGTTTTTTTAAACCTGTAATACCAGCGCTGTAGGTAAGTGAGTGGTGACAATAACTTTCAAGTTAGTACCGCACCCCTCATAACGCAAAACTCGTAATCTAGCCGAGAGTTTGTTATTTTCTGTAATCTTAGCTCTTTTTATTTTTTGTAATGTTAGGATTTTTTTTTTGTTAGGTTTTTTTTATTTAGTGTAAAGTTTTTGTTTAGGTAATTTAAGTTTTTTATTTTTTGTAATTGTAATTTAATTGGGGTTGACTTAGCGGGTGTTAGGTTGGAGGGCTTAGTTATTAAATTTATACTTTGCTTTGTGGGGGGGGGGTTGGCAGTTTAGTGGTCAATAGGTTAATTTGCATGTTTGCGTTGTGGGGGGTTCGCGGTTTAGGGGTTAATAGTTTTATTAGATACTTTGCATTGTGGGAGTTGACGGTTTATGGGTTAATAGGTTAATTAGGTACTTTGCATTGTGGTGGTTGGCGGATTAGAGGTTAATGGTGTAATTAGATACTTTGCGATGTGGTGGTTGGCAGATTAGGGGTTAATACATTTATTAGTTATTGCGATGTGGAGGGATGGCGGTTTAGAGGTAGATATTGCGCATGTGTTAGGTTTTTGTTAAGGCTTCCAGGGAGTTACAGTAGTTTCATACTCAGCGCAAGGCTTGCTGCGCCTGCCTATATGTGGCAAGGTGGAATTGGAGTAAAATTTCTCTATTCTGCGCGCGTAAGTCCTTGCACTGTATATGTGATACCGACTCGCGATGCCGGTTCTATTTTAGTTTATGGGAGTAAAAACTGCGGCCGACGGGTATAATACATGCACATAACTTGTATGTGGCACCGTATATGTGATCGCTAGATTCTGCAAAACATCGGCGACACAGAGTTTTGCACTCGGCGCTGCATATGTAATCTTGCCCCATAAGTCCAGTTAACAGAAAGGAACTAGGCTTGCAAGCCTACGTATTGAGTAAATGTATACCTCCTACAGAAACTAAAGATACAAATAAGAGTGACCTTAATATACAGACACATATACACACTATTTACAAAAACCTACTCGAAGTTCAGGAATAATTGGGATCACAAATGCATGCTGGGAGAACACAGGTACACAGATAACAAGCACATTAACATACCTGGTAAAATGTACACAAGGAATAAGCATAGGGAACATGTATACAATTATTTAGCATCACAAATCTGCATACGTACATCACACCCAGGGAGCACATTAACATAATCTGTGAATATAGGTACAGAGCAATCACATAGGAAGATATGAGAGAATATGTGCAACCAAAAAAATACAGGATCATGCTTTAGAATAAAAACCTAAATGAAACGAGAAAGGAAATAGAAAAATGAAAGACGTATAATAAAACTGCAAAGGAAACTATGAAGCCGAGAAATGTAGATTAAAGGAAAAACATAAAAATGATTGATGTTTCTGATAAAATGACAGTTGTCTTACAACGCCGGATATTTAATTTTAGTAAAATGTCACACTCATGGTTTGTTTTCTAGGGGCTTAAATGAATCAGGCCTGGCAGTTTTATTCTTTTCTAAGCAATGAGCTGACACAACAGTGACCAGAAAGTAATTAATGACTTTAATATCTGAAATCAAACATCTGGGCTGCTGTGCACAAGAAAAGAGCTGCTACTGGCTAAGTCTGAATGGAACTTGGTATATTTCTGTCAGGCTAGGCACGCATAAGGGCACAGTACCCTCAAGTGACACCCTTAGGCAGTATGATTTCAGCATTTATTTTAGCACTCTAGAGAGGTCAGCCAGGACTAAGGTTGCTGTCCCCAAACACTGCAGAGCAATATTTCTGAAAAACCTGCAGGCTGAACTTAAACATTAAAAAATAATGTATCTCAATAGTACAGTCCTGTGTAATGCAATCATAATGACAGATGGATTAGTGAGAGGTGAACTCCACTCTTGTGCTTAACCCAGCACCTTAGCAAAATATTCATTAGTTCTGGGATACAAAAATGACAACATATGTTGATAGTAATCAGACAGAGAAAGATCATCTGTAAAAATGAACATACACAATGTGCGAGCAAACACAGGAAGAGTGGAAATTAAGGTTTCCATTTATCAAAGTATGTATGCAGCTTTGGAGGCCCTTAACTGCAGGCTCGCATCAGACTGCTGCATTCTGAACCTTTACGCTCTTAACAGATGGATTAAAAGCACAACAGACATGTTCTCCTTGGGTATATACAAGTAGAAAACAACATGTAGAATGAGTATATATATAAATATATATATATATATATATATATATATATATATATATATATATATACTAGTTTGTCTCTATAACAAACTACTTTACTCAATTACTCCTTCCCTCTCGCCACCTGCACTGCTCATTAGCCCATCTCTCTTAAACTCACCTTAGTTTTGTACTCATGTACTTTACACATTCCTAAAGACTCTCTCTCCCCCTTGCACCTCATCCCAAAAACAGTCTCATTACTGCAAATCTTATTTTATGTCACTCTCCCTCTTGCTCATACTAGCTGCTAGTGACATCTCCCCTAATCCTGGTCCCCAATAACTTCCTTGCCGTGCACATCTATGTGTACCTTTTCATAGACTCAGAAAACAAAACTCTTGTAACTTTACTCACATTCCTCTTGTATCTAAAGCCACTACGCCTTCACTTGTGCACTCTGGAACTCTTGGTCTGTTTGCAACAAGCTCACTTCTATCCATGATCTTTTTATCTCCCACTCCTTCAACCTTCTGGCTCTCACAGAAACTTGGCTGTCTCCTTTAGACACAGCATCCACTTCTGCACTGTCAAATGGGGGTCTTCACTTCAGCCACACTCTCACTCCTAGGTTTGGTAATAGACAAGGAGGTGGTGTAGGTATTTTACTTTCCTCTCATTGCACCTTTCAATAAATACAACCCATCTCTTCCCTCACGTTTCCTCATTCCAAACCCACATGATTCACTTATTCTCTCCCCTCTCTATACATGTTGCAGTCATATACCGCCCCCTGGCTCCTCAACTCAATTTCTAGATCACTGTGCTGCATGACTACCTTATTTCCTTTCCTCAGACACCCTGCCCTCATTTTTGGCGACTTCAACATCCCTCTTGACAATCCCACTGCCTCCTCTGCAAAACAACTTTTGCAACTCACTTCCTCTTTTGGTCTGTCACAATGGACTGACTCTTCCACTCACAAAGATGGTCACTCCCTTGATCTGATCTTTAGCTATCGATGCACTATTTCAGACTTCACAAACTCCCCTTTTCCTTTTTCTGACCATCTCCTCACTTGCAACATCTCATCCCTCCCTACAAGTCTCTTTCCTTCTAAACCTCACACCAAACTTCAAAGAAGCATTATGCCATTAGATCAGCAACAGCTCACTAGTTCTCTCAAACCTCCCCTCTCATCCATTTCCTCCTTTTCCTGCCCTGGCCAATCTATCTGCCACTATAATTCCACCCATACATCAGTCCTTGACAACCTGGCCCCTGCTACCATAGCTCAGAAATCACACACTCACCCACAGCCCTGGCACATTCCTCTGACATGTTACCTATGCAGATGTTCCCGTACTGCTGAGGTGCACTGGAGAAAATCACAGAGTTCAGCTGACTTTCTTCACTACAAGTTAATCTTGAACTCCTACTACTCTGCGCTTAATCTTTATAAGCAACATTACTTCTCTACTTTTATTTCTACTCTTTCTTCAAACCCAAAACGTCTGTTCTCCACTTTCAATACTCTTCTCCGCCCACCCCCACCTCTTAATACAACTTCTCTCTCAGCTCAAGATTTTGCCAGCCATTTCAACAATAAAATCGATTCCATCTATAAGCTCTTATATACTTCCAGTCTCTCACCCCTTCAAAAGCTTGCAATCAACCAAAACCCATATACCCATATATTTAGCTCTTTCACCCCTGTTACTGAGCAAGAAGTTTCTGCACTTATACTGTGCTCTCACCTCACTACCTGTCCACTCTATCCCCTCACAGCTACTCCCCTCCTTCTATTCTACACTTACCCCTATACTCACACACATTTTCAACCTCTCCCTCAGCACCGGTATATTTCCCTTATCTCTAAAACATACACTGGTTACACCCAATCTCAAAATACCTTCTCTCGATCCAACATCCCCATCCAACAACCACCTTATTTCCTTAATTCCTCTTGCCTCAAACCTTCTTGAAAAGCTGGTATATGTACATCTATCCCCGTTCCTTACATTAAACTCCCTCCTTGACCCACTGCAATCTGGATTTTCCCCCCATCACTCCACAGAGACAGCAATTGTTAGGGTTACCAATGACCTACTTACAGCAAAATCAAAAGGCCACTTATCGCTGCTGATCCTCCTTGATCTGTCTGCAGACTTTGATACTGTCGACCACCATCTTTTGCTGCAAACCCTCCAATCATTTGGCATTTGTGACACAGCCCTCTTGTGGTTCTCTTCTTACCTGTCTAACCATACCTTTAGTGTAGCTTCTCTGGGACTTCCTCTGCCCAGTCACTACTTTCTGTTGGAGTACCGCAAGGCTCTGTCCTCGGTCCCCTTCTCTTCTCAATCTACATATCATCATTAGGTTCCTTAATAAAGTCCCACGGGTTTCAATATAATTTGTATGCCGACTACACCCAAATCTACCTCTCTGCACCAGACCTATTTCCTTCCATGCTAGCCTGTGTCACTAATTGCGTTTCTCACATCTCTTCCTGGATGTCTTCTCACTACCTTAAGCTAAATCTCTCCAAAACTGAGCTCTTTACTTTCCCTCCTTCTTCTAAAATCTCCACCCTCCCATCTCTCTATAACTGTCGACAACTGCATAATTACCCCTACCCTGCATGTCCGATGTCTTGGGGTCACATTTGACTCCGATCTTTCTTTCACTCCTCACATTCAGTCCTTGGCTAAATCCTGCAGCTTCCACCTTAAAAACATCTCTAAAATTAGACATTTCCTTACACAAGAAACAACTAAGGTTTTAATCATCTCTGGTCTCCCTAGCTGCCGCCTAGCTCCTGTACAATCCATAATGAATGCCTCTGCCAGGCTCATCTTCCTTACACGTCGCTCTTCATCTGCTGCACCTTTCTGCCAATACCTTCACTGGCTTCCTTTTGCATCCAGCATTAAACACAAAATTCTGACTCTGACATACAAAGCCCTCAACTGCACTGCTCCCCCCTATATCTCATACCTTGTCTCCAAATACTCTCCCTCTCATCCCCTTCTCTCTGCTCACAACCTCCTACTCTCCTTTTCTCTTGTTACCGCCTCACATTCCTGTTTACAGGACTTCTTCAGACTGGCTCCCATCTTGTGAAACTCTCCACAAGACTCTCCCCTAGTTTTGAAAGCTTCAAGCACTCCCTAAAGTCTCTACTGTTCAGGGATGGATACAACCTACACTAACCTTTCCTAATACCAGTTCCTCTCCTCCATTGCTATCTGCCATGCATCCCCTTAGCATGTAAGCCTAATAGCCCAACTGTTTGCAGATCACCATTATAAGAGCTGACTGCAACAGTGCGACTTTCGGCAGGGCCCTCTACCAATTTATCCCTATGTTACCTTGTATACTGCCTATGTTTATAGTGCTGCAGTATCTGTTGGCGCTCTACAGATAACTGATAATAATATTAATATATATTTATATAAGATAAATTCACACTGAAAATTATATTTGATGTAAAATTTGAGGGCTGCCTTTTTAGTTTGAGATAGAAGGTAAGTCTTCCCCTTTGGTATGGAATCAGTTGGTAGTACGTTGATAGGATAGTCAAAGTACAATTATGATGAAGAGTTTCAGATTTATTCTTTTATGAATAATTCACATAAAGAGTGAGTATATATATGTAGACAAGCACAGGTAGATTGAGTATATACATCTAGACAAGCACAGCTAGAGTTAGTTTATAGATGTAGACAAGCAAAGATAGAGTGGGTATATACATTTAGACAAGCAAAGGTAGCGTGAGTATATACATGTAGACAAGAAAGGTAGAGTGGGTATACACATGTAGACATGCACGGGTAGAGTGGGTATATACAAGTAGACAAGCACAGGTAGAGTAATTATATACATGTTGGCAAGTACAGGTAGAGTGGGTTTATACATGTGTGTACTGAACCAATCAGAGGCCAGAAACTGCTTCACTACTGGTAAATGTGTGTGCACTAAACCAATCAGAGGCCAGAAACAGCTACACCACTAGTAAATGCATGTGCACTAAACCAATCAGAGGCCAGAAACAGCTACACTACTAGTAAATGCATGTGTACTGAACCAATCAAGAGGCCATTAACAGCTGCACTACTGGTAAATGCATGTGTACTGAAACAATCAGAGGCCAGAAACAGACATGAGAGGTAAATAGCGAAGAAATGTGTCTGACGCGTTTGTGCCCCCTGCAGGCGTTTAATAATAGACACATGTATATACATGTAGACAAGCAGAAGTAGAGTGGGTATATACATGTAGACAAGCACAGGTAGAGTGAGTATATACATGTAGACAAACAAAGGTAGAGTGGGTATTTACATGTAGACAAGCACAGGTAGAGTGAATATATACATGTAGACAAGCACATGTTATCTACTATAGCACAGAAATTTGATTAATATACCTAAAACTAGAAACGGTCTAGAATTATAGGCAGAGATAATTTAGATTTTGCATCAAAGGTAAAGGATTCATATTGTAGAATATCAGTAATGTCAGAACTTAATTATTGACCGCTGATTGGTGAAACCTTCAGAGCAGTATGTTTCTTTTGAAGACGAATATTATGAAATGTAATAAACAAAAGTCCATAAACATTGCGACCCAAAGCAGATTGTACTTGGTATATAACATTTTGTGAGACTTTAAAAATGTTCATATGGCTTAACACAACATTTCCTACCTTTTTGCCAACATTAATAACAGATAGGACTGGTTTTATATTGGGTTAAGTAGTGACCATGGTACCCAGGTGGCATTTGACAAGGTCAGCACTTGTGGAGAGTAGGGTTGTCTTACATATAAGTGATCCCAAGTCCTGTGTCTTTGTATCTATTGTGTCTTTATTGTGATGTAATGCAGTGCTATGGTTGGGTTTAGATTATAGTGGAGAAAAAGTTGGGGGCATCATTTCTTTCTCAGTTTCAGACAGTACAATGTAAGCACATGTCCTAAATTTTGCCTACAGAGGCATTCAGAAGTGGTCAATCTTAAAGTCCATTATTCTATTGGTTCTCCCTCACTGTAAGCAATATTTTTTCATTGCAATTTCATGTATACAGAAGTTTGGAATTGAATCCCTTGGTACAGATCCAATCATGCAGCTTAACCTTAAGGTCATAGATAATAAATAAGGTCACCCTTCACCAATAAGGGAGAGACCCAAACCATAGCTTTACTCTTCGGTAGCAAAATTAGAAGTCACATGAACAGAAGGAAAAGCAAAAGTGTTTGGATTATTCCAGAAAAAGATGTTATACTGTTTAAAGAACCTCATACAGTCTTCAGGATTCTTGTCCAACTTTCTGGTATTTTAGATGCAGCAGACAAACCTGTAGTCACACTAGAAGTCATAGAAGCTTCTCTAGATAAAATGTATGTGCTCCAAGGAGCTGACCTTGATGCATAAAAGCATTGACCTCTGCAGCTGGGTCCATTGTAAACCCGTTTGCAATGTTACAGTGTCTATGTCTGTCCTGGTTATAACCCAGAGGAGTAAATCAGCAAACTACCTTCACTCACTGGTTAAAGCCCACAGTTATTCTGCAACAGTTATGAAGGACAAGGTAAGAGAATGGTTAAGAGTAAGCAAAGGTTGGAACACTCCCATTCAGGCATAGGACAAAATCAGCACACAAAAGAAGAATCAGCACACAGGCAAAGGTCAGCGGAACCTTACAGAATAGTACAAAAATGGCAGGTTAAGAGAGTAATGTCCATGGCAATAGTCCGCTATAAAGATCACAAGTGAAAACAGCAGAGAAATAAACACAGACCTCAGTTCACAAATTAGCAAAGAAAGAGACTGAATTAAATTAGGCAAGAGAAACATGGTGAAAATGGTGTTGTTGAGCTTTGTGCAGAAGAGTGACATCACAGACGTGCCAGAGCAATATGAAAAAAAAAGCAAAGGAATGTCTGACACCAAAATAATAATGCAAACAACATAAACAAACCATATAAGGGATAACAATTTATTTTTAATGTGCTTGGGGCAATTATTACACTAATAAGTGAACCCTGAAAAGTGATTTACAGTATAAACATTAGTGCAGATGAAGGAATCGTTCTTTACAATTTCTCATTTCCTATCATAGGGACCGATCTAACAATGTCCGCCGCACATCGTGCGTCTCATTTTGGATTTTTAAGTTATCAACTCAGGTGCCCAATGGTTTCAATTCTGAATTTGATTTAATCAATTATTGGGAATGAGATTATTATCTATCTGCATTTATGGATTTTATTCAAGTATTATATACATTTATTATTAATTCAGATTATTATTATTTTTCTAAATATGTGGTTTGGGCTGGTTTAGATAGTAACTTACATCAATTATTAACATATAATTATGATTTCTTGTAACACAGTTTAGGTAGCTTTTTAGTACCATATTATATAGTTTGAGTTTATGTACTTATTTTTATTTCATCAGTCGTTTTCTTTGTATTTGTTTAAGTCTAAAATTCACAGCGAGAGGAAAGTTTAAGATATGTATAGGTATAGCAGGTGTTTAATTACTATCTAACCAATGAGATTGTTTTGTAACCTTTTTAAACTGCTAACTGACAGATGTTCTTTAGGTCTATGATTACGGCAGTCTGCCGAAACACGTAAGACCGGTCACTACCTGTACCTGTGTCTAAATATTAATTATTTTGGAATAAAGACTGTTCTTTTATTGGTTCTACTTATCACAGAGTTCCTGAGTTCATTTGTTTACTTTCATTGAATACTGTGGTCTACGAGGAGTTCCACGCATTTACTCAGGATCAACCATTTTTGGATCTCAAGGCACCTAGGAGTTAATATTGGGGTTTATCATCCTTCTACTTTGTTTGCCCAATACGCTTTGGAGTACAGAGGCTATTCTTTATGCTCGAGGTCGCTGATTGGATATCACGAGCGAGTGGCTGACACACCTCTCACACACCCTTCTTTGCACCGCAGTCCTTCCGAGATTGAAGTGCCCCAGGAGGGGAGCGCGGTCATACATGCTGGCGTCCAGGGAATCGTCTCTGGAGGTATTTGCCACTGATGGTTCCTTGTGGCAATCAGGTTTGCCGGAATCAGAGAGTGAAAGGCTAACTTCCCGAAGTTCATTGCATCTTGAATTGGAGGTGAGCTTCTACTTATCAAGCTTTGTTCTTGGGCTAACATTCCTTGCTTGAGTTTGATTGAGCGAGGTTTTGGACATTATGACTGGTGTGGTATCCATCATACCCCTTATATATTAACTGGTGCCTTCCATTATACATATTTTTCATCACCCTTATATTTTCTCAGCAAGAACTTTGTGCTTTCTTGTAATACCCTAGCTGAAACCTCTAAAACGGGAGGAAAAAATTAGAACAATGGCTGACATGTTTTGGCTCTTGGTCGTACTCATAGCCCCTGTGTAAAACAATGCACTCACATACCTTTAAAAACATTTGCTTCCTTCTGATAGGGGTAGAAGTACACACCTTCAAACAAAGAACCCCTATAAGAACATTGTGTATGACAAAAGTACCCTCCCCTAACTCCTATTGGTCCTACATAGTTGGATAGCACTTGCATGCACACACCTCCTCCCCCTGTTCTAACTTCGCTGTCACGAGTTTAATAATAACTCCAATAATACCTTCTAGTTGACAAGAGGGATGCGTGCGTATGCAGTGCTGCAGGTCTTATTATAATTCCCCCCCATCCTATCAGGGGGTTTGCAATTAGTACCATGTTGGGCTAACACTATTTTATAAATATAACCAATGGGAATTAGACCTATTTAAATTTAGCTGATGCACTAATGTACTGGAATCTATGAGCATTGCTACCATGTACCCTATTAGTGTCATTGGACCCAGGGTTGGCTCCAGAATGAATGAAATGGGGGGGGGGGGGCATTTTTTTTCACGAGGGGGCACACATTTAAAAAGCATGTATGAGAGTCAAAATAAGAGCAGACCTACTGTGGCAGTCCAGGGGTTACATTTATCAGATCTCTGGCTGTGCAGGAGTTAGATTTGTTTATATTTCTGGAAGTGCAAGCGGTTACATGTGTCCATATCTCAAGGAGTGTAGGGGTTACATTTATAAGATGTCTGGCAGTGCCACAGCAGTTACATTTACCAGATTTATGGCAGTGCAGGGGTTACATTTGTCATATCTCAGGAATGTCTCCCACATATGACACAGCCAGTGGATACTGTTTGCATGTGTAGCTCTACCAATGATCCTACTAATGATCAAATAAGCTTTTATGTGACAATAAGTTTGAGTGCCAAGCAGTACATTACTTGTACAGATATTATTAATGATATTTACCAGCACACACACAGAATATACAGTATGTATATACACACAAATTATATATATATATATATATATATATATATATATATTATATATAGTATATAGACTGTACACACACATACATATACACACACACACATATATATATATATATATATATATACACACACACACATATATACACACATACACTGTGTGTGCATATATATATAACACACTGTGTATATAAATATATACATATATATATATAGATATATACATATATATATATATATATATACACACACACACTGTGTGTAATTATATATATATATATATATATATATATAATATATATATATATATATATAAATAAAATATATATATATATAATAGAACAAGTGTTAAAGGTGAAATATGCAAAAACAACAATACTTAGCTGGGAGCCTAGACGGCCGTCGTCCATGACAGCGTTAGAAGCGGACTGCACATCCGGGGATCCAACACACAATGGTGTAGAAAACCTGCTCCCGGCTGTCCGCTATGTATTAACAAGTAAAAGAGGAAAGACTCCACACAGTCAAGTAGTTAAAATGTTAGTATAGTAACGGTCCCATATCAGTATGTTGGAGGCTAAGTTATGACACTATCACACAGCAGTTTGGGTAAAATTCAATAGAACAATTTTATTCAAAACATATTTAAAAGTCCAAACCGAAACCGAGCACAAAGCTCTCTCCACTCACTAGACAGTAGAAAGACAGGGATAAGCGGTGACGTCATCTGACGCGTGTTTCACGCCGGTTGGCGCTTTCTCAAAGATAGTTCTGGGGATGGTTCTCAATGCGCATTTTAAATAGCCCACACTGAGTTTAACCACTCCTACAAACTAATTGACGTGTTGTTGTTCCTACCACACACTGTTGCTACATATGCTGCTGATAATATGTCATTCCATATAGTGTATTTCAGCTTCCGCAATATCGTGGCTTATCAGACTAGATAAATCTCTTCATACAAAAGAGGAAGATGAAACATTGTTGCAACATTTGTGGTAAAACTTGAAAAAAGAAAAAGAGACACATACAAAAAGATACATTCTATACAAAGCATGCTATGTGGCTGTTTTACAGGGACATGATTTTAAACCACTAGTACTGAGTATGTCGATGCACATTACCAGTACAGTATTAGTATAAGCGTAATAAAATTACAGACATAAATAACAATTTGTCAGTACCATTCCTTATTTATCATTAGCACCTACTATGGACCAACAGATTCATACTAATTTGTTGAAAGTATCTACAATGTCTACCTATTGTTGTCGCCACATATCCTTCAAACAAGAAGTAACTTAACTAGTACAAAAATTTGTCAATTGCATTGCTAAATAGACATTCAACAGCCACAATAAGTTATTCAAAAAGTTAATAATAATAATAACAATAAAAAAGAAAAGAAAAAACACAGGAAAATATATATATGTATCGAAGAAACAGATTGAGAGATGTGAGGAGTCACTTTTGTCACTACACACCATATATAGACAAATTGCATCTTGATGTGTGTCATCACTTGATGTTAGATATAGTCAGAGAGTATCCATACTAGTAAAACATTGTTTTAAATAATACAGTTTGTATTATTATGGTTTTGTTTGTCAATATAAACTACACAGATATAAGGTATTTCCATATATTGGACATTTATTCTAGACATGCCTGATTATTGCCAATACTGATTATAAGTATATATTAACAGTATAGAGTATAAAATGAAATGTCGTTACATTACATATTCTATAGACCTTGATAGAGATCTAGGTCCCATCTCAGATTAATGCCCTTGGGTTCCTTAGCATCTAATTTGAAGATCCACTGGACCTCAACGTCTAATAGCTATTTATATCTATTGCCTCCCCTTTTATTCAGTGGGATATAATCAATTGCTTGAAAAGTTAATGCTTTTGTATTTTCAATATGTGCACTAAAATGTTTGGCAACTGGTGGTTTTGGGGGGGTCTTTTCAATAGATGTTAGATGCTCTCGGTATTCTTGTCTTTAAATTCTACTTGTGGAACCTGTATATTGCTTTCCACAAATCTCACATGTAATGAAATAAATAACATATCTTGAGCAACGATCCAATCTGTATTTAATATTATGTGTGAATTGATGGCTGTTGATTACTATAGTATCTCGCTGTTTTACAAGGTGTACACAAACATTACAGTGTCGGCCACAACGAAAGAAACCCTTCTTAGCCAACCATGCTCTTTGGTCTTACCATTCTGATTGGTAGACATAGTTGATAAGTTACTACCAATAGTGGGCGCTTTTCTCTGAATAAACTTTATACCTTTCTCAACAATTGTTTTGCAATCCTGATCAAGGGTTAAAATTTCAAGGTTCCTGTTTATTATATTTTGATTTTGCCTAATTGGTTTCTGTACTGGGTAATGAATTTTATATCATTCTGTGGTTATTAGTTTTGCTTTATCTTCTTTTTTTACGATTTTTTAGAAGCTTATTTCTATCCATTTCCTCTAAACTTGTTGTCTAAGGAGGTACAGAGATTTTTTTTATATCCTCTGTGCTCTAGCCTATTGATGAGGGTCTAAGGAGTGTTTGTCATACTTTGCATATCAGTGCATATTCTCCTTATTCTAATCAGTTGGGCCCTTTGGATACCGATTTTTAAATGTGTTGAATGACAAGAATCTGCTCTTAGGATTGTATTTCCTGAGATTTTCTTTCTGTATAGTTCAGTAAATATTCTGCCTTCTTCTCCTCTTAGCTGTATATCAAGATAGTCTATCGATGATCTGCTGAGTTGGTGGGTAAACTTTAAATTTGACGTATTATTGTTTAGATGACTGACAAAGTTAGCTGCTTGTTCATCTGTTCTGACCATATTATCAACAGATCATCTATGTATCTTATATACATTTCAATGAACTGACTATAGATGTTTACATTCTCCATAGATGTATCTTGACTCAAACCATCCTAAAAACAGATTGACGTATGAGGAGGCGAATTTCGCCCCCCATTCGCCGTCCGCAAATCTGTAGATAGTAGTATGCGTCAAACAAGAAGAAGTTGTGTGTCAATAAAAATCTTAGAACTTCAAAAATAAATTCGATTAGATCCTCTGGGAACTCACTTTTTAGCTGTAGATGATATTTCACTGCTGCAATCCCCAGATCATGGGGGATGCACGAATAGGCTAAGTTATGACTCTATGCACACAGCACTTTGGTAAATTCAATAGAACAATTTTATTCAAAACATATTTAAAATCCAAACAGAAACCGAGCACAAAGCTCTCTCACTCACAGGCAGTAGAAAAGACAGGGATAGCGGTGACGTCATCTGACGCGTTTCACGCCGGTTGGCGCCTTCTCAAAGATAGTTCTGGGATGGTTCTCATGCGCATTTAATAGCCCACACTGAGTTTAACCACTCCTACAAACTAATTTACGTGCTGTTTCTACCACACAATGTTGCTACAATGCTGCTGATAATATGTCATTCCATATAGTGTATTTCAGCTCCGCAATATCGCGACTTATCAGACTAGATAAATCTCTTCATACAAGAGAGGAAGATGAAACATTGTTGCAACATTTGTGGTAAAAACATGAAAAAAGAAAAAGAGACACATACAAAAAGATACATATTTTTCCCGAAACAGAAAAATAAAATTGTTTTAACCACCACTCAGCTTGGTGCTCCTTACCATTATTGTTCATTACAGCTTGCGCAAACTCGATCGCATATTCTCATTTGTGCTAACCACATGACATGAAAATATGAATATTTCACATTACAATGTTCTTCAAATACTGAAATATGTTCTATTTATTCAAAAATACATATTTCTACATACTGTATATATGATGGTATTTTGATACAATATATATCTATACATAATATATATTCATGATTATATATAGGTATATATACAGATATATATATATAGGTATATATACAGATATATATATAGGAATATCTATTTATAAATACATAGCATATATTCTGCTATGTGCAGAACATTGGAATGTGAAATATTTACAGTAAATACATAGTTAAAAACGTTATTAAATCTGAATATTGCATACATATGATTCTACCTGTTTTCATCTACTTAACTGCAATGGACTCCAATGCACTTATATATATGTCTACATATTTATACATATGCATTTTTATGTTTATATGTGTATATATGTCTGTAAATACATAAACAGACATATAAATACATAGATACAAATGTACACACATATAAACATATATCTATACATACATATCTATCTTTTGCTTGCTTTTTTTCGAACACCTGATACCTCACTTCTTTGAGCCTTTATAACTTTTTATGCAATATTTTTTTTAAATAATTGTATTAAATAGTGTCAGTGTAATTATAGTTTGTAATGCATTTTTTGATGTGTTTTTGAGAATGCTATGTTAACAGTTAACCAGAGCTCTGAAGTCTCTGTAATCATTCTAGCGTAAATTGTGATTGCGCTCAATTGATCGCATTTACTTTCAACTTGTAATCCCAGCGGTAAGCATGAAGAGAGCAAACCCCCACTTTAAACTCCTTTATCACTTGGGCACAAATGTTGGAGCCCCACTCGTAATCTAGCAATCTCGTAAATGATCATTATTTTCTTTCATATGAAAATGTTACAAGTCTAGTGAGTTTTACTAAAAAATAGTTTATTGTTAAAGTCAGCATCAAGCAGCAGTGGGACCTAGCTGAACACATCTGGTGATCCATAGATAAGTGGTATATTTGTGAAGCCCCCAAATACCAGCTACTTCCAAGTAGTTCATCTCTTCTCATGAGACTACATAGGTATGCTTTTCAAAAAAAGGATACCATGAGAACTAAGTCAATTTGATAACAGAAAAAAACTGGAGTCGTTTTTCTTGCATTCTCTCAAGATTCTAATTCATGTAAATTCCATAACTTTTGCTTTTTTTAAAAAAAGATACATGTTAAATAAAAATGTTTTTAGACACTTGCATTGCAGCCAAGAAGTTAAAACGGACATGAAACTCAAATTTTTTCTTTCATGATTTTCTTCTGCTTCCAACCATTTGTTAGTTAACAGCTTGGTCTCATGTCTGCTCCCTTCTGTAATGCTGCAACTGTTAAAAGGTGCCTGACCCTTGCAAAGTTACTGGCTTTTCATCTTTGTGCTTCATGCAGTGTTGCTGCAAACTTGGTCGGCTTAAGATGCTCTGACAAAATTGTCTCCTGTTACCTCATTGGTACTGCAGATTCTTCAGACAGAAAACCCTTATTTGTGATCTGCACTTTCCAACCTTCCTTGCAATACAGGTTACTGATCTCTAGTCCAACTTTTGCATCAAAGACATTTGGTTTCCTCCTGGGTTCAAACTGCACGCCTCAGAGGGACTCAGTACAAAGTGTCTGTATAACCACCATACTCAATCAATAAATTCCACTAGGGATTTTCAGAAGTTTTATTAGAATAGTTAGATGCTTTCAAAGAAACAATTAAGTTAGAAATTCAATTTAACAGAAAGGTTGCATGAAAAAAATACAAGAGAAATTTGCCTCTCTAACTGCAATCAAGAGGTACTCTGTACCAGATTTTCTTCTATTGGTTCAATTATAGCCTACTTTAACTCATTCAGCCACTGAAGAAGCTGTGTAGATTTGTGTGCTTTAACACCAGTAGAACGCCTGGGACATCCTCATTTGAACCCCTACCTCTGCTGTGGTAACTTTGGTAATATGCTCAGAATCTGACCTCTACGAAGCAAGACATCCTAAGGTGAGGAAAGACTAACTTCTATTGAGTATGTCTAATAATTCCTTTACTCCACACATACTGTATGTATTTCTGATACTCAACAGTGGTCAGAAGATCCAGTGATTGTGCTAGGCATCATCTACTTATCCCTTGGCAGCCTATGGCCAATCCTATCAAGTTACGTGTAGTAGATTAAATCCATGCCTGTAATTTCAAATACTGTTGTAGTTAAATTGAAGATTGGAGAATTGCACTATGAGACTTTGTTCTTAGATGTTTTACCTTCTTTTTTACCATTTGTACCGTATTTATTTGGGCTCACACTAAATAATTTTGTGATTAATTGGGAACCAGGTAATGTAACTTTTTTTATCAACTTTTTCTAACTAGAACTGTCTCTCCTACACAGACCTCTTGCCATTTATTTGTATTTCAGAATCTAATTCCGAAAATGTGTGACAAATATGTGTGAATCTTTACTTACCCTATAGATATTTTATCGGACCCTGTATTACTTATGGCAAAATATATTCACTTCCAGCTCCTAAATTAAAATATTTGAAAAGATTAAATTGAGAAACATTTGGCCAAAGGATTTATTAAACCCTCTATGCCTCCACATATGCAGGATTTTTTTTTTTTAATCAAAGATGGGGATCTATGTCCTTCTGTCAATAGATCTGTGAATAGGGGTAACAATTATAAAAAAGCATTAAGTTCATTTGTGTTTTTACTAAAATGTATCTATGAGTGGCCTTTAGTCTTCTCTGTATTATGGAAAGTGATGTGTGGAGAATAACCTTCATAACTAGGTATGGGTATTTTGATGTCATTCAGACTTTGTAAAACCCCAGTTCTATTCCAGCACTTCTTTAATGATATATTCATATATATGGGCCTTACTCGTAAGCAAGATACTTTCTGTATAAAGTATTTATGAAGTTAAAACAATTGCTTACAGTACTTCTGCTCATGTTTTGGCTTATCAAGGCTGTTCTAGGTCTATTTATGTAGAGGTTGATGCCTTTGTATCAGTAACTGTAGTTGTGTTCCAACTCAGAAGACAAGGATCAGATTCTTTTTTTCTTGGCAATTCTTTAAAGACTCCCTTCTCCCTATGAACACAACTATGACAATGGTGACAGGAAAATGTTGGTGATCAAAGATGCCCTGGAAAAATGGAGCCATTAGCTTGGAGCACATATTTATCCAGTCACTATCTTCAATGATCTCATAACCTTGAATATTCAATATCTGCTAAATACCTTAGGCCTAGGACCATTTTTTATCACTTATCATACCCTAAGGTGAGGCTTACGGAAAGGTTTTGTTCCTGTCAGAAAAGTTATGGTATTGCCATACCTCATCAGCTGATCATACCTGATCAGCTAAGGATTACGGCTGAAAATCCGAAATGCGTCAGCTGTTTTCTTTCCTCCTACCATCAACTTGGGCAACCAGGCTGCTGCCAGTGTCTCTTGCAGTAATAATTGGAGGTTTTACTATCTATAAACTGTAACCTTTATGCATACAGCGTTATTTTTGGAATAAATGCTGTACCTCACATCAGCTGGTGCTCCTGTCTCCTTATTGTGCAGCAAGAATTGCCATACCTCACACAAGCCACATGGGTCTGTCGTGGCATTTTACAAATGTTCTGTACCAGCTCATTCAATGCTTGGATATTGCAAACTGTCAAATGCATTCAGATAGAGGCGACCTTCAAGGCATTATAAATTAGCATATGAGCCTTACCTAGGTTTAGCCTTTCACTAAGAATACCAGGAGAACAAAGCAAATTTGATGACAAAAGTAAATAAAGTTGTTTAAAATTACATGCCCTATCTGAATCTTGAAAGTTCAATTTGAACTTTGCTATCCCTTTAAAAGTACCTGACCAGGTAAAGTCATTGTAAGCTTGAGAGCCTCCCTAACTGCAACTCACTCTTTAGAAGTGAATATACAATTGATTGTGCTTAAGGGCAGGGTGCTCCTCTCCTTTTGTATATGTTTGTCAATGCAAAGTGTAGTAATGTACAGTGTATAGTCTTAACCCCCTTAATGACAACAGTACTTTTCCATTTTCTGTCCGTTTGTGACAAAGGCTTATTTTTACATTTTTGCGGTGTTTGTGTTTAGCTGTAATTTTCCCTCTTACCTATTTACTGTACCCACACATATTATATACCGTTTTTCTCGCCATTAAATGGACTTTCTAAAGATACCATTATTTTCATCATATCTTATAATTTACTATAAAAAAATATATAAAATATGAGGAAAAAATGGGAAAAAAAACACTTTTTTTTAAATTTAGCCCCAAAATCTGTTACACATCTGCAACCACCAAAAAACACCCATGCTAAATAGTTTCTAAATTTTGTCCTGAGTTTAGAAATACCCAATGTTTACATGTTCTTTACTTTTTTTGCAAGTTATAGGGCCATAAATACAAGTAACACTTTGCTATTTCCAAACTACTTTTTTCAAAATTACTGTGCTAGTTACATTGGGACACTGATATCTTTCCAGGAATCTCTGAATATCCTTGACATGTATATATTTTTTTTAGAAGACATCCCAAAGTATTGATCTAGGCCTCATTTTGGTATATTTCATGCCACCATTTTCACCGCCAAATGCGATCAAATACAAAAAATCGTTCACTTTTTCACAATATTTTTTCACAAACTTCGGTTTCTCACTTAAATTGTTTACAAACACTAGCTTGTGCAATTATGGCAAAAATGGTTGTAAATGCTTCTCTGGCATCCCCTTTGTTCAGAAATAGCAGGACATATATGGCTTTGGCGTTGCTTTTTGGTAATTAGAAGGCCGCTAAATGCAACTGCACACATACTTGTATTATGCCCAGCGATGAGAGGGGTTAATTAGGGAGCATGTAGGGAGCTTTTTGGGGTAATTTTAGCTTTAGTGTAGTGTAGTAAACAACCCAAAGTATTGATCAAGGCACATTTTGGTATATTTCATGCCACCATTTCACCGCCAAATACGTTCAAATAATTTTTTTTTTTTACATTTTTCTAAATTTTTGGTTCTTCTTACTGAAATTATTTACAAACAGCTTGTGCAATTATGGCACAAAAGGTTGTAAAATGCTTCTCTGCTCTGGGATCCCCTTTTGTTCAGAAATAGCAGACATATATGGCTGTTGGCGTTGGCTTTTGGTAATTAGAAGGCCACTAAATTCTGCTGCGCATCACACTATGTATTATGGCTAGCAGTAAAGGGGGTTTAGATTAGGGTAGCTTGTAGGGAGCCTTGGCAGGGTTAATTTTAGTGTAGAGGATCAGCCTCCCACCTGAAACATCAGACCCCCTGATCCCTCCCAAACAGCTATATTCCCTCCCCCCACCCCCACAATTGTTCCCGCCATCTTAAGTACTGGCAGGAAAGTCTGCCAGTACTAAGATAAAAAGGTATATTTGTTTTTTTTATATAGCATATTTACATATGCTGCTGTATAGAATCCCCCCTTAGCCCCCAAACTCACAGATCCCCCATCAAACAGTTCTCTAACCCTCCCCCCAATAACTTAATGGGCACCATCTTGGGTACTGGTAGCTGTCTGCCAGTACCCAGTTTCTTAAAAAAAAATATGCTTTTATTGTTTTTTGGACTTTTTTCCCCCTTTTTCTGTAGTGTAGCTTCCCCCCCCCCCCAGAACCCTTCAATCATTTATTGAATTAAAATCCCCCCTTTTCTCCCAATTTTGAAATACATGTTTTCTGTAGTGTAGCAGTTCCCACCCGCTCCCCGCCCCGTGCACGCGCCCCGCCGCCCACGTGCGTGCGTCCGTCGCGCGCCCCCCGGACACTGCCGCATCCGATCCGGCCTCCGATCCCGCCCCCCTCAAATCACAGGCCCTTGGCAGGCCGCTTCACCCATCCTCCCTGCCTTGCTCCCACCCACCAACGACGCTCCGGTGCAGAGGAGGGCCACAGAGTGGCCTCTCTCTGCATCGGAGGCGTGTAAAGGGGTATTGCAGGATGCCTCCATATGGAGGCATCACTGCAATACCCTCAGAGCTGCTGGAAGCGATTGTGATCGCTTCCAGCACTCTGTTTAGACAACTGACGTACCAGGTACATCTATTGACATTAACTGCTTGTTAATGCATGACGTACCTGGTACGTCAGTTGTCATTAAGGGGTTAAAGGAACACTGAACCCAGATTTTTTTCTTTCATGATTCAGATAGAGCAAGAAATTTTAAGCAACTTTCTAATTAATTTCCTACTATCAATTTTTCTTCGTGCTCTTGCTATCTTTATTTTAAAAGCGGGAATGTAAATCTTAGCAACCAGACCATTTTAGGTTCATCACCATGGATATCGCTTGCTTATTGAAGGCTTATATGTACCCACCAATAAGCAAGCATAACCCAGGTTCTCAACCAAAAATGGGCCTGCTCCTATGCATCACATTCCTGCTTTTTAAATAAAGATACAAGAGAACAAAGAAAAAATCATAATAGGAGTAAATTAGAAAGTTGCTTAAAATTGCATGGCTCTATCTGAATCATGAAAGAAAACATTTGGGTTAGTGTCTGTGACGAACCAAGGTTATCCAACCCTGCGCCAGTCACTATTTGGCACAGAAAGGGTTATCAGCCCCCCTCTCTGCCACCAATAGGTCACAATCTAGCCATTACCTGCAAGCTTGGTGATTCAGTTTAGTGGGTGCAAGAGTTAATTCGCACTCCCTTAATCTGTACTAGACGTAAGAGAAATGCCCTAAACTCCCTTTTTAATGCCACCCACACTAAACCAACAATCCTATAGCTCAAATACTGCCACAAACTTAAAATTTATTAAAGGGAAATCCTAAGAAAAAACCCAGACTTTACACATTAACTCTAGAAATACAATTTAGCAGAAAATAACCTAAATTATACAGTTCTAATATTCCAGTCTCTTTCAGTAATGTGGTTCAATTATTAGACAAAGGCCCAAACTTAATAAAGGAATTATTTATTATGCCAAAAATATTAATGCACAATGCATTATTAATAAAAAGTTGTTACAAATAAAATTACACATGCAAACAGTATTTTAAAATAAAAAGGAGAAAAACAGAATTGAATACTTTCCTAGTCTTCAAGATATGCGCCAGGGGCTGGCATGAAAATGATGGCTCCTTACTTCTGTACAGCAGCTCCCCTTGTAAGAATGACAATCTTATTGTTAAAAAATAAGATTCTTTAAACCCTACTTTTCAGAGATCAGGTTGCTTAACCACACCCTCCTGGGCGGGCTAAGAAACCCCCCTGTCTTTACAACCTTCAATAGACTAATTTCTTGCCTGAATTTATACAATCCATTATCCTTCCTGCTAGGTAAGAAATTTCTATATTTACATATGTAGAACCTTTTAGTTTTATTGGGAGAATCGGTTTGATATCAAATATGCCATAGGTTGTCATATTTACCTTCCTTTAGGTTATAACAGTTTTAACCCACATATGTACAATAATATACCAATGTCCTGTCAGTGACCTGGTCAGTTTTTGTAATGAAGGGCCTGTTTTGCATCAGGCATTCTATTGACAGCTTAAGCCATAAACTTTATCCTGTGTATCTCTGTGACTTTATGACTCAATGCATACACACTAACCTTTGGTGGCTATTTAGGGGGTTCTGGCACTTCAAAGAAAATACAAACATAATTCCTTCTTGAAAACAAATAACT
Organism: Bombina bombina; assembly: GCF_027579735.1. Lineage (NCBI taxonomy): Eukaryota > Metazoa > Chordata > Amphibia > Anura > Bombinatoridae > Bombina > Bombina bombina. The sequence continues at coordinate 309,970,480 of NC_069505.1, read as the reverse complement.
GTTTTGAGTGCAAGCTACACAAAGTTAACTCCTTAGCAGCTGAATCCTGAATATTTGTGACACCTCCCCCAATAAGAGACGCAAAAGGGGGTGGCTACGAGCCACTCCCGATGCATATCAAAAGGAGCTTCCTCTTGCGGTGAGAACACCGTTGCCAGACAGATTGCACCTAGCAGTTTTTGGCAGCAGGATGCCCTCCTTTTTAAAAGTGACACACTAGTTGCTCTACCCAACTGATTGAATATATTGCAGGGCCCCTCCCATGCAGCCTCTAGTTTGTTCTGTCTCATGGGCGTGAGTACAAGAACATTATGGACCACCTCACCACACTCCCTCTCTGGCAGTAAAATGCCTGCAACTGTTTTTGTGCGTATATGGCATCTCTGGGTTTTGCAGGTACCTCCCCCAATAAGGTTTGCATCTTATCCATGAATAGCACATCACCCCCCTGTTACAGAGGTGCCTGTTAAACCTAGTGTTTTGCTACCTATGGTGTGCTCTTTAAAACATATTGTGTGCTGTCAGTTGCTGCTTAACTACCATAGGCTCTTGCCCTCCCACTGGAGTAGAACTCTCTGTACTCCTCCCCCCTGTGCCTGCAGTCTGTGTCAGTCTCTGTCCCCTAGCCTGTGCAGTCTGGTTATAGGTCACAGCTGAGGTTACTGTGGTCTCTGTCACCCACAAATCTTTCACACTCACTCTGGGGGTCCCTCAAAGAGTATCCTGTACCCTCCTCCCCCAAATCTGTGGCTTTGCTGCTTCTGTCATAGAGTGGCTAGTTTTGCCCCCCTGCTCTCTCTTACAGTCAGTCTGCCACTTTGCATAATCACACAGAATCTGGGACACTTTGACACTGGTGCAGACAAGCACACATCTTCCTTCTGCCATTTATCCCAACTATTGTGTCTTTTCACAGGGTACGGAATTGTCCCTGGCAGAGACTGGCACACATCATCCAGCGGACCTGTCACCCAGTCATTCTCTCCCCTGTCAATCTCACCTCCTTCTATAAAATCCACTGATTCAATCACAGACAGGGCACGCACCCCCTCATTTGCCTTCTCTCACAGACAAGTTCTTCCCGTACAGCTAAACTTGGTTGAGGCACAGACAGACCCACACAGTCTATCTGCCTTTCTCCCCCATCAGTCTCACCCTGTACAGCTAACGGTAATTCTGCCGATACTGCTGGTTTAAGTACAGGAAGACACACACCGTCTGTCTGTCGTTCTCCCCAGTCAGTCTCTCGTCTTACAGATTCACCTCTCAGCACAGACACCCCCAGTTCAGGCACAGCCATGCGCACACATGCACTCTGTCCTCCCTCCTGGTCATAATGTCTCTGAGCATTTTTACACACGGCCCTTTCCACATAAGGGTCTGCAACTAATGTCACTAGGTCACATGTAGCATTGTCAGGCACATAAAGAGATAACAATCTACCCAAATCAGTACCCAGTAAGACATCATTAGGAATATTTTCAGATACCCCCACATTTCTTAAACCTCTCCCCACTCCCCAATCAAGATATACACGTGCCATAGGCACTGCAAGTTCATTCCCCCAATCCCTTTAACTGCTAGAGTCTTTCCAGGGATAATGTTCTCAGAGTTCACTAGCTTTGGATGCACCATAGTCACTTCTGCACCTGTGTCCCTTAGCCCTAGGGTTACCTTATCTCCAACAGTCACAGGTTGCACATTCTCATGGTTGTTTTCCTCTGGACAGGTAACAAACAAAACAGATGCTGGTACTTCTGAGGGATTAATCCCTCCAGCTGATTGCCCCAAGTTAATCCTCTCTGGGCAAGTGGAGCTGATGTGGCCCACTTTGTTGCAAACAAAACATCTGCGGGTATCCCCCTGCCCAGATGCAGCACTCGCCCCTCCTTTCCCAGAGGGAGCAGACACACTGGATAAAGGCACAGCAGGTTTTGTGAAGGGGGGACGTGCAGCAGCTCCTTTACAGGTGGATCCCCCCTTAGAAAAAGGATTTCCTCCCATTCTCTGGAGACCTGTTAGCTGTGTAAAAATCAGGCCAGCTCGCCAGCTTCCAATGCTGTTATGGGCTTCCGATCTAAAACCCATTCTTGAACTCCGGCTGGGCACAGCTGCATAAATTGCTCCTTCACAAATCAAATCTTCCAGCTCCTCCATAGTGGCAACTTTTAATCCTCTGACCCACTGTTTAAAGGCTGTCCTCAAGTTCCCACACAACTGTAATATAGCTCTCTGACAACCTTTCTGCAGAGAGCGGAATTTTTTCCTGTACACCTCAGGAGTAAGATTGTATCTCCTCTGTAGTGCAGCTTTTAATGGAATCATAGTCTGATCAAACTCTGGGGGGGTAGTTCAGCAAACCACCTCCAGTACAGGACCTTTCAGGCCAGGGGTAAGGTACTTGGCCCTTTGCTCCCTTGGCAACTGGAACTGTCCTGCACACTTTCTCAAAGCTACGCAGGAATACATCCACATCTCCATCTTTCTCCAGGGTGGGAAAATTCTCTGCACGCACTCTGGGAGCAGGGGGGTCTCTAGGTTCACTAACAACAGGTGAGACCATCCCTCTCTCCCACCGTGCAAGCTGTAGCTGATACTCTCTCTCCGTCTGTCATTCAGCAGCCTGTCTTTCAGCACCAGAGCCTCTCTCTCAGCCACAGCAGCCTGTCTTTCATAAAACTTTGTAATCAGTTCCATGCGCAAACTTGCATCCACTGAGCCCATATGTTTAAGAACAGTTTGCAAATAACAGTCCAATGGATCCTCAGATCCTGATGCATCACCGCCCACGAGCTGCAGACATCTCTCCTGGGACTTCAACTGGGTGTGATTTGGCTGTTATCATATTCAAACAAGAGCTTGTATTAGTAAATCTTTGTTCTTTGAACGTATTGGAATATCCCGCTCCTGGCATAGGAGTATAAGTGCCTCTCTAGATCGCTGCTCGTATGCCTCCATAGCAAAAATAAAATAGAAAAGAAAAACAGAGAATAGGGAAGGAGACTGTTTGCAATGTGTGGACTATATAATGCACTGAGTTTTAGCCTTTGGAAATTGTAAGAAACAATTTATTTTAGTACCCGGGATTTTCACACTAGGCAAATCCACAAGCACTAAAATCTAATAATAAAAAAAAATTATCTACACCGCTGCCCACCAATTTGTGACGAACCAAGGTTATCCAACCCTGCGCCAGTCACTTATTTGGCACAGAAAGGGTTATCAGCCCCCCCTCTCTGCCACCAATAGGTCACAATCTAGCCACACCAGGCAAGCTTGTGATTCAGTTTAGTGGGTGCAAGAGTTAATTCGCACTCCCTTAATCTGTACTAGACGTAAGAGAAATGCCCTAAACTCCCTTTTTAATGCCACCCACACTAAACCAACAATCCTATAGCTCAAATACTGCCACCACTTAAAATTTATTAAAGGGGAAATCCTAAGAAAAAACCCAGACTTTACACATTAACTCTAGAAATACAATTTAGCAGAAAATAACCTAAATTATACAGTTCTAATATTCCAGTCTCTTTCAGTAACGTGGTTCAATTATTAGACAAAGGCCAAACTTAAAGGGACAGTTTACTCAAATTTTTTATCCCTTTAATTTGTTCCCAATGATCCACTTTACCTTGCTGGAGTGTATTAAATTGTTTACAATTAGCTCCTTTACCCTTATATTGGCATTTGAAATAGTTGATTTAGCATGTGGTATCCCCACCTATTCTGAAAGTTTGTGGCCGCAGGTCCAAGCTATAGATAAGCTGTGTAAACACAGCCAGCAGAAGAAATTACACTCCCCGTAGAATATAGCAGAGATAAGGTAATAAAATGTTGATTTTCCATTGTTCTCTCCATGTACTGGTGATTGTTTTATGGACAGATATAAGATAAAGAAACATGTATATGTACACATGGTGATAAAGTAATGATATCTGATTATACCTACAAGCTCAACCCATTTTATTAGATTGTGGCTTCAAAACACAAAATCAGAGCTTTAATATACACAAATAAACCTTAAAAAGCTAATATTCGTACATTCTTTATTCTGAAGTTGGAAAAAAAGCAATTGTAAACACATTAAGGGAAAAACTATTTTACAGTATACTGTCCCTTTAATAAAGGAATTATTTATCATGCCAAAAATATATGCACAATGCATTATTAATAAAAAGTTGATACAAATAAAATTACACATGCAAACAGTATTTTAAAATGAAAAGGAGAAAAACAGAATTGGAATTCTTTCCTAGTCTTCAAGATATGCGCCAGGGGCTGGCATGAAAATGATGGCTCCTTACTTCTGTACAGCAGCTCCCCTTGTAAGAATGACAATCTTTATTGTTAAAAAATAAGATTCTTAAACCCTACTTTTCAGAGATCAGGTTGCTTAACCACACCCTCCTGGGCGGGCTAAGAAACCCCCCCTGTCTTTACAACCTTCAATAGACTAATTTCTTGCCTGAATTTATACAATCCATTATCATTCCTGCTAGGTAAGAAATTTCTATATTTACATATTTAGAACCTTTTAGTTTTATTGGGAGAATCGGTTTTGATATCAAATATGCCATAGGTTGTCATATTTACCTTCCTTTAGGTTATAACAGTTTTAAACCCACATATGTACATAATATACCAATGTCCTGTCAGTGACCTGGTCAGTTTTTTGTAATGAAGGGCCTGTTTTGCATCAGGCATTCTATTGACAGCTTAAGCCATAAACTTTATCCTGTGTATCTCTGTGACTTTATGACTCAATGCATACACACTAACATTTTGGGTGGCTATTTAGGGGGTTCTGGCACTTCAAAGAAAATACAAACCAATTCTTCTTGAAAACAAATAACTGTTTTGAGTGCAAGCTACACAAAGTTAACTCCTTAGCAGCTGAATCCTGAGATATTTGTGACAGACCTCTTGCCATTTATTTGTATTTCAGAATCTAATTCCGAAAATGTTGTGACAAATATGTGTGAATCTTTACTTACCCTATAGATATTTTATCTGACCCTGTATTACTTATGGTAAAATATATTCACTTCCAGCTCCTTCAATTAAAATATTTGAAAGATTAAATTGAGAAACATTTGGCCAAAGGATTTATTAAACCCTCTATGCCTCCCACATATGCAGGATTTTTTTTTTAATCAAAGATGGGGATCTATGTCCTTCTGTCAATAGATCTGTGAATAGGGTAACAATTAAAAAAGCATTAAGTTTCATTTGTGTTTTTACTAAAATTTATCTATGAGTGGCCATTAGTCTTCTCTGTATTATGGAAAGTGATGTGTGGAGAATAACCTTCATAACTAGGTATGGGTATTTTGATGTCATTCAGACTTTGTAAAACCCCAGTTCTATTCCAGCACTTCTTTAATGATATATTCATATATATGGGCCTTACTCGTAAGCAAGATACTTTCTGTATAAAGTATTTATGAAGTTAAAAACAATTGCTTACAGTACTTCTGCTCATGTTTTGGCTTATCAAGGCTGTTCTAGGTCTATTTATGTAGAGGTTGATGCCTTTGTATCAGTAACTGTAGTTGTGTTCCAACTCAGAAGACAAGGATCAGATTCTTTTTTCTTGGCAATTCTTTAAAGACTCCCTTCTCCCTATGAACACAACTATGACAATGGTGACAGGAAAATGTTGTTGATCAAAGATGCCCTGGAAAAATGGAGCCATTAGTTTGGAGCACATATTTATCCAGTCACTATCTTCAATGATCTCATAACCTTGAATATTCAATATCTGCTAAATACCTTAGGCCTAGACCATTTTTATCACTTATCATACCCTAAGGTGAGGCTTACGGAAAGGTTTTGTTCCTGTCAGAAAAGTTATGGTATTGCCATACCTCATCAGCTGATCATACCTGATCAGCTAAGATTACGGCTGAAAATACGAAATGCGTCAGCTGTTTTCTTTCCTCCTACCATCAACTTGGGCAACCAGCTGCTGCCAGTGTCTCTTGCAGTAATAATTGGAGGTTTTACTATCTATGAACTGTAACCTTTATGCATACAGCGTTATTTTTGGAATAAATGCTGTACCTCACATCAGCTGGTGCTCCTGTCTCCTTATTGTGCAGCAAGAATTGCCATACCTCACACAAGCCACATGGGTGCTTTGTGGCATTTTACAAATGTTCTGTACCAGCTCATTCAATGCTTGGATATTGCAAACTGTCAAATGCATTCAGATAAGAGGCGACCTTCAAGACATTATAAATTAGCATATGAGCCTACCTAGGTTTAGCTTTCAACTAAGAATACCAGGAGAACAAAGCAAATTTGATGACAAAAGTAAATAAAGTTGTTTAAAATTACATGCCCTATCTGAATCTTGAAAGTTCAATTTGAACTTTGCTATCCCTTTAAAAGTACCTGACCAGGTAAAGTCATTGTAAGCTTGAGAGCCTCCCTAACTGCAACTCACTCTTTAGAAGTGAATATACAATTGATTGTGCTTAAGGGCAGGGTGCTCCTCTCCTTTTGTATATGTTTGTCAATGCAAAGTGTAGTAATGTACAGTGTATAGTCTTAACCCCTAATGACAACAGTACTTTTCCATTTTCTGTCCGTTTGTGACAAGGCTATTTTTACATTTTTGCGGTGTTTGTGTTTAGCTGTAATTTTCCTCTTACTCATTTACTGTACCCACACATATTATATACCGTTTTTCTCGCCATTAAATGGACTTTCTAAAGATACCATTATTTTCATCATATCTTATAATTTACTATAAAAAATATATAAAATATGAGGAAAAAATGGAAAAAAAACACTTTTTTTTAAATTTAGCCCCAAAATCTGTTACACATCTGCAACCACCAAAAAACACCCATGCTAAATAGTTTCTAAATTTTGTCCTGAGTTTAGAAATACCCAATGTTTACATGTTCTTTACTTTTTTTGCAAGTTATAGGGCCATAAATACAAGTAACACTTTGCTATTTCCAAACTACTTTTTTTCAAAATTACTGCTAGTTACATTGGGACACTGATATCTTTCAGGAATCTCTGAATATCCCTTGACATGTATATATTTTTTTTTAGAAGACATCCCAAAGTATTGATCTAGGCTCATTTTGGTATATTTCATGCCACCATTTCACCGCCAAATGCGATCAAATACAAAAAATCGTTCACTTTTTCACAAATTTTTTCACAAACTTTCGGTTTCTCACTGAAATTGTTTACAAACAGCTTATGCAATTATGGCAAAAATGGTTGTAAATTGCTTCTCCTGGCATCCCCTTTGTTCAGAAATAGCAGACATATATGGCTTTTGGCGTTGCTTTTTGGTAATTAGAAGGCCGCTAAATGCCACTGCACACATACTTGTATTATGCCCAGCAGTGAAGGGGTTAATTAGGGAGCATGTAGGGAGCTTTTTGGGGTAATTTTAGCTTTAGTGTAGTGTAGTAAACAACCCAAAGTATTGATCAAGGCACATTTTGGTATATTTCATGCCACCATTTCACCGCCAAATACGTTCAAATAATTTTTTTTTTTTTTACATTTTTCTAAATTTTTGGTTTCTTACTGAAATTATTTACAAACAGCTTGTGCAATTATGGCACAAAAGGTTGTAAATGCTTCTCTGGGATCCCCTTTGTTCAGAAATAGCAGACATATATGGCTTTGGCGTTGCTTTTTGGTAATTAGAAGGCCACTAAATTCTGCTGCGCATCACACTTGTATTATGGCTAGCAGTAAAGGGGTTAATTAGGTAGCTTGTAGGGAGCTTGCAGGGTTAATTTTAGTGTAGAGATCAGCCTCCCACCTGAAACATCAGACCCCCTGATCCCTCCCAAACAGCTATATTCCCTCCCCCCCCCCACAATTGTTCCCGCCATCTTAAGTACTGGCAGAAAGTCTGCCTAGTACTAAGATAAAAAGGTATATTTGTTTTTTTTTATATAGCATATTTACATATGCTGCTGTATAGAATCCCCCCTTAGCCCCCAAACTCACAGATCCCCCATCAAACAGTTCTCTAACCCTCCCCCTCTAACTTAATGGGCACCATCTTGGGTACTGGTAGCTGTCTGCCAGTACCCAGTTTCTTAAAAAAAATATGCTTTTATTGTTTTTTGGACTTTTTTCCCATTTTCTGTAGTGTAGCTTCCCCCCCCCCCCCAGAACCCTTCAATCATTTATTGAATTAAAATCCCCCCTTTTCTCCCAATTTTGAAATACATGTTTTCTGTAGTGTAGCAGTTCCCACCCGCTCCCGCCCCGTGCACGCGCCCGCCCGCCGCCCACGTGCGTGCGTCCGTGCGCGCCCCCGGACACTGCCGCATCCGATCCAGCCTCCGATCCCGCCCCCCTCCAAATCACAGGCCCTTGGCAGGCCGCCCACCCACCTCCCTGCCTTGCTCCCACCCACCAACGACGCTCCGGTGCAGAGAGGGCCACAGAGTGGCTCTCTCTGCATCGGAGGCTTGTAAAGGGGTATTGCAGGATGCCTCCATATGGAGGCATCACTGCAATACCCTCAGAGCTGCTGGAAGCGATTGTGATCGCTTCCAGCACTCTGTTAGACAACTGACGTACCAGGTACATCTATTGACATTAACTGCTTGTTAATGCATGACGTACCTGGTACGTCAGTTGTCATTAAGGGGTTAAAGGAACACTGAACCCAGATTTTTTTCTTTCATGATTCAGATAGAGCAAGAAATTTTAAGCAACTTTCTAATTAATTCCTACTATCAATTTTTCTTCGTGCTCTTGCTATCTTTATTTTAAAAGCGGGAATGTAAATCTTAGCAACCAGACCATTTTAGGTTCATCACCATGGATATCGCTTGCTTATTGAAGGCTTATATGTACCCACCAATAAGCAAGCATAACCCAGGTTCTCAACCAAAAATGGGCCTGCTCCTATGCATCACATTCCTGCTTTTTAAATAAAGATACAAGAGAACAAAGAAAAAATCATAATAGGAGTAAATTAGAAAGTTGCTTAAAATTGCATGCTCTATCTGAATCATGAAAGAAAACATTTGGGTTTAGTGTCTGTGACGAACCAAGGTTATCCAACCCTGCGCCAGTCACTTATTTGGCACAGAAAGGGTTATCAGCCCCCCTCTCTGCCACCAATAGGTCACAATCTAGCCATACCAGGCAAGCTTGTGATTCAGTTTAGTGGGTGCAAGAGTTAATTCGCACTCCCTTAATCTGTACTAGACGTAAGAGAAATGCCCTAAACTCCCTTTTTAATGCCACCCACACTAAACCAACAATCCTATAGCTCAAATACTGCCACAACTTAAAATTTATTAAAGGGGAAATCCTAAGAAAAAACCCAGACTTTACACATTAACTCTAGAAATACAATTTAGCAGAAAATAACCTAAATTATACAGTTCTAATATTCCAGTCTCTTTCAGTAATGTGGTTCAATTATTAGACAAAGGCCAAACTTAATAAAGGAATTATTTATTATGCCAAAAATATTATGCACAATGCATTATTAATAAAAAGTTGTTACAAATAAAATTACACATGCAAACAGTATTTTAAAATAAAAGGAGAAAAACAGAATTGAATACTTTCCTAGTCTTCAAGATATGCGCCAGGGGCTGGCATGAAAATGATGGCTCCTTACTTCTGTACAGCAGCTCCCCTTGTAAGAATGACAATCTTATTGTTAAAAAATAAGATTCTTAAACCCTACTTTTCAGAGATCAGGTTGCTTAACCACACCCTCCTGGGCGGGCTAAGAAACCCCCCTGTCTTTACAACCTTCAATAGACTAATTTCTTGCCTGAATTTATACAATCCATTATCCTTCCTGCTAGGTAAGAAATTTCTATATTTACATATGTAGAACCTTTTAGTTTTATTGGGAGAATCGGTTTGATATCAAATATGCCATAGGTTGTCATATTTACCTTCCTTTAGGTTATAACAGTTTTAACCCACATATGTACATAATATACCAATGTCCTGTCAGTGACCTGGTCAGTTTTTGTAATGAAGGGCCTGTTTTGCATCAGGCATTCTATTGACAGCTTAAGCCATAAACTTTATCCTGTGTATCTCTGTGACTTTATGACTCAATGCATACACACTAACCTTTGGTGGCTATTTAGGGGGTTCTGGCACTTCAAAGAAAATACAAACATAATTCTTCTTGAAAACAAATAACTGTTTTGAGTGCAAGCTACACAAAGTTAACTCCTTAGCAGCTGAATCCTGAGATATTTGTGACACCTCCCCCAATAAGAGACGCAAAAGGGGGTGGCTACGAGCCACTCCCGATGCATATCAAAAGGAGCTTCCTCTTGCGGTGAGAACACCGTTGCCAGACAGATTGCACCTAGCAGTTTTGGCAGCAGGATGCCCTCCTTTTAAAAGTGACACACTAGTTGCTCTACCCAACTGATTGAATATATTGCAGGGCCCCTCCCATGCAGCCTCTAGTTTGTTCTGTCTCATGGGCGTGAGTACAAGAACATTATGGACCACCTCACACACTCCCTCTCTGGCAGTAAATGCCTGCAACTGTTTTTGTGCGTATATGGCATCTCTGGGTTTTGCAGGTACCTCCCCCAATAAGGTTTGCATCTTATCCATGAATAGCACATCACCCCCTGTTACAGAGGTGCCTGTGAAACCTAGTGTTTTGCTACCTATGGTGTGCTCTTTAAACATATTGTGTGCTGTCAGTTGCTGCTTAACTACCATAGGCTCTTGCCCTCCCACTGGGGTAGAACTCTCTGTACTCCTCCCCCCTGTGCCTGCAGTCTGTGTCAGTCTCTGTCCCCTAGCCTGTGCAGTCTGGTTATAGGTCACAGCTGAGGTTACTGTGGTCTCTGTCACCCACAATCTTTCACACTCACTCTGGGGGTCCCTCAAAGAGTATCCTGTACCCTCCTCCCCCAAATCTGTGGCTTTGCTGCTTCTGTCATAGAGTGGGCTAGTTTGCCCCCCTGCTCTCTCTTACAGTCAGTCTGCCACTTTGCATAATCACACAGAATCTGGGACACTTTTGACACTGGTGCAGACAAGCACACATCTTCCTTCTGCCATTTATCCCAACTATTGTGTCTTTTCACAGGGTACGGAATTGTCCCTGGCAGAGACTGGCACACATCATCCAGCGGACCTGTCACCCAGTCATTCTCTCCCCCGTCAATCTCACCTCCTTCTATAAAATCCACTGATTCAATCACAGACAGGCACGCACCCCTCATTTGCCTTCTCTCACAGACAAGTTCTTCCCGTACAGCTAAACTTGGTTGAGGCACAGACAGACCCACACAGTCTATCTGCCTTTCTCCCCCATCAGTCTCACCCTGTACAGCTAACGGTAATTCTGCCGATACTGCTGGTTTAAGTACAGGAAGACACACCGTCTGTCTGTCGTTCTCCCCAGTCAGTCTCTCGTCTTACAGATTCACCTCTCAGCACAGACACCCCCAGTTCAGGCACAGCCATGCGCACACATGCACTCTGTCCTCCCTCCTGGTCATAATGTCTCTGAGCATTTTTACACACGGCCCTTTCCACATAAGGGTCTGCAACTAATATCACTAGGTCACATGTAGCATTGTCAGGCACATAAAGAGATAACAATCTACCCAAATCAGTACCCAGTAAGACATCATTAGGAATATTTTCAGATACCCCCACATTTCTTAAACCTCTCCCCACTCCCCAATCAAGATATACACGTGCCATAGGCACTGCAAGTTTCATTCCCCCAATCCCTTTAACTGCTAGAGTCTTTCCTGGGATAATGTTCTCAGAGTTCACTAGCTTTGGATGCACCATAGTCACTTCTGCACCTGTGTCCCTTAGCCCTAGGGTTACCTTATCTCCAACAGTCACAGGTTGCACATTCTCATGGTTGTTTTCCTCTGGACAGGTAACAAACAAAACAGATGCTGGTACTTCTGAGGGATTACTCCCTCCAGCTGATTGCCCCAAGTTAATCCTCTCTGGGCAAGTGGAGCTGATGTGGCCCACTTTGTTGCAAACAAAACATCTGCGGGTATCCCCCTGCCCAGATGCAGCACTCGCCCCTCCTTTCCCAGAGGGAGCAGACACACTGGATAAAGGCACAGCAGGTTTTGTGAAGGGGGGACGTGCAGCAGCTCCTTTACAGGTGGATCCCCCCTTAGAAAAGGATTTCCTCCCATTCTCTGGAGACCTGTTAGCTGTGTAAAAATCAGCCAGCTCGCCAGCTTCCAATGCTGTTATGGGCTTCCGATCTAAAACCCATTCTTGAACTCCGGCTGGGCACAGCTGCATAAATTGCTCCTTCACAATCAAATCTTCCAGCTCCTCCATAGTGGCAACTTTTAATCCTCTGACCCACTGTTTAAAGGCTGTCCTCAAGTTCCCAACAACTGTAATATAGCTCTCTGACAAACCTTTCTGCAGAGAGCGGAATTTTTTCCTGTACACCTCAGGAGTAAGATTGTATCTCCTCTGTAGTGCAGCTTTAATGGAATCATAGTCCTGATCAAACTCTGGGGGTAGTTCAGCAAACACCTCCAGTACAGGACCTTTCAGGCCAGGGGTAAGGTACTTGGCCCTTTGCTCCCTTGGCAACTGGAACTGTCTGCACACTTTCTCAAAGCTACGCAGGAATACATCCACATCTCCATCTTTCTCCAGGGTGGGAAAATTCTCTGCACGCACTCTGGGAGCAGGGGGGTCTCTAGGTTCACTAACAACAGGTGAGACCATCCCTCTCTCCCACCGTGCAAGCTGTAGCTGATACTCTCTCTCCGTCTGTCATTCAGCAGCCTGTCTTTCAGCACCAGAGCCTCTCTCTCAGCCACAGCAGCCTGTCTTTCATAAAACTTTGTAATCAGTTCCATGCGCAAACTTGCATCCACTGAGCCCATATGTTTAAGAACAGTTTGCAAATAACAGTCCAATGGATCCTCAGATCCTGATGCATCACCGCCCACAGCTGCAGACATCTCTCCTGGGACTTCAACTGGTGTGATTTGGCTGTTATCATATTCAACAAGAGCTTGTATTAGTAAATCTTTGTTCTTTGAACGTATTGGAATATCCCGCTCCTGGCATAGGAGTATAAGTGCCTCTCTAGATCGCTGCTCGTATGCCTCCATAGCAAAAATAAAATAGAAAAGAAAAACAGAGAATAGGGAAGGAGACTGTTTGCAATGTGTGACTATATAATGCACTGAGTTTTAGCCTTTGGAAATTGTAAGAAACAATTTATTTTAGTACCGGGATTTTCACACTAGCAAATCCACAAGCACTAAAATCTAATAATAAAAAAAATTATCTACACCGCTGCCCACCAATTTGTGACGAACCAAGGTTATCCAACCCTGCGCCAGTCACTTATTTGGCACAGAAAGGGTTATCAGCCCCCCTCTCTGCCACCAATAGGTCACAATCTAGCCACACCAGGCAAGCTTGTGATTCAGTTTAGTGGGTGCAAGAGTTAATTCGCACTCCCTTAATCTGTACTAGACGTAAGAGAAATGCCCTAAACTCCCTTTTTAATGCCACCCACACTAAACCAACAATCCTATAGCTCAAATACTGCCACCACTTAAAATTTATTAAAGGGGAAATCCTAAGAAAAAACCCAGACTTTACACATTAACTCTAGAAAATACAATTTAGCAGAAAATAACCTAAATTATACAGTTCTAATATTCCAGTCTCTTTCAGTAACGTGGTTCAATTATTAGACAAAGGCCAAACTTAAAGGGACAGTTTACTCAAATTTTTTATCCCCTTTAATTTGTTCCCAATGATCCACTTTACCTGCTGGAGTGTATTAAATTGTTTACAATTAGCTCCTTTACCCTTATATTGGCATTTGAAATAGTTGATTTAGCATGTGGTATCCCCACCTATTCTGAAAGTTTGTGGCCGCAGGTCCAAGCTATAGATAAGCTGTGTAAACACAGCCAGCAGAAGAAATTACACTCCCCGTAGAATATAGCAGAGATAAGGTAATAAAATGTTGATTTTCCATTGTTCTCTCCATGTACTGGTGATTGTTTTATGGACAGATATAAGATAAAGAAACATGTATATGTACACATGGTGATAAAGTAATGATATCTGATTATACCTACAAGCTCAACCCATTTTATTAGATTGTGGCTTCAAAACACAAAATCAGAGCTTTAATATACACAAATAAACCTTAAAAAGCTAATATTCGTACATTCTTTATTCTGAAGTTGGAAAAAAAGCAATTGTAAACACATTAAGGGAAAAACTATTTTACAGTATACTGTCCCTTTAATAAAGGAATTATTTATCATGCCAAAAATATTATGCACAATGCATTATTAATAAAAAGTTGATACAAATAAAATTACACATGCAAACAGTATTTTAAAATGAAAAGGAGAAAAACAGAATTGAATTCTTTCCTAGTCTTCAAGATATGCGCCAGGGGCTGGCATGAAAATGATGGCTCCTTACTTCTGTACAGCAGCTCCCCTTGTAAGAATGACAATCTTATTGTTAAAAAATAAGATTCTTAAACCCTACTTTTCAGAGATCAGGTTGCTTAACCACACCCTCCTGGGCGGGCTAAGAAACCCCCCTGTCTTTACAACCTTCAATAGACTAATTTCTTGCCTGAATTTATACAATCCATTATCATTCCTGCTAGGTAAGAAATTTCTATATTTACATATTTAGAACCTTTTAGTTTTATTGGGAGAATCGGTTTGATATCAAATATGCCATAGGTTGTCATATTTACCTTCCTTTAGGTTATAACAGTTTTAACCCACATATGTACATAATATACCAATGTCCTGTCAGTGACCTGGTCAGTTTTTTGTAATGAAGGGCCTGTTTTGCATCAGGCATTCTATTGACAGCTTAAGCCATAAACTTTATCCTGTGTATCTCTGTGACTTTATGACTCAATGCATACACACTAACATTTGGTGGCTATTTAGGGGGTTCTGGCACTTCAAAGAAAATACAAACACAATTCTTCTTGAAAACAAATAACTGTTTTGAGTGCAAGCTACACAAAGTTAACTCCTTAGCAGCTGAATCCTGAGATATTTGTGACAGACCTCTTGCCATTTATTTGTATTTCAGAATCTAATTCCGAAAATGTGTGACAAATATGCGTGAATCTTTACTTACCCTATAGATATTTTATCTGACCCTGTATTACTTATGGTAAAATATATTCACTTCCAGCTCCTTCAATTAAAATATTTGAAAGATTAAATTGAGAAACATTTGGCCAAAGGATTTATTAAACCCTCTATGCCTCCCACATATGCAGGATTTTTTTTTTAATCAAAGATGGGGATCTATGTCCTTCTGTCAATAGATCTGTGAATAGGGTAACAATTAAAAAAGCATTAAGTTCATTTGTGTTTTTACTAAAATTTATCTATGAGTGGCCATTAGTCTTCTCTGTATTATGGAAAGTGATGTGTGGAGAATAACCTTCATAACTAGGTATGGGTATTTTGATGTCATTCAGACTTTGTAAAACCCCAGTTCTATTCCAGCACTTCTTTAATGATATATTCATATATATGGGCCTTACTCGTAAGCAAGATACTTTCTGTATAAAGTATTTATGAAGTTAAAACAATTGCTTACAGTACTTCTGCTCATGTTTTGGCTTATCAAGGCTGTTCTAGGTCTATTTATGTAGAGGTTGATGCCTTTGTATCAGTAACTGTAGTTGTGTTCCAACTCAGAAGACAAGGATCAGATTCTTTTTTCTTGGCAATTCTTTAAAGACTCCCTTCTCCCTATGAACACAACTATGACAATGGTGACAGGAAAATGTTGTTGATCAAAGATGCCCTGGAAAAATGGAGCCATTAGTTTGGAGCACATATTTATCCAGTCACTATCTTCAATGATCTCATAACCTTGAATATTCAATATCTGCTAAATACCTTAGGCCTAGACCATTTTTATCACTTATCATACCCTAAGGTGAGGCTTACGGAAAGGTTTTGTTCCTGTCAGAAAAGTTATGGTATTGCCATACCTCATCAGCTGATCATACCTGATCAGCTAAGATTACGGCTGAAAATCCGAAATGCGTCAGCTGTTTTCTTTCCTCCTACCATCAACTTGGGCAACCAGCTGCTGCCAGTGTCTCTTGCAGTAATAATTGGAGGTTTTACTATCTATGAACTGTTATCTTTATGCATACAGCGTTATTTTTGGAATAAATGCTGTACCTCACATCAGCTGGTGCTCCTGTCTCCTTATTGTGCAGCAAGAATTGCCATACCTCACACAAGCCACATGGGTGCTTTGTGGCATTTTACAAATGTTCTGTACCAGCTCATTCAATGCTTGGATATTGCAAACTGTCAAATGCATTCAGATAAGAGGCGACCTTCAAGACATTATAAATTAGCATATGAGCCTACCTAGGTTTAGCTTTCAACTAAGAATACCAGGAGAACAAAGCAAATTTGATGACAAAAGTAAATAAAGTTGTTTAAAATTACATGCCCTATCTGAATCTTGAAAGTTCAATTTGAACTTTGCTATCCCTTTAAAAGTACCTGACCAGGTAAAGTCATTGTAAGCTTGAGAGCCTCCCTAACTGCAACTCACTCTTTAGAAGTGAATATACAATTGATTGTGCTTAAGGGCAGGGTGCTCCTCTCCTTTTGTATATGTTTGTCAATGCAAAGTGTAGTAATGTACAGTGTATAGTCTTAACCCCTTAATGACAACAGTACTTTTCCATTTTCTGTCCGTTTGTGACAAAGGCTATTTTTACATTTTTGCGGTGTTTGTGTTTAGCTGTAATTTTCCTCTTACTCATTTACTGTACCCACACATATTATATACCGTTTTTCTCGCCATTAAATGGACTTTCTAAAGATACCATTATTTTCATTATATCTTATAATTTACTATAAAAAATATATAAAATATGAGGAAAAAATGGAAAAAAACCACTTTTTTTTAACTTTTAGCCCCAAAATCTGTTACACATCTGCAACCACCAAAAAACACCCATGCTAAATAGTTTCTAAATTTTGTCCTGAGTTTAGAAATACCCAATGTTTACATGTTCTTTACTTTTTTTGCAAGTTATAGGGCCATAAATACAAGTAACACTTTGCTATTTCCAAACTACTTTTTTTCAAAATTACTGCTAGTTACATTGGGACACTGATATCTTTCAGGAATCACTGAATATCCCTTGAAATGTATATATTGTTTTTAGAAGACATCCCAAAGTATTGATCTAGGCCCATTTTGGTATATTTCATGCCACCATTTCACCGCCAAATGCGATCAAATACAAAAAATCGTTCACTTTTTCACAAATTTTTTCACAAACTTTCGGTTTCTCACTGAAATTGTTTACAAACAGCTTGTGCAATTATGGCAAAAATGGTTGTAAATGCTTCTCTGGCATCCCCTTTGTTCAGAAATAGCAGACATATATGGCTTTGGCGTTGCTTTTTGGTAATTAGAAGGCCGCTAAATGCCACTGCACACATACTTGTATTATGCCCAGCAGTGAAGGGGTTAATTAGGGAGCATGTAGGGAGCTTTTTGGGGTAATTTTAGCTTTAGTGTAGTGTAGTAAACAACCCAAAGTATTGATCAAGGCACATTTTGGTATATTTCATGCCACCATTTCACTGCCAAATACGTTCAAATAAATTTTTTTTTTTACATTTTTCTAAATTTTTGGTTTCTTACTGAAATTATTTACAAACAGCTTGTGCAATTATGGCACAAATGGTTGTAAATGCTTCTCTGGGATCCCCTTTGTTCAGAAATAGCAGACATATATGGCTTTGGCGTTGCTTTTTGGTAATTAGAAGGCCACTAAATTCTGCTGCGCATCACACTTGTATTATGGCTAGCAGTAAAGGGGTTAATTAGGTAGCTTGTAGGGAGCTTGCAGGGTTAATTTTAGCTTTAGTGTAGAGATCAGCCTCCCACCTGAAACATCAGACCCCCTGATCCCTCCCAAACAGCTATATTCCCTCCCCCACCCCACAATTGTTCCCGCCATCTTAAGTACTGGCAGAAAGTCTGCCAGTACTAAGATAAAAAGGTATATTTGTTTTTTTTTTATAGCATATTTACATATGCTGCTGTATAGAATCCCCCCTTAGCCCCCAAACTCACAGATCCCCCATCAAACAGTTCTCTAACCCTCCCCCTCTAACTTAATGGGCACCATCTTGGGTACTGGCAGCTGTCTGCCAGTACCCAGTTTCTTAAAAAAAATATGCTTTTATTGTTTTTTGGACTATTTTCCCATTTTCTGTAGTGTAGCTTCCCCCCCCCCAGAACCCTTCAATCATTTATTGAATTAAAATCCCCCCTTTTCTCCCAATTTTGAAATACATGTTTTCTGTAGTGTAGCAGTTCCCACCCGCTCCCGCCCCGTGCACGCGCCCGCCCGCCGCCCACGTGCGTGCGTCCGTGCGCACCCCCCGGACACTGCCGCATCCGATCCGGCCTCCGATCCTGCCCCCCTCCAAATCACAGGCCCTTGGCAGGCCACCCACCTCCCTGCCTTGCTCCCACCCACCAACGACGCTCCGGTGCAGAGAGGGCCACAGAGTGGCTCTCTCTGCATCGGAGGCTTGTAAAGGGGTATTGCAGGATGCCTCCATATGGAGGCATCACTGCAATACCCTCAGAGCTGCTGGAAGCGATTGTGATCGCTTCCAGCACTCTGTTAGACAACTGACGTACCAGGTACGTCTATTGTCATTAACTGCTTGTTAATGCATGACGTACCTGGTACGTCAGTTGTCATTAAGGGGTTAAAGGAACACTGAACCCATATTTTTTTCTTTCATGATTCAGATAGAGCAAGAAATTTTAAGCAACTTTCTAATTAATTCCTACTATCAATTTTTCTTCGTGCTCTTGCTATCTTTATTTTAAAAGCGGGAATGTAAATCTTAGCAACCAGACCATTTTAGGTTCATCACCATGGATATCGCTTGCTTATTGAAGGCTTATATGTACCCACCAATAAGCAAGCATAACCCAGGTTCTCAACCAAAAATGGGCCTGCTCCTATGCATCACATTCCTGCTTTTTAAATAAAGATACCAAGAGAACAAAGAAAAAATCATAATAGGAGTAAATTAGAAAGTTGCTTAAAATTGCATGCTCTATCTGAATAATGAAAGAAAACATTTGGGTTTAGTGTCTGTGACGAACCAAGGTTATCCAACCCTGCGCCAGTCACTTATTTGGCACAGAAAGGGTTATCAGCCCCCCTCTCTGCCACCAATAGGTCACAATCTAGCCATACCAGGCAAGCTTGTGATTCAGTTTAGTGGGTGCAAGAGTTAATTCGCACTCCCTTAATCTGTACTAGACGTAAGAGAAATGCCCTAAACTCCCTTTTTAATGCCACCCACACTAAACCAACAATCCTATAGCTCAAATACTGCCACAACTTAAAATTTATTAAAGGGGAAATCCTAAGAAAAAACCCAGACTTTACATATTAACTCTAGAAATACAATTTAGCAGAAAATAACCTAAATTATACAGTTCTAATATTCCAGTCTCTTTCAGTAACGTGGTTCAATTATTAGACAAAGGCCAAACTTAATAAAGGAATTATTTATTATGCCAAAAATATTATGCACAATGCATTATTAATAAAAAAGTTGTTACAAATAAAATTACACATGCAAACAGTATTTTAAAATAAAAAGGAGAAAAACAGAATTGAATACTTTCCTAGTCTTCAAGATATGCGCCAGGGGCTGGCATGAAATTGATGGCTCCTTACTTCTGTACAGCAGCTCCCCTTGTAAGAATGACAATCTTATTGTTAAAAAATAAGATTCTTAAACCCTACTTTTCAGAGATCAGGTTGCTTAACCGCACCCTCCTGGGCGGGCTAAGAAACCCCCCTGTCTTTACAACCTTCAATAGACTAATTTCTTGCCTGAATTTATACAATCCATTATCATTCCTGCTAGGTAAGAAATTTCTATATTTACATATTTAGAACCTTTTAGTTTTATTGGGAGAATCGGTTTGATATCAAATATGCCATAGGTTGTCATATTTACCTTCCTTTAGGTTATAACAGTTTTAACCCACATATGTACATAATATACCAATGTCCTGTCAGTGACCTGGTCAGTTTTTGTAATGAAGGGCCTGTTTTGCATCAGGCATTCTATTGACAGCTTAAGCCATAAACTTTATCCTGTGTATCTCTGTGACTTTATGACTCAATGCATACACACTAACATTTGGTGGCTATTTAGGGGGTTCTGGCACTTCAAAGAAAATACAAACATAATTCTTCTTGAAAACAAATAACTGTTTTGAGTGCAAGCTACACAAAGTTAACTCCTTAGCAGCTGAATCCTGAGATATTTGTGACACCTCCCCCAATAAGAGACGCAAAAGGGGGTGGCTACGAGCCACTCCCGATGCATATCAAAAGGAGCTTCCCCTTGCGGTGAGAACACCGTTGCCAGACAGATTGCACCTAGCAGTTTTGGCAGCAGGATGCCTTCCTTTTAAAAGTGACACACTAGTTGCTCTACCCAACTGATTGAATATATTGCAGGGCCCCTCCCATGCAGCCTCTAGTTTGTTCTGTCTCATGGGCGTGAGTACAAGAACATTATGGACCATCTCACACACTCCCTCTCTGGCAGTAAATGCCTGCAACTGTTTTTGTGCGAATATGGCATCTCTGGGTTTTGCAGGTACCTCCCCCAATAAGGTTTGCATCTTATCCATGAATAGCACATCATCCCCTGTTACAGAGGTGCCTGTGAAACCTAGTGTTTTGCTACCTATGGTGTGCTCTCTAAACATATTGTGTGCTGTCAGTTGCTGCTTAACTACCATAGGCTCTTGCCCTCCCACTGGAGTAGAACTCTCTGTACTCCTCCCCCCTGTGCCTGCAGTCTGTGTCAGTCTCTGTCCCCTAGCCTGTGCAGTCTGGTTATAGGTCACAGCTGAGGTTACTGTGGTCTCTGTCACCCACAATCTTTCACACTCACTCTGGGGGTCCCTCAAAGAGTATCCTGTACCCTCCTCCCCCAAATCTGTGGCTTTGCTGCTTCTGTCATAGAGTGGGCTAGTTTGCCCCCCTGCTCTCTCTTACAGTCAGTCTGCCACTTTGCATAATCACACAGAATCTGGGACACTTTTGACACTGGTGCAGACAAGCACACATCTTCCTTCTGCCATTTATCCCAACTATTGTGTCTTTTCACAGGGTACGGAATTGTCCCTGGCAGAGACTGGCACACATCATCCAGCGGCCCTGTCACCCAGTCATTCTCTCCCCCGTCAATCTCACCTCCTTCTATAAAATCCACTGATTCAATCACAGACAGACACGCACCCCTCATTTGCCTTCTCTCACAGACAAGTTCTTCCCGTACAGCTAAACTTAGTTGAGGCACAGACAGACCCACACAGTCTATCTGCTTTTCTCCCCCATCAGTCTCACCCTGTACAGCTAACGGTAATTCTGCCGATACTGCTGGTTTAAGTACAGGAAGACACACACCGTCTGTCTGTCGTTCTCCCCAGTCAGTCTCTCGTCTTACAGATTCACCTCTCAGCACAGACACCCCCAGTTCAGGCACAGCCATGCGCACACATGCACTCTGTCCTCCCTCCTGGTCATAATGTCTCTGAGCATTTTTACACACGGCCCTTTCCACATAAGGGTCTGCAACTAATGTCACTAGGTCACATGTAGCATTGTCAGGCACATAAAGAGATAACAATCTACCCAAATCAGTACCCAGTAAGACATCATTAGGAATATTTTCAGATACCCCCACATTTCTTAAACCTCTCCCCACTCCCCAATCAAGATATACACGTGCCATAGGCACTGCAAGTTTCATTCCCCCAATCCCTTTAACTGCTAGAGTCTTTCCTGGGATAATGTTCTCAGAGTTCACTAGCTTTGGATGCACCATAGTCACTTCTGCACCTGTGTCCCTTAGCCCTAGGGTTACCTTATCTCCAACAGTCACAGGTTGCACATTCTCATGGTTGTTTTCCTCTGGACAGGTAACAAACAAAACAGATGCTGGTACTTCTGAGGGATTACTCCCTCCAGCTGATTGCCCCAAGTTAATCCTCTCTGGGCAAGTGGAGCTGATGTGGCCCACTTTGTTGCAAACAAAACATCTGCGGGTATCCCCCTGCCCAGATACAGCACTCACCCCTCCTTTCCCAGAGGGAGCAGACACACTGGATAAAGGCACAGCAGGTTTTGTGAAGGGGGGACGTGCAGCAGCTCCTTTACAGGTGGATCCCCCCTTAGAAAAGGATTTCCTCCCATTCTCTGGAGACCTGTTAGCTGTGTAAAAATCAGCCAGCTCGCCAGCTTCCAATGCTGTTATGGGCTTCCGATCTAAAACCCATTCTTGAACTCCGGCTGGGCACAGCTGCATAAATTGCTCCTTCACAATCAAATCTTCCAGCTCCTCCATAGTGGCAACTTTTAATCCTCTGACCCACTGTTTAAAGGCTGTCCTCAAGTTCCCAAAAACTGTAATATAGCTCTCTGACAAACCTTTCTGCAGAGAGCGGAATTTTTTCCTGTACACCTCAGGAGAAAGATTGTATCTCCTCTGTAGTGCAGCTTTAATGGAATCATAGTCCTGATCAAACTCTGGGGGTAGTTCAGCAAACACCTCCAGTACAGGACCTTTCAGGCCAGGGGTAAGGTACTTGGCCCATTGCTCCCTTGGCAACTGGAACTGTCTGCACACTTTCTCAAAGCTACACAGGAATACATCCACATCTCCATCTTTCTCCAGGGTGAGAAAATTCTCTGCACGCACTCTGGGAGCAGGGGGGTCTCTAGGTTCTCTAACAACAGGTGAGACCATCCCTCTCTCCCACCGTGCAAGCTGTAGCTGATACTCTCTCTCCGCCTGTCATTCAGCAGCCTGTCTTTCAGCACCAGAGCCTCTCTCTCAGCCACAGCAGCCTGTCTTTCATAAAACTTTGTAATCAGTTCCATGCGCAAACTTGCATCCACTGAGCCCATATGTTTAAGAACAGTTTGCAAATAACAGTCCAATGGATCCTCAGATCCTGATGCATCACCGCCCACAGCTGCAGACATCTCTCCTGGGACTTCAACTGGTGTTATTTGGCTGTTATCATATTCAACAAGAGCTTGTATTAGTAAATCTTTGTTCTTTGAACGTATTGGAATATCCCGCTCCTGGCATAGGAGTATAAGTGCCTCTCTAGATCGCTGCTCGTATGCCTCCATAGCAAAAATAAAATAGAAAAGAAAAACAGAGAATAGGGAAGGAGACTGTTTGCAATGTGTGACTATATAATGCACTGAGTTTTAGCCTTTGGAAATTGTAAGAAACAATTTATTTTAGTACCGGGATTTTCACACTAGCAAATCCACAAGCACTAAAATCTAATAATAAAAAAAATTATCTACACCGCTGCCCACCAATTTGTGACGAACCAAGGTTATCCAACCCTGCGCCAGTCACTTATTTGGCACAGAAAGGGTTATCAGCCCCCCTCTCTGCCACCAATAGGTCACAATCTAGCCACACCAGGCAAGCTTGTGATTCAGTTTAGTGGGTGCAAGAGTTAATTTGCACTCCCTTAATCTTTACTAGACGTAAGAGAAATGCCCTAAACTCCCTTTTTAATGCCACCCACACTAAACCAACAATCCTATAGCTCAAATACTGCCACCACTTAAAATGTATTAAAGGGGAAATCCTAAGAAAAAACCCAGACTTTACACATTAACTCTAGAAATACAATTTAGCAGAAAATAACCTAAATTATACAGTTCTAATATTCCAGTCTCTTTCAGTAACGTGGTTCAATTATTAGACAAAGGCCAAACTTAAAGGGACAGTTTACTCAAATTTTTTATCCCCTTTAATTTGTTCCCAATGATCCACTTTACCTGCTGGAGTGTATTAAATTGTTTACAATTAGCTCCTTTACCCTTATATTGGCATTTGAAATAGTTGATTTAGCATGTGGTATCCCCACCTATTCTGAAAGTTTGTGGCCGCAGGTCCAAGCTATAGATAAGCTGTGTAAACACAGCCAGCAGAAGAAATTACACTCCCCGTAGAATATAGCAGAGATAAGGTAATAAAATGTTGATTTTCCATTGTTCTCTCCATGTACTGGTGATTGTTTTATGGACAGATATAAGATAAAGAAACATGTATATGTACACATGGTGATAAAGTAATGATATCTGATTATACCTACAAGCTCAACCCATTTTATTAGGTTGTGGCTTCAAAACACAAAATCAGAGCTTTAATATACACAAATAAACCTTAAAAAGCTAATATTCGTACATTCTTTATTCTGAAGTTGGAAAAAAAGCAATTGTAAACACATTAAGGGAAAAACTATTTTACAGTATACTGTCCCTTTAATAAAGGAATTATTTATCATGCCAAAAATATTATGCACAATGCATTATTAATAAAAAGTTGATACAAATAAAATTACACATGCAAACAGTATTTTAAAATAAAAAGGAGAAAAACAGAATTGAATACTTTCCTAGTCTTCAAGATATGCGCCAGGGGCTGGCATGAAAATGATGGCTCCTTACTTCTGTACAGCAGCTCCCCTTGTAAGAATGACAATCTTATTGTTAAAAAATAAGATTCTCAAACCCTACTTTTCAGAGATCAGGTTGCTTAACCACACCCTCCTGGGCGGGCTAAGAAACCCCCCTGTCTTTACAACCTTCAATAGACTAATTTCTTGCCTGAATTTATACAATCCATTATCATTCCTGCTAGGTAAGAAATTTCTATATTTACATATTTAGAACCTTTTAGTTTTATTGGGAGAATCGGTTTGATATCAAATATGCCATAGGTTGTCATATTTACCTTCCTTTAGGTTATAACAGTTTTAACCCACATATGTACATAATATACCAATGTCCTGTCAGTGACCTGGTCAGTTTTTGTAATGAAGGGCCTGTTTTGCATCAGGCATTCTATTGACAGCTTAAGCCATAAACTTTATCCTGTGTATCTCTGTGACTTTATGACTCAATGCATACACACTAACATTTGGTGGCTATTTAGGGGGTTCTGGCACTTCAAAGAAAATACAAACACAATTCTTCTTGAAAACAAATAACTGTTTTGAGTGCAAGCTACACAAAGTTAACTCCTTAGCAGCTGAATCCTGAGATATTTGTGACAGTGTCCCTTTAAACAATGTCTAATTGTCAGACTGTCAGTGCTCAGACCATACGCCGCACACTGCATCAAATAGGTCTGAATGACTGTCGTCCCAAACATTAATGGCTGTGTGTTGAGTTATTTTGAGGGGACAGCAAATTTACACTGTTATACAGGCTGTACACTCACTTTTTTACATTGTAGCAAAGTGACATTTCTAAGTGTTGTTACATGAAAATATGTAATAACATATTTACAAAAATGTGAGGGGTGTACTCTTGTACTTTTGTGGGATACTGTATATATACATCTTATTTATATATACAGATATACATACAGAGAGAGAAAGACAGATAGATAGATAGATAGATAGATAGATAGATGTTAGATAGATAGATAGATATTATACAATATTCAAAGTAGAATTTTTGAATAAATATATTTGTAATAGTATTTCTAATACTATCTTTTAATGTAATATTCAAATTATGTAATATTCGAAACAGAAACATTTGAGTCAAAATATTTGTATCTTTTATTATGTACAGTATTAATTTACTAAATTCCATACCACATGAACTATTGAACTCCTGAATATTATTTGTTAAATCCAATGTTACATTTGAAATTTTGAATGTAGATATTTAATCTAATTATGAACATTCATAAACCGAAAATATGATTACTACATTTTAATGGATTTTTGTTCTCATCAACATTCAATTGTCTTAAATGAATGTCTACAGGACTATTTATGCTACCAAGCGAATTGCACTTTTACCATATTTCTTTCTTCTCTGTTTTAGCACATTTTCGACAGTGCACCTTCTGATTAGTGTTTGAGCAAGCGAGCTCTACTGAAGTCTGTTAGGTGAGGGAGTTAGAGAGACTGCCCTATTCAACCTGTATATTTTAGTGCACCCTAGGCTTTCAATTGAGCACTAACATTTTACTTTGCACTTGTAATATGAAAGTAAAAATGGAAGCACTATGGATTGTGCTCTAGCTGTGTTAGAACGCCATTTTTAGACTTGTGTGCGGTGAAAAAAGTATTTCGGTTTGTTTCGGATCGATTCAGATGTTTTCGAATTTCGTTTTCAGGTCAATTCGAATTCGGATACATTCGAATGTATTCGTTTCGGATTCATTCGGATTCAAATAAATTCGGATGTATTTGGATGTATTCGGTTCGGATTCGATCCGTAAATTCGGAAGTTCGGTATGTGTTAGGTGGGATGTGCTGTGTATTAGACTAGTATTATGTACTGTAATATTAGGTGTAACCCATAGCAGAGTGATATAGCCTAACATACAGTACAATACTAGTGTAATTGTGATTAGTCCATGGCCATCCGAATGTTATGAATAAATCCGAACTAATTCAAATTTATTCGTTAGATTCAGTGCTACGGTAATTCGGAAATTCGAATCGATCCGAATCGCCGAATTTGACAAATTCGTCCAAATTTAAATTCGGAACGAAACGCACGTCTAGCCATTTTAACTCTCCACTTGTAATCTAGGCCAATGATTCCCAACATTTACTAATCTAGGTCATTAAGTGCTCAAAGTCAGTAAAAACCAAGGGCGCAATCACAGAGATCGCGTAAGTTTCAGCACAACTGCTAAAACTCACATAGTCCGTAAGTTCACCTTGCACATTGGGGGAATCGCATAACACACGCTGAAATATGATATACTGGCGTATGTAGGCCAAACTCGTTATGTTCAGAAATGTGCGCAAGTACACATTTCTGGTGTTGTCAGTAATTTACACCAGTATATAGCACGCATAATTTAAAAACGAGGAATCTCTAGTGATTTGATACGTGATTTAGCCAGGAATTATATTATGTATTATATCTGTATCATTAATTTCCCCTCTTCCAGTTTACTAATTTTGAAATCCAACACATGCATGTAATAAAGATCGAAATGGTAATCAGCATAGCCCCTAGCATGTATCAATGTAAATAGAAACCCCAAATGTACATATATCTGACTGTACTAATCCCTCTCATCCTTTAACTCCTCCACAGAACCACCTCCTGCACCATGTGTGCCAATGCTATCACCACCACCCTCTTTGCAACCGTCACTGTCTTCCGCCATGCCACCACCACCACCATTGTTCTGTCAGCCATATGTGCCACAGGGACAGTTGGCTCTCAGGCAGGAGCATGGATGGCTAGCAATGTAGGACCCTGGAGTGATGCTACCAACATTGTCCTATGACCCGTGGCAACATCCATGGCCCGATGATTATGGGGAGCCAACAAGGGCACAAAGGGTCCATGTATATACCCTTGCAACCACAATCACATGTGCCAGGCAGTGACATCAATGAACCAGTGACACTGTCAGAGGATGTGACTACTAAAGAGGCCGGGTGCTCAGCCACTTGTCTACAGTGGGACTTTGAAGCATCAGGCCAACCTCCACCATCTGAATCAGCAGACAGAACTCCTCCATCTTCAGCATCAGGCCTACCTCCACCATCTGCAGCATCAGGCTGACCTCCACCATCTGCAGCATCAGGCCGACCTCCACCATCTGCAGCATCAGGCAGACCTCCATCATCTGCATCAGCAGACAGACCTACACCATCTGCATCAGCAGAACTTCTACCTCCACCAGCAGCAGCTGCAGAACTTCCACCTCCACCATTTGCATTAGCAGAACTTCCACCTCCACCAGCAGCAGCTGCAGATGTTCCACCTACACCAGTACCTCCACCAGCATCACCTGGTACCCCTGGATGGGTGAGATATAAAACTTTTTTGCGCTGCCTTTTAGGGTAAGCCTTGGCTCCTAAGATATTTTCCCCAAAAAAATATCTTATTTAGGTGTACAGAGGAATGGAAGGTTTAAGAGTGTAAGGCGCAAATGAATGCTGAAACCACTATAGTGAATTAATGAATAGGAATATAAATGGTGAAAAAATAATAAATAAAATGATGTTTAAAAAAAACAGTTTTGTAAATACTACACTGGACTTTGTTAGACAAAAAATATTTTATGAGCCCAATGGAGTTAAAATATATACATTTGAATATATTTGAGTATAAATAATAATCCTCTAAAATATAACAGAGTCAATTGATATAAAGATGCTAATATATATAAAAAAACCTATATACACTAATAGTATTTATTTAATATAATAGTTTGTACATGTGTGTTTCTCTGGTCTTAAAACGAAGTAACTGATGATATGGTTGAAAGACTTTTTATGAGATTAGACTAGTCTAGCTATCTTACCTAGTACATTGAAACACCTAGTATAATATTCTAAAGTTGTCTAATCTAAATTGATATTGATGGTTAGCATATGTCAAATAACTGTGCTACCATGTATATTCAATGAATGCTAGTAAAATCTTAGCACAAAAATTGGAATACAAGTATAGGATGCAAGTGTCTGTAAACACGAAGTAGAAGAAATATCTAATAATATTCAACTGATAGTTACATTTACAAATTTAACATGTATAAATCTAGATATATTGTAATCTCCTGTAATCTATTTTTGTCGGCCGACAGAGTTTTAAAACATGTGATGTATAAAAAATGGTATCAAGTGTTGGTCATATGGGAGAGTGTGGTCCGTACTCCTATAGCGTTGCCAGGGCTCTACGGTCTAAAGAGATACATACAGTAAGGAGCGGTATGGTTTTTACTTACTGTGCTCTTAGCCGATTCTGGAGCCTGGTTGGAGTTTTGTTCCACTCAGCTGGTTATTCTTTCTTGTTGTGGATTCTCCAATAGGTCATATGTTTGTCCCCTTTTCTGGATATGATGATTATTTGCGGTCTGTTAGTAAACAAACAATTCAGGAGGCAAAACACTGGGAACTCAAGTACAGTTTGAAAAAGGCCAGTGTCTAACGGCCGAAACGCGTAGCTAACTACTGTGACAATCTACAAACTTCACTAAGGCTAAGGATCCTTCCTTTTCATAAGCCAAAGTTCATTTCTACTTATCTCACTACAGATGTCAGAAAAAGACTAAAAGATAAAGAAGATAAGGAGTACACTCAAGCTCCTAGTGTTTTGCCTCCTGAATTGTTTGTAAATGTAACTATCAGTTGAATATTATTAGATATTTCTTCTACTTCGTGTTTACAGGCACTTGCATCCTATACTTGTATTCCAATTTTTGTACTAAGATTTTACTAGCATTCATTGAATATTCATGGTAACACAGTTATTTGACATATGCTAACCATCAATATCAATTTAGATTAGACAACTTTAGAATATTATACTAGGTGTTTCAATGTACTAGGTAAAATAGCTAGACTAGTCTAATGGGCTAATAAAATATTTTTTGTCTAACAAAGTCCAGTGTAATATTTACAAAACTGTTTTTTTTAAACATCATTTTATTTATTATTTTTTCACCATTTATATTCCTATTCATTAATTCACTATAGTGGTTTCAGCATTCATTTGCGCCTTACACTCCTAAAACTTACATTCCTCTGTTCACCTGGTACCCCACCTCCTGGCCCTCCACCTCCTGCCAGCCTTGTTGCTCACCCATCTGTGTACATATTGGAGTCCCCCCTGAATTCCAAATACATGAGGATCCAGAAGAAGCTCACAGAAGCACTGAGGGGTTCCACAGACGGAGTCTACAGCTGTGAGACATGGCATCATCATTCTGTGCAGCTGTGGGCCATATGTCACAGATGGTGAGATGGCAGTTTGATATGCACCTGCAGGTGGACAATATATTCAGATAACTTAATCTGCTTTTGGGTGTGTTGGTGGAACATGTTAAACACCAGCAAGACACATCCTCCAATTGATCATCTGCCCCAGCACACCATGCACAACACATGCATCTGCAGGGGCCAGGAGGACCAGGTCATCCACCCCAGGTATCTTAGCTCTCTCATCAAAAAAGCCTCGTAAACAATAAAAAATATTTAATTTTACCATAACCATTGTCCTTTGTTATTTACCATGTGTATGTCATACACATCCATGTGATGGGTGTTAGAGTACTCTAATATTGTATACACATGATGATATGACCTGTGGTGAAATGGCACTACACCACATGTAATATTATCATTGGTATTCAATATTAGTGTACTCTAACTCACATCACATAGATGTGTATCAAGGGCATGGATTTTAATATTCACTTAGAAGATGTTAATCCATGTATCACACACAGAAATAGTTTACACAGGAGTACAAATAATACATGTTTGTTTACAACATTAGGGAATGTGGGATGTGGCATCTGTTTTGTAGCCAGTCATGACCACAGGATATTTTCTGTGTCACCTAAACATTAATAACACAATGAGATATATGCAGGAATTAGAGGGGTTTACGTAAAGGGGGTGGGATGGTGTAGATTCACTTACAAGGAATGAGGATCCTCAGTAGGGAATCCTGCAAAACATGAAACAGACACATACAATGGTAGGTGAGTTACAGTCATACATCATAATACAGGTGACCTATATGAGTGGGCTTAGGAACATGACACTTACATGTGAAGTATTCTTGGATAATGTAGTCGCATACTTGGTCACCCCTCAGTGTCTCCCTGTCCACACCCCCAGGTACCAGCACCACCTCATGCTGCTGTGGCTGCATCTCCCCCAATAGATGTGTGTCCACAGCAATGTTATGTAGAACACAACATGCTTTGACGATGAAACACACTTTTGTGGGGTTATATAGTAAAGCTCCGCCTGTTTTATCCAGACATTTGAATCTGGTTTTTAGTAGGCCAAAGCTCCTTTCAATTCCATTACATGTCCAAATGTGGGCCTTCTGGTACCTGAGCTGGGCATCTGTTACGGGTCGGGCCAATGGGGTTAGCAGTCAGGGTCTGCAGCCATACCTAGCATCACCTGTTAAGTAACATAGATATTAGGATTAATACAGGTTCCTCATGTGCTTAACAATAGTGTGCATGGTAAATGATGAATACAGTGAGTTCCACTAGGACTTGATAGCAGACATGTATAAATTATTGGGTTATTCACTAAAGTGAGAATTATCATAATTTAAAATTGATTTGGAGAATCTATGTAAGAAAAGCCAAATTAGAAAAGTTCTCCAAGCCAATGCTGTTTACAGTTCAGCTATTTTGGCCTTACATTTGAAATTAATGTTAATTTCCCTGCAATTCTCACTTAAGTGAATTACCCTGATAAACTTCATGTAGTGTATACTCACCTAGCAGCCAACCTCCCGAGAGTGTCCCATCCTCAAATTGCTGGAACAAGGAGGTCTGACTCAGGATGTAGGAGTCATGTCCACTCTCCAGAAAGTCTGCATACTAATTGGTGAACTTCAAATTAGCATCTTAGGCCATCTGGCAATTCAAGGAATGGTAATGCTTCCTGTTTATCTAGAGAAATGCCTCCTCATGTGGAGCCACAATATGCACAAGGATGCAGTTGATTGCCACCATAAAATTGGGTATGCCCCCAAGCCGATAGAAGTCTTGTTTGAGTGTGTTCCACTCCTTCAGGGTAGAGTGGAAATTAATGTAGCACTGTGTCTGGTTTCAAGAGCACTCATCACCTCTCCCAGGACCCTGGAGAAGTTGGACTGTGCTATACCAAACACATAGACCTCTGTTGAGTGGAATGTGCCAGATGTCAGGAAGTGTACAACACACAACAGCTTCTGCATACCAGTAAGAGTTTGGTTAATATAAACTTGTGGGTCAATATCATCCTTCAAGACCTCATACAGGGCAAGGAAGTTTGCAGATGTCAAGTTATACCTGTCCCTGACCACCTCCTTGGTCATTTCAAACAGGATGACCCTAACCCTGTGAATCCTGGATGCCCTTGCTCTCCCCCTCTGCTGCTGACGACATCTGAGTGGTCCTGCAGGCCTCTGGATGTGCAGGACCAGCATGCCATGACCAGCAGCAACTGGAGC
The DNA here is from genome assembly GCF_027579735.1 of Bombina bombina. Classification (NCBI taxonomy): domain Eukaryota; kingdom Metazoa; phylum Chordata; class Amphibia; order Anura; family Bombinatoridae; genus Bombina; species Bombina bombina. The sequence goes on along the minus strand of NC_069505.1, from coordinate 309,938,376 downwards.
AGCAGGCACAGCACCTGGTGCTGGTGGTCCATCTGGCACCCCTTGCGCCTCATGACAGTGACTCTCCAAACGATCCCTCTTACGTCTCAGAAACTGCAAGAGAAACATGGTGGGTAATCAGGGTGTGTGCATAGTATGTCAGGTGTTTTAAGGCTGAAAATAAGAGGTTGTGCTGTTTGTAATTGGTTTAACGCACTTTCAGTTAGGTGTTTGTTAAGCTTTCTATGGACTTATACTGTTTTTTTACTGTGCGCAGGGGTTGCTGGGCCTGCCTATGTGTGGCGAGCAGAAACTGGAGTAAAATATATACATTCTGTGTGCATAAGTTCATGCGTTGTCTTTCTGATACCAACTGCCAACGCCAGTTCTATGTTAGTCTATGGGAATTAAAACTATGTACGCCGTGTAAAATCTATACGCTTAACTTGTGTGCTGCGACAGGTTTGTGATTGCCTGATGTGCGAAAAAAATTGGAGATAATTGTTTTTACGCACGTCGCTAAGTATGTGATCAAGATGCCTCCTACTAATCTTGTGGCACACCTGTTTCTAATAGGCTTTGATTTGATCATTTGGTTATTGTTTGACTACATTATAATAGATATTACTGTTATATTATGGTCTAATTCAAACTTTTATAGAAGACAAATTGCAAGAGCGCGTGTTACAAAACAGATCAAGTGAAGTACACGACAATTCAGATGAACAGAGTTGGCTTTTCCAAATTAATTTAACCAATAAACATAAAAAACATCATGGTGTGACGGTTAATATGGTTTCTTGTACTCTGCAATATTTTTTCAAGTAAAATAAAAATGTCACCACTTGATAAATCTAGAGACCAAGTATTTCAGAGATTTTGTATAACTTCTGCGCATAAATAGAGGAACTGAAAGGTTCAGTTTGGCAGAAGCTGTGAGCAACTGTAACCTTCCTGTAGATCAATCAGTGACCAGGTCATGAGATGTTTCAGGTTTTCTTTGTCTTCTGTGACATTTATTAAATTACTTTTGCGATGAATTGTCCCACCCCCTCATGTATCACTTTTCATGCAGAATTTAAAGTTCTAAAACTGCCACTCAAAATGAGTTATGTCAAGAGAAAAATAGAAAGTCAGGAGAAATAGCTGTATGTGCAACTTGCAGAGCTCTTCAGGAATAATGCAAGTGTGAGAGTGAAGCTATATCACCTAAATGTTATAAAACAGAGGCCAATGAGAAACAGCAAGCAGCAAGAGAGGGCAAACAGGGGAAGTGAGAGTGTATGAACAGCAGCAAGAGAGGTCAGACAGGGGAAGTGAGAGTGTATGAACAGCAGCAAGAGAGGTCAGACAGGGGAAGTGAGAGTGTATGAACAGCAGCAAGAGAGGGCAAACAGGGGAAGTGAGAGTGTATGAACAGCAGCAAGAGAGGTCAGACAGGGGAAGTGAGAGTGTATGAACAGCAGCAAGAGAGGTCAGACAGGGGAAGTGAGAGTGTATGAACAGCAGCAAGAGAGGGCAAACAGGGGAAGTGAGAGTGTATGAACAGCAGCAAGAGAGGGCAAACAGGGGAAGTGAGAGTGTATGAACAGCAGCAAGAGAGGTCAGACAGGGGAAGTGAGAGTGTATGAACAGCAGCAAGAGAGGGCAAACAGGGGAAGTGAGAGTGTATGAACAGCAGCAAGAGAGGGCAAACAGGGGAAGTGAGAGTGTATGAACAGCAGCAAGAGAGGTCAGACAGGGGAAGTGAGAGTGTATGAACAGCAGCAAGAGAGGTCAGACAGGGGAAGTGAGAGTGTATGAACAGCAGCAAGAGAGGTCAGACAGGGGAAGTGAGAGTGTATGAACAGCAGCAAGAGAGGTCAGACAGGGGAAGTGAGAGTGTATGAACAGCAGCAAGAGAGGTCAGACAGGGGAAGTGAGAGTGTATGAACAGCAGCAAGAGAGATCAGACAGGGGAAGTGAGAGTGTATGAACAGCAGCAAGAGAGGTCAGACAGGGGAAGTGAGAGTGTATGAACAGCAGCAAGAGAGGTCAGACAGGGGAAGTGAGAGTGTATGAACAGCAGCAAGAGAGGTCAGACAGGGGAAGTGAGAGTGTATGAACAGCAGCAAGAGAGGTCAGACAGGGGAAGTGAGAGTGTATGAACAGCAGCAAGAGAGGGCAAACAGGGGAAGTGAGAGTGTATGAACAGCAGCAAGAGAGGGCAAACAGGGGAAGTGAGAGTGTATGAACAGCAGCAAGAGAGGGCAAACAGGGGAAGTGAGAGTGTATGAACAGCAGCAAGAGAGGTCAGACAGGGGAAGTGAGAGTGTATGAACAGCAGCAAGAGAGGGCAAACAGGGGAAGTGAGAGTGTATGAACAGCAGCAAGAGAGGTCAGACAGGGGAAGTGAGAGTGTAAGAACAGCAGCAAGAGAGGTCAGACAGGGGAAGTGAGAGTGTATGAACAGCAGCAAGAGAGGTCAGACAGGGGAAGTGAGAGTGTATGAACAGCAGCAAGAGAGGGCAAACAGGGGAAGTGAGAGTGTATGAACAGCAGCAAGAGAGGGCAAACAGGGGAAGTGAGAGTGTATGAACAGCAGCAAGAGAGGGCAAACAGGGGAAGTGAGAGTGTATGAACAGCAGCAAGAGAGGGCAAACAGGGGAAGTGAGAGTGTATGAACAGCAGCAAGAGAGGTCAGACAGGGGAAGTGAGAGTGTATGAACAGCAGCAAGAGAGGTCAGACAGGGGAAGTGAGAGTGTATGAACAGCAGCAAGAGAGGTCAGACAGGGGAAGTGAGAGTGTATGAACAGCAGCAAGAGAGGGCAAACAGGGGAAGTGAGAGTGTATGAACAGCAGCAAGAGAGGTCAGACAGGGGAAGTGAGAGTGTATGAACAGCAGCAAGAGAGGGCAAACAGGGGAAGTGAGAGTGTATGAACAGCAGCAAGAGAGGGCAAACAGGGGAAGTGAGAGTGTATGAACAGCAGCAAGAGAGGTCAGACAGGGGAAGTGAGAGTGTATGAACAGCAGCAAGAGAGGTCAAACAGGGGAAGTGAGAGTGTATGAACAGCAGCAAGAGAGGTCAGACAGGGGAAGTGAGAGTGTATGAACAGCAGCAAGAGAGGTCAGACAGGGGAAGTGAGAGTGTATGAACAGCAGCAAGAGAGGTCAGACAGGGGAAGTGAGAGTGTATGAACAGCAGCAAGAGAGGTCAGACAGGGGAAGTGAGAGTGTATGAACAGCAGCAAGAGAGGTCAGACAGGGGAAGTGAGAGTGTATGAACAGCAGCAAGAGAGGTCAGACAGGGGAAGTGAGAGTGTATGAACAGCAGCAAGAGAGGGCAAACAGGGGAAGTGAGAGTGTATGAACAGCAGCAAGAGAGGGCAAACAGGGGAAGTGAGAGTGTATGAACAGCAGCAAGAGAGGGCAAACAGGGGAAGTGAGAGTGTATGAACAGCAGCAAGAGAGGTCAGACAGGGGAAGTGAGAGTGTATGAACAGCAGCAAGAGAGGGCAAACAGGGGAAGTGAGAGTGTATGAACAGCAGCAAGAGAGGTCAGACAGGGGAAGTGAGAGTGTAAGAACAGCAGCAAGAGAGGTCAGACAGGGGAAGTGAGAGTGTATGAACAGCAGCAAGAGAGGTCAGACAGGGGAAGTGAGAGTGTATGAACAGCAGCAAGAGAGGGCAAACAGGGGAAGTGAGAGTGTATGAACAGCAGCAAGAGAGGGCAAACAGGGGAAGTGAGAGTGTATGAACAGCAGCAAGAGAGGGCAAACAGGGGAAGTGAGAGTGTATGAACAGCAGCAAGAGAGGACAAACAGGGGAAGTGAGAGTGTATGAACAGCAGCAAGAGAGGGCAAACAGGGGAAGTGAGAGTGTATGAACAGCAGCAAGAGAGGGCAAACAGGGGAAGTGAGAGTGTATGAACAGCAGCAAGAGAGGTCAGACAGGGGAAGTGAGAGTGTATGAACAGCAGAAAGAGAGGTCAGACAGGGGAAGTGAGAGTGTATGAACAGCAGCAAGAGAGGTCAGACAGGGGAAGTGAGAGTGTATGAACAGCAGCAAGAGAGGGCAAACAGGGGAAGTGAGAGTGTATGAACAGCAGCAAGAGAGGTCAGACAGGGGAAGTGAGAGTGTATGAACAGCAGAAAGAGAGGTCAGACAGGGGAAGTGAGAGTGTATGAACAGCAGCAAGAGAGGTCAGACAGGGGAAGTGAGAGTGTATGAACAGCAGCAAGAGAGGGCAAACAGGGGAAGTGAGAGTGTATGAACAGCAGCAAGAGAGGTCAGACAGGGGAAGTGAGAGTGTATGAACAGCAGCAAGAGAGGTCAGACAGGGGAAGTGAGAGTGTATGAACAGCAGCAAGAGAGGTCAGACAGGGGAAGTGAGAGTGTATGAACAGCAGCAAGAGAGGTCAGACAGGGGAAGTGAGAGTGTATGAACAGCAGCAAGAGAGGTCAAACAGGGGAAGTGAGAGTGTATGAACAGCAGCAAGAGAGGTCAAAGGGGGATCCATGAGACTGTTCAAACAGTAAATTATGGCAAAGGGAGAAGTGAGACAAGTGAAACAGCAGTAAGAGAGGACAAGGCGGGAGTGAGACTGCTCAAACAGCAGAGAGGGCAAAGGAGAGAGAGACTACTCAAACAGCACTAAGAGAGCACAAAGCATGCAAGTGAGGCTGTTAAAGGGTACATGAAACACCATTTTTCTCTCATAATTCAGAAAAGGTCACACATATTTTAAACAACTTTGTAATCGACGTTTATTATCAATTTTTCTTTGTTCCCTTTGCATCTTTTATTGAAAAGTAGGGCCGTAAGCTCAGGAGCGTGCACGTGTCTGAAACACTATCTGGTAGTAGTTTTGCAAGAATGTTATCCATTTGCAAGAGCGCTAGACGGCAGCACTATTTCCTGCCATATAGGGCTCCAGATGCCTACCTAGGTATCTCTTCAACAAAGAAAATCATGGGAACAAAGCACATTTGATAATAGAAGCAAATAACTTTTTTTAAATAAATGGTAAGCTTTGTCTGAATCACAAAAGAAAATGTTGGGGTTTTATGTTACCTTTAACTGGTTCAATGCACAATGGTGAGGATTTCTCTTCATGAGCATCGCGGCCTGCACAGAACAAGGCATTCTCGTCATTCTGGTGGATCACAGATTAAAAGCTGTTTTGGTAGTCTAGTGATCAGCACTCCCAAACCATTAATAGGAGAACCGGTGAACCGGTGATGTCACCACAAATAATGGTAAGGGAGCGGGATGTGGAGGTAATGCAAGCCCCATCTCATTGCCTACTCTTTCAAATGGTAGGGGGTCTTAAAATGTGCTGAGCCCCCCAGAAATAAAAAAAAAAGTAAATACACAAGATTTTACAGTACAACATCAGTAAGAAAGGGAAAGGGGGAATGCGACTGCTCAAACATCAGTAAGAGAGATAAAGGGGAGTGAGACTGCTCAAATATCAGTAAGAAAGGGGAAGTGAGACTGCTCAAACAGCAGTAAGAGAGGGCAAGGGGGAGTGAGACTGCTCAAACATCAGAAAGAGAGAGTAAGGGGGAGTGAGACTGCTAAAACATCAGAAAGAGAGAGTAAGGGGGAGTGAGACTGCTCAAACATCAGAAAGAGAGAGTAAGGGGGAGTGACACTGCTAAAACATCAGAAAGAGAGAGTAAGGGGGAGTGAGACTGCTCAAACATCAGAAAGAGAGAGTAAGGGGGAGTGAGACTGCTATAATATCAGAAAGAGAGAGTAAGGGGGATTGAGACTGCTCAAACAGCAGTAAGTGAGGGAAAGGGGGAGTGAGACTGCTCAAACAGTATTAAGAGAGAGTATGGGGGAGTGAGACTGCTCAAACAGTGGTAAGAGAGAGTATGGGGGAGTGAGACTGTTCAAACAGCGATAAGAGAGGGCAAGGGTGGGTGAGACTGCTCAAGCAGCAGTAAGAGAGAGTAAGGAGGAATTAGACTGCTCAAACAGTGGTAAGAGAGTGCAAGGGGGAGGTAGACTGCTTAAACAGCAGTAAGAGAAAGTAAGGGGGAGTGAGAATGCTCAAACAGCAGTAAGAGAGAGTAAGGGGGAGTGAGACTGCTTAAAGAGCAGTAAGAGAGAGCAAGGGGGAGCGAGACTGCTCAAACAGCAGTAAGAGAGAGTAAGGGGGAGTGAGACTGTTCAAACAGCAGTAAGAGAGAGTAATGAGGAGTAAGACTGCTCAAACAGCAATAAGAGAGAGTAAGGGGGAGTGAGTGCTCAAAAAGCAGTAAGAGAGAGTAAGGAGAAGTGAGACTGCTCAAACAACGGTAAGAGAGTGCAAGGGGGAGTGAGACTGCTCAAACAGCAGTAAGAGAGAGTAAGGGGGAGTGAACTGTTCAAACAGCAATAAGAGAGGGAAAGGGGGAATGAGACTGCTCAAACAGCAGTATGTTCCGTGGGAGTAACCTGTATTTTAATGGGAGACATCGAGGTGAGACTCCATCTTGGATGCACATTCTCAGCCATATCAGTCACCAGTTTTTCAGTGGCGAGATTTTCATTTGAAAGAAATTTACTGAATGTATAGTGAAACTAAACTTACGTACAGATTATTTGAACAGCTACTACACAGAAGACATTTTTGTAGCAAACGCACGGTCTACACCAAGATCACTGTCGATGTTGGCGGACATTTGATGAAACTTTGATCACAATTATTTCCGCATTTCGTCATTTATCAGAACAGATGGTCAGCCCACTTTTTTATTAAATATCGCCGGAGCTACAGAGATTATATGACTGGTGAGACCAAAAAGGTAATTTCGCTTTGACAATACCTTTATCACGAGGCCTTTAGAGCCAAATCAGTTATCGAAATGACTGTTTTTTTTAAAATTAATGCTTCAATGTAAATTTTAATGAATGAAAGGGCCCCTGTTTTTAATAGTATTTTTAAAAACTGGGCACATATTCATTCAAATTTACATTCACTTTAAGTAATGTTAAGTGCAAGCTGTTTTATTTTAAAGATAATTATAAAGGGGCAGCATTTATAAAATCACTTACTTGTTAACCTAACCACAATGATTACAGCCTGCATTTAACATTGCACAAGTATATTTTTGTACAGTGCCACTTCCTGTTCATGGGTGACCAATCACTCTCAATTACCTTGAACTTGCTTGTTCTGAGGTGGGGGAGAGGTTAAGAAGTTGCAATCAGAAGATCACTATTTCTTAACTTGTGGATAGCAGGCACGCATGAGTGAGCATGCCTAGCGAGGGCTCCAAAACAGCATTTGCTGCTTGATAAATGGAGCCCAATGTACTGTAATTCCTACTTATGTTGCCATCTCCAATAGCTTAAGAGTTAAAAAAAATGTGTGACCTACTCAGAGGTATAGTTGGTCCTAGATCAACTATGCCTGTGCCTAGGACAGCAGGATTTTAAGGGAACCATAGACAATCTGGTTTCATGCTGCTTTGATACTCTTACTATCACCAAAGTTGGTTCAAAATGGAACAATGACTTTTGTATTCTGTTTGCCAGAGAAGATTAAGTGGATAATTAGCTGATCCGTACAATTCGGAGAAACAGATACAAGTCAAATATGAGCTAAACGGGGAGGCAGCAGATTTCTCTGGGCCTAGGGCAGCACCAAACCACAAAACACACCTGGATCTACTGTGAGACATTGTGATCAAGCTACAGTTTTCTTTTTTTTCTCTTTTTTTTTTCTTACTGAGATTTGAGTTCAGGCATGCAAACAATACACAATAAGTAAACAAAAAGAGGAAAATAAATAATTATAAAACAGTTCAAAGGCTTTAAGTACTCCTCATTAATTGACATAAAAATAAAATTACACTAGTCTCCGAGCATTCAGTGTTGCATTTTAGAATTCAAATGGTAAGTGCAGTGCTCATCATCAGTGAAGGATGCCAGTCTGCTTATAAATAGTGATGTCGCGAACCTAAAAATTTTGGTTCGCGAACGGTGGACGCGAACTTCCGAAACTGTTCGCGAAAGGGCGAACCGGGCGAACCGCCATTGACTTCAATAGGCAGGCGAATTTTAAAACACACAGGGACTCTTTCTGGCCACAATAGTGATGGAAAAGTTGTTTCAAGGGTACTAACACCTGGACTGTGGCATGCCGGAGGGGGATCCATGGCAAAACTCCCATGGAAAATTACATAGTTGATGCAGAGTCTGGTTTTAATCCATAAAGGGCATTAATCACCTAACATTCCTAAATTGTTTGGAATAACATGCTTTAAAACATCAGGTATGATGTTGTATCGATCGGGTAGTGTAAGGGTTACGCCCGCTTCACAGTGACAGACCAAACTCCCCGTTTAACGCACCGCAAACAACCGCAAACAGTCCATTTGCACAACCGCAAACTCCCCATTGCCACGAGATAGATTTGATAGATAGATAGATAGATTAGATAGATAGATCAATAGATGCAATAGATACATTTGATAGATACGATAGATAGATAGATTTGATAGATCAATAGATAGATTTGATAGATAGATAATTTCCCAGACAGAGAATTACAAGACGTGTGGTCTGTGACCCATGGTAAGGTTCCCAGAGGCAGTTGTGGCGCCCGAGGCTCTGATTAGAACAGAGCACTCTGCAACGTATCTGCCCTCAGCCGAAATCGGAACATTCTTTTGCTTTCTGCCTGTCGGCCAAATGTCCGTCTGCCAAATGTCCGTCTGCCAAATGTCCTTCTGCATTTTGTCAGAGCACCGCGTGCAATCTAATGTGCCACCAGATATGAGTGGTGTGTTAAGTAGTACTATTCTTATCAGTTTAATCCCTGTTACGTCCCCTATCAGGGGACATGTATATGGCATGGATTTTAGGAACCGGGAGATGGAAAAAATGCTTGGTCGGTCCTCCTACTTGAAATTTGGGGCACTGCGCGTGCAATCTACTGTGCCACCAGATATGAGTGGTGTGTTAAGTAGTACTATTTTTATCAGTTTAAACCCTGTTACGTCCCCTATCAGGTGACATGTAAATGGCATGGATTTTCGGAACCGGGATATGGAAAAAGATGCTTGGTCCGTCCTGCCACAAGATAGATAGATTTGATAGATAGATAGATAGATACATAGATTAGATAGATAGATTAAAAGATGCAATGGATACATTTGATAGATACGATAGATAGAAAGATAGATAGGTAGATTTGATAGATCAATAGATAGATTTGATAGATAGATAATTTTCCAGACAGAGAATTACAAGACGTGCGGTCTGTGACCCATGGTAAGGTTCCCAGAGGCAGTTGCGGCGCCCAAGGCTCTGATTAGAACAGAGTACTCTGGAACGTATCTGCCCTCGGACGAAATCGGAACATTCTTTAGCTTTCTATCTGTCGGCCAAATGTCCATCTGCCAAATGTCCGTCTGCCAAATGTCCTTCTGCATTTTGTCAGAGCGCTACGTGCAATCTACTGTGCCAACAGATATGAGTGGTCTGTCAAGTAGTACTATTCTTATCAGTTTAATACCTGTTACGTCCCCTATCAGGGTACGTGTATATGGCATGGATTTTAGGAACCGGGAGATGGAAAAAGATGCTTGGTCGGTTCGGCCATGAGATAGATAGATTTGATAGATAGATACATAGATTAGATAGATAGATCAATAGATGCAATAGATACATTTGATAGATACGATAGATAGATAGATTTGATAGATCAATAGATACATTTGATAGATAGATAATTTCCCAGACAGAGAATAACAAAAAGTGCGGTCTGAGACCCATGGTAAGGTTCCCAGAGGCAGTTGCGGTGCCCGAGGCTCTGATTAGAACAGAGCACTCTGGAACGTATCTGCCCTCGGCTGAAATCTGAAAATTCTTTAGCTTTCTATCTGTCAGCCAAATGTCCGTCTGTCAAGTAGTACTATTCTTATCAGTTTAATACCTGTTACGTCCCCTATCAGGGGACGTGTATATGGCATGGATTTTAGGAACCGGGAGATGGAAAAAGATGCTTGGTCGGTTCAGCCACAAGATAGATAGATTTGATAAATAGATAGATAGATACATAGATTCGATAGATAGATCAATAGATGCAATAGATACATTTGATAGATACGATATATAGATAGATAGATTTGATAGATCAATAGATAGATTTGATAGATAGATAATTTCCCAGACAGAGAATTACAAGACGTGCGGTCTGTGACCCATGGTAAGGTTACTTCCTTTTGCACAATCGAGTACACTTTGGGGATTGCCTTTTTTGTTAAGAAATTTTGGCCGGGTACCTTCCACTGCGGTGTCCCCTATCAGGGGACGTGTATATGGCATGGATTTTAGGAACCAGGAGATGGAAAGAGACGCTTGGTCGGTCCTCCTACTTCAAATTTGGGGCACTGCGCGTGCAATCTACTGTGCCACCAGATATGAGTGGTGTGTTAAGTAGTACTATTCCTATCACTTTAATCCCTGTTACGTGCCTTTTTTTTGTTTTGTTTTTTGAAGCCACAGTGCAGCACCAGAGGCCAGAAAAATTTGGCATGTACACATGCCTGAAAAATTAGGTATTGTAGCAGCGGCCAGAAAAATTGATGTTTGTTTCCCTGGCAGAAAGTGCCCTAAAACATTGCGGCTTGAACACTAGTTGGTGGCGGATAAGTCACGCAAGTCATCCAGCATTCGAAGATAACATACAGCAGCTTGTGGACCATTTATAGCCCAAGGCAGATCATCTCATTAGGCCTTTTTTACTTGAATGTATCACCCAATGTCAGTCCCTTCGGGATCCATCCCTCATTCATCTTAATAAAGGTGAGTTAATCTAGACTTTTTTGACCTAGGCGACTTCTCTTCTCAGTGACAATACCTCCTGCTGCACTGAAGGTCCTTTCTGACAGGGCACTTGAAGCGGGGCAGGCCAGAAGTTCTATAGCAAATTGGGATAGCTCAGGCCACAGGTCAAGCCTGCACACCCAGTAGTCAAGGGGTTCATCGCTCCTCAGAGTGTCAAGATCTGCAGTTAAGGCGAGATAGTCTGCTACCTGTCGGTCGAGTCGTTCTCTGAAGGTGGACCGCGAAGGGCTTTGGCGATGCATAGGAGTTAAAAAGCTCCGCATTTCCTCCATCAACAACACTTCTGTTAAGTGTCCTGTCCTTGCTGGTGTGGTCATGGGAGTCAGAGGATTACTTTCACCTCTTCCCCTGTTAGATTCCTGTTGTGCTGTGACATCACCCTTATACGCTGTGTAAAGCATATATTTAATTTATTTTGGAACTACTGCATCCTTTCCGACTTGCGGGAATTTGGTAACATTTCAGGCACTTTATGCTTATATCGGGGGTTTAGTAGCGTGGACACCGAGTACAGGTCCTTCTCCTTCAGCTTTTTTATACGAGAGTCACTCAACAGGCACGACAGCATGAAAGACCCCATTTGCACAAGTTTGGATGCCAAGCTATTCATGTCCTGTTCCTCATCCTCAGTGATTTCACTGAAGGTATCTTCTTCCCCCCAGCCACATACAACACCACGGGTACCAGATAGGTGACAATGAGCACCCTGGGATGCCTGTTGTGGTTGGTCTTCCTCCTCCTCCTCAAGCCACATTCCTCCTCTGACTCCTCTTTCTCACAATCCTCTTCCAGCGTTGCCGCAGGTCCATCAAGCGATGCTGATAAGGCTGTTTCTGGTGGTGATGGTGACCACAACTCTTCCTCTTACTCTTCACGCTCATCTATGGCCTGATCCAGCACTCTTCGCAGGGCACGCACCAGGAAAAAAACAAATGGTATGATGTCGCTGATGGTGCCTTCGGTGCGACTGACTAGGTTTGTCACCTCCTCAAAAGGACGCATGAGCCTACAGGCATTGCGCATGAGCGTCCAGTAACATGGCAAAATAATCCCCAGCTCTGCAGAGGCTGTCCTAGCACCCCGGTCATACAAATACTCGTTAACGGCTTTTTCTTGTTGGAGCAGGTGGTCGAACATTAGGAGTGTTGAATTCCAATGTGTCGGGCTGTCGCAAATCAAGCGCCTCACTGGCATGTTGTTTCGCCACTGGATATCTGCAAAATTTGCCATGGCCGCGTAGGAATGCCTGAAATGGCCACACACCTTTCTGGCCTGCTTCAGGACATCCTGTAAGCCAGGGTACTTATGCACAAAGCGTTGAACGATCAGATTACACACATGTGCCATGCATGGCACATGTGTCAACTTGCCCAATTTCAATGCCGCCAACAAATTACTTCCATTGTCAGAAACCACTTTGCCGATCTCCAGTTGGTGTGGAGTCAGCCACTGATCCACCTGTGTGTTCAGGGCGGACAGGAGTGCTGTTCCGGTGTGACTCTCTGCTTTCAGGCAAGTCAACCCCAAGACGGCGTGACACTGCCGTATCCGGGATGTAGATTAGTACCTGGGGAGCTGGGGGAGTGTCGTTGATGTGGAGCAAAACGCAGCAGAAGAAGAGGACTCAGCCGAAGAAGAGGTTATGGAAGAGGATGGAGTAGGAGGAGTAGAGGAGGTGGCAGCAGGCCTGCCTGCAAGTCGTGGCGGTGTCACCAACTCCTCTGCAGAGCCACGCATTCCATGCTTGGCAGCTGTCAGCAGGTTTACCCAATGCGCAGTGTAGGTGATATACCTGCCCTGACCATGCTTTGCAGACCAGCTATCAGTGGTCAGATGGACCCTTGCCCCAGCACTGTGTGCCAGACATGCCATTACTTCCTTTTGCACAATCGAGTACAGGTTGGGGATTGCCTTTTGTGCAAAGAAATTTCGGCCAGGTACCTTCCACTGCAGTGTCCCAATAGCTACAAATTTTTTGAATGCCTCAGACTCCACCAGCTTGTATGGTAAAAGCTGGCGGGCTAAGAGTTCAGACAAGCCAGCTGTCAGATGCCGGGCAAGGGGGTGACTTTGGGACATTGGCTTCTTACGCTTAAACATGTCCTTGACAGACACCTGACTGTGGGCAGATGAGCAGGAACTGCTACGGAAGAGAGACGGAGTGGCGGATGGTTGAGAGGGGCAAGGAGGACAGCAGTGGTTGACGTGGCTGAAGATGCTGGACCAGGAGGAGGATGGCGGCTTTGAGTTTGTGTGCTGCTTCTAATCATGTGTTCATCCCATCGGTGTTTGTGATGTGAGATCATGTGCCTTTGCAAATCAGTTTAACTAGGTGGGTGTTGGACTTCCCACGACTCAGTTTCTTTTGGCACAGGTTGCAAATCGCATTGCTGTTGTCAGAGGCAGACGCACACAAAAAATGCCACACTGCTGAGCTCTGCGATGACGGCATTCTGGTGGTGGCAACAGCATGCGTTGATTGGCGTGCTGTCTGGCTGACCCAGGTGCCGATGCTGTCTGACTGTGCCACCAGCTCCTTGCGACAACCTCCCCCTGCTTCCAACTCGTCTCCTCCTCCTCCTCTCTGTCTCCCCATCTGAATTTTCCCCCTCTTCTTCTTCTCTTCTAGCGGGCACCCACGTGACATCCACGGATGCATCATCATCAACCGCTTCACTTGTATCTGAAAAATCAACAAAGGAAGCAGCAGCGGGTACAACATCATCATCATCATCACACCGTACGTCCATGTCTGTAATGCTGCCTGACTGAAACATATCACTGTTATCTACATCCTCTGTCAATGATGGTTGCGCATCACTCATTTCTTCAAACTGATGTGTCAATAACTCCTCTGACAGATCAAGTGAAGCTGTGGTGCTAGTGTTGGTGGTGGCGGCAGGTGGGCGAGTGGTAACTTGAGAGGTGCCCGAAGCTAAGCTGGAGGTGGATGGTGCGTCAAGGTTCCCAGCGGAAGCTGTAGAAGATTGGGTGTCCTGTGTTAGCCAGTCAACTAGGTCCTCCTCAGAACTTTTCGCGTTCATGGTACATGGCCTCTGAACACTGGGCATTATTGTAGGGTCAAAGGGAATCACAGCACCACGACCATGAAAGCACCTCCGGGGTGGCTTGCCTCTGCCTGTCATTTTTTTAAAATGTACACTTACACTACTATTAAACAAGATATGAGTGGTAGCACTGGGCAAGTGGGCACAGTATACGCTGTGAGCCTGACACTAAAAAGCAGACTGATGTTTCACAGTCAAAAAAGTTTTTTTTTTTTTTAAATGTACACTTACACTACTATTAAACAAGATATGAGTGGTGGCACTGGGCAAGTGGGCACAGTATATGCTGTGAGCCTGGCACACACGCTGGCAAGCAGGCAACTGCAATTAGATTACACAAGCAGACTGATGTTTCACAGTCAAAAAAGTTTTTTTTTTTAAATTTACACTACTGTTACAACAGATATGAGTGTTGGCACTAGTTGGCAAGTGGGCCTGGCACACACACTGGCAGGCAGGCAACTGCAATTAGATTACACTAGCAGACTGATGTTTCACAGTCAAAAAAGTTTTTTTTTACAAAATTTACACTACTGTTACAACAGATATTAGTGGTTGCACTAGTTGGCAAGTGGGCCTGGCACACACGCTGGCAGGCAGGCAACTACAATTAGATTACACTAGCAGACTGATGTTTCACAGTCAAAAAAGTTTTTTTTTGAAAATTTACACTACTGTTACAACAGATATGAGTGGTGGCACTAGTTGGCAAGTGGGCCTGGCACACACGCTGGCAGGCAGGCAGGCAACTGCAATTAGATTACACTAGCAGACTAATCTTTCACAGTCAAAAAAGTTTTTTTTTTTTAATTTACACTACTGTTACAACAGATATGAGTGGTGGCACTAGTTGGCAAGTGGGCCTGGCACACACGCTGGCAGGCAGGCAACTGCAATTAGATTACACTAGCAGACTGATGTTTCACAGTCAAAAAAGTTTTTTTTTACAAATTGTATACTACTGTTACAACAGATATTAGTGGTTCCACTAGTTGGCAAGTGGGCCTGGCACACACGCTGGCAGGCAGGCAACTGCGATTAGATTACACTAGCACACTGATGTCTCACAGTCAAAAAAGTTTTTTTTTAAATTTACACTACTGTTACAACAGATATGATTGGTGGCACTAGTTGGCAAGTGGGCCTGGCACACACGCTGGCAGGCAGGCAGGCAGGCAACTGCAATTATATTACACTAGCAGACTGATGTTTTACAGTCAAAAAAGTTTTTTTAAAAAAAATGTACACTACTGTTACAACAGATATGAGTGGTGGCACTAGTTGGCAAGTGGACCTGGCAAAAACGCTTGCAGGCAGGCAACTACAATTAGATTACACTAGCAGACTGATGTTTCACAGTCAAAAAAGTTTTTTTTTTAAATTTTACACTACTGTTACAACAGATATGAGTGGTGGCACTAGTTGGCAAGTGGGCCTGGCACACACACTGGCAGGCAGGCAACTGCAATTAGATTACACTAGCAGACTGATGTTTCACAGTCAAAAAAAGTTTTTTTTTACAAAATATACACTACTGTTACAACAGATATTAGTGGTTGCATTATTTGGCAAGTGGGCCTGGCACACACGCTGGCAGGCAAGCAACTGCAATTAGATAACACTAGCAGACTGATGTTTCACAGTCAAAAAAGTTTTTTTTTTTAAATTTACACTACTGTTACATCAGATATGAGTGGTGGCACTAGTTGGCACTTGGCAAGTGGGCCTGGCACACATGCTGGCAGGCAGGCAACTGCAATTAGATTACACTAGCAGACTGATCTTTCACAGTCAAATTTTTTTTTTTTTTTTAAATTTACACTACTGTTACAACAGATATGAGTGGTGGCACTAGTTGGCAAGTGGGCCTGGCACACACGCTGACAGGCAGGCAGGCAACTGCAATTAGATTACACTAGCAGACTGATGTTTCACAGTCAAAACATTTTTTTTTTTACAAAATTTACACTACTGTTACAACAGATATTAGTGGTTGCACTATTTGGCAAGTGGGCCTGGCACACACGCTGGCAGGCAGGCAACTGCAATTAGATTTCACTAGCAGACTGATGTTTCACAGTCAAAAAAGTTTTTTTTTCTTAAATTTACACTACTGTTACAACAGATATGAGTGGTGGCACTGTAGACAGGCAACTGCAATTAGATTACTCTAGCAGACTGATGTTTCACAGTCAAAATTACACAGGCAAAAAAAAAAAAAAGAATGATGTTCTAGCCCTAAAAAGGGCTTTTTGGGGTGCTGTCTTTACAGCAAAGATCAAATGAGTCCTTCAGGACTGTAGTGGACACTGAATACACTAGCCTAGCTATCAATTTCCCTATAAAATCATCAGCAGCTACACTATCCCTCCTCTCACTAAGAATGCATGATCAGAATAAATCTAAAATGGCTGCTGTTCTTTAGCTGGGAGGGTCTGGGAGGGAGTGTCTGCTGCTGATTGGCTGAAATGTGTCTGCAGACTGTGAGATACAGGGTCAAAGTTTACTCAATGATGACGAATAGGGGGCGGATCGAACATCGCATATGTTTGCCCGCTGCTGCGAACGGGAACTATTCACCGGCGAACAATTTGCGACATCACTACTTATAAACCCTCTTAAAAAGATTCAGAAGGCCACTCTTGGACCTCATATACCTAAGGGGTGGTAATAATGAAAGAAGCTATCTTGATGTAAAGAGACCACTTATGGGTCTCAACTTGGAAACCTTATTTTTTTTAAAGAACATTACTAGATTTTGAAGATACAAGCAACTGCCAGGTGGAAGAATTGAAGACTGCAGTAGAGAAATAACATGGGCACGTAATTTATAATAAAATCTAGAATTTAGTGAATATAATGCCAGAGACTGATAAGTTAGTCATGTTACTCAATGGGATTTAAACCTAATTCAAATGCTTAAATATGAGAAACTTACTTGGAGATCAACAAGGTTGAGATTAAAAAACATAAATCTAAGTACTAAATGTTAGTTAGAGCACCCCTAAGAATTGAATAGTATTTATGGAGATAAGCACCAGCCATAGGGTGTGCAGTTGAATGTATATCATAATGAGTTGCATACAATCTAAATCCTATAGCCAATGCACCAAATGACTCACTGATATCAAGTGACCCGCTATTGAAAGCATAGTACAATTGCATAGATTGCATAAGATATGGTTATGGAACAACAGATGGCCATATATACGTATCTATAGGTAGCTTAAAGGGACACTGAACCCAATTTTTTTCTTTCATGATTCAGATAGAGCATGACATTTTATGCAACTTTCTAATTTACTCCTATTATCAAATTGTCTTCATTCTCTTGGTATCTTTATTTGAAATGCAAGAATGTAAGTTTAGATGCCGGCCCATTTTTGGTGAACAACCTGGGTTGTCCTTGCTGATTGGTGGATAAATTCATCCACCAATAAAAAGGTGCTGTCCAGAGTTCTGAATAAATAAAAAACTTAGATGCCTTTTTTTCAAATAAAGATAACAAGAGAAGGAAGACAAATTGACAATAGGAGTAAATTAGAAAGTTGCTTAAAATCGCACGCTCTATCTGAATCATGAAAGAAAAAATTTGGGTTCAGTGTCCCTTAAAGTAGAGCTATAAAGTAAAGGTCTACTCGCAACCCCAATATCTTAAGTCTGCTATATAAATCTGGGGAAAGATGAACTAGATAAGTTCTATTGTCCCGGCCGCCTACATCTGAGCCACCATTTTATATAGGAATAGCAGAATTATTTACAAATGTAAGAGGTATGTAATAGGCATTTGTATTCATTTTAGGACAACTGCACATTTATCATGAAAATGTTGTTTTCCTTTTCATAAATGAAAACAAAAATCTGAATTAATGCACCAACTAAAATGAAAGAAAATTAAAAATACTGAGGAAATTTGTCAGTATTCATCCGTTTCCCTTAGTTATTTATTTTTTAACGATTTGGGGCACGATCCGATATGCAGCGTCGCCGGCTTTTGCGCTGGTTTGGTATCCTATATACGGCGTAACCTAGAAGTTACGCTCGTATATTTCTGCCTTCGCCCGTAGTTTTTTGGGCCATAGGCAGGTATACCAAACCAGCGCAGTTTGGTATCCAATATACAGCGTAAGGACTAACGTGGCGAAAATGGAGAAATCTTACTCCATTTTCACCTCGCCACAAAATGCAGCCGTTGTAAGCCTTATGCTATCTATTGGAGCCCCGTAACTCCCTAAACTACCTGCAAAATAAACCTAACACCTAACGCATGCGCAATGTCTATCTACCTGTCAACCGCAATCTGCTAAATAAAACCTAACACCTAACGCATGCGCAATGTCTATCTACCTGTACACCGCAATCCTCCGCCGCAATCCCTAATAAAGTATTTAACCCCTAAACCGCCACTTCCGGACCCCGCCGCCACCTACATTAAAAGTATAACCCCCTAATGTGATCCCCCTACACCGTCGCAAGCTACATTACATACCCCCTAATGTGAGCCCCTTACACCGCCGCCATCTACCTTACCTACCCACTAAAGTGAACCCCTACCCCGCCGCCATCTACCTTACCTACCCCCTAAAGTGAGCACCTACCCCGCCGCCATCTACCTTACCTACCCCCTAAAGTGAGCCCCTTACACCGCCGCCATCTATTTTAAAAATATTAACCCCTAATTTAATCCCCCTACACCGCCGCCAGCTATATTAACTATATTAACCCTAATTATATTAGGGTTAATATAGTTAATATAGTTATTATATTATATATATTAACTATATTAACCCTAATTATATTAGGGTTAATATAGTTAATATCGTTATTATATTATATATATATTAAGTATAATAACCCTATCTAACTCTAACATACCTAACTAAATTCTTATTAAAATAAATCTAATTAATATTAATATTATTAATTAAAATATTCCTATTTAAATCTAAATACTTACCTATAAAATAAACCCTGATAGCTACAAATCAGATTTTTCTACTTTAATTCCGATTGGCTGATAGAATCCTATCAGCCAATCGGAATTCGATGGACGCCATCTTGGATGACGTCATTTAAAGGTACCTCATTCCTAGTTCAGTCTTCGTGCAGTATGGATGCTCCGCAGCGGAGGAGCGAAGAAAGAAGATTGAAGATGCCGCTTTGCTTGAAGACATCGCCGGATGGAAGAAACTTCACTGCCGCTTGATTGAAGACATCACCCGGATGGAAGAAGACTTCACTGCCACTTGATTGGACATCGCCCGGATCGGATGAAGAGTTCTGCCCGGCTGGGTGAAGACAAGGTAGGGAGATCTACAGGGGGGTAGTGTTAGGTTTTTTTAAGGGGGGTTTGAGTGGGTTTAGAATAGGGGTATGTGGGTGGTGAGTTGTAATGTTGGGGGGTGGTATTGTGTTTTTTTTTTACAGGCAAAAGAGCTGTTTTCTTTGGGGCATGCCCCGCAAAAGGCCCTTTTAAGGGCTGGTAAGGTAAAAGAACTGTGAACTTTTTAAATTTAGAATAGGGTAGGGAAATTTTTTATTTTGGGGGGCTTTATTATTTTATTAGGGGGCTTAGAATAGGTGTAATTAGCTTAAAAATCTTGTAATCTTTTTTTTATTTTTTGTAATTTAGTGGGGGGGTTTTTGTAATTTAGTTTAGTTTGTTTTATTGAATTTTAGTTTAGATATTTGTAGTTTATTTAATTTATTGATAGTGTAGGTGTATTTGTAACTTAGGTTAGGATTTATTTTACAGGTAAATTGGTAATTATTTTAACTAGGTAGCTATTAAATAGTTATTAACTATTTAATAGCTATTGTTCCTAGTTAAAATAAATGCCAAGTTACCTGTAAAATAAATATAAACCCTAAAATAGCTACAATGTAATTATTAATTACATTGTAGCTATCTTAGGGTTTATTTTATAGGTAAGTATTTAGATTTAAATAGGAATATTTTAATTAATAATATTAATATTAATTAATTCTATTTTAATAAGAATTTAGTTAGGGATGTTAGAGTTAGATAGGGTTATTATACTTAATATATATATATAATATAATAACGATATTAACTATATTAACCCTAATATAATTAGGGTTAATATAGTTAATATATATAATATAATAACTATATTAACTATATTAACCCTAATATAATTAGGGTTAATATAGTTAATATTGCTGGCGGCGGTGTAGAGGGATTAAATTAGGGGTTAATATTTTTAAAATAGATGGCGGCGGTGTAAGGGGCTCACTTTAGGGGGTAGGTAAGATAAATGGTGGCGGGGTAGGGGCTCACTTTAGGGGGTAGGTAAGATAGATGGCGGCGGGGTAGGGGCTCACTTTAGGGGGTAGGTAAGGTAGATGGCGGCGTGGTTGGGGCTCACTTTAGGGGGCAGGTAAGGTAGATGGCGGCAGGGTAGGGGCTCACATTAGGGGGTTATAGATTTAATATAGCTGGCGGCGGGGTCCGGGAGTGGCGGTTTAGGGGTTAATACATTTTTTATTGTTAGGATAGTGAGGGGGGATAGCGGATAGAGGGTTAGACGTGTCGGGCTATGTTTGGGAGGCGTGTTAGACAGTACGGGTGATTTTATAACTTTAGTCAGGTTTTGTAGGCGCCGGCAGTTTCTAAAGTGCCGTAAGTCACTGGCGACTCCAGAAATTTGTGCTTACGCAGATTTCTGGACATTGCTGGTTTGTCAGACTTACGGCACTTTAGCCTCTGACGGCGCCGTATATAGGATAGCTCGAGTTGCGAGCTGAAACTGTGGGCGGCGGGGGTTCCCTCGCTTGCACCGCAAACTACGATCTTTATCGGATCACGCCCGAATACTTACCTAACCCGACCCTCTTCTTGCCAAAGCCCGGCTCCTAAGAATGCCCCTGCTTTTCAACAAAAGATACCAGGAGACAAAGAAACATTTATATTAGAAGTAAATTAGATAGTTGTTTAAAATCACATGCTTTATCTGAATCATGAAATTGTGGTTTTCCCAGCACATCTGAGAGTCTGGAATGTGTTCTGTGTAGGGATGGACAAATGTTTCGCATCATTCAAAAAATGAAACGAATTTTAACACATTCGTTCGTTCAAATCAAATTTCGAATGTTTACATAACATTCTAACATCCGATTTTCGAATTTTTGGTTTTGAATATTACGATTACATTCGAAAATATTTGTTTCAAAAAATTCGAATTTATATTTGTTATAGTATTTCTAATGCTTTCTTTAAATGTAATATTCGAATTATGCAATATTCTATATAGAAACATTTGAAATGATATATTTGTATCTATTATGTATCAATTTACTAGATTCCCTCCCTACCACATGAACTATTGAACTTCTGAATAGTATTTGTTAAATAGAATGTTAAATTCGAAATTTCGAATGTGGACGTTCGATATAATTATAAACATTCGAATTAGATTTAATATTTATGAAAAGGGATTGCGCCAAAAACAGGGCATGAACTGGTATGCGAGTAAGATCACATGTATAGCCTCACAATTGGTGCATAGATTGTATGGAAATGTTTAGTGCATTATGGGAACATACTATTCATATACTAAATCACTTGAAAGTGATGCAGCATAACTGTAAATAGCTGACTAGGAAATATCACCTGAACATCTCTATGTAAAAAAGGATGATATTTTACCTCAAAAATTTCTTCAGCTCACCAGAGTAAGTGCTGTGTAAACTGTTATACTTCAGCTGCTGTCCAGCTGCAAGTTGAAAAAAAAAATTAAAACAATATAGCCAATCAGTATTAGTAGTGCTGAGGTAATGCTTTGCCCTTGCTGTGCATGGAACTTACTTAAAATGAATAGGAAAATAACATGACTGTGCCTGCACATGACAGATGCACACTCCCTAGTTTGTCCTGGGACAAGCATCCTGACAGGCTACTTAATGGACTCTAGTTATCAAGCCGTCAACCTCAAATACGCTGGAATTCTGCAGCGTATTTGTGGCGAGGCTGATTCGCCTATGTTATCAAGCCCTACACACCGGCAAAAGTAGAATATAGTGACGTAAGCTTCGATCCGCCGGACTCAGTCCGACACAGATCGATTCTTACGTCACTACAGATGTAGCTTGCATTCTATTGGCTGATCGGAACAGCCAATAGAATGCAAGCTCAATCTGATTGGCTGATTGGATCAGCCAATCGGATTGAACTTCAATCTGATTGGCTGATTGAATCAGCCAATCAGATTTTTCCTACCTTAATTCCGATTGGCTGATAGAATCCTATCAGTCAATCGGAATTCGAGGGATGCCATCTTGGATGACGTCACTTAAAGGAATATTCATTCGGCGAGTAGGCGTCGGTGGAAGAAGATGGCTCCGCGTCGGCTGCTTTGAAGATGGCTCCGCTCCGCTCCGGATGGATGAAGATTGAAGACGCCGCCTGGATGAAGACTTCTATTGGATGGAAGACCTCTTCAGCGGCCCTTGGATGAAGACTTCTATCGGATGGAAAACATCTTCAGCGCCCCTTGGATGATGACTTCGACCCGGCTGGGTGAACACGACTCAAGGTAGGGAGATCTTCAGGGGGGTAGTGTTAGGTTTATTTAAGGGGGGTTTGGGTTAGAGTAGGGGTATGTGGGTGGTGGATTGTAATGTTGAGGGGTGGTATTTTTTTTTTTTTACAGGCAAGAGAGCTGATTACTTTGGGGCATGCCCCGCAAAAAGCCCTTTTAAGGGCTGGTAATAGAGCTGTTAACTTTTGTAATTTAGATTAGGTTAGGGAAATTTTTTTATTTTGGGGGGCTTTGTTATTTTATTAGGGGGCTTAGAATAGGTGTAATTAGCTTAAAAATCTTGTAATCTTTTTTATTTTCTGTAATTTAGTGTTGTTTTTTTTTGTACTTTACTTAGTTTATTTAATTGTATTTAATTGTAGGTACTTGTAGTTAATTAGGAATAATTTATTTAATGATAGTGTAGTGTTAGGTGTCATTGAAACTTAGGTTAGTTTTTATTTTACAGGTAATTTTGTATTTATTTTAGCTAGGTAGTTATTAAATAGTTAATAACTATTTAATAACTATTGTACCTAGTTAAAATAAATACAAAGTTGCCTGTAAAATAAATATAAATCCAAAGATAGCTACAATGTAATTATTGATTACATTGTAGCTAGCTTAGGGTTTATTTTACAGGTAAGTATTTAGTTTTAAATAGGAATAATTTATTTAATGATAGTGTAGTGTTAGGTGTCATTGAAACTTAGGTTAGTTTTTATTTTACAGGTAAATTTGACTTTATTTTATCTAGGTAGCTATTAAATAGTTAATAACAATTTAATAGCTATTGTGCCTAGTTAAAATAAATTTAAATTTGCCTGTAAAATAAAAATAAATCCTAAAATATCTAAAATAACTTTATTATAGGTGGCGGCGGTATAGGGGGGCAGGATAGGGGTTAATAGGTATTATGTAGGTGGCGGTGGGGTCCGGGGATGGCGGTTTAGGGGTTAACATATTTATTATAGTTGGGGCGGGGTCCGGGAGCAGCGGTTTAGGAGTTAACATATTTATTATAGTTGCGGCGGGGTCCGGGAGTGGCGGTTTAGGGGTTAATAAGTTTATTAGAGTTGCGGTGAGCTCCGGGAGTGTCGGTTTAGGGGTTAACATGTTTAATATAGGTGGCGGCGGTGTAGGGGGGCAGATTAGAGGTGTTTAGATTCGGGGTACATGTTATGGTGTTAGGTGCAGACGTTTCCCATAGGAATCAATGGGATGTCGGGAAGCAGTGAACATGAACTTTCGCTATGGTCAGACTCCCATTGATTCCTATGGGATCCGCCACCTCCAGGGCAGCGGATTGAAAACCAGGTACGCTGGGCCGGAAAAGTGCCGAGCGTACCTGCTAGTCATTTGATAACTAGCAAAAGTAGTCAGATTGTGCCAAACTTGTGTTCGGAACATCTGTATTGACGTAAGAATCGATCTGTGTCGGACTGAGTCTGGCGGATCGAAGCTTACTATACTATATTCTACTTTTGCCAATGTGTAGGGCTTGATAACTTAAGCGAATCAGCCTCGCCACAAATACGCTGCGGAATTCCAGCGTATTTGAGGTTGACGGCTGGATAACTAGAGACCAGTCAGGAAAATGTATTATAGGTGGCGGCAGTATAGGGGGGACAGGATAGGGGTTAATAGGTATTATGTAGGTGGCGGCGGGGTTCGGGAGCGCCGGTTTAGGGGTTAATACATTTATTATAGTGGCGGTGGTATCCGGGAGCGGCGGTTTAGGGGTTAACATATTTATTATAGTTGTGGCGGGGTCTAGGATCGGCGGTTTAGGGGTTAATAACTTTATTTAGTTGCGGGGGGCTCCGGGGGCGCCGGTATAGGGGGTAGAACAGTATAGTATAGTGTGAGTGCTTAGTGACAGCTTATCAATAAAGCTGTAGAAAAGCCAAAGAGCAGCAAGATAGGATGAGTGATAACTATCACAGTCCGCTGCTCATCGCCCCGTACTTGGTGCGTGGCTTTTTGACAGCTTTTTTGATAACTTTTGTGAACGAATTCAGGTCCGCGGTGGCGATGTGAGGCGAGCGTATTGGGGCCGGCGAAGGCAGGTAAGTAGACGACTTGATAACTGGAGGCCAAAGTCTCTTTACAGTGGGGTGTGAATACTTAGGAAACTTACGCCTAGATTTAGAGCTCTGCGGCCAAAGGGGTGCGTTAGCTACGCATGCTTTTTTCTGGCCGCACCTTTTAAATACCGCTGGTATTTAGAGTTCACAGAATGGCTGGGTTTTCAGTGCGTTAGCCTCCAAAAAGGGAGCGTAGAGCATAGTTTAACGCCACTGCAACTCTCGATACCAGCGGTGCTTACGGACGCGACCAGCTTAAAAAACGTGCTCGTGCATGATTCCCCAATAGAAAACAATGGGGCTGTTTGAGCTGAAAAAAAACCTAACACCTGCAAAAAAGCCGCGTTCAGCTCCTAACGCAGCCCCATTCTTTTCTATGGGGAAACACTTCCTACGTCTGCACCTAACACCCTAACATGTACCCCGAGTCTACACACCCCTAGCCTTACACTTATTAACCTCTAATCTGCCGCCCCCGCTATCGCTGACACCTGCATATTTTTTTTAACCCCTAATCTGCCGCTCCGTAAACCGCCGCTACTTACATTATCCCTATGTACCCCTAATCTGCTGCCCCTAACACCGCCGACCCCTATATTATTTTAATTAACCCATAATCTGCCCCCTACAACGTCGCCTCCACCTGCCTACACTTATTAACCCCTAATCTGCCGACCGGACCGCGCCGCTATTATAATAAAGTTATTAACCCCTAATCCGCCTCACTCCCGCCTCAATAACCCTATAATAAATAGTATTAACCCCTAATCTGCCCTCCCTAACATCACCGACACCTAACTTCAAACATTAACCCCTAATCTGCCGACTGGAGCTCACCGCTATTCTAATAAATGTATTAACCCCTAAAGCTAATTCTAACCCTAACCCTAACACCCCCCTAAGTTAAATATAATTTTTATCTAACAAAATAAATTACCTATTATTAAATAACTTATTCCTATTTAAAGCTAAATACTTACCTGTAAAATAAACCCTAATATAGCTACAATATAAATTATAATTATATTGTAGCTATGTTAGGATTAATATTTATTTTACAGGCAACTTTGTAATTATATTAACCAGGTACAATAGCTATTAAATAGTTAATAACTATTTAATAGTTACCTAGTTAAAATAATTACAAAATTACCTGTAAAATAAATCCTAACCTAAGTTACAATTAAACCTAACACTACACTATCAATAAATTATTTAAATACAATACCTACAAATAACTACAATTAAATAAACTAACTAAAGTACAAACAATAAAAAAGAACTGTTACAAAAAATAAAAAAATATTTACAAACATTAGAAAAATATTACAACAATTTTAAACTAATTACACCTACTCTAAGCCCCCTAATAAAATAACAAAGCCCCCCAAAATAAAAAAATGCCCTACCCTATTCTAAATTTAAAAAGTTCAAAGCTCTTTTACCTTACCAGCCCTGAACAGGGCCCTTTGCGGGGCATGCCCCAAAGAATTCAGCTCTTTTGCCTGTAAAAAAAACACATACAATACCCCCCCCCCAACATTACA
Source organism: Bombina bombina (assembly GCF_027579735.1). NCBI lineage: Eukaryota > Metazoa > Chordata > Amphibia > Anura > Bombinatoridae > Bombina > Bombina bombina. The sequence continues at coordinate 309,912,325 of NC_069505.1, read as the reverse complement.
ACCCACCACCCACATACCCCTAATCTAACCCAAACCCCCCTTAAATAAACCTAACACTAAGCCCCTGAAGATCTTCCTACCTTATCTTCACCATACCAGGTTCACCGATCCGTCCTCGGAAGTCTTGATCCAAGCCTCGGAAGTGTTGATCCAAGCCCAAGCGGGGGGCTGAAGAGTGACGTCCATCCTCGGGCTGAAGTCTGGATCCAAGCGGCGGCTGAAGAACTCCATCATCGGGCTGAAGTTGGAAGTCCATCATCGGGATGAAGTCTTCTATCAAGCCGCATCTTCAATCTTCTTTTTTCTGGAGCAGAGCGGAGCGGAGCCATCTTCTTTCCAACCGACACGGATCCAACCTCTTCAACCGACGCCTACTCGCCGAATGACGGTTCTTTTAAATGACGTCATCCAAGATCCAATCAGCCAATCGGATTGAACTTGAATCTGATTGGCTGATTCCATCAGCCAATCAGAATTTTCCTACCTTAATTCCGATTGGCTGATAGAATCCTATCAGCCAATCGGTATTCGAGGGACGCCATCTTGGATGACGTCATTTAAAGGAACCGTCATTCGGCGAGTAGGCGTCGGTTGAAGAGGTTGGATCCGCGTCGGTTGGAAAGAAGATGGCTCCGCTCCGCTCCAGAAGAAAGAAGATTGAAGATGCTGCTTGATAGAAGACTTCATCCCGATGATGGACTTCCGACTTCAGCCCGATGATGGAGTTCTTCAGCCGCCGCTTGGATCCAGACTTCAGCCCGAGGATGGACGTCAATCTTCAGCCCCCCGCTTGGGCTTGGATCAACACTTCCGAAGCTTGGATCAAGACTTCCGAGGACGGATCGGTGAACCTGGTATGGTGAAGATAAGGTAGGAAGATCTTCAGGGGCTTAGTGTTAGGTTTATTTAAGGGGGGTTTGGGTTAGATTAGGGGTATGTGGGTGGTGGGTTGTAATGTTGGGGGGGGGTATTGTATGTGTTTTTTTTACAGGCAAAAGAGCTGAATTCTTTGGGGCATGCCCCGCAAAGGGCCCTGTTCAGGGCTGGTAAGGTAAAAGAGCTTTGAACTTTTTTAATTTAGAATAGGGTAGGGCATTTTTTTATTTTGGGGGGCTTTGTAATTTTATTAGGGGGCTTAGAGTAGGTGTAATTAGTTTAAAATATTTTTCTGTTTGTAAATATTTTTTAATTTTTTGTAACTTAGTTCTTTTTTATTTTTTGTACTTTAGTTAGTTTATTTAATTGTAGTTATTTGTAGGTATTGTATTTAAATAATTTATTGATAGTGTAGTGTTAGGTTTACTTGTAACTTAGGTTAGGATTTATTTTACAGGTAATTTTGTAATTATTTTAACTATTTTAGCTATTAAATAGTTCTTAACTATTTAATAGCTATTGTACCTGTTTAAAATAAATACAAAGTTACCTGTAAAATAAATATAAATCCTAAAATAGCTATAATATAATTATAATTTATATTGTAGCTATATTAGGGTTTATTTTACAGGTAAGTATTTAGCTTTAAATAGGAATAATTTATTTAATAAGAGTTAATTTATTTCGTTAGATTTAAATTATATTTAATTTAGGGGGGTGTTAGTGTTAGGGTTAGACTTAGCTTTAGGGGTTAATCCATTTATTACAGTAGCGGCGAGATTCAGTTGGCAGATTAGGGGTTAATAATTGAAGTTAGGTGTCGGCGATGTTAGGGAGGGCAGATTAGGGGTTAATACTATTTATTATAGGGTTATTGAGGCGGGAGTGAGGCGGATTAGGGGTTAATAACTTTATTATAGTAGCGGTGCGGTCTGCTCGGCAGATTAGGGGTTAATAAGTGTAGGCAGGTGGAGGCGACGTTGAGGGGGGCAGATTAGGGGTTAATAAATATAATATAGGGGTCAGTGGTGTTAGGGGCAGCAGATTAGGGGTACATAAGGATAACGTAGGTGGCGGCGCTTTGCGGTCGGCAGAATAGGGGTTAATTATTGTAGGTAGCTGGCGGCGACGTTGTGGGGGGCAGGTTAGGGGTTAATAAATATAATATAGGGGTCGGCGGTGTTAGGGGCAGCAGATTAGGGGTACAAAAGTATAACGTAGGTGGCGGTCGGCAGATTAGGGGTTAAAAAAATGTAATCGAGTGGCGGCGATGTGGGGGGACCTCGGTTTAGGGGTACATAGGTAGTTTATGGGTGTTAGTGTACTTTAGGGCACAGTAGTTAAGAGCTTTATAAACTGGCGTTAGCCGAGAAAGCTCTTAACTACTGACTTTTTTCTGCGGCTGGAGTTTTGTCGTTAGATTTCTAAAGCTCACTTCAGCCACGACTCTAAATACCGACGTTAGAAAGATCCCATTGAAAAGATAGGATACGCAAATGACGTAAAGGGAACTGCGGTATGGAAATGTCGCGGCTGGAAAGTGAGCGTTAGACCCTTTAATGACTGACTCTAAATACCGGCGGTAGCCCAAAACCAGCGTTAGGAGCCTCTAAGGCTGGTTTTGACGGCTACCGCCCAACTCTAAATCTAGGCCTTAGTACTTAAGGTACAATCTCTTCCTTTTTTACATAGAGATGTTCAGGTGATATTTTTTAGTCAGCTTTTACAGCTATGCTGCATCACATGAAAGTGCTTCAACATTTGGGTATCATGTCCCTTTAATTCACTTCAATAGAAATTCTGATGAGTGTGACCTGATATTCACACACTGCAAATATTTATATTTGTCATGAGGTGAAAAAACAATAGTAATTTGATTTGTCTCTCCTCTGACTGGATGGCGAGACTGATTTTTAATTTGAATGTGTATATATTTGCACTAAAAAGGGGCAATTATGATTTCTAAATAACTGTAAAACTTTTTTTTTGCACTGTGTATAGATCCGAATTAAATTGAGACTGCGCTAAAAAAAGGCAATAAAAAAAAATATCTTAAACCAGAGCAATATGTTTACAATATGTTAGGACAATATTGATAAATTAAAGGTACAGTAAAGTCAAACTTAAAGGCACACTGTACCCAATTTTTTGCTTTTGTAATTCAGATAGAGCATGCAATTTTAAGCAACTTTCTAATTTACTCCTATGATCAATTTTTCTTTGTTCTCTTGCTATCTTTATTTTGAAAAAGAAGGCATCTAAGCTTTTTTTGTTCAGATTTTGGACAGCACTTTTTTATTGGTGGATGAATTTGTTGTATTTCAACAAACGATAGCAAGAGAATGAAGCAAATTAGATAATATAAGTAAACTTTAAAGTTGTTAAAAATTGTATGATCTATATGGATCATGAAAGATAAAATGTCTCTATAAATGTTTATGATTTAGATAGAACATGCAATTTTAAGTTACATTCCAATTTATTTCTTTTATCAATTTTGCTTAGTTCCCTTTGTATCTTTTATTAAAGTGTAATCCTAGTTCAAGAGTGTGCACGTTTCCTTATACATCTGGTAGCAGTGTTTGTAACAATGTTTAGAACAATGTTTTACATAGTTGCAGCAATTTCTGCTGCCTAAGAGTGTCTGTAGCATTGTATGGCAGCAGTGTTTGTAAGTATGTGTAACATTGATATAAACATTGTTGCTTTATGGCTAAAGACGTGCACAATCCTGAAGTCACCTAGGGTTACTGTTCAACAATGAATTACAATGGAGGTAAGCAAAATTGATGATAGAAATCAATTGGAAAGTTATTTATATTGCACGCTCTATTTAATCCATTTATGTTTACGTTTGACTTTACTGTTCCTTAATTTAAAGTCAATTTGCCCTTTATCACATGTTTCTTGGTGCAGAAGATTTTATTGATTTATTTAATCAAAAAATTTTTGATAAACATATTCACACCATTGGTACATTTTCATTTAGCTCTATGTTTATCATAAATGTTGCGTATAATTAGGCTTACCAGAAGTCCCACTTTTACTGGGATTGTCCCGGTTTGGAGGCGCTGTCCCAGTGTCCCACCCAGTTGTTCATTCTGTCCCAGTAGGGTTGCCACCTCTGGGTTTCAAATCATGTGTCCGGTTTTCAGACCAACTGAAACCTAGACACATTATTCAAAATGACTGGACTGTGGCTCTTCAGCATAGTTGGATGTTGGTACTTTGTTACATACAGCCCTGCTTAGCTCAACGTTTGAGTCCTTCAAAGTTTACATTTAGTAATACAGGCTGAGTGAGCAGCATAGTTTTTTTATTTTTATTTTGTAGTACTACTTGGTTTATTTTTCTAAGAATTTAACACCCCCCCCCCCCCGACCCCTAGTGACATTGCCGGTGATACACCTTTAGGGGAATCATATGGGTATGACTAGGAAGTACAGACAGGCAGGATTTTTGGCCTGGATCTTGCTTTACTTCATGCAGGATAGCATTTTGGCTATAATCTTCCTGCATTATGGTATAGAGTAGCCTCTTAAAGAGCTTTAGCAGGTATGTGTTTCTTTTTTACTTTCATTCAATATTGTATTTATGCCTTATCAGTATTTGGCTCTGTTCCTTAATTAAACACATAAAACACATATTACACTGCAGATATTAAATTGTGAAATTGATAATTATGAAAGTGATAATTACGCTTGATGTTTGGCATTATTTAGAATCTGAGATTTAGATTAATGATTTATTTGCCATGAAAACGTAATGGTGCCTTTTTCACTAGGGGGTGGTGTTATGGTCTATTTAAACTGTGTGATTCACTTGTTTGACTGAGGAAGAGTAGTGTATCCACAAAACATTACACACATAAAAGCTACTACTTTAAAAGGACCGGTAATTGCCACGCCCCCTTGACCACGCTCTTGACCACACCCCCACTGGCACCGCACCAGGTGGTCCCAGTTTCACCTCTAAAAATTATGGTAAGCCTACGTATAATCATATTTTTTTCTACTAGATATTACTGCATTTCCTTTTAAAACTCCCTCTCTTATCCATAGTTATGTTTCCCCTGATCTAAGTAAAGAAACTAACACCCTATTACAGTAATAGGACCAAAGAAAGGGGATGCAGCACTCACCTCTATATATATGAGTTAGTAGATTAAATTAAAATATAACCTTTAATGTAATTAATAGATAAAAAGATTTAGAAAACTCTGATTTCAACCACCACACTAATAGATAAATATAAAAATCGCTAGGTCACACACCACACTAACAGCGCTGTATGCCTCCCTGTTTCTTGGCTGATAAACTGCTCACGTCTGCTTCAGGTGACAGAGGCAGAGACAGCACTGAGGTGAGTGGGGCCTATGCTAAGACAAGTACACAAACACGTTTCGGACTTTCAAAACGGCCTTTCTCAATGTGTGTGAAAAATGTAAATTCATATGAGCAAACCGAGCGCTATTACGGCGTCTCTTTAAACCTTACTGAAATCTAAACCCTCCAATACTGACGCTTTGCGTCTTAGCCACTCCCACCTCTCTCACTTCTAGTTTAGTAGTTCTATTGGTTGGAGTCTAGGGGTGTGTAAGAGGAGAGATCTTATTGGTTCTTGGTCAAATTCATGAGGAAATTGTCATGCTAATGTTTACCTGGAAACTCCTCCCTCAATAGTAGCGTATAGCGTCCCACCTTGTCCCCTCCTATTTAGAGATCTATCTTTCTTTTGGTAGTGATGGGGGAGTGTATAGAGGAAGAAACCTTATTGGTACTAGGACAGTATGACAACAGAATGTTATCAAGTATATTTAGGTTAATAGTAGTCCCGTCTTTGATGGGATACAGACCTATATACTCTCCAAACATTGTACATAGTGTCATAATGGGTTAATTTATAAGTACTTATGCTTAGAGGACATGAATATATTAGTCCCACATACTAAGGCTAGCAGTTACCCCGTCTTTTGATGGGATCTGGACCTATATAGACACTATAACAGTACTGTTCAGAGATATTCAGCCCTTTTCCATGCAAATACAAGGTTTTAAAATATCAGATTAAAAATAAGAATCCACAGGAGAGAATATTTGAATTATAGTAACTTTGTTAAGAAAGAACTGACACATATAGTTGCATAAGGAGTATAAGTGAGTGATATAAGTTTATTACATATATTCTTTATATGTGGACCACAGTATTTATGTAATATTCGGTTATCAATAAAGGATGCATTAGAAACTACACTGATATATAACATATACAGATAATAATAGCCCCTACTTGATATGCCTTGTGAATGATAGTATAGGATTTTAAATCATTAGCACAATATGATGACAAAGTAAGTGTAGAGCCAAATAGGCTTGCAGCGACATAAGGGTTAAGGCTGTCTGGGAGAGTGAAGTTAGAGGGAGTTACTGGTGTTTGCAACAATGTTGCAGGTGTAGGGAGTGGCTTACCTTTCTTATGCTGATGCACTGCATTTCCTGTTCCTCTTTGACCTTGGACAAGAAGCTGACAAGTTCCCGCCCTCCCACCCATTTCGCGGCATGAGAGTTTAGGTAGGGTGCTAAGGCTGAGGTAGGGATAGGTGTCCTAATCTATGTAAGCCCTTGGCTGTAGTTTTTCCTCCCTCTGCGGCTAACCGGCTTAAGCGGCAGGTTGCCTCAGAGCCTATTGGATGGTAGGTTAAAAGAGCACCCTAACTGCGGGAGGATTGCGGCCCAGTAGCGGCGAACGGGGGGAGTGATGGCCAGGCTGATGAGGGTGGGGCTTGATTACTTCAGTTAACTGGAGTGCCCCTCCCTCCGGGTAGGTAGGCCAGAAGAACTCGTAACACCCCTAGTAGCATTTCCATTTCTCGTGCAGAGTTTTTTCTGCTGTTGCCTTCCATTTGGCCGCTCTCCTCTGTAGTCCGGGGGGTTAGTCTTAGCCTCTCATTTGCCGCCATCTGTTGAATTAGTATCTGTCGGTTTAGTTAATAGTTAAGCCTAAAGTTATAGGTTAATAAAAGGGACCAGTGATGGTTCATAAATTTTACCCAAATTACTTGTGTCTGTCTTTATTTAAGGTTAGGCCCCGTGGGCCAGTTAAAGCACAGTTATTGCAATTATTAAAGTTAGGCCCTATGGGCCAGTTAAAGCATAGTTATGTTTATGTTTATTGAAGGTTATTTTTCCCCTCCCCTCTTCTGGGATCGACAAGGTAAGCCTTTAATCCCTTAAATGTTTAGATTGTATTAAAGTGAGTAGTAGTCCCCTCATTTGATGGGACCCAGACCTATATAATCTTTTAAACATCATTAACTAGGTCCTAATGTGTTAATTTACCTTGTACTCACACATAGGAGACTGAAATCTACCAGCTGGACTCTTAATAGTATAATCTAAAGGAGAGACATTACGAAACAGAATTATATCGATATTATTTGCAATAAGTACAGATACTTTAATATATCCTTAGATGCCAATATTAACTCTTAGGTAATGAACCTCTTAGTAGTAACGTCGAGTAGGATTAACTTATTGACTGAGTAATCGGAGACAGTTTTTTTAAATCATTAGCACAATATGATGACAAAATGTTTAGATTGTATTAAAGTGAGTAGTAGTCCCGTCATTTGATGGGACCCAGACCTATATAATCTTTTAAACATCAGTAACTAGGTCCTAATGTGTTAATTTACCTTGTACTCACATATAGGAGGCTGAAATGTACCAGCTGGACTCTTAATAGTATAATCAAAAGGAGAGACTTTACGAAACAGAATTATATCGATAGGCGATAGGATTTGCAATAAGTACAGATACTTTAATATATCCTTAGATGCCAATATTAACTCTTAGGTAATGAACCTCTTAGTAGTAGTGTCGAGTAGGATTAACTTATTGACTGAGTAATGGGAGACAGTTTAGTGACGTGAGATACAGAGGTAGAATGAATGGATAATTGCAAGAGCGACATTGATTCCATGATATAAGAGTTATTTATCCACTGAAGTACCATTAGTGTATGAGAATGTATACTGGTACGAGCTATGAATATAAGGCTATTATGTGGAACAAGAGAGGGATCGATATCCACTTTGATAAGTTACTATCGTGGTAACAATCTGTTCACATAGAAGCTTACTCTGTGACCAATACCAACACGTCAATCTTCCCCATTAAATGTATAAGGAACCAATAAGGTTTCTTCCTCTATACACTCCCCCATCACTACTAATAGAAAGATAGATCTCTAAAGGTGGGACGCTATACGCTACTATTGAGGGAGGAGTTTCCAGGTAAACATTAGCATGACAATTTCCTCATGAATTTGACCAAGAACCAATAAGACCTCTCCTCTTACACACTCCCTAGACTCCAACTAATATAACTACTAAACTAGAAGCGAGAGAGGTGGGAGTGGCTAAGATGCAAACCGTCAGTATTGGAGGGTTTAGGTGTCAGTAAGGTTTAAAGAGACACTGTAATAGCACTCGGTTTGCTCGTATGAATATACATTTTTCACACACATTGAGAAAGGCCGTTTTGAAAGGCCAAAACGTGTTTGTGTACTTGTCTTAGCATAGGCCCCACTCACCTCAGTGCTGTCTCTGCCTCTGTCACCTGAAGCCGACGTGAGCAGTTTATCAGCCAGGAAACAGGGAGGCATACAGCGCTGTTAGTGTGGTGTGTGACCTAGCAATTTTTATATTTATCTATTAGTGTGGTGGTTGAAATCAGAGTTTTCTAAATCTTTTTATCTATTAATTACATTAAAGGTTATATTTTAATTTAATCTACTAACTCATATATATAGAGGTGAGTGCTGCATCCCCTTTCTTTGGTCCTATTACTTTAATAGGGTGTTAGTTTCTTTACTTATTATTAAGGGTAGCACCGGTCCTTTACAGGGCCTTATTCCTCTAGACTCATTAACACAGTGCCAGTAATCCATATTTGTGACTCCCCTGATCTAAGCCCAGAACATTTAAGGGACAGTCTACTCCAGAATTTTTATTGTTTAAAAAGTTAGGTAATCCCTTTATTATTCATTACCTATTTTTGCATAACAAACACTGTTATATTAATATACTTTTTACCTCTGTAATTACCTTGTATCTAAGCCTCTGCAGACTGCCCCCTTATTTCAGTTCTTTTGACAAACTTGCATTTTAGCCAATCAATGCTCTCTCATAAGTAACTCCACGGGCCTGAGCACAATGTTATCTATATGTCACAGATGAACTAACACCCTTTAGCTGTGAAAAATGGTCAAATGGCATTCAGATTAGAGACAGCCTTCAAGATCTTAGAAATTAGCATTTAAGACAACCTAGGTTTAGCCTTCAACAAAGAATACCACAAGAACAAAAATTGATGATAAACGTAAATTAGAAAGTTGTTTAAAATTGCATGCGCTATCTGAATTTCTTTAATCTGAACTCATTAATGTAGTAATTCAGGTAGATACAAACTTTTCTAAATAAGCTATACACTACATAAGCTTTACAGCAGACAATAAAACATTTAATCTTCCAGTACATTCTTTTTATCATTCATTTCATTTTTTTTAAATGAGTTAATATCTAAAGAAAAAAAGGTTAGCAAAGCCATAACAAGTTTATTGTACGGTCTATAGAGAATAAAATTAACCAGCTACAGAGAAGAAAAAGATGCTTAAGCCTCACTGGGAGATATTCTTCTTCAAGGTGAGAGATTTTATATAGTGTGTGTATTTATTAAGTGTAAAGGAGCTCTCATGTCTATTTATGTATGTGAATAAAATATAAACTGTCCAATTATTGATCGTTAAAGGGACATGAAATTCAGTAGCATACTTTTTATAACGTGCTTTGAAATGCAAAGTGTCTTAAAAAAAAGCCTGCTTTACGCATTTATTTTTAGCTGTGGTTTTGGCACTTGTAAAACACTGTGCTGATGTGAGAATATATTTTAGCTGTTCATTGGCAAGTTTTGCACTAACATGGGGCTCATTTCCACTGAGCTGGAATTTGGTTTGCGCAAGGTCGCAAACCGTTAAATATGCCGTCGGAAGCAATTTAGTGTATTGACTGCTTCCAAAGGCGTCTTATACCACAATGAGATAGATTACGAGTGGATCGCTATTTAGCACTTTGCTAGAGGTAAACTGTTTGTGTGTGTCTTGTTGTGCTCGTATTACAAGTTGAAAGTAAAAAGTTATTGCTTGTGAGCTACGTGCAAAAACCCGAACTTAGAATATCACATGCGACATAAACTATTATCCCAATGGAGAGAAAAAAGTGGAAAACACCCCACTCGCGTGATAATCCGAACGCATTTTATCAAGTGCGCTAACCCGACATGAAGATATGAATATTTCACACTCCAATGTTCTTCACATAAAAGAATATGTTCTATTTATTCATCAATACATATTTCTACATATACCTGATGCTAATTTGGTACAATATATATCTATAGACATGATTATATATATATATATATATATATATATATATATATAGATAGATAGATAGATAGATAGATAGATAGATAGATAGATAGATATACATATATATATATATATATATATATATATAGGAATATCTATTCAGAAATACTTAGAACATATTCTGCTATGTACAGAACATTGGGATGTGAAATATTTGCAGTAAATACACAGTATAACATTTTATTTAATATGAATATTACATAAATATGCTTTTCATGTTTTCATCTACTTGACTGCAAAGGGTTTCAATGGACTATTATATATGTCTCTATGTGTGTACTTATGTATTTATGTATTTATATGTGATATATGTCTGTAAGTACATATATGCACATAAATACATATGTATGCATATATATATATATATATATATATATATATATATATATATATATATATATATATATATATATATATATATATATATACAGTTGTGCTCATAAGTTTACATATCCTGGCAGAATTTATGATTTCTTGGCCATTTTTCAGAGAATATGAATGATAACACAAAAACTTTTCTTTCACTCATGGTTAGTGTTTGGCTAAAGCCATTTATTATCAACTGTGTTTACTCTTTTTAAATCATAATGACAACAGAAACTACCCAAATGACCCTGATCAAAAGTTTACATACCCTGGTGATTTTGGCCTGATATCATGCACACAAGTTGACGCATAGGGGTTTGAATGGCTATTAAAGGTAATCATCCTCACCTGTGATCTGTTTGCTTGTAATTAATGTGTGTGTATAAAAGGTCAATGAGTTTCTGGACTCCTGACAGACCCTTGCATCTTTCATCCAGTGCTGCACTGACGATTCTGGATTCTGAGCCATGGGGAAAGAAAAAGAATTGTCAAAGGATCTGTGGGAAAAAGGTAGTTGAACTGTATAAAACAGGAAAGGGATATAAAAAGATATCTAAGGAACTGAGAATACAAATCAGCAGTGTTCAAACTCTAATCAAGAAGTGGAAAATGAGGTGTTCTATTTAATAACATACTGCATTCATCTTGCCATCAATTCTGACCAAATTTCCTGTGCCTTTGTAGCTCACACATCCCCAAAACATCAGTGATCCACCTCCGTGTTTCACAGTAGGAATGGTTTACCTTTCATCATAGGCCTTGTTGTCTCCTCTCCACGGAGTCGGAGTATTCGAAAAGGACCAACATAACTAGGAGCCAATTTATTGGAAGGCACACAAAGGTTAAAGTTGCAGGAGGACAGCCAAACTCTCTCACCAACCTGGTAGGAAGGTGCTGGCAGACGCCTACGATCCGCCTGGAACTTTTGGTGCTGCATAGAACGATGAAGGCAATCCTGAATCTGCACCCACATGGAACGGAGTTGCCGGAGATGCTCCTCTAAAGCCGGAATGTCCTGAGACATGAATGAATCGGGCAACAAGGATGGTTGAAACCCATAATTTGCCATGAACGGGGATAACTTGGAGGAAGCATTAATAGCACTATTACGAGCAAACTTTGCCCAAGGTAACAGTTCAGACCAATTATTGTGGTGATCTGAGACATAGCAACGGAGGAACTGTTCCAGAGCTTGATTTGACCATTCCGCAGCCTCATTGGATTGAGGGTGATATGCAGAGGAGAAGGAAAGCTGGATCCCCATTTGAGCACAAAAGGAACGCCAAACTCTGGAGAGAAACTGGCTACCCCGGCTACCCCGGTCTGACACTATCTCCTTGGGTAACCCATGTAAATGGAAAACCTCCCGGGCAAAAATTGAAGCAAGCTCTTGAGCAGTAGGCAGCTTAATCAAGGGAATGCAATGTGACATTTTAGAAAAACAGTCAACCACCATAAGGATAACGGTATTGCCATTGGAAACAGGGAGCTCGACAATGAAGTCCATGGAAAGATGTGTCTAAGGACGCTCACCATTAGCAATAGGTTGAAGAAGACCGACAGGAAGACGTCGAGGAGTCTTATTCTGTGCACAAACTGAGCAGGAGGCAACATACGCAGAAACATCAGTGTGACAGACCAAATCATTTGGTTCTTGCCTGGGTGACTTGCGGCTTTAGGATAGTGGTAAGTGTGCAACAGTTTATTTTGAAGATTCTCAGGAACAAAACACTTACCACTAGGTTTCTCAGGAGGTGCATTGGTTTGTGCAGCCAGAATCTCCTCCCCCAAGGGAGAAGTCAAATTAGTACATATGGTAGCAAAAATATGGTCAGGAGGTATAACAGGAGTAAGTACAGACTCCTCCTTGGACAGAGGCGAAAATTGTAGAGAGAGGGCATCAGCCCTAACATTCTTACTACCAGACAGGTAGGAGACCATATAATTAAACCGAGACAAAAATAGCGCCCATCTGGCCGGTCCGGAGTGACAAACTTTTTGCTTCAGATAGATAAGTTAAATTCTTGTGGTCAGTAAGAATGAGCACTGGCACGCTAGTACCCTCAAGAAGATGCCTCCATTCCTTGAGTGCCAAAATTATGTCCAGTAATTTCCTGTCGCCAATTTCATAATTGCACTCCACTGGAGACAATTTCTTAGAGAAGAAGCCACACGGATGCAAGGAACCATCAGGCGTAGGACGTTAGGACAAGAGGGCACCTACTCCAGTCTCAGATGCATCAACCTCAAGAACGAATGGCAGGACAGGGTTAGGATGAGCCAGAACTGGAGTGACAGCAAAGGCAGTCTTAAGACTATCAGAGGTCTTAATGGCAGTAGGTGACCAATGGAGTGGATCATTCTCTTTACGGGTCATGTCTGTGATAGGTTTGACCAAGGAAGAAAAGTTTTTAATAAACTTTCTATAGTAATTGGCGAACCCCAAAAAACGTTGAATAGACCGAAGACCAACTGGGTGAGGCCACTGCAGAACTGCAGATAACTTGTCAGGATCCATGGAGAACCCTGCAATGGAGATAACATAACCTAGGAAGGTTTACAAAACAGGCCGTTCTCACGTAGTCTCTGAAGAACCCATGTAACATCAGAACGATGATCCTCAAGTGTGGGTGAGTATATGAGGATGTCGTCTAAGTACACCACAACACACTGTTGTAGGACATCATTAATAAATTCCTGAAAAACAGCAGGAGCATTACATAGGCCAAAGGGCATTACAAGATACTCATAATGCCCGCTCCTGGTGTTAAATGCTGTTTTCCATTCGTGGCCCTCCTTAATCCTAATGAGATTGTACGCTCCTCTCAAATCAAGTTTATTAAAGACTGTAGCTCCCTTGAGGCGGTCAAAGAGTTCCGTAATGAGTGGAATAGGGTAAGCATTTTTAATGGTAAGACGATTAAGACCCCCTCTAATCAATACATGTTCTTAACTCGCCACCCTTTTTCTTCACAAAGAAAAAGCCAGCCCCTGCAGGAGAGCAGGATTTGCAGATGATTCCCCGTGACAGAGCATCGGCAAAATACTCCTCCATAGCACAATTCTCTGCAACAGACAGAGGGTACACCCGGCCCTGAGGAGCAATGGCTCCGGGTTGCAGGTCTATGACACAATCGTGAGGAGGCAACGTACCGGCACGCACCTTGTCAAACACGTCTAGGAACTCTCAGTACTCCTTTGGCAATTGAGATACAAAAGAAGTGCACAAGACTTTAACTGGTTTCCGAAGACAAGTGGAAATACATTGCGGGGACCATGACAAAATTTTGGACCTGCGTCAGTCGAGACTGGGATTGTGATTTTGGAGCCAGGGATAACCCAGAACAACCGGAAAATGCGGAGAGTTTATCACCTGGAACTGGAGGGTTTCAAAATGGAGAGTCCCAACAGTCATGGAGAAGGAGCAGTTTCGTGAGTAACGAGTGCGGGCTGAAGGGGCCTACCTAAATAGCAAGTGGAAAGGACCGAGGCAAAACAGGAATGGAGTGCTTTGATACAAAAGCACTGTCAATGAAATAGCCAGCAGCACCGGAGTCAACAAGAGCCTGAGTGACTATGGAGGAGTCCACCCAGGAAAGGACAACCATGACCAAAGGTTTCTCCTTAAGCGGTTCCGTGGACAAGGATAAACCACCCAAGGTCTGCCCCCAACAGGACCTTAGGTGTGAGCGTTTCCCGGCTGTGTAGGACAAGACTTCAAAGGTGGCCCTGTAACCCACTATAGAGGCAGAGCCCCTCCCTTCTCCAAAAAAACCCTCTCCGCTGCGGAGAGACACGTGAATCCCAACTGCATCGGCTCAGCAGTACCTGGTGACTCGGGACCAGGAGGCATGGGAGGAGAGGGAGGCATGGGTGGGAACGAACACGTAGGAGACAACGGAACAGGAGGCTTCCACAAGCATTCCTTGAAAGAGGGCCTCTCTCTGAGTCTGATGTCAATTAGGATAAAAAAAGACACCAAATGCCTCGAGATCCTCTGGTAAATCTCTGGCAGCAACTTCGTCTTTAATCACATCAGAGAGCCCATGAAAGAAGTCGTCAACAAGGGCTTCATTGTTCCAACCTACCTCTGCGGCAAGCGTACGGAACTCAATAGCATACTGAGCAACAGATCTTGTACCTTGCTGAATGGACATGAGTCATTTAGCAGCAGAGGAGGAGCCAAAGCGAATAGTTAGACAAGTAAGAATCAGAAACACGGAAAACAGCAGAGTCAGGAACAAGCCAGGGATCAGGAACCAGGAAGGACGTCAGGCAGCCAGGTAATACACAGGAACTCTCACAAACAGGTCTGAGACAACCCAAAGGTAAAGCATGCTGAACAGAGGCCCTTTAAATAATAAGTGATGACATCACAATTCTGAGACTGCATCCTGTCTCACATGGATGATGCACACCAGTCTGGCCATAAAAGTGTAGGAAATGAGCAGCATCCCCCACAATGCACCATAGTCAGGAAGAGAGGTGATTAAAATGGCTGCCAGCAGCACATGGCAAACAAATCAGGGAAAAACCCTGACACTATGACAGTGCCATATTTAAGTAGCACTGAGCCCTTTAGTACCACCCTTTGTACTGCCTATGTTTATCTATGGAGATTTTTTGGCTAAGTGCTGGATCTAATGCTCCTGTAAGCAAAGGTTGTGGTTAAAACACCTGAACTCAGTAATTAGTTGGTGTCCACATAGGGGTCGATTTATGAAACAATGGATGCTGCTTCCGACCTACTCTGCTTTAGGTCTGCCTGAAGCAGAAGTTAAGAAGCAGTGGTCGTAAGACCACTGCTCTTTAACTCATCTGCCACCTCTGAGACAGTGGACAGCAATCAGCCCGATAGGATACAATCAGGTTGGTTGAGACCCCCTGCTAGCAGAATCTGCACAAGCATTTCACAGAGTATGCTGTCGGCATTTATTGATGTGCTACTGCGGATCATGTCCGCCTGCACATTAGTAAATCGGCCCCATAATGTATGTGTGTATGTGTCTCTAAGGGTTTTAACACAGGCATTATCAGTATAATGGTTATGTGTGTTTAATGGGTTAACAATTTTACTTAGGTAACTCTACCTGCATGAGCACAATGTCATCTATAAAGCACACATGAACTGACATCCTCTAGTTATGAAAAACTGTCCAAATTAATTCAGATAAGAGGCTGCCTTCAAGGGCTAAGAAATTATCATATGAGTCTACCTAGGTTTAGTTTTCAACTAAGAATACCAAAAGAACAAAGCAAAATGGATGATAAAAGTAAATAGTAAAGTTGTTTACAATTACATGCTCTATCTGAATCATTAAAGTTTATTTTGACTAGACTGTCCCCTTTAATTGATATACCAGGAACAATTTGTATATGTTTGGTGACACTGTTATCCAGACCCAACCTTAACATTTGCGGGGCCCTGGGCAAGATAAATTTGAGGGGCACCACAGCCCAGTGCCCTTATTCTCTTCCCCTGTATACCCTGCCCCTTTTATAACCCACCCCTTTGTCAACATTCAGTGATACCTATATAAAGAATAACACAAAATATTAGACCTCTTGATACCATAAACACCATCTCATAGACTGACATTGTGGGGCCCCTCCGAAGAGCGGGGCCCTGACTGGGTACCCCTCTTGCCCCACCCAAAGGGCAGGCCTGCTGTTATACTCAAAACCAGTTTTACATTTCAAAACTTTTGGGGTACTTAGTAATAATTTGAAAAGTGTTGTCTGGGTTTTTATCAGATCCTTTTAGCTGCAATTCAATAAGTCAAAAAGGGCCCCAAAAATGTATTGTTTATTATCAAGAATTTGTATTTTGATTAGAAAACAGGACTGATGTGTGCTAACGTATAGCAACATTTTTCAACAAACTAATAATGTAAAAAGTACTAATAAACAATATAAATGGAGGATCAACATGAAAAGGGCTTATCTTCCACTGTTAAACAGACAGTCTAGTCAAAAATAAACGTTCATGATTCAGATAGGGCATGCAATTTTAAACAACATTCCAATTTACTTTTATCATCAAATGTGCTTTGCTCTCTTGGTATTCTTAGTTAAAAGAAAAACCTAGGTAGGCTCACATGATAATTTCTAAGTACTTGAAGGCCGCCTCTAATCACATGCTTTTTTATTCACAACAGGGGAGTGCTAGTTCACATGAGCCATATAGATAACATTGTGCTAACGCCCGTAGCTTGTGGCAGACACTGCACTAATTGGCTAAAGTGCAAGTTAATGGATAATAAATATAATGTCATGTGATCAGGGGGCTATCAGATGCTTAGATACAAGATAATCACAGAGGTAAAAAGTATATTAATATAACCGTGTTGGTTGTGCAAAGCTGGGGAATGGATAATAAAGGGATTACCAGTATCTATCTTTTTAAACAATAACAATTCTGGTGTAGACTGTCCCTTTAACAAGCTGATTTTTATTACATAACAAATTGTGATCAATCCCACAGTTAGCTACATTCAATTGTGCAAAAATGATATGCTATTAAAGGGACACTCAGGTTAAATGAAATTTTCATGATTCAGGTACAGCATGTAATTTTAAACAACTTTCCAATTTACTTCCATTTAAAAAAATGTGCACAGTCTTTTATATTTACAACTTTTGAGTCACCAGATCCTACTGAGCATGTGCAAGAATTCACAGACTATACGTATATGCATTTGTGATTGGCTGATTGCTATCCCATGGTACTAGGGGAGTGGAAATATACATAACTTTGAAATTTGTTATAAAAAAATCTACTACTCATTTGAAGTTTAGAATAAGTGCTATTGCATTGTCTTGTTATCTTGAATTTGTTGATTATGCAAATCGAATGTGTTCACTGGTCCTTTAAGGATTTAGCACTTGTTATTTTGACATCAAAATGTTATTTAAAAAAAAAATAGAAAAAAAAAAGAGGAATTCCACTAAATGCAAACTGCAAACAAATAAAGCAAACCAGTGCATCCCATAAATACATTCTTTACAATAGAATAGATTATTGAAATGGGTCATGTAAAGGCCACATTTCCATCACTATATACATGTAAATATACACCAATACAGTCCACCCCCTGAGTCAATTATGAATTCTCTGTATTCCAATAGCTTAGTCAGCAGCGTAGAGCATATATCACAGGCATTATGTGCTCTGATACAATCTAAATACAAGCTCCGGAGCAAGACAAAATTAATTAACTATAACAGGGCCAAGGTACCATAACAAGATAAAGAAAGTGCAAAGGAATCATGGAAGGAATAAATTGTTTCAAAGGCCAGACTGCTATGGAATGTTGTCAGTAAGAGAAACTATAAAGCAGAACATTTTGCTACACTGTAAGAACAGAAATACAAACAGTTTTGGATAATATAAGTGGTTTTATGAGGCTTACTACTGTGTCACATCCAGGAATGTGCAAAATTATAGTACAATGTTTAAAAATATTATAAATAACATTTTAACTAATTGCTTTTTTCTTTACTAAATATATAATTCAAATACAAGCCCTAGTATTTAAATATCTGAATATTAAAATTTAAATGTTTATTCTTGCACGTTAAAGTAGATTTACAGGATCAAATTTGAAATGTTTCATGTGAATGCTACATTCAATATTCCAATGTTAACATTTGTTACTTAGAAACCTTCTAAAAGTAGAAAGAATGTCAAGGAGAATATCCAAATAATTAAAAACTGGTATCACCCACAGGTGAATCCCTATTCACAAGTGAAATGGACAATGTAGAATTTGAAATAGACTGGTCCAAATTATACTGTGTTAAAAGGCATACTTAATGATTATAAATAGTCTATATATTACATGCCCCACTTTAAAGATATGCATCATGATAAATATTGAAACAGAAGACAAAAAAAATATAAAAAAATATATAGAGAGAGAGGATTAGAACTGAAAAAGACAGATCAGTGTGCTGATTGGAGGATGGTCAGGTGTCAGCATAGAGAATGGATCACAGTTGATAGACCATTAACTCCAGTAGAACAACGTAATCAAAAAATGTATATTAAAAAAAAATACAGTCCCGATTACTATTAAAGTCAAATTGTATCACATGACAGCCATTAGCCAATCTTAGGTTAATATACATATATGAGATATAAATTTTTGCTGTTCAACAAAGATATCAAGAATATGCTAAATTAATTTTGATAATGGAAATAAATTTGAAAGAAATTTAAAATTGAATGCACTATCAGAATCATGTTTTTAATTTTGACTTTACATGTACATTTATCCAATAAACAAACAGAAGAAAATCACATGACTATTCTGTGGCTGTTCAATTGGTTGATGCTAAAGCTTTGTGTTTTATCTAGCACAACATATTCTGTATAATCTGACTATCCAGTATTTGCTTGTCCTTAAACTCTGAATTAAGTCAAATTATTTACAATTATTAAAATATTAAAATTATTTTCTAAATTAAGCTGACCTTGTAGTAAATACTTGGAAATTATTGTGAACAAGGAACCAGACATCCAGAAAAGACCCTTGCTACTTTGTTACGAGCATGGTCATTGTTTTAAAGTAGGATATATAATTTTTAACTATTGTTTTTTTCCATAATAAAAGTATCATTCAGATACAAATGACATAATTTAACCCCTTAAGGACCAGCGACGTACCCTGTATGTCGCTGGCCTTTTTTTGGGACTTGATTGTTTTATAGCGTGGTCTTTCCACCAGCGTTGAGACTGCTCTATTCCACAAAGCCTGCTGGAGGGAGGGAATTAATAGCGTGTTCTTGCTAGACTTTTGCTATTATGTCCTGAAAAAAACCCTTAACGACCAGTCACATACAGGGTACATTGTGGTCATTAAGGGGTTAAATATCTAAATATTAACATCCCAATGTTGATTCATGAACATTATTTTCAAATTGTAACTGACTTTGCCATAAATACTGGGACATTCTTTTTCTGTACTTGGAACCAGACATGCAGAAAATTATATTTAATTTCGATATGAGCATAGCCAGCTGTATCATGGTTAATGTCTGTCAGCTAAGAGGCGTGAGTGTTTTACATGTAAGGGAATTAAATGGTAAGCATTTCTGAATATATCAGTTTTCAGAACATCCTTTCAGATCTAAAAGTTCAAAACTGTTTGAGCTTAGTAACGGCAGTGCTGGAGATTCCTAGAAAAGACAGGAAGTAAATTATTGGAAGGATTTATATGTGAAAGGGAATTAGTAGAATGAAGATTTAGAAGGAATGGGACAGTAGAGATGAGACTTTAGTAGTGAATGGAGTAAAATTTGGAGCACTAATATCGCTTTCGCAAAACGATATTTGCGCTCCATTGAGTAATACCAGTGTGCACTAATGTGTGTTGGTATTAAAAGTCGACAGCAATGTGAACACAAGTTCAAGTTCGCATTGCTGGGAAGCATTGCGCTTACTAGAGTGCACTTCCATAGGCTCCAATGGGAGCCTCGTTCTGATGCCGTCATACAAGGCACAGAACCTAAGCGCAGCAAAGCGGGTAAGTAGCGCAGCGATGGCAAAAAAGTGTAAATATATACTGTATGTATATGATTATATACATATATATTTATTTGTTAATATGTGTATATACACATATTAATACATAAATATATATGTATACTGTATAAGGAAATACATATATATTTACAGGGAACACACAGTTCCCATAGACCGCAATGTAAAGACTCTTTTCAGTGCTGTTTTTTTCTAACACCCCACAGCAGACAATTTTAGCCCCCAAAAATTGATAAGTGCAGTTTAGTTTTTTTCTTAACGCTTGATTTTGGGGGCATTTGGGGCACATTTATAAAATTAACCAGAGATCTGATCTCTGGTTAATTTAATAAGCGCTAATTTCTACCTCGAGCTCACGGTAGCCTTAACCAGCCACTTGTTATTTATCGCATGCCCGCAAACAGGCAAATTTGCTCCTTTGCGGGCATACGATAAATTAGCACTCCACTTGTAATCTGGCCCTTAGTTGTGTATTGTGTGGAAAGAGGTATGTGGTAAAAGATAAGATATTTAGAAACTCGTTTTATAAAAAAATAATTTTGGATTTTAAGAAGTATGAAGACGTTAAAAAAGAAATAATAATTAAGAAGTGTGTGACCTTACTTACTAAAAAAGGAGAGACACATGGGGTCGATTTATTATGCAGTAGATGCTACATTCTACGCCCATCATTTCAGGCTCGCCTAAAACGTTAGTTAAGAAACAGAGATCGGGATGATTGACACCCCCTGCTTATGGCCGATTGGCCACAGGTGAGCAGGGGGCGGCATGCACAATAATTTCACAAGAAATGCTTGTGCAATGTTAAATGCCAGCAGCGTATGCTGTCTGCATGAAGCGGGGTCAAGCGGACATGATTCGCTATAGCAGATTATATCTGCTCGACCTTTAATAAACTTACCTCAAGGGCTCCATGTACTAAGCAGCATAATGAGCCCTTACAATGTAAAAAAGCTTTTGAGCCCTTACAATGTAAGAAGTTGCGGTCATGAGACCGCAGCTTCTTACACTCTCCGCCACTTCTGTGTTGAATCAAAAACACGCTCACTCTGTGTGACTGACAGGCCACTCTCTGGTGGGATTGACCATGCGAGAGAAGGGGCAAGGTTACACACTCAAGTGAGTGTGTAACGGTACATAAGGGCAGTGGACGTACAGGGTTTGCTGCCCATTCGGTTTTTGAATTGCTATTAGCATTGAAGTGACCACTCTCAGAATTATACTTATCAAAATGCATATTATTTATAATGGGTATGCCCATGAGCATTCACAGTAAATACACAGCAGCAGAGCAATGATTAAAGGAAAACTCTCAGATTGTAATATAAACAGGTTTAGTGATGTGTAATGAAACAACTTTTCATTATATGGTCATTATTTATATTGCTCCTTTTTCATGTAATATTGCTTTGAAAGAAATATTAATTTTCTGATTGTCAGAACTGTAAATGCACACTGCTTCAGCAGATAACAACCGCAAGACAACTTTATACCAACATAATGACTGTTGCTATCCTTGTCTTCTCCAGATTTGCTCCTCCAGAGGAGGAAAGGGGTGGGGGGTGGAGTTTAAATATTAAAAACAGTTGAAGTAAAAAAAATGTTTACTTAAAAAATGTTTTACTGGTATGTTATTATATAGCAAGTCAACAAATAAATGTGATGCTTTAAAGGCATCAAAACATCAACAGAGTGCTGATATTTGAACATGAAGAGAAAAATACAATGGGGATGCATCCCCCCCTTGCCCTGCACAAGAATAACATCTAACCATTGTGTAGAATATGAGGAAAGTTAATGAAGTAAATATAGCTACACAAAACACCATATAATTACAAGAAAATTATGTTGGTTTGCTATAGAATATATTTGAATTTTGAAATCTATTTAACACATTGGCCTCTAGTTATCAAGCTGTCAACCTCAAATACGCTGGAATTCCACAGCGTATTTGTGGCGAGGCTGATTCACCTAAGTTATCAAGCCCTACAGACCAGCAAAAGTAGAATATAGTGACGTAAGCTTCGATCCGCCATACTCAGTCCGACACAGATTAATTCTTACGTCACTCCAGATGTTCCGAACGCAAGTTCAGCACAATCTGACTACTTTTGCTAGTTATCAAATAACTAGTAGGTACGCTCGGCACTTTTCCGGCCCAGCGTACCTGGTTTTCAATCTGCCACCCTGGAGGCGGCGGATCCCATAGGAGTCAATGGGAGTCTGACCATAGCGAAAGTTCATGTTCGCTGCTGCCCAACATCCCATTAATTCCTATGGGAGCTGTCTACACCTAACAGCCTAACATGTACCCTGAGTCTAAACAACCCTAATCTGCCCCCCTACACTGCCGCAACTAAATAAATGTATTACCCCCTAAACCACCGCTCCCGGAGCCCACCGCCACTCTAATAAACTTATTAACCCCTAAACCACCACTCCCGGACCCCGCCGCAACTATAATAAATATGTTAACCCCTAAACCGCCGCTCTCGGACCCTGCCGCCACCTTCATAATACTATTGACCCCTATCCTGCTCCCCTATACCGCTGCCACCTATAATGAATTTATTAACCCCTATCCTGCCGATCCTGTACACCGCCGCAA
The DNA here is from genome assembly GCF_027579735.1 of Bombina bombina. NCBI lineage: Eukaryota > Metazoa > Chordata > Amphibia > Anura > Bombinatoridae > Bombina > Bombina bombina. The sequence goes on along the minus strand of NC_069505.1, from coordinate 309,889,442 downwards.
CTAAAAAAATTGTTTAACCCCTAAACCCCGCCACCACCTATATTAAACTTATTAACCCCTAATCTGCCCCCCTACACCGTCGCCACCTATAATAAATTTATTAACCCCTATCCTGCCCCCCTATACCGCCGCCATCTATATTAAACTAATAAACCCCTGAACCTAAGTCTAACACTAACCCTAACACCACAATAACTTAAATATTATTTTAATAAATTTAAATAAAAATTACTCTTATTAACTAAATTAATCATATTTAAAACTAAATACTTACCTATAAAATAAACCCTAAGATAGCTACAATGTAATTAATAATAATAATTTTACAGGCAACTTTGTATTTATTTTAACTAGGTACAATAGCTATTAAATAGTTATTAACTATTTAATAACCACCAAGCTAAAATAAATCCAAAATTACCTGTAAAATAAATCCCAATCTAAGTTACAATTAAAGCTAACACTACACTATCATTAAATAAATGAAATTAATTAACTACAAGTAGCTACAATTAAATACAATTAAATAAACTAAAGTACAAAAAAAAGAAACACTAAATTACAGAAAATAAAAAAGATTACAAGAATTTTAAACTAATTACACCTAATCTAAGCCCCCTAATAAAACAAACAAACAAAAAAAATAATAAAAGTCCCTACCCTATTCTAAATTACAAAGTAACCAGCTCTTTTACCAGCCCTTAAAAGGGCTTTTTGCAGGGCATGCCCCAAAGTAATGAGCTCTTTTGCCTGTAAAAAAATTACAACACCCCCAACATTAAAACCCACCACCCACATACCCCTACTCTAACCCAAACCCCCCTTAAATAAACCTAACACTACCCCCCTGAAGTTCTCCCTACCTTGAGTCGTGTTCACCAAGCCGGGCCGAAGTCATCATCCAAGGGGCGCTGAAGATGTCTTCCATCCGATAGAAGTCTTCATCCAAGGGGCGCTGAAGAGGTCTTCCATCCGATAGAAGTCTTCATCCAGATGTCGTCTTCAATCTTCATCCATCCGGAGTGGAGCGGAGCCATCTTCAAAGCAGCCGACGCGGAGCCATCCTTCTTCACCAATGCCTACTCGCCGAATGAAAATTCCTTTAAGTGACGTCATCCAAGATGGCATCCCTCAAATTCCGATTGGCTGATAGGATTCTATCAGCCAATCGGAATTAAGGTAGGAAAAATCTGATTGGCTGATCCAATCAGCCAATCAGATTGAGCTTGCATTCTATTGGCTGTTCCGATCAGCCAATAGAATGCAAGCTCAATCTGATTGGCTGATTGGATCAGCCAATCGGATTGAACTTCAATCTGATTGGCTGATTGAATCAGCCAATCAGATTTTTCCTACGTTAATTCCGATTGGCTGATAGAATGCTATCAGCCAATCAGAATTCGAGGGACGCCATTTTGGATGACGTCACTTAAAGGAATATTCATTCGGCGAGTAGGCGTCGGGGAAGAAGGATGGCTCCGCGTCGGCTGCTTTGAAGATGGCTCCGCTCCGGATGGATGAAGATTGAAGACGCCGCTTGGATGAAGACTTCTATCGGATGGAAGACCTCATCAGCGCCCCTTGGATGAAGACTTCGGCCCAGCTAGGTGAACACGACTCAAGGTAGGGAGAACTTCAGGGGGGTAGTGTTAAGTTTATTTAAGGGGGGTTTGGGTTAGAGTAGGGGTATGTGGGTGGTGGGTTGTAATGTTGGGGGGGTTGTATTTTTTTTTATATGCAAAAGAGCTGATTACTTTAGGGCATGCCCCGCAAAAAGCCCTTTTAAGGGCTGGTAAAAGAGCTTGTTACTTTGTAATGTAGTATAGGGTAGGGACTTTTATTATTTTGTTTTTTTTATTATATTAGGGTGCTTAGATTATTTAGATATTTATTTTATTAGGGCGCTTAGATTAGGTGTAATTAGTTTAAAATTAGTTTAAAATTCTTGTAATCTTTTTTTATTTTCTGTAGTTTAGTGTTTCTTTTTTATGTACTTTAGTTAGTTTATTTAATTGTATTTAATTGTAGCTACTTGTAGGTAATTTATTTAATTTATTTAATGATAGTGTAGTGTTAGGTTTAATTGTAACTTAGGTTAGGATTTTACAGGTAATTTTGGATTTATTTTAGCTAGGTAGTTATTAAATAGTTAATAACTATTTAATAACTATTGTACCTAGTTAAAATAAATACAAAGTTGCCTGTAAAATAAAAATAAATCCTAAAATAGCTGCAATATAATTATTAGTTATATTGTAGCTATATTAGAGTTTATTTTATAGGTAAGTATTTAGTTTTAAATAGGATTAATTTAGTTAATAAGAGTAATTTTTATTTAGATTTATTAAAATAATATTTAAGTTAGGGGGGTGTTAGGGTTAGTGTTAGACTTAGGTTTCGGGGTTAATTAGTTTAATATAGATGGCGGCGGGGTCCGGGAGCGGCGATTTAGGAGTTAAACAATTTATTTAGTTGAGGCGGGGTACGGGATCCGCAGGATAGGGGTTAATAAATTTATTATAGGTGGCGGCGGTAAAGGGGGGCAGGATAGGGGTTAATAGGTATTATGTAGGTGGTGGCGGGGTCCGGGAGTGGCGGTTTAGGGGTTAACATATTTATTATAGTTGCAGAAGGGTCCGGGAGCGGCGGTTTAGGGGTTAATAAGTTTATTAGAGTGACGGTGGGCTCCGGGAGTGGCTTCTCAATGGGGTTCAGATCAGGTGAACAAGGAGGCCATGTCATTAGATTTTCTTCTTTTATACCCTTTCTTGCCAGCCACGCTGTGGAGTACTTGGACGCGTGTGATGGAGCATTGTCCTGCATGAAAATCATGTTTTTCTTGAAGGATGCAGACTTCTTCCTGCACCACTGCTTGAAGAAGGTGTCTTCCAGAAACTGGCAGTAGGACTGGGAGTTGAGTTTGACTCCATCCTCAACCCGAAAAGGCCCCACAAGCTCATCTTTGATGATACCAGCCCAAACCAGTACTCCACCTCCACCTTGCTGGCATCTGAGTCGGACTGGAGCTCTCTGCCCTTTACCAATCCAGCCACGGGCCCATCCATCTGGCCCATCAAGACTCACTCTCATTTCATCAGTCCATAAAACCTTAGAAAAATCAGTCTTGAGATATTTCTTGGCCTAGTCTTGACTTTTCAGCTTGTGTGTCTTGTTCAGTGGTGGTCATCTTTCAGCCTTTCTTACCTTGGCCATGTCTCTGAGTATTGCACACCTTGTTCTTTTGGGCACTCCAGTGATGTTGCAGCTCTGAAATATGGCCAAACTGGTGGCAAGTGGCATCTTGGCAGCTGCACGCTTGACTTTTATCAGTTCATGGGCAGTTATTTTGCGCCTTGGTTTTTCCACACGCTTCTTGCGACCCTGTTGACTATTTTGAATGAAACGCTTGATTGTTCGATGATCACGCTTCAGAAGCTTTGCAATTTTAAGAGTGCTGCATCCCTCTGCAAGATATCTCACTATTTTTTACTTTTCTGAGCCTGTCAAGTCCTTCTTTTGACCCAGTTTGCCAAAGGAAAGGAAGTTGCCTAATAATTATGCACACCTGATATAGGGTGTTGATGTCATTAGACCACACCCCTTCTCATTACAGAGATCCACATCACCTAATATGCTTAATTGGTAGTAGGCTTTCGAGTCTATACAGCTTGGAGTAAGACAACATGCATAAAGAGGATGATGTGGTCAAAATACTAATTTGCCTAATAATTCTGCACTCCCTGTACATATGTCAGGGTTTTTATACAAAACATTTCTTTAAACAGCCCTGAAAACAGCCCTGACATATGTATTTTTCATATCTGTCCCTTTTTAAAGTGGCAAAATGGTCACCCTACTATAACTACATTAACACTACTTGGCAGTGTACTTTCTATCATGGAAATTACTGTATACCTGACACAAGAACCAAGGATTGGACGACAGAGGCATAAGGTGGCGGCCAACAATTTGGCAACACACACCACTGAGTATACTGAGGTAATTCACTTCAAATTAATTCAGAAGTACCTTTGCACTGAGACCAAAAATCTTGCTCTTCCACCAAGTAGATCACCCAGTGATTAACAAATTAAGAAAAGAAAGAAATTGCGCACAAACTTCATAATACCACTGCCAAAAATGGCTGCCACAGGGAAAAAATTCTCTCAAAACCACATCAGCCAACGCCTTGGGAAACTAGTAAGTCTTATGCTTACCTGAATTAATTGAGCACCACTAGCATTTCTACAGAGCTACTATCACGCTGTACACATAATATCCATAACGCCTGAAGGAGCTCAAGATGAAAATCCTCAGAAAGGCGAAAATACAGCTCAAGGTGCAGCAGCAGAATACAATCAACATGGGAAACCCACACAACTTAATGACACCAACTCCCTTAACCTCAACGAGCAGTGTTCACCCTACACAACATCACTACTATTCCCGAGCTACCTAAGAGCTCTGACTATACCTCAGCAGACAGGTCAGACATCGATGCATGATACGCTTTCTCTGGAACTTGGGGGGCATTGAGATGAACTGTTCTTCATCCAAGAACGTTTTCCTAGATGGATCTTATGGCGAACACAATTCGCAATTTAAAGCTCATAATAAACTGAATGCCTAGGAGCTTACTAAAAGAACTGCCAGCTGACGTGACACAGAGGTCTTGGGGTTCATTACACCAATTTGCTCAACCGCCATGTGGAGATTTTCAAGCCCGCACCATAACTAAGTCTTATCAACAGTCTGATTCCTGGGGTTGATACCATATACACAAACTTGTAATGTCATCCTAAATTTGCCTCGAAGCAGATGGTAAATTGAAAGAAGGTTTGTTTCACTTTGTTTAATTAAGGTTTTGGGTTTTTCCTTATATCACACAAATGTTATTCTGCACTAGTAAGCTTCCTCTATTGAATGTATAACTATGATACAGATAGCCTTATTATGCCAAGGTTATAGACCTCATATTGTTGTTATACTATTGTTTTAATGCTTATATAGGCTCACATACTTAAATATATAGTTCTGGTACAGATAATATCCTCTCTACGCTATAAGGTACGAAAGATGCCTGATGCAACTAAAAACGATGAAGTTGGTATAGATGCTTAAATAATATTTCAGCCCCATTTATCAAGCTCTGGGTGGAGCTTGAGGGCTCGTGTTTCTGGCAAGCCTGCAGGCTCAACAGAAACACCAGTTATGAAGCAGAAGTCTAAAGACCACTGCTCCATAACCTGTCCGCCTGCTCTGAGCAACAGGACAGACATCGCCGCAATTCAACCCGATTGAGTACGATCAGGTTGATTGACAACCCCCTGCTGGCGACCGATTGGCTGCGAATCTGCAGGGGGCAGCGTGCAGCTCACAAGAGCTGCTGGTGCAATGCTGAATACGGAGAGCGTATTGCTTTCTGCATTCAGCGAGGTCTGTCGGACCTGATCCGCACTGTCGGATCAGGTCTGACAGACCATTGTTAAATAGGGGCCTATAACTAAATGTATCAGTTTTATTGTAAAACTGATTTGGAAATGATTAGCATTATTTAAGCATAAAAACCTACTTGAGTCAATCTTTTGGTACCAATGAGCCACCGTGTTTAGAAGATGTGCATCTCCTGTTTCCCTTGTTAAAAAGCATTTATGATCAGGTCACTTTATTTTTTATCACCTTTTTTATTAGAAATAAGCATTCAGACAAATTTGTCTGATTGTATGTTCACTCAGCGAATGATCCGCAGACTACATTATTGGATGAAATGGACGAAGAATGAATAATCGCCTAACCAAATCGATTAGTTCAATCATTTGTGCCATTTGGCTAAAAAAAAGGGTAGGAATGAAAGAAAGAAGCTATATTGTTCGGCTAATCAGCTCCTTTGTTTGTAATTAGGTACAGGGGGTCTGACCATTCATGTGCCTATTGCCCCTTGTCCACTACTGCCTTAATATTAATTAAGATTGATGCTAAAGACAGCTAGCTGGGCATTACATTTTGGATTTTAGTCATATAGGGGCCTATTTACAAAAGTGCGGACAGACATGATACAATGTAGCGTATCATATCTACCGCACATCGATAAATGCAGACAGCATACGCTATTGACATTTATCATTGCACAAGCATCTAATGAACTGCTTGTGCAATGCCGCCCCCTGCAGATTCGCAGCCAATCGGCCGCTAGCAGGGGGTGTCAATTAGCCCAATTGTATAGGATTGTGTGGATTGTAGACCGCAGCCTCAGAGGCAGTGGACAAGTTATGAAGCAGCGGTCTTTGATAATTCGGCGCCATTGTCTTTTCCATTCAAACCCTAACCTAGTTTAGGAAGGTAGGAGACTAGGGGAAGCTAAGACATTTTCAATTATTTTGACTAGTTGTATATATTTGCAGTTCCCCTTGGGAATAACGTTAACAAATCCAAATCCAATATTGCGCCGACAGGAATGACCACAAATTCGGCCAAAGTGAAGGTTGGAATAATATGAAACAAATCTTTTGGACAAAAGAAATGTTTAACCCGTGCAAATTAATTCATGTATTTATTTATTTTTAACCCATCTCCTGGAAAATTTTCTGCAGCTGACATGTTTCTTAGCTGCATAACTTCTTTCAAAAGTCCATTCCGTTACATCAAGTTTATTTCTTCCTTTCTGTGATGTCTGGATCTTTTCTCAGATTTATTGAATATTTTCCAGATCATTTACCAGCTGCAGCATTTCTATCTTGTAATTAGCAGATTTTTTTTTTCTAATCAATCAGTATTGTTGTTTGAACTTTCTTTGCTTTTAAGCAAAATGTTATAATTTCCTATAAAAAAAAAAAAAGGGAAATATAATTTGATAAAAGTCATTCTTTTCTCATGCCAAACTTACACTCTGTGACCCCTAAATACTCTGCAGATGTCAGGTTGAATATTATTCACAGGATTCTTTTTAAGTTAAATGACAGTGAAATTAAAGGATGTGGAATCTTTTAGAGCAGGAATGAGGTTGACAGCCATGAGTTATAAATGCACATTAAACTTAAATTTAAATCTCACAGAAAATGTTTGATTATATCTAATAAAAAAAACAATGCAGTGTGCATTAATTTGCTTGCAATTTATCTCTGCAAACTTAACTTTTTCCACTCCTCCAGAGTGGTTGGAGTACAGCCTGCATAAATAAGTATGGTACATTTAAACTGACCCTGCAACAGATGATATAAAGTGGACGCAACTTTCTTAAAGCTCTCTCCAGTTTTATTAGTGTCTTATTAGTAAAGAGAAATTTGTGTGCTTGTGTATATCAGCTGAATAGAATAAACAGACGTAAAAAGTAACAATATAGAACATACAATTTCTTTTAAACATACAGCTTGATTACGAGTTTTGAGTGCTATAGGGATTTTAACAACCACCACAAAAGCGGCGTTATTTCACCTCCCTATAGAGCTGGTATTACGAGTTTTAAAAAAGCAGGCTTGTGCGGGCGAAATGGTGGCGTTGAGCTCCATACTGCACCAAAAACAAGCGATGTGTTTGACGTGCTCATGCACGATTTCCCCATAGACATCAATGGGGAGAGACGGCAAAAAAAAGTATAACACCTGCGATCGCGGAATGAAAAGCTCCGTAATGCAGCTCCATTGATATCTATGGGAAAATAAAAAGTTATGTTTAAACCTAACACCCTAACATAAATCCCGAGTCTAAACACCCCTAATCTGCCGCCCCCGATATTGCCACCACCTACATACAGTTATTAACCCCTAATCTGCCACCCCAACATCGCCGCCTACAAAAAATGATTAACCCCTAATCTGCCGCTCCCGATGTCGCCGCCACTATACTAAAGTTATTAACCCCTAAACCTCTGGCCTCCAACATCACTGCCACTAAATAAATCCATTAACCCCTAAACCTAACCCTAACCCTAATGTAACTCTAACCCTAACGTAACCCTAAGCCTAACACCCCCTAACTTTAACATAATTAAACTAGAGCTAAACTAAAGTTACAATTATTAACTAAATAATAACAATTTTAAACTAAATGCAAACTTACCTGTAAAATAAAACCTAAACTAGCTACAATATAACTAATAGTTCTATTGTAGCTAGCTTAGGTTTTATTTTTATTTCACAGGTAAGTTTGTATTTATTTTAACTAGGTAGACTAGTTAGTAAATAGTTATTAACTATTTACTAACTACCTAGTTAAAATAAATACAGTCTTACCTGTGAAATAAAACCTAACCTGCCTTACACTAAAACCTAACATTACAAAAACATAAATAAACACCAAAATTACTAAAAAATAAAAATAACTAAATTACATAAAAAAAACAAACACTAAATTACAAAAAATATGAAACAAATTATCAAAATTAAAAAATAATTACACCTAATCTAATAGCCCTATCAAAATAACCCCCCCAAAAAATAAAAATAAAAAAAACCCTACCCTACAATAAACTACCAATGGCCCTTAAAAGCACCTTTTGTGGGGCATTGCCCCAAAAATAGTAGCTCTTTTACTGGTAAAAAAAATTAAAAAATCCCATCAACAGTAAAACCCAACACCCCCACAACCAACCCCCCAAATAAAATAATTATCTAAAAAAACCTAAGCTCCCCATTGCCCTGAAAAGGCCATTTGTATGGGCATTGCCCTTAAAAGGGCATTTAGCTCTTTTAGATGCCCAGACCCTAAATTAAAAATAAAACCCACCCAAAAAACCCTTAAAAAAACCTAACACTAACCCCCGATGATCCACTTACAGTTCTTGACAACCGCTTGAAGGATTCATCCAGCCGGCGAAGTCCTCATCCAGGCGGCAAAAAGTCTTCATCCGGGCAGCCTCTTTCATCTTCATCCAGCCAGCAAAGTCCTCATCCAGGCAGCAAGAAGCCTTCATCCAGGTGGCATTTTCTATCTTCATCCATTCGGCACAGAGAGGGTCCATACTGAAGACATCCGGCGCAGAGCATCCTCTTCATACGGTCTCCGCCATACACTGGAACTTCAATGCAAGTAACGTCATCCAAGATGGCGTCCCCTGCATTCCTATTGGCTGAAAGATTTCAATCAGCCAATAGGATTAGAGCTGCTAAAATCCTATTGGCTGTTCCAATCAGCCAATAGGATGAGAGCTCAATCCTATTGGCTGATTGGAACAGCCAATAGGATTTTAGCAGACTCTAATCCTATTGGCTGATTGGAACAGCCAATATGATTTTAGCAGCTCTAATCTTATTGGCTGATTGAAATCTTTCAGCCAATAGGAATGCAAGGGACGCCATCTTGGATGATGTCACTTGCATTAAAGTTCCAGTGTTCCATATGAAGATTATGCTCTGCACCAGAAGTCTTCAGGATGGACCTGCTCCACACCGGATGGATGAAGATAGAAGAGGCCGTCTGGATGAAGACTTCTTGCTGCATGGATGATTACTTTGCCGGCTGGATGAATTCTTCAAGCGGGACTTCAAGAACTGTAAGTGCATCGTCGGGGGTTAGTGTTAGGTTTTTTAAGGGTTTTTTGGGTGGGTTTATTTTTAGTTTAGGGTCTGGGCATGTAAAAGAGCTGAATGCCCTTTTAAGGGCAATGCCCATATAAATGCCCTTTTTAGGGCAATGGGGAGCTTAGTTTTTTTAGATAGTTATTTTGTTTTGGGGGTTGGTTGTGGGGGTTGTGGGTTTTACTGTTGGGGGGTAGTTTGTATTTTTTTTTTACAGGTAAAAAAGCTGTTATCTTTGGGGCAATACCCCACAAAAGGCCCTTTTAAGGGCCATTGCTAGTTTATTGTAGGCTAGGGTTTTTTTTATTTTGCGGGGGCTTTTTATTTTGATAGGGCTATTAGATTAGGCGTAATTCTTTTTTATTTTTGATAATTTGTTTATTTTTTTGTAATTAGATACTTTTTGTAATTTTTAGAGTAGTTTTAATTTTAGTTTAATAATTATCTTAGTTTAATTGTTAGTTTAAAATTAATTTATTTAATTTGACAGGTAAGTTTTAATTTAATTCAAGATAGGGAAATTGTAATTTTAATATAAAGTTAGGGGGCATTAGGTTTAGGGGTTAATAGTTTGTTTTAGTATATTTCGTAGTGGGGGGCTTTCGGTTTAGGGGTTAATAGTTTATTTTATTATATTTTGTTGTGGGGGCTTACGGTTTAGGGGTTAATAGGTTTATTATAGCGGCGGTTTGGGCGGACAGCAGATTAGGGGTTAATAATATCTAAATAGTGTTTGCAATGCGGGAGGGCGGTGGTTTAGGGGTTAATAGGTTTATTATAGTGGCGACGATGTCAGGGAGCGGCGGAATAGTGGTCAATACATTTTAATAGTGGCAGCGATGTCAGGAGCAGCAGATTAAGGGTTAATAAATTTATTATAGTGTTTGTCATGTGGGAGGGCCTAGGTTTAGGGGTTAATAAGTAGTTTATGGGTGTTAGTGTACTTTTAAACACTTTAGTTTTGAGTTTTATGGTACAGTTTTTTAAAACTCATAACTACTGACTTTCAGATCGCGGTACGGATCTTGTCGTTATATGGTGTACCGCTCACTTTTTGGCCTCCCACGCAAACTCGTAATACAGGCTCTATGTAAGTCCCATTGAAAAAGGACTTTTTTAAAAGTGCGGTACTGACGTTGCAGGACAGGCTAAAAGGTGTGCGGTACAGCTATACCAACAAGACTTGTAATAGCAGTGTTAGGGAAAAAGCAGCGTTATGTACAATAACACTGCTTTTTCAATCATCCAAGATGGCGTACCTTAGATTCCGATTAGCTTATAGAATTCTATCAGCCAATCGGAATTAAGGTTGAAAAAATCCTATTGGCTGATCCAATCAGCCAATAGGATTGAGATGGCATTTTATTTTCTGATTGGAACAGCCTAGAATGCCAGCTCAATCCTATTGGCTGATTGGATCAGCCAATAGGATTGAAGTTCAATCCTATTGGTTTATTGCATCAGCCAATAGGATTTTTTCAACCTTAATTCCATTTGGCTGATAGAATTCTATCAGCCAATCGGAATCTAAGGGATGCCATTTTGGATGACGTCACTTAAAGAGATATTCTTTCCGGAAGAAGACGTCGATTGAAGAGGACGACCCGCGCCGGATGTCTTGAAGATGGAGCTGCTCTGCGTCGGATGGATAAAGATAGAAGATGCTGTCTGGATGAAGACTTCTGCCCGTCTGGAGGACCACTTCTCCCGGCTTGGATGAAGACTTCTCCCAGCTTCGTTGAGGATGGATGTCGGATCTTCAAAACGCTAAGTGGATAATCATTGGTTAGAGTTAGTTTTTTTTTAAGGGTTTATTAGGTGGGGGGGGTTTAGGTTAGGGCTTTGGGCTGCAATAGAGCTAAATACCCTTTTAAGGGCAATGCCCTTTTCAGGGCAATGGGTAGCTTAGGATTTTTTAGTTTTTTTAGTTAGGGTTTTATTTGGGGGGTTGGTTGTGTGGGCGGTGGTTTTACTGTTGGGGGGTTGTTTGTATTTTTTTTTCAGGTAAAAGAGCTGATTTCTTTGGGGCAATGCCCCACAAAAGGCCCTTTTAAGGGCTAGTTTAATTTAGGCTAGGGTTTTTTTTATTTTGAGGGGCTTTTTTTATTTTCAGCCAATCGGAATTAAGGTAGAAAAAATCAATATCAGCCAATCGGAATTAAGGTAGAAAAAATCCTATTTGCTGATCAAATCAGCCAATAGGTGTGAGCTCACATTCTATTGGTTGATCTAATCAGCCAATAGAATGTGAGCTCAATCCTATTGGCTGATTGGATCAGCCAATAGGATTTTTTCTACCTTAATTCCGATTGGCTGATAGAATTCTATCAGCCAATCAGAATTGAAGGGACGCCATCTTGGATGACCTCACTTAAAGGTACCGTCATTTAGTGTTAGTCATCGGAAGAAGATGCTCTGCGTCGGATGTTTTGAAGATGGACCCACTCCGCTCCGGATGGATGAAGATAGAAGATGCCGCCTGGATGAAGACTTCTGCCCGTCTGGAGGACCTCTTCTGCCCAGATAGGATGAAGACTTCGGACCCTCTGGAGGACCACTTCTGCCCGGTTGGGTGAAGACGTCTCAAGGTAGGGTGATCTTCAGGGGGTTAGTGTTAGGTTTTATTAAGGGGGATTGGGTGGGTTTTTGAGTAGGGTTGGGTGTGTGGGTGGTGGGTTGTAATGTTGGGGGGGTATTGTCTTTTTTACAGGTAAAAGAGCTGATTACTTTGGGGAAATGCCCCGCAAAAAGCCCTTTTAAGGGCTATTTGTAATTCAGTATAGGGTAGGGCTTTTTATTATTTTGGTGGGCTTTTTTATTTTATTAGGGGGATTAGATTAGGTGTAATCAGTTTTAAAAAATTGTAATTATTTTATTTTTTCCGTAATTTAGTGGGGTTTTTTTCCCGTAATTTAGTTTATTTAATTTAATTGTAATTAATTGTAGTTAATTTAGGTAATTTATTTAATGATAGTGTAGTGTTAGGTGTATTGTAACTTAGGTTAGGATTTATTTTACAGGTATATTTGTATTTATTTTAACTAGGAAGTTATTAAATAGTTTATGACTATTTAATAACTATTCTACCTAGTTAAAATAAATACAAAGTTGCCTGTAAAATAAAAATAAACCCTAAGCTAGATACAATGTAACTATTAGTTATATTGTAGCTAGCTTATGGTTTATTTTATAGGTAAGTATTTAGTTTTAAATCGGAATAATTTATTTAATAATAGTATTTTTATAGTATTTTTATTTAGATTTATTTAAATTATATTTAAGTTAGGGTTAGACTTTTAGGTTTAGGGGTTAATAACTTTATTATAGTGGCGGCGACATTGGGGGCGGCAGATTAGGGGTTAATAATTGTTGGTAGGTTGCGACGACATTGGGGGCAGCAGAATAGTGGTTAATAACTATAATGTAGGTGTGGGCAATGTTGGGGGCTTCAGATTAGGGGTTCATAAGTATAATGTAGGTGGCTGCGGTGTCCGGAGCGACAGATTATGGGTTAATAATATAATGCAGGTGTCGGCGATGTCGGGGGCGGCAGATTAGGGGTTAATAGTGTAAGATTAGGGGTGCTTAGCCTCGGGGTTCATTTTAGGGTGTTAGGTGTAGACATAAAATTTATTTCCCCATAGGAATCAATGGGGCTGCGTTAGGAGCTGAACGCTGCTTTTTTGCAGGTGTTAGACTTTTTTTCAGCAGAATCAGCCCCATTGATTTCTATGGGGAAATCGTGCACGAGCACGTTTAGCCAGCTCACCGCTACCGTAAGCAGCGCTGGTATTGAGGTGAGATGTGGAGCTAAATTTTGCTCTCCGATCACTTTTTTGCGACTAACGCCGGGTTTACAAAAAAAAACCTGTAATACCAGCGTTGTTTGTAGGTGAGCGGTGAGCATAAACTGTGCGTTAGCCACGCAAGCCTTACCGTCCAAAACTCGTAATCTAGCCGCTAGTGTTTAATTTTTTTTGTAATTTAGTCATTTTTAATTGTAGATTTAAATAATTTGAGTAGGGTTAGGTTTTTAAATATGTAATATAGTTAATTTAATTGGAAGCTTAATGTAATTTTAGTATAATAGTTAGGGTAGGTTAATTAATAGTATAATATAGTTTAATTTAATTTTAGTATAATAGTTAGGGTAGGTTAATTAATAGTTTAATATAGTTTAATTTAATTCTACAGGTAAGTTTAAATTTATTATAAGATAGGAATGTTGTAATTTTAATATAAAGGTAGCGGGTTGTTAGGTTAAGGGGTTAATAGCTTAATTTAGTTTATGCGGATGTGTGGGGCTGGCGGTTTAGGGGTTAATAGGTTTAGTTAGTGGCAGTGATGTGGGAGGCCAGGGGTTAATATTTTTATTTAGTTGCGGTCTGGTCCGGGAGCGGCGGGATAGGGGTTAATACTTTTATTTAGTTGCGGTGGGGTCCGGGAGCAGCGGGATAGGGGTTAATAACATTATATAGGTGGCGGCGATATCGGGCGGCAGATTAGGCGTGTTAGGGTGTTAGGTGTAAACGTTAGATGTTTTCTACCAAAGAAATCAATGGGATATCTGGCAGCATCGAACATGAGCTTTCGCTGCTTTCAGACTCCCATTGATTCCTATGACATCCGCGGCCTCCAGGGTGGCGGATTAAAAACCAGGTACACTGGGCCGGAATAGCCACAAGCGTACCGGTTAACTATTTGATAACTTTTAAAAAGTGTCAAATAGTGCCGAATGTGTATTCAGAACATCTGTAATGACGTAAGCATTGATCTGTGTCGGATTGAGATTGGCGGATCGTATGTTACGTCACAGATTTAAACATTTGCCGGTCTGTAGGCTTTGACAACTAGGTCAAATCAAGTTTGCAACAATTACCCTGCGGAATTCCAGCGTATTTCAGGTTGACGGCTTGATAAATATCCCCCATAGCATGCAACTTTCTAATTTACTCCTTTTATTAAGTTTATTTGTTCTTTTGGTATCTTTATTTGAAAAAGCAAAAATGTAAACATAGGAGTCTGCCCATTTTTGGTTCAGCACCTAGGTAGTGCTTTCTGATTGGTGTCTAAATGTAGCCACCAATCAGCAAGCAGTACCTAGTCGCTGAGCCAAAAATGGACCGACTCCTAAGCTTAAGTTCAAATAAAGATACCAAGAAAACTAAGAAAAAATAATAATAGGAGTAAATTAGAAAGTTGTTTAAAATTGCATTCTCTATCTGAATCATGACAGTTTAATTTTGACTAGAGTATTCATTTACCTATTTTATTTTTGCATATCTTAGAGTGGACTGAATTACAAAAAATTTAGTTTTGTTGCTGTTGTTTTAATTTGTTTGGTTTGTGATTCATTTATTCTTGACAGAGGAACTTATTCTATGTATCATGAAATTAAAGGGTGCAAGAAAAATTGTGGTTCTGTTGATTGTAATGAAACAGAACTCACAGTGAAAATGTGCGTTACAACATTTTCATTAATTCTGCAATCTTAAAGCATCAAAGTTGCAGCAAGTTTTTTAAACGAAAATATAGCTTCTGCCTATAAGCAGATTGAAGTAAAAAAGGTGAGGCATTGTTAACCTCATTTGCATACATTTCCCAGAATCCTTTGCTGCATTGGAGACAATATATCTAAGAGGTTTTCTGTGGGAAACTAGATGTTTTAATAGGATACACAATTAGTTATTCTCTCTACATTTTGTGCATAGTTGTCAGGGTTTTTTCCCTGTTGTGTTTGCCATGTGCTGCTGGCAGCAATTTTACTCACCTCTCTTCCTGACTATGGTGCATTGTGGGGGATGCTGCTCATTTCCTGCACATCCTTTTATGGCCAGAATGGTGTGCATCATCCATGTGAGACAGGATGCAGTCTCAGAATTGTAATGTCATCACTTATTATTTAAAGGGCCTCTGTTCAGTATGATTTGCCTTTGCGTTGTCTCAGACCTGTTTGTGAGAGTTCCTGTGTATTACCTGGCTGCCTGACGTCCTTCCTCGTTCCTGATCCCTGGCTTGTTCCTGACTCTGCTGTTTTCCTTGTTACTGATTCCGGCTCATCTGACTATTCGCTTTGGCTCCTGACTCGGCTCGTCTGACTTCCAGCTCTGGTTTTGATTCCTGGCTTGTTATTTGACTTGTGGACTTTTTATTATTTTTTGCTATTAATAAAGGTGTGATTATTTTTGCACTTCTCGTCTCAGTCTGATTCCTTGCACCCTGACATTACACAAAGGCCATGAATCCTGATGGTGCTAATAATCCACCTTTACCTGCCATAATTTCCAAGATGGATGTACAGGATCACTGCTTGGATCAATTTGCACTAGCCTTGCAAACCCTGCTGACTCGCACTGCACATTTGGACCAAAGTGTCCCGCAAGTTATGGCTGCTCCTGTTTCCGCTGCTGCACCTATGCCTACCAAGAGCATGTCCGGTTCTGCACCTCTATCTCAGCGATATGGAGGCGATCCTATTCAGTGCAGAGGTGGGCATTTACTTTGAGATGTTACCTCAGGCGTTTCCCTCTAACAGAGCTAAGGTGGGATTTCTCATCTCCTTACTCTCTGACACAGCTCTTGCCTGGGCTAATCCTTTTTTTGAGACTAATAAACCTGTGATTTCAAATTACCCTGAATTTGTGGCCTCCTTTCAAAGGGTATTTGATGTTCCGGCTCACTCCTCCTCTGCTGCTAAACGACTCATGTCCATTCAGCAAGGTACAAGATCTGTTGCTCAGTATGCTATTGAGTTCTGTATGCTTGCCGCGGAGGTAGGTTGGAACAATGAAGCCCTTGTTGCCACCTTCTTTCATGGGCTCTCTGATGCGATTAAAGATGAAGTTGCTGCCAGAGATTTACCAGAGGATCTCAAGGCATTGGTGTCTTTTTTGATCCTAATTGACATCAGACTCAGAGAGAGGCCCTCTTTCTAGGAGCGCTTGCGGAAGCCTCCTGTTCCGTTGTCTCCTACGTGTTCATTCCCACCCATGCCTCCCTCTCCTCCCATGCCTCCTGGTCCTGAGTCACCAGGTACTGCTGAGCCGATGCAGCTGGTATTCACGCATCTCTCCATGGTGGAGAGGGCCTTTAGGAGGAGGGAGGGGCTCTGCCTCTATTGTGGGTTACAGGGCCATCTTTTGAAGTCTTGTCCTACACAGCCAGGAAACGCTCACACCTAAGGTCCTGTCGGGGACAGACCTTGGGTGGTTTATCCTCGTCCCCGGAACCGCTTATGGAGAACCCTTTGGTCATGGTTGTCCTTTCCTGGGTGGACTCCTCCATAGTCACCCAGGCTCTTTTTACTCCGGTGCTGCGGGCTATTTCATTGACAGAGCTTTTGTATCAAAGAACTCCATTCCTGTTTTGCCTTGGTCCGTTCCGCTTGTTATTGAGGCCATTGATGGCAGGCCCCTTCAGCCCGCACTCGTTACTCACGAAACTGCTCCGTTGTCCATGGCTTTTGGGGCTCTCCATTTTGAATCCTTCCAGTTCCAGGTGATAAACTCTCCACATTTTCCGTTTGTTCTGGGTTATCCCTGGCTCCAAAAGCACAATCCCAGTCTCGACTGGTGCAGGTCCGAAATTTTATCGTGGTCCCCGCAATGTATTTCCACTTGTCTTCAGAAACCAGTTAAAGTTTTGTGCACTTCTACGGTATCTCAATTGCCAGAGGAGTACCGAGAGTTCCTAGACGTGTTTGACAAGGTGCGTGCCAGTACGTTGCCTCCTCACCGGTCTTACGATTGTGCCATAGTCCTGCAACCCGGAGCCATTCCTCCTCGGGGCTGGGTGTACCCTCTATCTGTTGCAGAGAATTGTGCTATGGAGGAGTATGATGCCGATGCTCTGTCGCGGGGGATCATCCACAAATCCTGCTCTCCTGCAGGGGCTGGCTTCTTCTTTGTGAAGAAAAAGGGTGGCGAGTTAAGACCATGTATTGATTATAGTGGTCTTAATCCTCTTACCCTTCTGAATGCTTACCCTATTCCGCTTATTACGGAATTCTTTGACTGCCTCAAGAGAGCTACAGTCTTTACTAAACTTTGATTTGAGAGGAGCGTACAATCTCGTTAGGATTAAGGAGAGCCAGGAATGGAAAACAGCATTTAACACTAGGAGCGGGCATTATGAGTATCTTGTAATGCCCTTTGGCCTATGTAATGCTCCTGCTGTTTTTCAGGAATTTATTAATTATGTACTATGAGATATGTTGCAACAGTGTGTTGTGGTGTACTTAGATGACATTCTCATACAATCACCCACACTTGAGGCTCATCGCTCTGATGTTACACAAGTTCTTCAGAGACTACGTGAGAATGGCCTGTTTTGTAAACTCGAGAAATGTGAGCTCCATCAGACTCAAGTAACCTTCCTAGGTTATGTTATCTCCGTTGCAGGGTTCTCAATGGATCCTGACAAGTTATCTGCAGTTCTGCAGTGGCCTCGCCCAGTTGGTCTTCAGTCTATTCAACGTTTTTTGGGATTTGCCAATTACTATAGAAAGTTTATTAAAAACTTTTCTTCCTTGGTCAAACCTATCACAGACATGACCCGTAAAGAGAATGATCCACTCTATTGGTCACCTACTGCCATTAAGGCCTTTGATAGTCTTAAGACTGCCTTTGCTGCCGCTCCAGTTCTGGCTCATCCTAACCCTGTCCTGCCTTTCATTCTTGAGGTCGATGCATCTAAGACTGGAGTAGGTGCCCTATTTTCTCAACGTCCTATGCCTGATGGTTCCTTGCATCTGTGTGGTTTCTTCTCTAAGAAATTGTCTCCAGCGGAGTGCAATTATGAAATTGGCGACAGGGAATTACTGGCCATAATTTTGGCACTTAAGGAATGGAGGCACCTTCTCGAAGGTACTAGCGTGCCAGTGCTCATTCTTACTGACCACAAGAATTTAACTTATCTATCTGAAGCAAAACGTTTGTGGCCCCGACAGGCCAAATGGGCGCTATTTTTGTCTCTGTTTAATTATGTGGTCTCTTACCTGCCTGGTAGTAAGAATGTTAGGGCTGATGCCCTCTCTCGAGAATTTTCGCCTCTGTCCAAGGAGGAGTCTGTACCTACTCCTGTTATACCTCCTGACCATATTTTGGCTACCATACGTACTAATTTGACTTCTCCCTCGGGGGAGGAGATCCTGGCTGCACAAACCAATGCACCTCCTGAAAAACCTAGTGGTAAGTGTTTTGTTCCTGAGAATCTTCAAACTAAACTTTTGCACACTTACCACTATCCTAAAGCCACAGGTCACCCAGGCAAGAACCAAATGATTTGGTCTGTCACTTGACAATTCTGGTGGCCATGTCTTCGTTCTTATGTTGCTGCGTATGTTGCCTCCTGCTCAGTTTGTGCACAGAATAAGACTCCTCGACGTCTTCCTGTGGGTCTTCTTCAACCTATTGCTAATGGTGAGCGTCTTTGGACACATCTTTCCATGGACTTCATTGTCGAGCTCCATGTTTCCAATGGCAATACTGTTATCCTTATGGTGGTTGACCGTTTTTCTAAAATGTCACATTGCATTCCCTTGATGAAGCTGCCTACCGCTCAGGAGCTTGCTTCAATTTTTGCCCAGGAGGTCTTCTGTTCACATGGATTACCCAAGGAGTTAGTGTCGGACCGGGGTAGCCAGTTTGTCTCCAGATTTTGGCATTCTCTTTGTGCTCAAATGGGGATCCAGCTTTCCTTCTCCTCGGCATATCACCCTCAATCCAATGGGGCTGCGGAACGGTCTAATCAAGCTTTGGAACAGTTCCTCCATTGCTATGTCTCAGATCACCACAATAATTGGTCTGAACTGTTACCTTGGGCAGAGTTTAATCGTAATAGTGCTATTAATGCTTCCTCAAAGTTATCCCTGTGCATGGCGAATTATGGGTTTCAACCATCCTTGTTGCCCGATTTATTCATGTCTCAGGGAATTCCGGGTTTGGAGGAGCATCTCCGTCAACTCCGTTCCACGTGGGTGCAGATTCAGGATTGCCTTCATCGTTCTATGCAGCGCCAAAAGTTCCAGGCTGATCATAGGCGTCTGCCCGCACCTTCCTACCAGGTTGGTGAGAGAGTTTGGCTGTCCTCCCGCAACTTGAACCTTCATGTGCCTTCCAATAAATTGGCTCCCTGTTATGTTGGTCCTTTTCGAATACTCCGACGGGTTAATCCTGTGGCCTACGCTCTTGACCTTCCTCCTGCTATGCGCATCTCCAATGTTTTTCATGTCTCCCTCTTGAAACCATTGGTTTGTAATCAGTTTACCACTGTGTTGCCTCGTCCCCGTCCTATCTTTGTTGACAATAATAAGGAGCATGAGGTCAGCAGCATTATTGATTCTCGTATGTCCAGGGGTCGTGTACAGTATTTGGTTCACTGGAGAGGCTACGGTCCGGAGGAGCATTCTTGGGTTCCCTCCTCTGATGTTCATGCTCCCGCCCTCCTCCGTGCCTTCCATGTCCGTTTCCCCAATAAGCCTTTTGTCCTCCCACGGGGGAGGGGTCGTTGAGGGGAGGGTACTGTCAGGGTTTTTTCCCTGTTGTGTTTTCCATGTGCTGCTGGCAGCCATTTTACTCACCTCTCTTCCTGACTAGGGTGCATTGTGGGTGATGCTGCTCAATTCCTGCACATCCTTTTATGGCCAGACTTGTGTGCATCATCCATGTGAGACAGGATGCAGTCTCAGAATTATGATATCATCACTTATTATTTAAAGGTCCTCTGTTCAGTATGCTTTGCCTTTGCGTTGTCTCAGACCTGTTTGAGAGAGTTCCTGTGTATTACCTGGCTGCCTGATGTCCTTCCTGGTTCCTGATCCCTGGCTTGTTCCTGACTCTGCTGTTTTCCTTGTTCCTGATTCTGGCTTGTCTGACTATTTGATTTGGCTCCTGACTCGGCTCATCTGACTACTAGCTCTGGTTTTGATTCCTGGCTTGTTATTTGACTTGTGGACTTTTTATTATTTTTTGCTATTAATTAAAGGTGTGATTATTTTTGCATTTCTCGTCTCAGTCTGATTCCTGGCACCCTGACAATAGTGGATAATTTTAATCTCACTTTTCACCTCACCATAATTTTAAAAGTCATTGTTGCTTTGATGTGAAATACAATTACACAATTAACAACTGTTACAGTCTTAAATTGTTGAACACCATGGGGCCGATTTATCATGTCCGCCCGACATCGATAAATGCTGTAGGCATTTATCATTGCACAAGCATTTCTAGTGAAATACTTGTGCAATGCCTCCCCCTGCAGATTCACGGCCAATTGGCCGCTAGCAGGGGGTCTCAATCATCCTGATCATATGACTGCTGCTTCTTAACTTATGTTTCCAGCGAGCCTGAAGGCTTGCATGGAAACTACTGCATTTGCAGTATCATAAATTGCCCCCCCAAATGTGGAGCAGTGAGGTTCCTTTCTATTATACCCTTTAAGTAAGCCTATGACATTACCCAGAGCTCATTGTTATAACATTAGAAAAAGTGGGTACTTAATTAACTAACCTTTCTAGCTACCATCTCTATAATTTTGAAATTCCACATAATTTTGATACTTAGTAGACAAGACATTTCAAGCATCCTATGCAACCATGCCCTCTAAAGAAAGTGTCAGTTTGCTGGTATCTATCTAGCAATGAATCTTTGGGGCTAAGGCAGAGATAAAGTAAACTTCAATATCTGGCTCTGAGGATCTGAGCTTGGAAATTATGGGCCGGATTATAAATGGACCACAAAATATCACTTTCGCTAAACCAATATTTGGGCTCCACTTTATAATACCAGTGCACGCAAATGTGCGCTGGTATTACGAGCTAGGTGCAATGCGAGCTCAACCTCACATTTACATTGCACAGAAGCGTGCTCATAAAAGTGTGCTTCTATAGGTTCCAATGGAAGCCTAGTTTTGATGCCATCATACACGGCACAGAACCTAAGCACAGCGAAAGGGGTAAGTTGTGCAGCAATGGCAGAAAATTGTAAATATATACGTATATGACTATACACATATATATATTTATGTGTTAATATGTGTATATAAACACATAAATAAATATGTATATAAGCATATACATATATACAGTATTTACTGGGAACACACAGTTCCCATAGACCGCATAGTAAAGGCACTTTTCAGTGCTGTTTTTTTTCTAACACCCCACTCCCACCAACTTTAAACCCTGATAACTGCTTTTTGCAATTATTTTATTAATTATTTTATTAATTATTTTTATTATTTTATTAAAGTATATTACACTTAATTTTGGGGGCCTTTGGGCACATTTATAAAATTACAGATCACAACAATGGCAGTGAGAAAAAGCAACACATGAATAATATATAGCTTAGAGGTTCAAAGTATTCCAAGCCTAATGCTTATAGTAGGATATAGTCACCAATTAACGTAGACTTGTCGGTTACAAATGTCTGAAATCAGGTGCTGATGTAGAAAAGTTAAAGGGACACTGAACCCAAATTTTTTTATTGATTCAGATAGAGCATGCAATTTTAAGCAACTTTCTAATTTACTCCTATTATGAATCTTTCTTCGTTCTCTTGCTATCTTTATTTGAAAAAGAAGGCATCTAAGCTTTTTTTTTTGTTTGTTTTTTTGGTTCAGTACTCTGGACAGCACTTTTTATTGGTGGATTAATTTATCCACCAATCAGCAAGGACAACCAAGGTTGTTCACCAAAAATGGTCCGGCATCTAAACTTACATTCTTGCATTTCAAATAAAGATACTAAGAGAATGAAGAAAATTTGATAATAGGAGTAAATTAGAAAGTTGCTTAAAATGTAATGCTCTATCTGAATCGCAAAAGAAAAAAATAGGTATGAGATCAAATGTACCCAGGACAATCAAAATCCTGACATCAACCCGGATCCGAAACAGTGGATGCCGCTTGAGTAAGAGAGTGTGCAGTTTATGCTTTTCGTTTTATCTTTTTCAAAAGTGCTAGTATTCCTGAAAAATGGTAACTATACTTAATGCACCACCAGAATCAAAAACCTAACCTGCCTTATATCCCCAAGACTGAACTACAAGATGTATCTGTGGTTTAATGTTTTCCCTTGTTCAGAAGGGAATTGCCTGGTATTTCAGATCGGGACTGTCATTTGTTCATTCTCAGCTGAGTGTGTTTCTCTATTTTGTTTTTACTATTAATAAATTAACAAAGATCAATTTTCTGCCAGTGCCACATTAGAGATAAATGTACAAAATTAAGGGACTGTGAATAGCTGAAAATGTTAGCTCATGGATAAATAACTGGATAAAGGACAGGGAGCAAAGAGTAGTAGTAAATGGATCATACTCAGATTTTACAAAGGTAATCAGTTCTTTTTAATAGTTTTATTAAGTAATAAATAGCAGCATCTCTATTTTTGCAGATGATACAACATTATGAGTAAGGCTGTAAGCTGAAACGCGTATACCTGTTAGTTTGCAGCTTGTCCTGTTAGATTTTTCTAGCCAGTATTTACCCCGGGGTGTTTATCCCCTCTCACATTTTTGTTGTCAATGACATATGTGTTATTGTTCTTCACTCTTTGTGCCTTGACGCTTATATGTCAATAAATATTTTTAAGTGCATGTACCGCTGCCTGTGCTCCTTTTTTCTATTTCTGATCAGTACTGGGCCCTGTTCTTTTTAATAGTTTTATTAATTAATAAATAGTAGCATCTCTATTTTTGCAGATGATACAACATTTTGAAAGTAAAATAAGCAGGCAACCTATAATTTAAATGGGACTAGACTTGACAAAACAGAGGAGGAAAAGGTTTTGGTAGTACTTATAGATAACAAGATAAAGATGGGTACACAATGCAAGGTTGAAGCTTCTAAGGCTAATAAGATACTATCATGTATTAAGAGAGCCATTGATGCAAGGGAGGAAAACATAATTCTGTCACTATATAAATCCCTGGTAAGACCTCACCTTGATTATGTACTGCAGTTGTGGGGACCAATCTCAAAAAAATACATTGTAGACTTAGAAAAAGTTCCAGAGAAAGGCCACAAAACGATTAAGGGGAATGAAGAATCTAAGCTACGAGTAGAGGTTAGCCAAACCGGGTCTGTTTTCTCTAGAAAAAAGGGTCTTGACAGGTGACATGATTACTTTATATAAATATATTCAAGACCCATAAGCAGAGATGCCAGAAGCTCTGTTTATTCCAAGAAAATTGTTTGTGACAAGAGGTCACAATTTAAGGATGGAGGAAAGGAGATTTAATCTCCAGCAACGTAAACATTTTTTTCACTGCAAGAGCAATCAAATTGTGGAACTCATTACCAAAGGAGGTAGTGAATGCCAGTATCTGAAATACATTTAAAATGGTTTAGATACATTTCTGGCTCTAAAAAAAATTCAGGGATATGATTGCTTGTGTTAAATGGGTCACATTTTTTTTAATGAGATAAATTTAAGATCAACTGGAGCTCTTCTTGTAAGTATAATTAGGATTTGTATAGGTTGAACTCGATAGACTTCTGTCTTTTTTTAACCTCATCTACTATGTTACTATGATACCTTTTGGAATGTTTGGTTATGTTGTTAAATTATATGGTTAATCTTTTTAACCAATCAGGATTGTGGAAGGGAGGGTTTCCTTTCAAAATGGAGTCTGCCTCTTTTGACTAGTTAATTTCATGTTGATAGTGAACCAGACTTATGTGTTTACCCTTTCCCTTTGCTATAAAAGTGCTTACATAATTATTATAACCCAGCCAAACTTTTTTTACAGTGACTTTACTAGATAATTTAAATGTATCTTTTCCATTTAAATGAACACTTGTAAATGCAGTTCTGTTTTTTCATTATGATGTTTCATCAAATGTGTTCCTTCAAATAAATTTACATGTGTTTATTATTGCGAATGTGTTAAAATAATATATTGGTGAGAACAAATCCTCTGTAACAAATATATTCAGAAAATCAGATAATTTGTTTCTTGACAGTAATTAGCTACCAGACCCTTAAGAAAGTAAAACATATTTTACTGATTATAAACTTAAAGCGGCACTAAAAAAATTGAGATTTTAGTAGAAAATGTTTCATCATTTGTAGTTAAAAAAAACCTTGTTGGAATAAACTTTATTTATTTTCTCCCCTTTTCTTGTAAAGAGACAAATTCTTTCAGGGTTCAGAGTATACATTACCTTCATTCTCTTGGTATCCTTTGTAAAAGGAGCAACTACACTATTGTTTGCTATCTGAACACATCAGATTAGCCAATGACAAGAAGCATATATGTACTGTCACCAATCAGCATCTAGTTCCCAGCTTCTTTGCCTACAAAGGTATGATTTTTAACAAAAGGATACCAAGAGAACTAAGTAGTTTTGATGATAAAAATTTTTTGTAAAGTTGTTAGAAAATTGTGTGCTCCATCTCTATAGTGAAGGAATATTTTTGGGCTTCATGTCCTTTTAATTAAAAAAAATGTGGGATTTCCAATTCCTTTAAAAAGTGAAAGTCAAGACTACACTGCTACCGTTTATGTGACTCATTTATAGCTGTCCCTTTATTGGCCTCAGCAGAGAAGCAAACCTATGTTACAATATGGCGGCGTGCATTGCCTTATCAACATTAAACTTTACACTTAAATGTCAAAATCTAAACTATTATACATTTTGAAAAATCTTACATATTATTTCCTGGATAATCTTTGCTTTGAGTACATTATTCTATTTTGCATTTATTTAGGACCAGATTAAGGCCTCTAGTTATCAATGTCTATCGGACCTGATCCAACAGTGCGGATCAGGTCCGACAGACATCGCTGAATACGGCGAGCAATACGCTTGCCGTATTCATCTTTGCACCAGCAACGCTGCCCCCTGCAGACTCACGGCCAATAGGCCGCCAGCAGGGAGGTGTCAATCAACCCGATCGTACTCGATCGGGTTGATTTCCGGCGATGTCTGTCCGCCTGCTCAGAGCAGACGGACAGGTTATGGAGCAGCGGTCTTTGTGACAGCTGCTTCATAACTGCTGTTTCAGAAACACAGGGCATTAAGCTCCATTCAGAACTTGATAAATATGCCCCTAAGAGTGGAGTGGTATTTAAACACTCCCTGCCACGCGCTGACCCCACTAGAAGTAAGATTTTTGCACGCGTTGGGTAGAGCTCATATTACAAGGAAACAAAAAAGTAAACAGTTTTCCTTCATGAGCTAAACCGATGTGCACAGAAAGCCGATGTTTGAATATCGCGGACGCGTAAACGTATTTCCCCATAAAAGTCAAAGAAGTAAAAAAAGGGGAAAAAACACCCTACTCGAGCACAAAACTGATTGCATATTCTCAAGTGCGCTAGCTCGACATGAAAATATTTTTTCACATTTCAGTGTTATTCAGATAGCAGAATATGTTCTATTTATTCATTAATACATATTTCTACATATATATATTTGTATTTTGGAACAATATATATCTATGCTTGACTGCAATGCACTTATGTCTATATATGTATACATAAATATTTATATGCCTGTAAATACTTATGTACGCACACATGTATCTATATATATACAGTATATATATATATATATATATATATATATATATATATATATATATATATACACATACACATACACGTCTTGATAAAGGCCGAAACGTCGACTCTTTAAATATTTCTTCAATAAGGCTTGAATTACATTTTAAACCCTGTGATTGCCCATTCCTATGAGACTACTATATACATACACATACACAGATATATATATATATATATATATATATATATATAAAACATAATTTATGTAAGAACTTACCTGATAAATTCAATTCTTTCATATTGGCAAGAGTCCATGAGCTAGTGACGTATGGGATATACATTCCTACCATGAGGGGCAAAGTTTCCCAAACCTCAAAATGCCTATAAATACACCCCTCACCACACCCACAATTCAGTTCAATGAATAGCCAAGAAGTGAGGTGATAAGAAAGGAGCGAATAATTGTGCTTTATACAAAAAAATCATAACCACCACAAAAAGGGTGGACCTCATGGACTCTTGCCAATATGAAAGAAATGAATTTATCAGGTAAGTTCTTACATAAATTATGTTTTCTTTCATGTAATTGGCAAGAGTCCATGAGCTAGTGACGTATGGGATAGCAGATACCCAAGATGTGGAACTTCCACGCAAGAGTCACTAGAGAGGGAGGGAAAAAATAATCCACAACCCAAATCAAAAAGTTTTAATCTTATAATGAAAAAAACTGAAATTATTAAGCAGAAGAATCAAACTGAAACAGCTGTCTGAAGTACTTTTCTACCAAAAACTGCTTCGAAGAAGAAAAAACATCAAAATGGTAGAATTTAGTAAAAGTATGCAAAGAAGACCAAGTTGCTGCTTTGCAAATCTGATCAACAGAAGCTTCATTCTTAAAAGCCCAGGAGGTAGAAACTGACCTAGTAGAATGAGCCGTAATCCTTTGAGGCGGGGATTTACCCGACTCCACATAAGCATGATGAATCAAAGGCTTTAACCAAGATGCCAAAGAAATGTCAGAAGCCTTCTGACCTTTCCTAGAACCAGAAAAGATAACAAATAGACTAGAAGTCTTCCTGAAATCTTTAGTAGCTTCAACATAATATTTCAAAGCTCTAACTACATCCAAAGAATGTAAAGATCTCTCCAGAGAATTCTTAGGATTTGGACACAAAGAAGGGACAACCATTTCTCTACTAATGTTGTTAGAATTCACAACTTTAGGTAAAAAATTAAATGAAGTCTGCAAAACCGCCTTATCCTGATGAAAAATCAGAAAAGGAGATTCACAAGAAAGAGCAGATAACTCAGAAACTCTTCTAGCAGAAGAGATGGCCAAAAGGAATAAAACTTTCCAAGAAAGTAATTTAATATCCAGAGAATGCATAGGTTCAAACGGAGGAGCCTGTAAAGCCCTCAGAACCAAATTAAGACTCCAAGGAGGAGAGATTGACTTAATGACAGGCTTGATACAAACCAAAGCCTGTACAAAATAATGAATATCAGGATGATTAGCAATCTTTCTGTGAAAAAGTACAGAAAAAGCAGAGATTTGACCTTTCAAGGAACTTGCAGACAAACCTTTTTCCAAACCCTCCTGAAGAAACTGTAAAATTCTAGGAATTCTAAAAGAATGCCAAGAGAATTTATGAGAAGAACACCAAGAAATGTAAGTCTTCCAAGCTCGGTAATAGATCTTTCTAGACACAGATTTACGAGCCTTTAACATAGTATTAATCACTGAATCAGAGAAAACTCTATGACTAAGTATTAAGCATTCAATCTCCATACCTTCAAATTTAATGATTTGAGATCCTGATGGAAAAATGGGCCTTGAGATAGAAGGTCTGGCCTTAACGGAAGTGTCCAAGGTTGGCAACTGGCCATCCGAACGCGATCCGCATACCAAAACCTGTGTGGCCATGCTGGAGCCACCAGCACTACAAAGAACGCTCCATTAGGATTTTGGAAATCACTTTTCGAAGAAGAACTAGAAGCGGAAAGAAATAAGCAGGTTGATAATTCCAAGGAAGTGACAACGCGTCCACCGCTTTCGCCTGAGGATCCCTGGATCTGGACAGATACCTGGGAAGTTTCTTGTTTAGATGAGAGGCCATCAGATCTATTTCTGGAAATCCCCAGATTTGAACAATCCGAAGAAATACCTCTGGGTGAAGAGACCATTCGCCCGGATGTAACGTCTGCCGACTGAGATAATCCGCTTCCCAATTGTCTATACCTGGGATATGATCCGCAGAAATTAGACAGGAGCTGGATTCCGTCCATACAAGTATCCGAGATACTTCTTTCATAGCCTGAGGACTGTGAGTCCCCCCTTGATGATTGACATATGCCACGGTTGTGACATTGTCTGTCTGAAAACAAATAAATTAACGATTCTCTCTTCAGAAGAGGCCAGAACTGAAGAGCTCTGAAAATCGCACAGAGTTCCAAAATGTTGATTGGTAATCTCGCCTCCTGAGATTCCCAAACCCCCTGCACTGTCAGAGTTCCCCATACAGCTCCCCAACCTGAAAGACTTGCATCTGTTGAGATCACAGTCCAAGTTGGGCGAACAAAAGAAGCCCCTTGAATTAAACGATGGTGATCCAACCACCAAGTCAGAGAAGATCGAACATTGGGATTTAAGGATATTAATTGTGATATCTTTGTATAATCCCTGCACCATTGGTTCAGCATACAAAGATGGAGAGGTCTCATGTGAAATAAAAGATATAACTTTTATAACATTATGAAACTTCGTTTTGGAGAAAATATAGGTCAGTAGGTTTTAATTAATTTTTATTAACTTTAATATGTTAGTTGTTTGGCTTAAAAAATATAACAGAAAGTAATGCTTTAATGCAGTTTAAATTTATTTTACTAAAACACGCTCCAAAGTATATATATATGTGTGTGTGTGTGTGTATATATATATATATATATATATATATATATATATATATATGTATATATATATATATATATATATGTATATACATACATACATGTATACATGTGTATATATGTATAAACATATATTCACATTTAAACCTTGTTATATTTATATATATATATATATATATATATATATATATATATATATATATCTTTGAACCATAATAAAACATTTTTATTTATATATTAATATGACTATTTGTTGACATATATTGAATGAGTGTGACAGTTTATTTTAATGTCTTCATGTTGTTTTTGTTGCACATGATTTTTTTTTTTTTTTTAAAAATCTTACTCTTTATGCTAGTCTCCACTTGTGCAAACCTGACGCAAGCTAATTTAGTTTGCCCTCAAGCAAACGTGTTTTCTTTCAACTTGTAATGCCCATGCAAGTTAATATGGAGAGTAGTGCTATATCGCGTGCACTAACTTTAACACATCATAATCTAGCCCATACAGTTCAATTAAAATTAACAATTAATAATCAAAAGAGAGCATTTATCAATGTTGTCACTATGCATCATCTTGCAAACTATGCAGAAAATTAGTTGCTATAACATATCTTAACAAACCCCTCCTTTGAAAGATCAAGCAAGAGAGGGTTCACTTCCCAATTGTAATGCTTATTTTTAAGGTCTTAGTACCCAGAACACAGAAAACAGTACCAAATAGATGATTGACATTTCTATGGCAATAATCTGCTACCTAAAGGGAGATTAGACCACTCATGTGGAAGCGAGCAATCCGCTTTTAATGTGAGGGGTATTATGGGTATGTGTGTTGTATGCTATCTTTAGATGGGGCTCTTTGAGGCCACTACCCCCAATACAGTAAATGCATCAGGTACTAAAAACAGGGCAATAAGGCAATAAGATCCTACACTGAAAAGATGAGGTTCCCCTCTTCTAAACTGTGGTCTCATACTCTTCAGTTTTTTAATGAGGATTGAGAGCTCTATAAGTGTATCTCCCAATCATCAAACACTGCACCAAATTACCATCTCAGAGAATGTTTCCATATATTTCCAAACTGACCAACAGGCTTTCTGTGTCAAGCAGACCATGTGACTTGGGCATGCTTGTCAGGAAGGGGTTGGGGCGTGTAATGACCATGCCCATCAAAAATAGTGGAATTTCTTTCAATTTTAGGCTATTGAACAGATTTACAAACATCCAAAAATGTGCAACAGAGAAGGACAACTTGCAAAGTATTTTAGATTTTTTTTCTCTATAAAAGAACCATACTCATGTTATGAATAACAAATATGGTGTAACCTTTTTTTTTAATTATTTTTTTGTATTGAGTAATATACTTTATTTCAGCCATATCCAGTATCTAAATAGAAGTCCCAACTTAATTAATATATTTCCATTAAGATACACTTACAGTTAGTAGATAAGGTTTATGTTTAATTGAAGAGGTAATACATTTGGATTAATGCCCAGATGAAGATCCATATATAGATTTATTAGCACATATACTCTATATTGCCAAAGTATGTGGTCACCCCTATGAATTATTAAGTTTAGGTATTTCAGATATACTCATTGCTAACAAGTGCATAAAATCCAGCACATAGATATTAAATCTCCATAGATGAACATTAGCAGTACATTTGGTCATATCAAAGAGCGCAGTGGCTTAAAACAGGGCACTGTCGTAAGATGACACCTTTGCCACAAGTCAGTTCATGAAATTTGGAAGAAAACGCAGGCACTACTCGGGGTAGAAAAACATACGACGATTTATTGGTTTAAGCCATACAATGAAGGTAGACAGGCTTAAAATAATTGCCAGCAACATGCAGACAGGTGGATTACAGAGGGACTGACGGCCTGACGCGTTTCGCGCCCCCTAGTGGTGCTTAATCATAGGCTGAGTTAATGGAGACTAGACAACCCTTATATACACAAGGGGATTAACCCTTACCCCACCAACATTAATTATTAAAACATAAGAAATACTTATATATTCTATAAGACATTTGAACCTGTGACAGATGAATCCAAAATGAGAAAAGAGTTATACCACTACACATTACTTCCATAAATCTGAGGCTGATGCAAATACAAAAATAAAAATAAAAATAAAATAAAGAAAATTTAAATTAAAATTAAATGCATCAGAATAATAACTAATAAAAAAAACATTAATTAGCAACTGATTATTTAAAGAATAAATCAGTTGCTAATTAATGTTTTTTTTTTATTAGTTATTATTCTGATGCATTTAATTTTAATTTTAATTTTCTTTATTTTATTTTTATTTTTGTATTTGCATCAGCCTCAGATTTATGGAAGTAATGTGTAGTGGTATAACTCTTTTCTCATTTTGGATTCATCTGTCCCAGATTCAAATGTCTTATAGAATATATAAGTATTTCTTATGTTTTAATAATTAATGTTGGTGGGGTAAGGGTTAATCCCCTTGTGTATATAAGGGTTGTCTAGTCTCCATTAACTCAGCCTATGATTAAGCGCCACTAGGGGGCGCGAAACGCGTCAGCCCGTCAGTCCCTCTGTAATCCACCTGTCTGCATGTTGCTGGCAATTATTTTAAGCCTGTCTACCTTCATTGTATGGCTTAAACCAATAAATTGTTGTATGTTTTTCTACCCCGAGTAGTGCCTGCGTTTTCTTCCAAGTGTTACTTACTTTGGGCCTGATCTCCCTGGCTACGGCACTCCGGTGAAGCGGTTACACCATTGGATGACCCTGTGGTTCACCTGTAGTTCCGGTTCCGGATTAGTGCAGCCGCACGCCAAATCTTTTCCTCTATCAGTTCATGAAATGTCTGCCCTTCTAGATCTGACACAGTAATGCTATTATTGTTTGTCAAGTGGGATAATCTAGGACAAACAACAGCCCAACCACAAAGTGGTATACCATGAAAACTCACAGAGGGGGCTAACTCTATTAATACTTTCAATAAAGATTGAAAACAAAATTATTGAATATATGCATTTGAGCATGTTCTGGGTGAAGTTTTGCCAGTTTCTCAAATCAGAACATTTGCCCTGGATAGAAACGCTGCAGGTGGGACAATAGACAGACCCCCCCAACACATGACAACCCCACTGGATCTGGGACAGTGTAATATAAAATACTTGTTTTTAAAACAATAGTATAAAAGACTTGTTTTTGAGCATTCTACACAACAAAAGGGTGAGCGCTAATAAATAGCTAGTAATAACCTCAATGATATATGAGCATATAAATACAATTAGAATTGCCAGCAATTTGGCATATTAAGGAAAAGTTCAGTTTCAGATTAAGAAGTGTATCTTTCTTCCCAACAATGGCAGCCTCCTCCTCACCAACAATGGTCCAGAGATGCTATATAAAAGACAAAACAAAGGGGCGCCTCATGTGTAGTATCATCAAATAAGCACAAAGCCACAGGAAAAAGCCAAATGGGCACTCACAGGGCTTGGATCACACCTATGTGCTTGTAGGGACAGGCTGAAGATTTTATCAGGTGTGACAGCTCACCCACAGAGGATATCAGTCATTAACTGTACTGGAAAGATAAAACACAGGAAAAGCACCAAATTGTGCAGATCACAAAGGATATGGTGTTTGATTTAGCACAAAGGAAGATTGGGTACTCACATGTTAGATGAGCACACTTATGTGCTAGTAGGAGCAAGCTGGCATATTATGGTAAGGTGTGTCAGCTCACCACCAAGGGACTTTTCCTTAGGATGCAATATCCAAAAGTGGCAGACTTCTGTGTGTTAGGTTCCACTCCAAGCAGGTGCAGGCTGGTAAAATCACTCACAAGAGTATTTTTACAAATTAAAAAATACTATTTATTAAAAACAGATTTAAAATACATGTACAAAGGAGTGAACTAGGGGCATACAGTCAATCCCCCTGTAAATGCAAAGCATTTCTCGGCTCATACACCGTTTCCTCAGGCATATGCCTGAGGAAACGGCGTATGAGCTGAGAAACGTGTTGTGCTTATTTGATGATACTACACATAAGGCGCCCCTTTGTTTAGATTTTGAGCATGCAGCCTTCAAATTGTCCCCAATAGAATCACAAACACATTTAAAACATTTTAATCAACTACAATGTATAGTTAATATGTCTGTATTTATGTTTTTAACAATATTTTATATTATTAAACCTTATATAAATATGTATTGCTCTAATGTATAATAGATCAGAATTTGATATAGTTTATATTGATATTTATAGATGCATTGAGATATAAAATATTCTTAAAAATTAATATGTTTTTATAATAATATTAATATGTTTTGTAATAATAGTTGTAAAGGTCATTCTTTCTTTTTACTCCTAGTAGAGGTATGTGTAATGTTTTGCACATTAAGATGAGCAATCAACTAGCTACAAGTCATTAATAGCTTCAGTGTGAACTGAATAGAAAAAATATATAACCATAACGGAAGGCTAAATTGATCCTTATTTACCATAATAAGGTTAGTGAAAAATGAAAATCTGACACCATTGTGAACAGCTTAATTGCAAATGTGGCCTTAGAAAATTTCTTATTGAATACTAAGAGGCCCATTTATCAAGCTCCGTATGGAGCTTGTGGGCCCGTGTTTCTGGCGAGTCTTCAGACTCGCCAGAAACAGCAGTTATGAAGCAGCGCTCTAAAGACTGCTGCTCCATAACCCTGTCCGTCTGCTCTGAGCAGGAGGACAGGAATCTCCACAATTCAACCCGATCGAGTACGATCGGGTTGATTGACACCTCCCTGCTGGCGGAGAGTCTGCAGGGGGCGTCATTGCACCAGCAGATCTTGTGAGCTGCTGGTGCATTGCTGAATAAGGAGAGCGTATTGCTCTTCGCATTCAGCAAGGTCTTGCGGACCTGATCCGCACTATCGGATCAGGTTCGCAAGACCTTTGATAAATAGGCCTCTAAGAGAGCACACACACATACACACACACACAAACTTAAGTGGTTCAAAACATGTGCAGTTAACTAACAAAGAGCCACTATCAAAAAATCTAGTCGTGAGGGCGTGGCTAGGAAGCGACCATGACAGGTCACAAACTATGAAGCTTCCAGGAAAACTCTGATAATCCGGTGATTATCTGCAAAGATATCTATCATCCACCCT
The DNA here is from genome assembly GCF_027579735.1 of Bombina bombina. Classification (NCBI taxonomy): domain Eukaryota; kingdom Metazoa; phylum Chordata; class Amphibia; order Anura; family Bombinatoridae; genus Bombina; species Bombina bombina. The sequence goes on along the minus strand of NC_069505.1, from coordinate 309,855,364 downwards.
CATATCTATCATGTGCAGCTACTTTGTACTCTCCTGATCCGAATAATACCAAGATTGCCTTGCTAGTGTTCCTGGGTCCTGAGCTAGCCCACTGTGAACTTAGATGGCAGCCTCACTCGAGCTCACAACACCCCCCCCCCCATTATTCGGGAAGAGCTCTTGTTCTGCAGTAACCAGCTAATTATAAGCAAATTAAACTGTGCACCCGAAATTGTATTTTATACACCCAGAAGAAGGAATGTTTCAAAAAACATATACTACCTCCAATGCTCTTATAACTCAACCAGATGCATGTTCCTACTATATGAAATGGAACTGATGACTGCAATTGAAACTATGCTGGAAAAAGTTGGAGAGATACTGGATGAGCACTTTTGTGACCTACATCGGATACTCACTACAGAATGGAACCTCCGGTCACAGGATCTAACTTCGCTCCAAGCACATGACGCTACAGTGACTGACACACTCATAGAGGTGTGGAGACCCCACGATCAATGTGACTCACAACTTCTACTGAGCCCGTTACCTGGGACTGAGAGGCATCAGGACACTGATGATCATCACACACAGCTTCAAGATCCCACTGAATGAGGTATTGCTGAACAGTAGGTAGCTAGCAGTCATGCCACAGACTCAACAGATGCGACAGTGCCCTTTAGGCCTGCTATGCACCCTACAGACAAAAATAACCAGAAGTATTGGCTTCATATTGTCAGCCCAAGGGAGGGTAGGTCCTCTGAGACCTGTAGACAAGATCTGCAGATGACAGTCGCTTCAGAGACAGTTCCGGGGAAAATTGATCTTCCTACTGTTTTTCTCCTCACAGAACTGGAGAGCGTATCCCATAGGGTTTACACTTATCCCCCAAAATCAAGAGCTGGAATCGGTTGATTATCCTACTCTAGTGCAGCAGCTTGGACATATTAAGTAGTTCCTACATATCTCTCTCCTGGGCCCTCAGGTCAAATAAACACTATGACAGAACTGGCTAATAAGTTCATGATCAATAAAGAAAGAAAGTCCCCTTATTGGTGTAGCCAAGATGAGGTAGAGATAGACAATTGAAAGGCACATGAAACAGGACTACAGAGTATAAGTAAAATGCATACCTTTATTACAGTTAAACAATCACAGCAGTTGAAAACATGGCAGTGATTAAAGCAAAACCCAATATGAGTACAAGAATGTGTAAAGTAACCCAATATGTGTACAAGAATAAACAAACATCTAAAGAAACATGGTTGACAATTTTTTTTTTTTTTTAGGTGTGGAACATTGCTTAGTGAGAGATGCTTTCACCTCCATTATTACAGGTAAAACTTATAAACTATAGGCTAGACTGCTGTTCCCGATATATCATCTATTTGATTACATGTCAGATCTGTAAACAACAATATACAGGGTGTACTAGTTGTTTCCTAAAAGACAGAATTCGTGAATACATTACTTTCCGTGGACGAGATTCACCTAAAACTCCTGTAGCAAAGCACTTCTTCAAATATTGAGACACAGTCAACAACAGAAAAGTATTTAAATTTCAAGCAATTGATTTTGTACTCCAAAACACTAGAGGAGGTTATAGATTTAGGAATCTACTGGACAGAGAAGCCCAGTGGATTTTTAATTTAGGCACAAAAGAACCAAAAGGTATTAATTCAATATGGGATATAGACCCTCTTGCCCACTTTTGCCCAACTCTTCTCACATCCTAATGGCTTATGAGATATTTTCCCTACCGGGTACTACCTCATCCATAACTTCCTTGATCTTCTTATGTCAATCTCCTCCTAAGCTCACTCCATCCCAAATGAGCTCTACACGTCAATTTGGACAGCAATTTACATTTAACCTCCGTACCCTATCCATGCCTTTGAGAGCCCTCATAATAAAAGAATCCTGCCCAGAATTATGCTCCATGCTCAATAGTTTCATAGGTTTTATAAAATGTATCTGCTTCTATTCATTTCTATTATTTAGCACACTTTCATGTTATTTTCATCATTCCAACAGTGACATTATGATATAGAAAGGTCTATGTGAGACCTGATACAAAGCTTCCCAAAACGCAGTCACCTCAGTTACTAGTTTAATTTATTTCTTATGTTTCCATGCCTAAACCAGGTTTCTATTTCTCCTGGCTATTGAATTACAGTTTTCATTCTAAAATATCCTACAACAAACCTATCCTCCTCTAGCAAGTTTTACAAATAGCTACAAACCCAAGAGTGGCTTCTTATCCAGGGGGAGGATTTCAGTTAAGATAAATCTAAGATAAAATAGATGTTTCTCTTAAAGGGACACTGAACCCAAATTTTTTATTTCGTGATTCAGATAGAGCATGCAATTTTAAACAACTTTCTGATTTACTCCTATTATCAATTTTTCTTTGTTCTCTTGCTTTCTTTATTTGAAAAAGAAGGCATCTAAGCTATTTGTTTGGTTCAGAACCATGGAAAGCACTTGTTTATTAGTAGGTGAATTTACCTCAACAAAAATGGGCCAGAATCTAAATAATTTGATAATAGGAGTAAATTACAAAGTTTCTTAAAATTGCATGCTCTACCTGAATCATGATAGGAAAAAAATTGGGTTCAGTGTCCCTTTAAGCATTTCTTGCATTTTGTTATAACCAGCCTTTTCATAGAATGACACTGTTGCTATTGTGTTTAGAATTGTTTCTGTGTAACTTGTTGCAAGATAATTCAATAAAATATTTTTTTTTTTTTTAAATCTAGTCGTCCCAGATATTTCATAGAGATTCCTTTGTAGCGACTGCAAAATGTTTGCATCCCTAGTCTTTAACATTAAGAGATACTGTACCTGACAGCTGAAAGTTATGAGCACAACAGTGTCCCTATTATGTCAGGCCGGTCTCGTGGAAAGCAGTTGTATTACTAGGAAGATGACCTGATGATTCAGACTCTCAAATTTTCAGATGTGATGGCTTGAAAACCACTACTGTCAGCTACAGTTCCACATAGATGTTAAATAATTATTACTATCACTTGGGGGTTACATAGAATCTAACCAAATTTTTGTCACTTATTGAAAAATTGTTAGCCGCCATTTTAACCAGGTGAATCACTTAAGTAATTAATTTGATCCTATCCATCAAATAAAATCTAGCCACATTTAGCTCCTGCTGATCCAAGTCTGACAACTTTGGATATCCTAGTCCCATGCTGACTTTTACTGAATATACAGCCATGTTACAGCAGTTAGATTATGTCAAATTAAAGGAAGAAAACACTTCTGAAAAACTGAGCAAGATGTCTGAAAAATTGAAAAAGTTCCCCAAACCAAGCTTTGTTGCAGGTTCAGACATAATAATACTTGTACAATTGCACAAATTCAGAAATGACACAATTGAGTGATATCATCAAATTACACCACACCTAACCACTAGTAACACATGCATACTTGATATTTAGCTTTGCAATCAACTTTTTGCATCCAAAATTGTATGGCTCAGATAAACCAAAGCTGGCTGGACCTTATAAATCATATTATATTGCATACATCCCATTTAGCAGTGTGTTTTTTTTTGCCGTGTAAGCTATGTTCCCAACAAGACCATTTTTTTTATTCTATTCAGTATATGATGTTCAAGTACAGTGCAAAATGCAACACTGGTAGGAGTGGTTTTGATACTATCTAAGTACTATGGAAATATTTAACCCCTTGAATTACTGTATGACAGCAGTCTCTAGAAATGAAGCTATTAAATAGATTTTTATTTTATGTTATTTATGTTTTCAAATTATTGTTACCCACAGGGATACATCATTGAATGATTTCTGGCATAATAGGATGCCCTGGATTAAACTCCTAGTAAGAAGCAGATTGATACTTTGAGTTCTATTTAATGATGGTCATATGGGACCAAGGACAAATTTAAATGGTTTTTATGGGGATGTATTTGCTCCCCATGTTCATCCCAACAGGAACTGTATTTACTGAATTGCACAGAATACCAAGCCTGGAATATTGAGAGATGTATTTACTGAGATCTACAAGAAACACAAGATTGATATAAAAATGTGAGCATTATTTTCTCAGTTGCTTAAAGAACAGAAATATTGTGAGATTAAATTACAAAGGTGTGCAGGGAATCTAAGGTTGACATGCTGTAAATATTTTGTGAGTATGTGAAAGGAAAAAACAGAAATGATATGCTGAGTGTGCCATATTTACAGTAGTGAGCATTTTCTGATTTACTGAGAACTCTATAGAATACACCATCTTACTGTGAGTTGCATTAATAGAAATTTATAAGGAACTGTATACCAATAAATGTTATGTTTTTACAAAACACTGCTGATAACTGTTACTTTTAGAAAAATTATTTCATACCACCACCGGGGTTCTTTGTAATTTTATACTTGTTTTTGCTAATGCATTTGTAATTTCGGTACTGCTTTTGTTGCAAGATCTCATACAACTTTGTGATACTTTTATGAATTTTAACTTGGTTTTACCAATTTGCCACATCTACTTGTATCTCAAAGCTTGAGCATTGTTTGGTTTTCTCTGAAAAGTGGATGCACTTATTCCTGATTGTATTTTCAAATTTTTGACCTTGACCTATGTATTTTTGATTTTCTCTGTTTGTGTAAATCCCATCATTTTTTTCCCCTGGCTTGAACTGCGTCTGCTGTCCAAGGTCATATATAAAGTTTTAGCTTAGTTTATACTAACATCCAACCTAAGCCCTTTATACTCTGGCTGGGAGTGTCTATAGAGTGATAAAATCAACATATAATTAGAGATATTATAGAAAAATCATAGCTAGCTATTTAGACTCACACAAGTCCATCAAATGCACTATGCCTACCTTCATAACAGGATGTTCTTGGATATCAACTAGAAACTATTTTCTTCACTACAATTAAAAATAGCTCCAACCAGGACTTAGAGTCAAGACTGCTAGATTGCAACAAAAATCACAACATGAAGAGAGTGATCAGCAATGTGTTACAAATTTCACTTACGTATATGAGAAGTCACAGAGATGCTAATTCTTTCAAGATATTTCAGCATTGAGACAACTGCGTAATTCCTTAAAGGCAGAAGACAAGTGATTCCATCAAAACACACAGTTCTGAGATACAGGTCGTAGTATTCCATCAATATTTCAAAGGCTTCAGTGGAAGTTTCACAGTTGACATTTATTAAAGACCTGCCCCACTATTGATATCAGGATTGCCTACTAGGATTTTACTAAGGAAGTCTTTGGGATAACTGGAGATTCTGGGATCATCAAAGTGTTGTCAGGCCTTTGCCTCCCATGAAATGGCCATTCCCAAAAACCCATACTGACACTGATGTTTTCCTCCTTCTTTGAACTTAAGACCTTTACATATCTGAGATACATTACAGCTGTAGTCTAGATTTTAACAATATGTGCTTGTAGCATCAATTTGTCAAAGATAATTGAGATAACTCTACCTTCTTTCGTTTAGCTTCTTTCAAAGACAAATGATGCTCTTTTTGATGGCAAATAGATCTCACACTTTTTAGAATCATGTTGATAACTTCATGGGGACCTGTATGTATATTCCTGCTTCCCCATCAGTGATATCACAATCTACAGGTGATCATCTCCACAACTGGTGAAACTCTACACTTATATTTTCATTTCAGTTCTCACAATACAACATAACCAATGTCAGATAGGGATTGCTTATGTACAGTACTTCAGCCATTCATTTGGTATAGGTAATTCCTCTGAACCAAAATGTAAATTATAATATAAAAGGCCAGAATTCAAAACAATAAATAACTTGTATTCTTCTGCCAGGTGTTTTTCTATCCAGCAATAAGGAAATGTAAGACATATTTTCTACCATGGCTATTTAAATAACCTTTCTACTGACCACACCAATGTACTTTAGCTGACAAAATTATCACAGAAAAACAGCTAATTGTTGCTTTGGTGTACGGTCTTTCAGATGTGCTGGTTCACTTTCCCTTGAAAACATACTCCAAGCCCCACAGATAGACATATAACTTTAGTTAGGCAATGGTGAAAAGTTAGTAGTGTCTTCCATGTGATAAAAAGTTAACATGATTGTTTAGAACCTACATCCTTCTAGGAAAGAGCTATTAAATTCCCCCTAAAATCACCACTCATTATGAACTGTAGTCTGGTTATTTGTTCTTTTCAGAAGGTTTTAGCTTGTCAGCCTCCAAATTAGCCCTGCCCAGACAATGTCTCACATATACCCTGCTATAAACCTAGAGACATGGGACTTTGTGAGATGCTCAATAATTTGTTTGTTTAGACATAACCAAAAGGAGACAATCAGACACGTTCTTTCCAATTTGAATGGCCTCCACTCTCAGTAAATAAGAAAGAACATAAATTGATGTGTTTATGCTGGACAAGACTTTGATAGGATTATATATATGCATCTATACCCCAGAATAATGTGTGTTAAACTCTGTCTCTAATAACCAAATGCCTTTCCTGCCTGCAACTGCTTGTAAAATCTGATGGTCACGGTCCTGGTCATTTTATGATGAACATCTTGGTGCTAAGCACCCCATTCATAGGCTAAGTTACAATTGGCAAGCAAATTAGTGCTCAGGCTCGAGCGTAAACTTTTCTAGAAGGTATCGTTGGATAGCGCAGATATTACAAGTTGAAAGTAAAAAGTTTGCTGGCCAGTGAATATTTGAATATTCGTAACAAAAGATTTGGCCGAACCAAAAATTCAAATTCAAAACAGGATATTTGTGACTTTTGTTTTCTGTAAAAACCTATGCAAGAGGAAATTACTGTAACCTAGAATCAGGGAAATGTGAATATGAAATAAAAACACTTTAAAGGGACACTAAACACTAAATACATGCTACATAGAATGATACATTCAAAGAAAAGATTAGTCAATGACTAACATGTAGATGTATTTTTTTAAAATTTCATTAGTTGTTTAAAAAGTGACAAAATAAGTGTAAAGTTTTAGTGTCTATAAAACACTGGGAGCTGCCATGTTGTAATTTGTGTTACCTTCTTTGCTGTGGCCAATTAGAGACAGTTATAAATAGGTTACTAGAGTGTGCAGCCAATGGTTGTGCTGGATTTAACAGTGTTCTGCACTTCCATTTCTAACAGGAACTGAAAAGCTCACAATTTCAGAATGGAATTACAGGTAAAAAGGACAAAATAAATAATGAAAGTATATTGCAGAGCTGCTTTATATATATAATTTATCATTTTATATTACCATCTCAAAGTGTTTAATGTCCCTTTAAGAGATTGAAATCTTTGGTCAGGTATACTATAGCACTAAGAGGGCTACAAAAGAAGGACTGCTCTATTTTATTCTGAGCTGTGTTGTGAAGGGCTGAGGAACCCAGCCCTGCTAAGTGATTCTGGACCTGTCAGGGAAGTGAGGTGAGCCATTTTTATAATGATTTAATATATATGGGATCAGCAGAGAATAGAGAGGAGTTTCTGCACACATGCCATGAATGAGATATACGATCTTGGAGCTCTTAGCTGGCGTTTGTGTTATTTTTAGAACAAACACCTACTGGTCCCCATTCCTCCCCCTGTGCATGATATAATTCCCATAGTCTCTACCCTTGCTCATCTCTCCCCATATCCCCCTCCTTCTCTGTGCAGGTGAACATACCAGATAAACCTCACACACATTACAGCAGATACCATCTCTTGGGTATTTTTGTCAGCACAAACGCTCTAAATTCCCTCAACACATGTGTTAAGAAGCAAATAATGAGTAACCAGGAACCACAGCTGGAGATATATTCTGTATCTGTTTGACAGTATGTTGCATCATAAGTAAGGATATTATAAAATCTAAAAGAGACAGAGAATGTAAATATTCACAAATGTACCCATAAACACGTTCTATAATCTGCATTAGGTTTTTCTTTATATACTGAGCTGTATAAAATATTATAATTTAATTATTATTAGTATCAGAGACAAAAATTATTAAAAGGAGAGCAGCTTGTTTATGTAATTTATAAATAAAAACACCTCAATTTAAAGGAATATAAAAGGTTTATTTAAAAAGGCAAATAATATATTTCTTTTATTCGTATGAAAGATAAACATTTAGGGCTAGATTATGAGTGGAGCTCAAAGAGTTCCGCGTGAGCGATAAGGGGTTTATTGCGGGTGTTTGTGTACGTCAGGTTTTTTGCTCGTATTACAAGGTGAAAGTAAATGCGATTGCTTGAGCGCAATTTTAGTTAACGAGCGTTGGGTTAGCGCAACCACAGAGCTGTGGTTAACTGTTTTGCGAAAAACAAAAAAGTTGTGCCGCTTGCTCGGTGGTGCCCCTTATACAGTGGTGTTTAAGACTCTGGGGCCTTTCAGAAAAGGTGTATATATATATATATATATATATATACTGAGATCATGTGACACTTAGATTGCACACAGGTGGACTTTAACTAATTATGTGACTTCTGACGGTAATTGGTTGCACCAAATCTTATTTAGAGGCTTCATAGCAAAGGGTCTGAATACAAGCACCACTTTACAGTTTTTATTTTTTAGAATTATGTAAAAAAGTTATTTTCTTAATTTCACTTCACCAATTTGGACAATTTTGTGTATGACCATTACATGAAATCCAAATAAAAATCAATTTTAATTCCAGGTTGTAATGCAACAAAAATAGGGAAAATGCCAAAAGAGATGAATACTTTTGAAAGGCACTGTAGTGTAAAAATGAAAAGACCAAATTATGTAAAACAGTTTATTTTACTTTTTAATATGCATTTAATTACTCCATATGGCAGAATTCTCAATTCAGCTGGTGGCTGGTGCATGCATGGGTATGTGCATATTTAAATAGATTGCAAAAATGTTTCTCAACATTTTAACTAGTCTAGAATATCCCTTTAAGGATTGGAAGTGTATGCTGCCAACTTCACAAGTCTCTCTGCTACATATCTGTCACTAACTACCTTCAACAGATATGATCAGATAAGATTCTGCAAAATAATGGAAATTTTGCTAACAAAATAAGAGGGACTAGCTGTGTCCAGTAACAAATCTGTATTCATTATGGTTGGGAGTTTGGATACAATTGCAGTAACACAAAGTTTTTGCAAACTGCTTTATTCTCCTTTATCTCTTATGGCTCAATTTATAAATTGGCGGGTGGACAAGGTTCACTGTCATAAACCTTGTCTGCCCAGTATTGTGCAATTCTGTTCACTGCTCATGCACGAGAGGAAGCTGCCAATCATTCCGACCAGATCTGGTCAGGATGACTGAAATATGCAACACTTTAAATGACGGAGAGTTTATGTATCTGATACTTATAAGGACATAAAGCACCACATTTTTATTTTGTGATTCTCATAGAGCATATAGTTTTAAACAACTTTCTAATTTACTTCTATGATCAAATTTTCTTTGTTTGATTGATATCCTTTTTTGAAAAGCAGGGAGATAATCTCAGGAATGTGCATTTCTCTGGAGCACTATACGGCAGCAGTTTTGTATGGATGTTATACATTTGCAAGATCACTAGATGCCAGCACTTTTTCCTACCATGTAGTGCTCCAGAAGGCATGCTACCTATCTACATATCTCTTCAACAAAGAATACAATGAGAACAGTAAAAGTAAATTTGATCATAGAAGTAAATCGGAAACTTTTGTAAAATGTTATGCCCTGTCTGACTCACAAAAGAAAAAAATGGGGTTTCATGTCCTTTCAACTAGTGTTTCAGGCTTGCCCATGTGAGCTTGAGATGCTGGTTCTCCGAAGTTGCTCTCGGAGCTTGATAAATGGAGCCCTTAATATAGATAAGGTAGGACAGTCCCCAGCTATGAAAGCTAATGACCTATCCCTTAGGTTACTAGTCCAAACATGCCTTGCTCATCTGTATTACATGCCACAGTAATTTTACCCTTTGATGCCTGAAACAGACATAGACAATAAAGTTTAAATCACTGTTGCATTACCTACTAGCAGCAGCAATTTAACTCCTTGTTTGCCTCTTACCTTTGACTAACACACAGTATTCTTTCACTGCTGCATTCTGGTAGTTGATGGGAGAGAGAGTGCTGAGGATATCTGTCTGTCTATATTAATCACTGTTTGGCATTGTCTTTACAATAATAAAAATGATCCAAATGCAATGGGCTGTGAAGACAACTACTATGATGTGATAGAGGGATAAAATAAATGTCTGGGACTGTAGCTACACAGGACACCAATAAACAATAATAATGCTGGATATCCTGGGGATGTCTCCTTTGTTTCCAGCCCTGTGATGATCAAACCCCTCCTTCGCCTGCAGAAACAAGACAAATAAAATCTCCTAACACACTGTGCTTGCGGCTCATACTGCGTGCTTTACATGATAATCCCTCCATCCCCCATATCTGTTTATTTCCCTTATCTCAGTACAAAAAAAAAGAGATGTCCCAATATTTTAAAATATTTAAAGACTTTGGAGCATCAGAGTTCGAAAGACACAAAAAAATGTAACAAAAATATCTTATCCATTTACATGTAATGTGACATAAAAAAGGTTTCTCTACAATTTGGCAACAGTATATATAGAGGTGCCATTTACAACTTGGATTGATGATAGAAATATAATGTATTACTGAGGGTGAAACACACGTACAGTGGAGTGATTTATTGGCGTATCCGATAATACAAGATAAGAGGTATTATAATTAAAATCTTCCCATCATGCTAAGCTGCACAGCTATATCCGTCGGCAGTTGTCTATTAAATGCAAGTAATAAAACGTAGCAGAGCTTTGATAAATATTCAAATGTATCAAAGTGATATTCAAAGAATTTTGGTAGATGTTCACAGAAGGTCATGATAGAAGTGTTATCTCTAAGGATGTAGCTTTTTATTAAAGGAACATTAAAGGGACATGGAACCCAAAGATTTTATTTCATGATTCAGATAAGACATAACATTTTAAACAATTTTCCAATGTACTTCTATTGTTAAAAAGCAGGAAGGTATGTTCAGGAGTGTGCACGTGTCTGCAGCAATATATGGCAGAAGCTTTCTCAAAATGTTATACATCAGCAAGACAATTAGATGGAAGCACTATTTCCAGTCATGTCGTGCGCCAGACGTGCACGCTATGGGGCCGATTTATCAATGTTTGTCCAACATGATACGCTGTGGCGTATCATGCCCGAAAGACATCGCTGAATGCCGACAGCATATGCCGTCGGCATTTAACATTGCAGTTCACCAGAACTGCCGATCGTATAGGATCGGGCGAATTGCAGACCGCAGCCCATTCGGAGCTTAATTATTCTAACCCTATCTATTTAGATATCTATAAAACAAAGAATAACATTTGAATGAAGCAAATTAGATAATAGAAATAGAAACGTTTTTTAAAAAAATTGTTTTCTCTATCTGAATAATAAAAGAAAAATGTTGGGTTTCATGTCCCTTTAAAGGGACAGTCTAGTCCACAATAAACTTACATGATTCAAATAGACATGTATTTTAAACAACTTTCCAATTTACTTCTATCACCAATTTTGCTTTGTTCTCTTGGTATGCTTAGTTCAAAGCTGAACCTAGGAGGTTCATATGCTAATTTCTTAGACCTTGAAGGCCGCCTCTAAGCTGAATGCATTTTGACAGTTTTTCACAACTAGAGGGTGTTAGTTCATGTGAGTCAAATAGATAACACTGTTCTTATGCATGTGGAGTTACCTAGGAGTAAGCACTGATTGGCTAAAATGCAAGTCTGTCAAAAGAAATTAAATAAGGGGGCAGTCTGTAGAGGCTTAGATACAAGATAATCACAGAGGTAAAAAGTGTATTAATATAACAGTGTTGGTTATGCAAAACTAGGGAATCGGTAATAAAAGGAATGATCTATCTTTTAACACAATAACATTTTTTGGTGTAGACTGTCCCTTTAAATGTTTGAAGATTTGTACTTTATTCATTTATTTATAACTTTCCATAACATGCCTCAGCAGAGAAGATGAGGCTATAAGATTAAAGGTTTTAAAGACCATTTCATTATGTGTCCATTTCATTATGAAGACATGCATTTTGTTTTATTTGAAAAACTAAAATATTTTTTTTTAAATGCGGCTGCATATTATTCTGATGCTAATTTTTGAATATATTAATTATAAATTGATTGTAAAATGTAATGAATAAGTTCCCGGTATCTACTACTTTTAGAAATAGGGGCACTTTCATTGATTACACTTTACAAAGACGCTTATTTTTTTAAAATGCTTACCTTTGCGTTATGGTAAACATAATGCCAATCCTCCGCCTGCAACTTTTGCTTTCTTTAGCAGATTGATTATGAATCCGGCTTCCTCCAATCGTTGAGTGCCCCCTTTGGCTTTAAGCTCGTGAGGCAACACAACGATTGGTGGAAGCTGTATCGTATTTTTAGATATAGGGTACTTATTCATTAAACTTTACAATCACTTTAAGCGGTGAGTTAAAGAGTAATTAAACCCAGTATTTTTCTGTCATGATTCAGATAGAGAATACAATTTTTTTAAAGTTTTCAATTTACTTCTATTATCAAATTAATTTTGTTCTTATGTTATTCTTTGTTGAAGAGATACCTAGGTAGGTATTGTGGACATGCCTGAAGCACTACATGACAGGAAATAGTGATGCCATCTAGTGGTCTTGCTAATGTTTAACATTGTTGCAAAACTGCTGCCATATAGTGCTGCAGACACGTGCATGCTTCTGAGCTTACAGTCTTGCTTTTCAACAAAGGATAGGAAGGGAACGAAGAAAAGTTGATAATATAAGTAATTTGGAAAGTTTTTTTAATCTGAATTATGAAAGAAAAATGTTGGGTTTTATGTCCCTTTAAGTGTTATGCTCAAGTGCAATCGCAACATACTACTATAAAATGTAGCCCTTTTTAAGACCTGAAGAAAATCATTATTATTATTAATAGTATAGCACAGAAGTACATAAATAACTCCAATCCTTGTGCTTCATTGGCTAAGCGTACCCTTGACTTACTGGATCATTAGCTTAACGCTCAAGCAATATCCAACATGAATTTACTGCGCTCCCCCAGTATGTAAAAAGATTATTATTATTATTATCTATTATGTGAATACCACATCTGTGCTATCCTACATGTAGATGTTAGCACTCCAGATGTTAGACCAGTGCTGGCTATCCTTGGCACCCCAGTTATGGTTGCCACCTCAGCCATGTTTTCCTGGACACTTATGCGTTACACATGCTGCAGTGTGTGCATAGGGAAACATTTATTTTGCATGTATTTTGCTGCTGGATAGCACAACAATAGCGACCCTAGACAGCACTATTCATGTCCCACTCTGCACACCCTGCCGCATGTGTAACTCATAAGTGTCCAGGAAAACATGGCAGAGGTGGCAACCATAACCCCAGTTGTTTGGAGCTACATTTCTCATGATGCTTAGGTACTCAGCAGTCTAGTTGAGCATCTTGGGAAATGTAGTTCCAAATCAGCAGGGGTGCCAAGGTTAGCTATCACTGCCCTTGACTATCACTCAAGCATTAAAAAAATAACTTTGAATTTAAAACATGAGTACAAAAATAGAAGCACTCCACTTGTAATATAGACCAACATTCTTATTTATAGAAGTTAAAAAATAATTTACTTTTTTTATTTTTTATTTTTGTCCTATAATCATGTAACTCTAAAAATTGTGTTTTTTTTCCAAATTCTGCAAACTTGCCTAACACTGCTATATTTTACACATGTATTGCTTGATCAGTACAGGATCTCATTTATATCTGTCTCTAGTTGGCCAGAGCAGAAGAGATAAGATAAACATTGCTACGATTTACACATTTTCCTACAAGATCTCATTTATATCTGTCTCTGGTTGTTCAGTGCAGAAGAGATACGATAAACACTGCTTAATAAGCTTTTCAAGGGATATGTCCTTGAATTGCAAAACAGTAAAACGTTTGCTCACAAAATAAAAGTTTAAATGTATATTCTAATGCAAAAACAAAAATGCAAGAATGTTTTAATAATGAAACATCAACTATATACTGCTTGAGAGAAGCAATAATTACTTAGCAAGACATTCCAGTTTGTATGTGTTTAATTCTTATGAGCCTTAGGGTTAGTAATTAAAAAATTACAGAGAATGTAATTTCTAAATTATAATGTCCCTTAGAGTGAATTTAAATCATTTATTTTGCAATGCAGTCCTTAAAGCGACAGTAAACACCTGAGATTTGTAAATACAAAGTTTAGTTATGCATGATGAAATAACTTTGCAAAACACTTTTCATCATTTATTTTGCCAAATTTTTATGTGATTTAGCATTGTGTTTTTTTTGTAATTTTCAAAACTTGAAATGCATCCTGCTGAATAACCCTGCAACATATATTTCCCTAATTGTCTTTAACTGATAATACATTCAAAACAAAGTATTTTATTATAAACTAATAATATCAACAGGCAAGCCTTGTTGTCTGTAGACTCAAACCTGTACTCGCTTCTCCAAACAAAGTTGAGTTTAAAAAACAACTGCAGCAAGCAAGATAAATTGTTTATACCTAGCTGATGTTACTCTATAGCAACACAACAGAAATGTCTAATTACAAAATGTTTACTATCCCTTTAACTGGTGATATATAATATATATATATATATATATATATATATATATATATATATATATATTGTAATTAGAAAGACATTATTGTATCAGTGATTTATTTCTTTAAAAATAGAGATATGAAGAGTTGTTTCTGTAAGGGACTATTTATATTAAAGGGACGCTGAACCCAACTTTTTTCTATCGTGATTCAGATGGAGCATGCAATTTTAAGCAACTTTCTAATTTACTCCTATTATCAAATTATTTTCATTCTCTTGGTATCTTTATTTGAAATGCAAGAATGTAAGTTTGGATGCCGGCCCATTTTTGGTGAACACACTGTGTTGTTCTTGCTGATTGTTGGGTAAATTCACCTACCAATAAACAAGTGCTTTCCATGGTTCTGAACCAAAAAAATAGATTAGATGCCTTCTTTTTCAAATAAAGAAAGCAAGGGAACAAAGAAAAATTGATAATAGGAGTAAATTAGAAATTTGTTTAAAATTGCATGCTCTATCTGATTCACAAAAGAAAAAAATTAGGTTCAGTGTCCCTTTAAGAATTCTACCTAGACAAATAATTCAGAAATTAAGAGCAGATATGTACGTATAAGATTTGTTCTTATTATGGATTGATCTCTAGTAGCTTTGAAATGTTTCTTATGTCTAAAAGACTAGTGAATGAATTACAAACGATACAGATCCAAGATAGAAAGAGATGCTGAACAATGAATTGCCTTGAGGGAAAATAGGAAAATTTTATAGGCCATTAGTGACTTAATTGAAAGACAGTTGGGAGATTTCAGAAGGGAGGTAGAAGGAGATATCTTGTGAAACTGCACTGAAAATACATTATAGGGGAGAACGATGAAGCCAGAATATCAGACATTAAAAGATTGCAGCAGTTGAGATACAAGTGGATAAGGGTCACAGTTAATATCCTTACTGTAAATGGACCATGTCTTAAGATACGTTTCAAAAGTAAAGAGAGAAAGATTATAGAAAAAGATTGTGAGTATATATATATATATATGCTTTTAGGTTTTTAGTTTTTTTTTAATATCCTTATGTTAAAAATATTTCTATTATTGAAAAAAATGTTTCAAGAAAAACAATTGGGCCGTGAGGACTTATTTCTTACTGGCTGCTAATGACACACTTCAGGAATATAAAAACAAATATGTCTAAAAAAATTTCACCAAAATGAATGAATGAAATAATATAATTATCGAACATTGAAGTTGCATAGTGATGACTCAAATACTTTAGTTATCAGATATGATAAACATGAATTCTAAGATAATAATTCTTTAAAAACAATAACCTTATGAAAAATAAGGGAATCGATCATGTGCATATAGTTTTGTTGGGTGTCTGAGCACACATGCTTACCTCAAAGGGGACCATAGGTTGGAACATGGACTAATGTCACATATCTGACAAATTGTCATCAATCAACCTAATCTGTAGTTGGCATGAGGCATTAAAGATGAGCCTTGTAGTGTATCCAACAACCTTGTAGTGTATCTACTGGGTGAATGATGACATCCCAGACTTTAAGTAGGATACAAGGTAGGAACCAATCAGAACAGGAGACTGTGTTAACATGGTATAAATTGCAAGTGCAAGGTCTAGCAAGATAGAAAGAGTCATTTGCTATAGGGGAGGTATAAAAGTCTAAAGAATTTGATGTTTTTGCCAATGGAGAGAATAGAAAAAGAGAGCTATTCAGAGTAAGACAGTGGATTATTTAGCTTTTGTGTTGCATTAGGCACCGGGAAATCTACTGACCCTCCCCCCCTACACCAGCAACAATTTTAGCTCCTATTTGTCAGGAAAGCAAGGATGGGTCATTGAATCCCCTTCTTGACAAAAAAGAAATCATTATTTGTAATAAAACTAATAAATAAAACAATTGTAGAGTCTAATAGTGGGAAGGTACCATGTTATTAAGCTACCCAAAATCTGCTGCCCTTCCAAAATGCTACTGCCCTAGACAAACTGGCTTTAGTTGGCTTGCACAAAAATACGCTCCTGGTGTAACCCCATTACACAACAAGAGCAGGAAAGATCATTGGATAATTAGAACATAAAATTTCCATACCAGAGATTTTTTACAGATATTTAGATTATAAAAGTTGTGGAGAGGACCTAGTCAACATTATCTTAGGTTCAACAACACAAGTAAGAGGTAAATACCTTGGTGTTTACTATTATATAAATATTGTGGGTTTTTTGTTTGCTTAATCTGTCTAGTGTAGTTATCAAAGAAGGCTACAGCCTGTAAACCAGTGACTGGCATTTTGTATAATTAGAAATAGGATTTATTAAAAGCATGAGCATGTATTAAAAGAGGCACTGATTCAAGGGAGAAAAGCATAATTTTGTCACTATATAAAGCCCTGGTAAGACCTCCCCTTGAGTATGGAGTGTAGTTCTGGGGACCGATCACAAAAAAGATATTGCAGAACTAGAAAAAGTTCAGAGAAGGGCCACAAAGTTAAAAAGAGGATTGGAGAATTTAAGCTATGAGGAGAGGCTAGCCAAACTGGGTCTGTTTTCTTGGGAGGTGACATAATAACTTTATTTAAATATATTCAAGGCCCATATACAGACACGGCAGAAGCTCTGTTTATTCCAAGAAAATTGTTTGTGACAAGAGGTCACAATTTAAGGTTGGAGGAAGGAAGATTTAATCTCCTGCAACGGAAATGTTTTTTCACTGTAAGAGCAATACAATTGTGGAGCTCATTACCAAAAGAGGTGGCGAATGCCAATACCCTAGATACATTTAAAAATTGTTTGGATACATTTCTGTCTATAAATAAAATTCATACATACGATTGGTAGTATTAAATGGGTCACCTTTTAGTGGGATTATTTAAATTTAACTGGAGCTTTTTGTAAGTATTTTAGATTTGTATAGGTTGAACTCGATGGACTTTGGTCTTTTTTCAACCTCATCTACTATGTAAATATGTTATGCTACTTAGATTTGCTCCAGGGACCACAAAAAAAGTCATACACTATTTATATGTTGAATCCATTGTGTATGTAGAGGTTGTGGATTAAAGGGACAGTCTGTCAAAATTAAACTTTCATAATTTAGTTATGGCATGCAATTTTAAACAACTTTCCAATTTACTTGTATCATCAAATCTGTTTGTTCTCTTGGTATTCTTTGTTGAAAGCTAAACACAGGTAGGCTCGTATGCTATGCCTTTAAAGGCCACCTCAAATCTTAGTGCATTTTGACAGTTTTTCACAGTTAGGCAATGCTAGTTCATGTGTGTCATATAGATAACATTGTGTTCACTCCCTTGGAGTTACCAAGGAGTCAGCACTAATGGCTAAAATGCAAGTCTGTCAAAAGAACTTAAATTAGGGGGCAGTCTGCAGAGCCTTAGATACAGGGTAATTACAGAGGTAAAAAGTATATTAATATAACCATGTTGGTTATGCAAAACTGGGGAATGGGTAATAAAGGGATTATCTATCTTTTTAAACAAAAACAAATCTGGAGTAGACTGTCCCTTTAAGTAGGAATATTGATATAAGTGAAGGTAAATATTTTGTGAAGACAGACTGGATTTGTTATCTAAATATAAAAAAGGACATCACCTGTCAGAGTACAGAAAGTGAGCCATATCTAAAGGGTTTCAAAGTGTGCCAATTGGTTTGCCCGCTGCTCACAACTGCAACACAAGATCAGAAAAAAAATAGAAATGAGAAAGGTTAATAGATGTGCACATGGTGTGTTCTAGATATATGGAAACAATCTGTTCATATACATCTAAATCTTTGATCTGTTTTCCTCACACTGCAGTTAATTTGTGCTCATAATACCGCTTGATTGGACAGGGAATCAATCTTGTGCATGTGCCATTGTATCTTTGATTTGATGGATGCTTTTAGTTGGATATGAGGAGAAGAAAACATTTAGATTAGCATTTGATTTGATAAAATGTTTATATTATTTCATTTATTTTAACTCTACTCTATATAATTAAATGGATCAAAAGTGGAATTATTGTGCCCTTTCAGGAAAGATACTTTCCTATAATTAGTGTCTATATTTATCCGCAATATTACACATAATTACATAGCATAATAAATTGAAGCAAATGTCAGAATAACATTGCTGTAACATATGTATCAGGAATGGAAATAAGCAACAATTCTTGTGTCACATGTTTAGCAGAATTTCACAAGTCAATAATAGTATAAAATACAGTCTTTATTTAGCCCCTTAGGAGTCAATGTGTGTAATTTGTAAATCTAGTAGGATTCTGTTTGTATCAACTCTCTGTCTCCAATGTCAACGTACCAATGTGAGGTAGCTTGCTTGGTAACAGAGTATTATACACATTTACTGCATATTAAATAGTATTTTGTGTCTTTGCATCTAGTTTTAATATTATAAAGACATTATATTTTTCATTGCTACTTTTTAAACAACATATTTAAAGGGACACTGAACCCAAATTTTTTCTTCCGTGATTCAGATAGAGCATGCGATTTTAAAGGGCCATAATACCCAAATGTTTAAACACTTGAAAGTGATGCAGTATAGCTGTAAAAAGCTGACTAGAAAATATCACCTGAACATCTCTATGTAAAAAAGAAAGATATTTTACCTCAAAAGTTCCTCAGTAGCCACATCCCATTGTAAAGCACTTCTAAGCAGCATATTAATATGTCTGTCCTGGGACAGCTAAGGGGATGAGCCTCGTGCACTCTCATATTATTTCACCAATCAGGTAAAGGAAGCTTACTATGAAATCTCATGAGAGTTAAGTCAAATCTCATGAGATCACAGTAAAAGAGTTCTTGACCTAAGCACTGCTGATGCTGATTGGCTGCTGTTCATTTTTTTATTTTTTTTTACCTGAAGCTGGGAGCAGCTGAGTATAACTTTTTACAAAGAATTTACTCTGCTGAGCTGAGGAGATTGTGAGGTAAAATATCTTCCTTTTTTACATAGAGATGCTCAGGTGATATTTTCCTGTCAGCTTTTTACAGTTATACTGCATCAGTTTCAAGTGATTTAGCATATGAGTATTATGACCCTTTAAGCAACTTTCTAATTTACTCCTATTATAAATTTTTCTTCATTCTCTTGGTATCTTTATTTGAAATGCAAGAATGTAAGTTTAGATGCCGGGCCATTTTTGGTGAACAACCTGGGTTGTTCTTGCTGATTGGTGGATAAATTCATCCACCAATATAAAAAGTGCTGTCCAGAGTTGTAAACCAAAAAAAAAAAAGCTTACATGCATTCTTTTTCAAATAAAGATAGCAAGAGAATGAAAAAAAATGATAATAGGAACAGCAAAAACAAAACACAGTGTGTTCACCAAAAATGGTCCGGCATCCAAACTTACATTCTTGCATTTCAAATAAAGATACCAAGAGAATAAAAATAATTTGATAATAGGAGTCAATTAGAAAGTTGCTTAAAATTGCATGTTCTATCTGAATCACGAAAGAAAAAATTTGGGTTCTGTGTCCCTTTAAACTTTTTTTTTTTGTGTGTGTGTTAAAAATGTTTTTTTCCTGTGCTAAATAGAAACATTTTTTAAGCTTTTGGACATGTCACTGTCTACCAGTAGAGCTGTTGGGATTATCTTTTTTAGCCATTGAGCAATTTGTCACTAGGGAAGTTATGAAAATACACCTGTAGATCTGGTTTTAAAATCATTTAAGTATGTTAAAGAGACACTGAATAAAACAGAAGAAGGAGGGCGGTAATACTATATGTGGCAAAGGGTAATAGTAGTAACTACAGCCAATGGATACATATTCAAGCCGACAGTACATATATTCAAGACAAAATACAGAAGTTTCAAAACATCCCAATAACTGGAGAAAGGAGTGGACTTACTGTGGGGTCCCGTATACAGATCTCAGGGTAACGATAGTAGGTAGCAGCCGGAATTCTCAATGGATGTATTCGTTCGTTCCCACTGCACCTGGACCCAATAGAATCCGGCATCTTCTCTGCCATGCCACTGATTGGCTACGCTGTCAGGCGTGAATGGTTAGAGAAACCAATCGCCCCAGGCTCCGTTCTGTGACATAAGATCAAGCGGCCAATCCAAAAGTAGCACTCTCCTGCAGTGTTTAAGCATCGGCTGTTAACGGTTGAATCCAAACAGCTGCTGTCTGGGAGAATCAGTTTTCTGTCTAGCTGGCAAAGAGGATCCAAAAGTGAAAGAAGCAACAAAAACTGATTTCTTAAATAAAAAGTTCATACTTTATTATAATGTATATTAAAAAAACAGAGGCACTCTCCATATGCTGGAATGGTCAGGACATCTGACCCACAAGAAAGCTTATGCGTTTCGGCAGGAAGCTTTAGTCATTGCTGAGGATACATGTTAAACATGGCAATTAAATAGGGAGCCTAAGCATCTTCTATATTCATCCATTCAACCTTTAAGTGATGTCATCCAAGATGGCATCCCTTAGATTCCGATTGACGGATAGAATTCTATCAGCCAATCGGAATTAAGGTAGAAAAAATCCTATTGGCTGATGCAAACAGCCAATAGGATTGAAGTTCAATCCTATTGGCTGACCAATCAGCCAATAGGATTGAGCTTGCATTCTATTGGCTGAATGGAACAGTTTAGGCTAGGGGGTTATTTTATTTTGGGGGGGCTTTTTTATTTTAATAGTGCTATTAGATTAGGTGTAATTAGTTTAAATATCTGTAATTTGTTTATTATTTTCTGTAATTTAGTGTTTGTTTTTTTTTGTACTTTAGCTAATTTAATTTAGGTAATTGTATTTAATTTAGATAATTTATTTAATTATAGTGTAGTGTTAGATGTTAGTGTAACTTAGGTTAGGTTTTATTTTACAGGTAATTTTGTATTTATTTTAGCTAGGTAGTTATTAAATAGTTAATAACTGTTTAATAACTATTCTACCTAGTTAAAATAAATACAAACTTGCCTGTAAAATAAAAATAAACCCTAAGCTAGAAACAATGTAACTATTAGTTATATTGTAGCTAGCTTAGGGTTTATTTTACAGGTAAGTATTTAGTTTTAAATAGGAATTATTTAGTTAATGATAGTAATATGTATTTAGATTTATTGTAATTATATTTAAGTTAGGGGGTGTTAGGGTTAGACTTAGGTTTAGGGGTTAATAACTTTAATATAGTGGCGGCGATGTTGGGGGTGGCAAATTAGGGGTTAAAAAATGTAGGTAGGTTGGGGAGACATTGGGGGCAGCAGATTAGGGGTTAATAAATAGTATGTAGGTGTTGGCAATGTTGGGGGCAGTAGATTAGGGGTTAATACATATAATGTAGGTGGCGGCGGTTTCCGGAGCGGAAGATTAGGGGTTAATAATTATATTGTAGGTGTCAGCGATGTTGGGGGTGGCAGATTAGAGGTTAATAAGTGTAAGAATAGGGGTGTTTAGACTCGGGGTTCATGTTAGGGTGTTAGTTGTAAACATAAAATGTATTTCCCCATAGGAATCAATGGGGCTGCGTTAGTGAGTTTTACGCTGCTTTTTGGCAAGTGTTAGAATTTTTCTCAGCCGGCTCTCCCCGTTGATTCATATGGGGAAATCGTGCAGGAGCACGTACAACCAGCTCACCGCTGACTCAAGCAGCGTTGGAATTGGAGTGCGGTAATGAGCAAAATGTTGCTCAACTCTCACTTCTTATCTTTTAACGACGGGTTTCTGAAAACTCGTAATACCAGAGCTGC
Organism: Bombina bombina; assembly: GCF_027579735.1. NCBI lineage: Eukaryota > Metazoa > Chordata > Amphibia > Anura > Bombinatoridae > Bombina > Bombina bombina. Next base: position 309,833,048 of record NC_069505.1, on the reverse strand, counting down.
ATGTAAATGAGCGGTGAGAGAAAACTGCTCGTTAGCACCACATAGCATCTAACGCAAAACTCGTAATCTGGGCCCATGTTTCTGCCAAACCTAAAATAGTGTTTAGAAGAGCCCCAATGATTAAAAACAAATTGGCACCAAGCAAAATAGTTAGAGATAAAATACATCTAAATCAAACCATGGGTACCACTATTACCACTAACAAAAAAAACTTTCTGGGCAATTTTGTACCAAGCTGTGGTGTTTTCAAGTGTCATAAATCCAGATGTAATATGTACCAGATTGTCAAAAGTGGCACCAAGACTTTCCAGTCTAGTACTACAGGAGAAAAACTTATCATTAAGAAGCGCCTCACATGTCCACTTATTTTATATATTTAATACAGTGCTTATGTGGGGTACAATATGTAGGACAAACGAGTCGTAAAATGAAAAAACGTTGGACTCAACACATCCTTAACATCAAAAAGAAAATTTTGAAACATAGTGTTTCAAGACACTGTACATATGTTCATAGGGGAAGCTCCAAAACATTATCTATTTTTACGATTGAACACATTTCTAGAAATACTCACAATCCCATGCTTCTTTTGAGACATAGGGAGACATGCTAGATCCACAAGCTACACACCTTAACCCCAGAAGGTTTAAATAAATGTGTGGATCTTGCAGCTTTTGATCTTTAACTTTTCATTTATCATTACTCTATTAGTCGCACTTTTTCATATTCACTAGGAGACACTTTATAAAATATTTATTCACCATCAGTGTTTAGGGGACATGATCCCATGATTCATATTTAGGTGGTCTATATCACCTTGATGTAACTCTTATCACCTCAGGTGACCATACCTCATATACTATTATCACATAGTCTAAATGATACAACACGGTCACATTTGTGATATCACCATCACTAGTGTCATACACATGTTGCGCCCTTTAGATACATATATACTGTAGCTAACTAATTATATAGTTTATTGGTGATTGTATCTCCCATCATATTAGATCTAATAGTAATCACCTTTGCACAAGTTTACAGGTTATTATCCATCTATTATATCACTGCACTCATTATATGATCTAATATATTATACACACATATCATCACAGGTAATACAGATTACTCAATTTTTACATAATAATTTCACATTAGTCTAGTAGACACATTCCTCTTTTCACATTTATTATATTAGTCACCATCAAGTCATTCACAGGATTTTGTTTAGCAATTGTTACAAACATGGGTGTCATTTATTATGGCGTGACCATTTATAGCTACTTTGACACTTATCTTGTTATAGTTATAGGCACACTCAATTGTAACTGTTCCAATCACTACCCGCTATAGTTGTCAGATATTTTGTGTTCACTCTTGTCCCTACTATGTGCAGTCTCGCCCATTCTTTCATCACATATTGATATAAGCTTGCTATTGAATCAGTGCATTTAGCATTATGGCTAAGGACTGAATCTTCTTTGTGATTAGATTTATCATCTATCACTTTAATAGCAGTGCTGTTGTTACTATATTCCCTTAGCTGCTCATTATGTAATCCAGAAATGGGTGCACGTCTTTTTCACCATTCCCCACCAATTAGTCCCCCTGCTCTCATACTCATACATAGAGATGGGCGTGTAGAATGTTAGTTTCTTGGTCCAATTATTAATATCATAGACTGCTGACGTCATTTAGACATAACCCTGTTCCTAGTATGTATTGTTTATATATGATATAGAGTCTTCATCATCATTGATGTGGTGAGACTCTCAGATCAGGGTTTTTTTACTGTTGTTTGAGCTATTGGATACTATGATTTTTTCAAGGGGACCCCTTATCTTAAATTAACACATGGGCGTGTGAACTCCACCAATGTGATTGGTGTTTAACTAATGTGACGCTTATTGTAGCATCCAATTGCGTTATGAATTCCATCCATGTTTGTCCCGCCTCCCTCTTGCTCTTGCTCCGTAGCATTGAGAAAATAGATGTGTATCTATTCATTTGTCCACTAACTGGTAGTGTTTTAGATCGGTGGAGGCTCCATTAGTGACTATTTTATTCTGGACTTCGCTGCCAAATATAGATCAACCTTTTCTGGGGTTTTTCAAGGAAAAATAATGTCACAGTTAGTAACCACACCTACAAACCTCTAGAAACGATGTATATACACATACACAAACTTTTGCAGTTGTTAATAATAAATTGACAGTTCTTGCACATTATATTGCCTCATTACGAATTCCAATAATGGGTCCATTATAATGCACTATTGTATTAAAATGATCATTTACAATATTTGGTAATATATACAATTATACAGGCATGGCGTTTTTTAATGATACTATTTTTCCACGATTAGATGGGTGGTGTACATTATTGTTTTAATTTGATTGCTAATTTGTGTTAAAAGTCCATTTTTATGTTAACATGTGATACGAATGTTGTTCATCAAGTTTGTACATTAATATATGCATTGTATATTTACTAACTTGCATATTTATTTCTTATGTATTACACCACTATTGATGTTACTTATGGATGTTTTGTTTTGTATCATGTGGTCACTATTACTCCCTTAATTGTTCAACACCCCCACCAGGTGTTGCCCATTGCTGTTTGATAGATTGTATGGTTTATATGGCAAGTGTTTTTTTATTGTTGTTATGAAGCCTGATGAAATAACCAGTGTTTGGTTGAGAAATGCGTTGTTTGATTTTATCTTTATTAAAGTAAGTTTGGATACTTACCACTTGCGACCATACTTTTCTTTTATTTTATCCAGTTTTATTTATATTTTTATATTTTTAGTTTAATACCATTTTATGTGAGTTCTCATTATTATATCTCATACCACTTTGACAATATAATATATATATACACCTCTTTGAATCTCCACTGGTGAGCTTTTCAAGTATCCTGTTCCACTGGAGATCAGTCTACTGGGTGACTTTTTGATCCCAGCCTGTCACATTTGCATCAAGAGGGGTGCTATATTACACATGACTGTAACTTTAACTACACATACTCTTGTTGTACTAAACAATACTAGGCCATATTGGTGCATATGTTTTTCTACACCACCTACAGATTGCTGTAACAACACCAGAGGTCAGTCTGCTGGGTGACTGTTTTGATCCCAGTCTGCTTCCCTGGCACCACAAGGAGTGCTCTACTCAATGTGAGTGTAATATTTTTTATTCATATCATCACTCAGTCAAACAATACTAGGCCATGTGGTGCTGCTGTCTTTTTATGTTATCTACAGATTGCTGATTTTGGATTGGGACCCTGATCCACTCACATATAGCTGCCTGGACCTAACATTTGAATTTCCTTTGGGACTATACATCCATACCTCCATTTATTTGGGACTTTTTGCTATCTCTGTTTTATTAGTGTCACTACATCGCAACCGACAATTGTCATTTTGGTAAGCTAGTCTGGGCTTGGTCACCCGCCGAGCCTAGATACTACATATTTTATATATATTATTTTATATATACTGTATTTTTCCATTATTGGTATATATATATATATATATATATATATATATATATATATATATATATATAGATAGAGAGAGAGAGAGAGAGAGAGATTTATATCAGAGTCTATCCTACTTTTGAGCCCATGATTACAGCGTGTGCCTTAAACATTTGATATTGTCATTTGTGGCCATTATACACCAAAGGCGCCCCCTATATATATCATTTAGTCTTAAGATCACTGCTCCTTAACTTGTACACCTCCTCTGAGGCTGCGGACATCAATCCGCCCGATCAAATACAATCGTTCTGATTGACACCCCCTGCTAGCGAATTTGCAGGGGGCGGCATTGCACAAATAGTTCACCAGAACTGCTTGTGCACTGTTAAATGCAGACAGTGTATGCTATAGGCATTCAGCGATGTCGGGCGGACATGATCGCTACAGCGTATCATGTCTGTCTGACTGTTAATTAATAGGCCCCAATGTCCTTTTCCCCAGATGATCATATCCCGGGGCCCCGCCAATAGGAAGCTTACTGCAGAAAATCCCAAGGCCTGCATTAAAGGACCTTCTCCTTTAACGCATGCTCTGGGATCTGCCACGCTAATCCTCCTATTAGAGCAGCCCAGGGCTCTTAAAATATCGGGTTAGTGCAGCTCTCCAGTGCACTACAAGTAAATATTAAGATACAGAAAGTTAAATTACTGCGCTATAATATTTAGAAACTTGCAAATAAAGCCACAGCTTAGGGGATTTTCCCTATATCCCCATACAAAAGAACTTGATTGCAATTATAATTAAGTGTGTGGTGACATACCCCTCTAATCAAATATGCAAATTGCAAAAAAACATAATATAAAGGTGTGCATTTGTGCCTTTTGTGAGCATCTAAATACAGAAGAAGATGCCCGCTCTTGGCATTCAGTTCTTTTCAGAGTCAGATTTTTTCTTGTGAAGAAAATCCAGATCTTAGTCTGTGTACTTTCTCAAGAAGAAACATGGGTCAGGAAAGAGTTGAACACTGTAAACGGACGACTTCTTCTGCGTTTGGATGCTCACGAAAGGTTTAAATGCACATGCTACTATTATATAAAGCTTCAATGATGCCTTAGTGCACACTTACTAAGTAGAAAGAAAAAGCTGATAATATAAATCAAAGACATTAAGGATAGTCTCTTACAGTAGAAGTAAAAACAAAATATATACAAATATGTTCAAACTATTAAAATTGTACAATTTCTTAAAATACATACTCTGTACTGTTTTACTATAGCCTCCTTTATCCAAGATGATCACAACTTAAGGATCTGTAGATGTAGACATCGAAAAGGTTCTTTCTTCCTGTTCATCTTAATTTCAGGGTGCAGCTGCAGTCTTTGAACTGCTCAGAAAATGACCCCTTCCTACTGCTGCTTCTTCCCACCTAGCCATACCCAGAGATTGGCAAGCCCCACCCTTAACCTTCGAGTCATGCCCAAAGCCCCACCCCACCCACCCTAACTCTGCCTATATGTTTTCCTGACTAAGGATAACCATTCACCTCCCTCCAATAAATCTGTTGTTGGAACAACCACTAGCCCAGATCTACTATAGTCCATGCAGCACCAACCATGGTCCACCTCCACTCCTTTCCTGACCAAAGCTCCACTCAGTTGAAAGAACCCTTTATATGTAATTGGATGTAAGAGTACAGGACCTTGGTATTCAAGTACAAAATGATCTTGACTGTCAGTGGGTGGAATTTAAGCAATATGGGTAGGTTCTGGACATTCAAAGGTTTTGTAAATTAAAACTACAAATAGAGAAAAGTAAAACAGTAGGATTGAGCTCCTAATCCTGCTATCCCTCAATTTGAGATTGTGACCCCTTGTACTGGGATTGCTCTTTTGTGAAAAATACTTACAGGCTCAGTTTTATTAACCCCCTTAATAAACTTAATCTTTTCTATCATATCACCTTTTTCTATTCTCTCGCCTAAGCTATACATATTAGGTCATTGACCCTTTCCTTTTAATTTTTAGACCATGTACCAGTTTAAACAAATTACTTTGAACAGTTTTTAGTTTATTTACATAACATTTTAGTCATGAAAAGAATAAAAAATTGCTGCTCTTGTATATACATGAAAGAAAATAAAATGAGTACAATGTCCTTTAATAGTTTTCTTATTTTGTATACCTTATGTTCCACAGTCATCCTTTACTGTAATGTATTCAGACTCTCAATTGTCAGAGATTCTCTCTATTTGAAATGATTAACAAGGGATGTGTTGGCCTGTTTACATTATACACATTATCTTACAGCTATATAAACTCATGCTCTGTGCTATTTCAGCCTAAAATTGTACAATATAAAGACGCAGCTCTGTATTATTGCTGCCTTTATAGACACAGAATATTCCAAGCTGAAATAGCAATTGGACAAATCAATATTATAGAAATGAAAGACATACATGTGACCTTGGATAGGTGAAAGAGGTGAATTATCTTGATGTGATGTGTTCACTAAATCATGCTGCTAATAAATGGTTGGAGCACTCTATTTCCTCCATGCTCATATACTGGAACATGAAAAATGGATCACAACAGCTGTTTGTGTCCTTCTAACCCCCTGGGGCTATCATAATTCTTTTGTATAACTCCTCCAAACTCATTTAGCATTGCTTTATCTTTGAAATAGTCTCCTCCCTATATAGTATCAGATTACTTAGTGTATTTCAAAGTACATTATTCTTTATTCAAAACTCTTACTGTCTGCTTTTCTTTATTCTACTCAGTGGGGTTCTGCCCTTCTTTTTTTTTTTTGCCAGATCATATGTAATGATAGCTTTGATTCCAGTGACACTGAGCTTTGTATGAAAGATGAAGAAACTGAAAACATATGAGTGCTGACTGACAGTTGACCTGTAGAGATGCAAAAATTGTTCAGTGGCCTTGAGTATATTCTTTTAAACATAATATTCTTCAAAATTATGGCATGTCTAAAAAAAATACCTAAAATCTGTTAAGGTAGCTTTTCCATATACCCAGTCTAAAAAAAAAAAAAAGCATCTGCAAGGCAACAAACAAAATACTAGTATATTGTCTCCCTTGTCTAGAATCAATTATTTCATCAGGGTTGCTATCAAATCTTACTCTACCATCTGAATTATTAAATGACCACACTGCCCTCTGAATGATCAAAGAGACTTTCTAGAAGGTGAACTTTCAAAAGTGCAGGGTACTAGATAGATTATAAAGCACACATTGGTTGTAACCAACAAGATTTACTCCACTACCATAAATATTTGATCCATTTCATCCACTACTGAACTGTAAAATCACAACATGACAATCTAACATTTAGCGTTGGATTACTAGTGGAGCACAACATATCACTTACGCGAACATGATATTTGCGCTCCACTCAGTAATATTAGTATTACAAGTTAGGTGCAATGCGAACGCGACCTTATATTCACATTGCTCCAATGGGAGCCTCGCTCTTATGCCGTGAGCAAGTGGAAAGTCGCGTAGCGAGGTGCAGCACATTTAAATATTTATGTATATGAATAAATAAATATATATATATATATATATATATATATATATATATATATAAGTATATATGCGTATACATATATATTTACAAGGATAACAGTCCTCATAAACTGCAATGTAAAGGCACTTTTCAGTGCCGTTTTTTCTAGTAACACCCCACACCCCCAAACTTTAACCCCTAAAAGCAGCTTGGTGCAGTATTTTTTTTAAATAAAAAAAACCTAAAATCTACTTTATTCTGGGGGATATTTTGAAAATTAAACAGAGCGCTAATTGCTCCACTTGTAATCTAGCCCTTAATATTTAAAAAAATCCAAATGACCAGAGAACATATTCAAGATTCACTCTACAAGCTATAACAAAACTTATCTGCAGGGTTTAGCTTATTAAATGGTAATGTCTACTTCAGGGAAGACAAACCCTTAGTAAGATTAGTTAACACACTAAAATGTGTTCTTGCATGCAAAATGCAGTGCTCTCCTTGAGCTTAAAACATATTGCCCACAACATCATATTGTCTGCAAGGCTGTTTTTTTAGAAGATTACTGCTAATTTGAGCACATTTTCAATAAGGTTTCCCACCCAATTCAGCTACCAAATAACCACTCTAATAGCACAACTATTAAAGATTTCTTTAACCTGCTAAACTATCAGACTCAAAAAAGGTCTATACTATAGAACACATATGCCATTCTATTAGCTGTATTATAAAAGGTTTAGCAACCAATTGAACTATTAAAGGTGTTCTTCGCTGTATACACATTTCAAAGTTCTACTGTACATTTCCATCTTGAATACAGAACTTTTACCCTAGTAGGATAAAATCCAAACTCCACATTGCCAGCTGAGCGATCACACTTGAGCTTATTTATAAATAGTGATGTCGCGAATTGTTCGCTGGCGAATAGTTCCCTGCGAACATAGCATGTTTGCGTTCGCCTCGGCGGGCGAACATATGCGATGTTCGATCCGCCCCCTATTCGGCATCATTGAGTAAACTTTGACCCTGTACCTCACAGTCAGAATACACATTACAGCCAATCAGCAGCAGATCCTCCCTCCCAGACCCTTCCACCTCCTGGACAGCATCCATTTTAGATTCATTTGGAAGCTGCATTCTTAGTGAGAGGAGGGACAGTGTAGCTGCTGCTGATTTAATAGGGAAATCGATAGCTAGGCTAGTGTATTCAGTGTCCACTACAGTCCTGAAGGACTCATCTGATCTCTGCTGTAAGGACAGCACCCCAAAACTTTTACCCTAGTAGGAGAAAATCCAAACTCCACATTGCCAGCTGAGCGATCACACTTGAGCTTATTTATAAATAGTGATGTCGCGAATTGTTCGCTGGCGAATAGTTCCCGGCGAACATAGCATGTTCGCGTTCGCCTTGGCGGGCAAACATATGCAATGTTCGATCCGCCCCCTATTCGTCATCATTGAGTAAACTTTGACCCTGTACCTCATAGTCAGAATACACATTACAGCCAATCAGCAGCAGACCCTCCCTCCCAGACCCTCCCACTTCCTGGACAGCATCCATTTTAGATTCATTTGGAAGCTGCATTCTTATTGAGAGGAGGGACAGTGTAGCTGCTGCTGATTTAATAGCTAGGCTAGTGTATTCAGTGTCCACTACAGTCCTGAAGGACTCATCTGATCTCTGCTGTAAGGACAGCACCCCAAAAAGCCCTTTTTAGGGCTAGAACATCAGTCTGCTTTTTTTTTTTCCTGTGTAATCTAATTGCAGTTGCCTGCCTGCCAGAGTGTGTGTCAGGCTCACAGCATATACTGTGCCCACTTGCCCAGTGCCATCACTCATATCTGGTGTAACAGTAGTGTACATTTAAAAAAAAAAAAAAATTTTGACTGTGAAATAATAGCAGACAGCTGCCAGTACCCAAGATGGCCGCCAATAAGGCAGATGGGGAGGGTTAGAGAGCTGTTTTGGGGGGGGGGATCAGGGAGGTTGGGGGCTAAGGGGGGATGCTACACCACAGCATATGCAAATATGCTAAAAAAAAACAACAAAAAAAACCCTTTTATTTTAGTACTGGCAGACTTTCTGCCAGTACTTAAGATGGCGGGGACAATTGTGGGGTGGGGGAGGGAAGGGAGCTGTTTAAGAGGAATCAGGGGGTCTGATGTGTCAGGTGGGAGGCTGATCTCTACACTAAAGCTAAAATTAACCCTGCAAGCTCCCTACAAACTACCTAATTAACCCCTTCACTGCTAGCCATAATACACGTGTGATGCGCAGCAGCATTTAGCGGCCTTCTAATTACCAGAAAGCAACGCCAAAGTCATATATGTCTGCTATTTCTGAACAAAGGGGATCCCAGAGAAGCATTTACAACCATTTGTGCCATAATTGCACAAGCTGTTTGTAAATAATTTCAGTGAGAAACCTAAAATTGCGAAAAAATTTAAGTTTTTTTTTAATTTTATCGCATTTGGCAGTGAAATGGTGGCATGAAATATACCAAAATGGGCCTAGATCAATACTTTGGGTTGTATACTACACTTAAGCTAAAATTAACTCTACAAGCTGCCTACATGCTCCCTAATTAACCCCTTCACTGCTGGGCATAAAACACGTGTGGTGTGCAGTGGCATTTAGCAGCCTTCTAATTACCAAAAAGCAACGCCAAAGCCATATAAGTCTACTATTTCTGAACAAAGGGGATCCCAGAGAAGCATTTACAACCATTTATACCATAATTGCATAAGTTGTTTGTAAATAATTTCTGTGAGAAACCTAAAGTTTGTGAAAAAGTGAACAATTTTTTTTTATTTGATCGCATTTGGCGGTGAAATGGTGGCATGAAATATACCAAAATGGGCCTAGATCAATACTTTGGGTTGTCTACTACACTACACTTAAGCTAAAATTAACTCTACAAGCTCCCTACATGCTCCCTAATTAACCCCTTCACTGCTGGGCATAAAACACGTGTGGTGTGCAGTGGCATTTAGCAGCCTTCTAATTACCAAAAAGCAACGCCAAAGCCATATAAGTCTGCTATAATGGCATGTCTGGCACACAGTGTTGGGGCAAGGGTCCATCTGACCACTAATACCTGGTCTGCAAAGCATGGTCAGGGCAGGTATATCACCTACACTGCGCACTGTGAAGCGGGCGTAACCCTTACACGTAACCCTTACACTACCTGATCGATACAACATCATACCTGATGTTTTAAAGCATGTTATTCCGAACAATTTAGAAATGTTAGGTGATTTATGCCCTTTATGGATTAAAACCAGACTCTGCATCAACTATGTAATTTTCCATGGGAGTTTTGCCATGGATCCCTCTCCGGCATGCCACAGTCCAGGTGTTAGTGCCCTTGAAACAACTTTTCCATCACTATTGTGGCCATAAAGAGCCCCTGTGGGTTTTAAAATTCGCTTGACTATTGAAGTCTATGGTGGTTCGCCCGGTTCGCCGGTTTGCAAACTTTTGTGGAAGTTCGAGTTCTCCGTTCGCGAACCCAAATTTTTAGGTTCGCGACATCACTATTTATAAACTCATCTAGCTGAGCTATGAAAACATCCACTCTACCAGCTACACTACAAAATGGTGACTTTCACCAATTTGAGCTTTAAAACAACACTCTGCACATTGACTTTTGCATGATTTATTTTCCCAGTAAATTTATTAGATCCATTCTGTTAATTGAGCTACCAAACTTCCTTTTCGTAGAGTTATTGAAAATGAATTTGTATCAATAAGCTGTTGAATATCTTGTCTATACTGCAATATGGTATAAAAGAACCACTGTGGTGACGATCTCTTATGGTTTATATTACTTAGCTGCTTAATCAGATGATTTAAAGCTTGCACAACATTTCTTCAATCTAAATATTAAACTACTAAATTTAAAATGTGCATATCCTGCCCACACATTCCTTCTATCTTTTACATGAGAAAACTTATTAGGGATGGAGAAAAGAGACTCTTGGAGAAATCTAGTGAGCATGAAACATTGTATTACACACAATGGAAGGGGAGGAATCCTGTCACTGTAAAAATTGCTTATTGCCCATTCGAGCGGAAATTTCAAACTTCAGATAGCACGCTGTTACAGCTAACCAGATTAGATTGTTTTTTATACATAGGACAAAGGGTGGGGAACAGGGTTTGATAAAGTAACTGTGCCTACATATTTTGCACACAATAATTAAGAAATATTTATTGAAAGATTGAGATGTTTATGCTTACTTTGTTTAGGACAGCATAAGAACATTATTTAAATCCAAAATATAAACATTAAAAAATATGGAGTTGATCACAATGCTCACTTGTTTTCAACAGATAACTATTTCTGAACTTCAACCAATATTGTCAGAATGTTGTTCCAGGGGTCACAATCTTAGATCTTAGCTGGTGGATAAAAATCACACCAGACAAGTTCACCCTGGGTGATTGACAACCCTAGCTTGTGTGCCATTGGTCTAGCATGAGCAGGGGGCGGCATTGCACAAGCAGCTGCTTGTGCAATGTTAAATGCAGGCAACATCCTGCTGCCAACTGGCTGTGTTTCTGGGCAGTATTAGCACAATTTGTCCATCTGTGCATTGTTAAAAGGGTTCTATAAGTTGATTGATTCCCTTTAATAGTGTCTGTAGTGATGCTTGTATGTGACATGAACAATTAAACAGTTGTGCTCTTAAAGCATAGAGATATGTGTATGTGTCGCTAAGGAATATGACCTGGGGCATTATAGATATATAGTGGGCATGTGTGTTTGTTGGGTTATTGATTTTGTTAATTTTAAACTTGTTAATAAGTCATAACATCTTGTTAAGGATTTATCGTCTTTTTAGCTGTTGACGAGTACACTGCTTCCTCTTAAAAAGTGATACAATGATATATATATATACCGCGCACCATGTACGGGGCGATGAGCAGCGGACTGTTGTTAACTAAACAGTCATCGATCTCGCTGCTATTTGGCTTTTTCAAAGCTTTATTTATATCCTGTCACTAAACACCGCCACTATACTAAACTGTTTAACCCCTATCCTGCCACTCCCGGACCCCACCGCAACTCTAACAAAGTTATTAAACCCTATCCTGCCACTCCCGGAGCCCACCGCAACTCTAATAAATGTATTAACCCCTATCCCGCCGCTCCTGGAGCCCACCTCAACTCAAATAAATGTATTAACCCCTATCCCGCTGCTCCCGGAGCCCACCGCAACTAAATAAAGTTATTAACCCCTATCCCACTGCTCCCCGACCCCGCTGCAACTCTAATAAAATTATTAACCCCTATCCCGCCGCTCCTGGAGCCCACCTCAACTCAAATAAATGTATTAACCCCTATCCCGCTGCTCCCGGAGCCCACCGCAACTAAATAAAGTTATTAACCCCTATCCCACTGCTCCCCGACCCCGCTGCAACTCTAATAAAATTATTAACCCCTATTCCATCACTTCCGGACCCGTTACAACTAACTAAATGTATTAACCCCTAACCCTCTGGCCTCCTACATCACTACCACTTACAAAACCTATTAACCCCTAAACCGCAAGCCCCCCTCATCGCCATAAACTAAATTAACCTATTAACCCCTAAACCTAAGAACCCGCTAACTTTATATTAAATATTAACTCATCCCTATCTTATAATAAATTAAAAATTACCTTTAAATTTTATTTAAACTATGTTAAACTAATAATCAACCTACCCTAACTATTAGACTAAAATTACATTAAACTATATTAAATTAATAATGAATCTACCCTAACTGTTATACTAAAATTACATTAAACTACAAATTAAATTAACTAAATTGCATATTTAAACATCTAACCCTACTCAAATAATTTAAATCTACAATTAAAAATTACAAAGTTACAAAAAACTAACAACTAAGTTACACAAAATAACAAACACTAAGTTGTAAAAAAAATAAACACTGAGTTACACAAAATAAAAATTAGATTATCAAACATTTAAACTAATTACACCTAATCTAAGAGCCCTATAAAAATAAAAAAGCCCTCCCAAAATAAAAAAACCCTAGCCTACAATAAACTACCAATGGCCCTTAAAAGGGCCTTTTGCGGGGCATTGCCCCAAAGAAATCAGCTCTCTTACCTGTAAATAAAAAATACAAATACTCCCCAACAGTAAAACCCACCACCCGCACGACCAAACCCCCCAAATAAAAACCTAATCTAAAAAAACCTAAGCTCCCCATTGCCCTGAAAAGGGCATTTGTATGGGCATTGCCCTTAAAAGGGCATTTAGATCTTTTTCAAAAGCCCAAACCATAATCTAAAATTAAAACCCACCCAATAAACCCTTAAAAAAGCCTAACGCTAACCCCCGAAGATCCACTTACAGTTTCTGAAGAGCCGACATCCATCCTCAATGAAGCGGCAGAAGTCCTCATCGAAGGTGGCAGAAGTCTTCATCCAAGCGGGCCGACGTCTTCATCCAACCAGGCAGAAGTCTTCATCCAGACGGCATCTTCTATCTTCATCCATCTGGTGCGGAGCGTCTCCATCTTCAAGACATCCAGCTCGGAACATCCTCTTCTTTTTTTTTTTTTTTCTTATTTTAAATTTTTATTAAGGACAATATATAATTCAAGTTACATCATAAACACATTATACAATCATGTGAATGATAAAATCATATTTGACCAACTTGCGTTTAGAGAGATTTAGTCCTCATTTTTACCCCCTGTGTAAAGATGGACACTATTGGTCCAATAATTGTCAATATGGGTGAGTGCTAGGGGCTTATATCAAACATAATATGCACAACAAGAACACACAGAACATAAAATGTTGCATCAAATAAAGAGTAAACAAAATAGTTGTTACACTAGCATGGCAAGTAAAACCATGATGAGAAACAAGATGCAAGATACAAGAACTAACTGTTTAAACATAAAGTGTAAAATATAATAATACACAATAAGATATAATAAAATATAATATAATGTAATATAGCCACACCAATGATATGCAAGTAAGTTGTTAATAAGAATCACCTATAACAAACCGCCAGCAATCCAGTGACACACCTTTGGGGTTTTATGTGACATGTCCCAATAATTATGCCAAGCCATTAACTAAGTCATATGTATAGGGACCCATCCCTACGCAGTCCCGGCCGCAGAAAGCGCAGGGAAGGCCGGCAACTCAATTTCAAAGTGTGCCATGTTTATTTAAGCTATAGATAGGATATTTGGGAGATTGTCACCTTATTGAATTTGATTATATTATTTTATGGGTGGAAGCTACCGGAAGTTTTATAGCCTGCTGGTTAGTGGTGTAGCCTTAATTTAATATCAAGTCTCTATCCTGTTATTACGGCGGGTAACTGTGTGATTCAAATTACTGTTTGTTATTTTGCAAGCAAAGGCATTTTAGAACATGGGCTTACCTGAGATTACAACAGTTCCATATAGCAAACAGAGCCCTTAGCATATACCAATAAAGCATTTCAAATTATCTATTAAAACTGACAAAGAACATGCAAAAAAGTCACAACTAACTTCTGCCCAAGCAAACTATTTTATGAGATTGCAAAAGATTGTATACACACAATAACAATATACCTCAAAACCTGCTAAAAAAGATAATAATATATAATTGAATTATGAAAGCTGTAAAACCTTACTATTTTGTAAGATAAAACACTCCGGAGACTTCTACATAACTGTTTGAAACTAACTGGCAGTTGCAGTATGCGCTTGAGTACTTAGCCCCCTGAGAGACTTTCGCAATATGGCGTACAATCTGGGGTAGCATCATTAGAGACCAGAAGCTGAGTTGGAGCCAAGTTCACTGTACCCTGGATGCCCCCCACAAGATCCCGGGCCAGTCTCAGTGTCCCCCATCGTCCTTTTAAATATTTAACTGAGCATGCTGTTTCAACATCTCTGGGTTGCAGCATATCGTACAACGGGCCCCAGTTGCTCTCCATATGAATCGCATCAGCATATTGGACCCATAGATAGTCTCTGGACCAGGTCAGTGCAGGTCTCGATGTGTAGCAGGCAACGTGTTCAGTGTCTGGCATTTTCCACAGTGATGAGGTGCGTAGCTTCAGTTTGGATGCTCTCTCGCAACTCTGCTCATCAGTAGATAGAGATCTTGCTCCGTAGGCGCTTTGTCTAGTAAAGGTTTGAAGATCATTTCCAGCCTAAGGAGCACTGGATCTTGTGAATTAGATAGATCCTCTTCCCACGTGTCCGCCATGAAGTCATCCATCTCTGTATTGCGCGGTATCATAGTTTGGCGGCTTAACTCCGATAGGGAAACAGTTTATCTTATAAGCTGCTAAGAATGGTGCTGCAATTCTTGGTGCGGCTTTGTTGTAGAGTCAGTATTTGCCAAATACCCCGGGGGTCCGGGGGGGGGGGACGCTGCCTGTATAGTCGCCGCCGCTACAGACCTCAAATGTCCTTTTCCTTCCCCTGGGTCATATATACAGCAAAATAAATTAATATGGTATGTTGTGTCGCTCAGAGGCACATGAGCTACTGTGGTAGTGATAATTTCTGTAGTTATTTGACAATATTCAGCGGAATATTTTCTAATCTCCTGGAGCTTCAGAAAGATGCCGTCTGGATGAAGACTTCTGCCTGGGTGGATGAAGATGTCGACCCGCTTGGATGAAGACTTCTGCCAGCTTCGATGAAGACTTCTGCCGGCTTCGATGAGGACTTCTGCCGCTTCATTGAGGATGGATGTTGGCTCTTCAAAAACTGTAAGTGGATCTTCGGGGGTTAGTGTTAGGCTTTTTAAAGGGTTTATTGGGTGGGTTTTAATTTTAGATTAGGGTTTGGGATTTTGAAAAATAGCTAAATGCCCTTTTAAGGGCAATGCCCATGCAAATGCCCTTTTCAGGGCAATGGGGAGCTTAGGTTTTTAAGATTAGGTTTTTATTTGGGGGGTTTGGTTGTGTGGGTGGTGGGTTTTACTGTTGGAAGGGTATTTATATTTGTTATTAACAAGTAAAAGAGCTGATTTCTTTGGGGCAATTCCCCACAAAAGGCCCTTTTAAGGGCCATTGATAGTTTATTGTAGGCTAGGGTTTTTTTTATTTTGGGGAGCTTTTTTATTTTCATAGGGCTCTTAGATTAGGTGTAATTAGTTTAAATATTTGATCATTTATTTTTTATTTTGTGTAACTTAGTGTTTATTTTTTTTGTAACTTAGTGTTTGTTATTTTGTGTAACCTAGTTGTTAGTTTTTTGTAACTTTGTAATTTTTAATTGTAGATTTAAATTATTTTAGTAGGGTTAGGGTTTTAACTATATAGTTAATTTAATTTTTAGTTTAATGTAATTTTAGTATAACAGTTAGGGTAAATTAATTAATAGTTTAATATAGTTTAATGTAATTTTAGTATAACAGTTAGGGTAAATTAATTAATAGTTTAATATAGTTTAATGTAATTTTAGTATAATAGTTAGGGTAGATTAATTATTAGTTTAAGATAGTTTAATTTAAATCTAAAGGTAAGTTTAAATTTATTATAAGATAGGGATAAGTTAATATTTAATGTAAAGTTAAGGGGTTGTTAGGTTTAGGGGTTAATAGGTTAATTTAGTTTATGGCGATGTGGGGGGCTGGCAGTTTAGGGTTAATAGGTTTAGTAAGTGCTAGTGATGTGGGAGGCCAGAGGTTTAGGGGTTAATACATTTATTTAGTTGCGGTGGGCTCTGGGAGCGGCGGAATAGGGGTTAATAACATTATGTAGGTGGCGGCGGGGTCCGGGAGCGGCAGAATAGGGGTTAATAACTTTATGTAGGTGGTGGCGGTGTCGGGGCAGCAGATTAGGGGTTAATAAGTATAATGTAGGGGGCGTTTTTTTCGGAGCGGCAGATTAGGGGTTAATAAGTATAATGTAGGGGGCGGCGGTGTCAGAGTGGCAGATTAGGGGTTAATAAGTATAATGTAGGTGTCGGCAGTGTCGGGCGGCAGATTAGGGGTTAATAACATTATGTAGGTGGCGACGATGTCAGGGCAGCAGATTAGGGGTGTTAGGTGTAAACATAACTTTTATTCTCCCATAGGAATCAATGGGATATCGGGCAGCAGCGAACATAAGCTTTCACTGCTTTCAGACTCCCATTGATTCCTAAGGCATCCGCAGCCTCCAGGGCGGCGGATTGAAAAACAGGTACACTGGGCAGGAATAGTGGCGAGCGTACCTGTTAGATATTTGTTAACTTGCAAAAGTAGTCAGTGCCGAATTTGTATTCGGAGCATCTGTAATGACGTAAGCATCGATCTGTGTCGGACTGAGACCGGCGGATTGTATGTTACGTCACAGATTTCAACTTTTGCCAGTCTGTAGGCTTTGATAAATAAGGGGAATCAGGCTCTCTACAATTACGCTGCGGAATTCCAGCGTATTTGCGGTTGGCGGCTTGATAAATAGGCCTCTGTGTGTGTACTGCAGAGGGCTGTACCAGACTTGGTCACAGATGGCAGAAGTGTTTGCAGACATTTTATTAGCTCCTAAGAAACTGAGGCCTAGATTTGGAGTTTTGTCGGTAACGACCCGAAAAACTAACGCCGGCTTTTTTCTGGCCGCACCATAAAAATAACTCTGGTATCGAGAGTCCACATAAAGGCTGCGTTAGGCTCCAAAAAAGGAGCGTAGAGCATTTTTAACGCAGCTTCAACTCTCGATACCAGAGTTGCTTACGGACGCGGCCAGCCTCAAAAACGTGCTTGTGCACGATTCTCCCATAGGAAACAATGGGGCTGTTTGAGCTGAAAAAAACCCAAACACCTGCAAAAAAGCCGCGTTCAGCTCCTAACGCAGCCCCATTGTTTGCTATGCGGTAACCCTTCCTACGTCTGCACCTAACACTCTAACATGTACCCCGAGTCTAAACATCCCTAACCTTACACTTATTAACCCCTAATCTGCCGCCCCCGCTATCGCTGACCCCTGCATATTATTATTAACCCCTAATCTGCCGCTCCGTAAACCGCCGCTACTTACATTATCCCTATGTACCCCTAATCTGCTGCCCCTAACACCGCCGACCCCATTATTATATTTATTAACCCCTAATCTGCCCCCCACAACGTCGCCTCCACCTGCCTACACTTATTAACCCCTAATCTGCCGACCGGACCTGAGCGCTACTATAATAAAGTTATTAACCCCTAATCCGCCTCACTAACCCTATCATAAATAGTATTAACCCCTAATCTGCCCTCCCTAACATCGCCGACACCTAACTTCAATTATTAACCCCTAATCTGCCGACCGAATCTCGCCGCTATTCTAATAAATGTATTAACCCCTAAAGCTAAGTCTAACCCTAATACTAACACCCCCCTAAGTTAAATATAATTTAAATCTAACGAAATTAATTATCTCTTATTAAATAAATTATTCCTATTTAAAGCTAAATACTAGACATGTGCACCGCTAAAAAATTCGGTTCGTTTTCGGTTCGGATCGATTCGGACTTTTAGAATTTCGTTTCGGATCGAATCTGATTCGGCAAAATTTGAATAAATTCGTTTCGGATTTATTCGGATCCGAATAAATTCGTTTCGGATTTATTCGGATTCGGCTGAATTCGGTTCTATTCCGTTCCGAAATTCGGTATGTTTTTACTACACTAACACCCATTTAGTACACTAAGTCACTAACACCCATAAACTACCTATGAACCACTAAACCGAGGCCCCCCCACATCGCAAACCCTATAATAACATTATTTAACCCCTAATCTGCCGATCGGATATCGCCGCCGCCTACATTATAGCTATTAACCCCTAATCTGCTGTCCCTAACACCGCCGACCCCTACATTATAGTTATTAACCCCTAATCTGCCTCCCCCAACGTCGCCGCAATCTAACTATAAGTATTAACCCCTAATCTGCCGACCCGATATCGCCGCCGCCTACATTATAGCTATTAACCCCTAATCTGCTGTCCCTAACACCGCCGACCCCTACATTATAGTTATTAACCCCTAATCTGCCTCCCCCAACGTCGCCGCAATCTAACTACAAGTATTAACCCCTAATCTGCCGACCCGATATCGCCGCCGCCTACATTATAGCTATTAACCCCTAATCTGCTGTCCCTAACACCGCCGACCCCTACATTATAGTTATTAACCCCTAATCTGCCTCCCCCCAACGTCGCCGCAATCTAACTACAAGTATTAACCCCTAATCTGCCGACCGCAAATCGCCGCCACTATAATAAATGTATTAACCCCTAAACCGCCGCACTCCCGCCTCGCAAACACTATAATACATTTTATTAACCCCTAATCTGCCCTCCCTAACATCGCCGCCACCTACCTACAATTATTAACCCCTAATCTCCTGCCCCCAACGTCGCTGCTACTATAATAAGGTTATTAACCCCTAAACCGCCGCACTCCCACCTCGCAAACACTATAATACATTTTATTAACCCCTAATCTGCCCTCCCTAACATCGCCGCCACCTACCTACAATTATTAACCCCTAATCTCCCGCCCCCAACGTCGCTGCTACTATAATAAGGTTATTAACCCCTAAACCGCCGCACTCCCACCTCGCAAACACTATAATACATTTTATTAACCCCTAATCTGCCCTCCCTAACATCGCCGCCACCTACCTACAATTATTAACCCCTAATCTCCCGCCCCCATCGTCGCCGCTACTATAATAAGGTTATTAACCCCTAAACCTAAGTCTAACCCTAACCCTAACACCCCCTAACTTAAATATAATTTAAATAAAACGAAATAAGTTTACTATAGTTAAATAAATGAATCCTATTTAAAACTAAATACTTACCTGTAAAATAAACCCTAAGATAGCTGCAATATAACTAATAGTTACATTGTAGCTATCTTAGCATTTATATTTATTTTACAGGCAACTTTGTATTTATTTTAACTAGGTACAATAGTTATTAAATAGTTAATAACTATTTAATAACTACCTAGCTAAAATAAATACAAATTTACCTGTAAAATAAATCCTAACCTAAGTTACACTAACACCTAACACTACACTATCATTAAATTAACTAAATAAATGAATCATATTTAAAACAAAATACTTACCTGTAAAATAAACCCTAATATAGCTGCAATATAACTAATAGTTACATTGTAGCTATTTTAGCATTTATATTTATTTTACAGGCAACTTTGTATTTATTTTAACTAGGTACAAAAGCTATTAAATAGTTATTGACTAATTAATAGCTACCTAGTTAAAATAATTACAAAATTACCTGTAAAATAAATCCTAACCTAAGTTACAATTAAACCTAATTAACTACAAGTACCTACAATTATCTACAATTAAATAAACTAAAGTACAAAACCCCCCCACTAAATTACAAAAAAAAACAAACACTAAATTACAAAAAATAAAAAAATATTACAAGAATTTTAAACTAATTACACCTAATCTAAGCTCCCTAATAAAATAACAAAGCCCCCCAAAATAAAAAAAATGCCCTACCCTATACTAAATTACAAAAGTTAACAGCTATATTACCTTACCAGCCCTGAACAGGGCCCTTTGCGGGGCATGCCCCAAAGAAAACAGCTCTTTTGCCTGTAAAAAAAAAAACACAATCCCCCCCCCACATTACAACCCACCACCCACATACCCCTACTCTAACCCAAACCCCCCTTAAATAAACCTAACACTACCCCCCTGAAGATCTCCCTACCTTGAGTCGTGTTCACCCAGCCGGGCCGAAGTCTTCATCCGATGGGGCAGAAGAGGACATCCAGACCGGCAGAAGTCTTCATCCAAGCGGGGCAAGAAGAGGTCTTCCATCCATCATACAAGTACCAAAATACAAACAAACACTAAATTACAAAAAATAATAAAATATTACAATAATTTTAAACTAATTACACCTAATCTAAGCCCCCTACTAGCTATTAATATAGCTTCAATATAACTAATAGTTACATTGTAGCTATTTTAGGATTTATATTTATTTTACAGGCAACTTTGTATTTATTTTAACTAGGTACAATAGCTATTAAATAGTTAATAACTATTTAATAACTACCTAGCTAAAATAAATACAAATTTACCTGTAAAATAAATCATAACCTAAGTTACAATTACACCTAACACTACACTATCATTAAATTAACTAAATAAATGAATCCTATATAAAACTAAAGACTTACCTGTAAAATAAACCCTAATATAGCTGCAATATAACTAATAGTTACATTGTAGCTATTTTAGCATTTATATTTATTGTACAGGCAACTTTGTATTTATTTTAACTAGGTACAATAGCTATTAAATAGATATTTACTGTTTAATAGCTACCTAGTTAAAATAATTACAAAATTACCTGTAAAATAAATCCTAACCTAAGTTACAATTAAACCTAACACTACACTATCATTAAATAAATTAACTACAAGTACCTACAATTAAATACAATTAAAAAACTAAACTAAAGTACAACCCCCCCCCCCACTAAATTACAAAAAATAAAAAAATATTACAAGAATTTTAAACTAATTACACCTAATCTAAGCCCCCTAATAAAATAACAAAGCCCCCCAAAATAAAAAAAATGCCCTACCTTATACTAAATTACAAAAGTTAACAGCTCTATTACCTTACCAGCCCTGAACAGGGCCTTTTGCGGGGCATGCCCCAAAGAAAACAGCTCTTTTGCCTGTAAAAAAAAACACAACCCCCCCCACATTACAACCCACCACCCACATACCCCGACGCTAACCCAAACCCCCCTTAAATAAACCTAACACTACCCCCCTGAAGATCTCCCTACCTTGAGTCGTGTTCACCCAGCCGGGCCGAAGTCTTCATCCGATGGGGCAGAAGAGGACATCCAGACTGGCAGAAGTCTTCATCCAAGCGGGGCAAGAAGAGATCTTCCATCCATCAGAAAAGTACAAAAAAACAAACAAACACTAAATTAGCAAAAATAATAAAATATTGCAATAATTTTAAACTAATTACACCTAATCTAAGCCCCCTACTAGCTATTAATATAGCTACAATATAACTAATAGTTACATTGTAGCTATTTTAGGATTTATATTTATTTTACAGGCAACTTTGTATTTATTTTAACTAGGTACAATAGCTATTAAATAGTTAATAACTACCTAGCTAAAATAAATACAAATTTACCTGTAAAATAAACCCTAACCTAAGTTACAATTACACCTAACACTACACTGTCATTAAATTAACTAAATAAATTAATCCTATATAAAACTAAATACTTACCTGTAAAATAAACTCTAATATAGCTACAATATAACTAATAGTTACATTGTAGCTATTTTAGCATTTATATTTATTTTACAGGCAACTTTGTATTTATTTTAACTAGGTACAAAAGCTATTAAATAGTTATTGACTAATTAATAGCTACCTAGTTAAAATAATTACAAAATTACCTGTAAAATAAATCCTAACCTAAGTTACTATTAAACCTAACTCTACACTATCATTAAATAAATTAACTACAAGTACCTACAATTAAATACAATGAAATAAACTAAACTAAAGTACAAAAAAAACAAACACTAAATTACAAAAAATAAAAAAAATTACAAGAATTTTAAACTAATTACACCTAATCTAAGCCCCCTAATAAAATAACAAAGCCCCCCAAAATAAAAAAATGCCCTACCCTATACTAAATTACAAAAGTAATCAGCTCTATTACCTTACCAGCCCTGAACAGGGCCTTTTGCGGGGGCATGCCCCATAGAAAACAGCTCTTTTGCCTGTAAAAAAAAACACAATACCCCCCCCCACATTACAACCCACCACCCACATACCCCTACTCTAACCCAAACCCCCCTTAAATAAACCTAACACTACCCCCCTGAAGATCTCTCTACCGTGTCTTCACCCAGCGGGCCGAAGTCTTCATCCGATCGGGCAGAAGAGGACATCCAGACCGGCAGAAGTCTTCATCCAAGCGGGGCAAGAAGAGGTCTTCCATCCATCAGAAGTCTTGATCCAGGCGGCATCTTCTCTGTTCATCCATCCGGAGCGGAGCGGCAGCATCCTGAAGACATCCCACGCAGAGCATCCTCTTCTTTCTTGATCCGACGACTAGGTGACTGTACCTTTAAGTGACGTCATCCAAGATGGCGTCCCTTGAATTCCGATTGGCTGATAGGATTCTATCAGCCAATCGGAATTAAGGTATGAAAAATCTGATTGGCTGATTCAATCAGCCAATCAGATTCAAGTTCAATCCGATTGGCTGATCCAATCAGCCAATCAGATTGAGCTCGCATTCTATTGGCTGATCGGAACAGCCAATAGAATGCGAGGTCAATCTGATTGGCTGATTCCATCAGCCAATCGGATTGAACTTGAATCTGATTGGCTGATTAAATCAGCCAATCAGATTTTTCCTACCTTAATTCCGATTGGCTGATAGAATCCTATCAGCCAATCGGAATTCAAGGGACGCCATCTTGGATGACGTCACTTAAAGGTACAGTCACCTAGTCGCCGGATCAAGAAAGAAGAGGATGCTCTGCGTGGGATGTCTTCAGGATGCTGCCGCTCCGCTCCGGATGGATGAACAGAGAAGATGCCGCCTGGATCAAGACTTCTGATGGATGGAAGACCTCTTCTTGCCCCGCTTGGATGAAGACTTCTGCCGGTCTGGATGTCCTCTTCTGCCCGAACGGATGAAGACTTCGGCCCGCTGGGTGAAGACACGGTAGAGAGATCTTCAGGGGGGTAGTGTTAGGTTTATTTAAGGGGGGTTTGGGTTAGAGTAGGGGTATGTGGGTGGTGGGTTGTAATGTGGGGGGGGGGGTATTGTGTTTTTTTTTACAGGCAAAAGAGCTGTTTTCTATGGGGCATGCCCCGCAAAAGGCCCTGTTCAGGGCTGGTAAGGTAATAGAGCTGATTACTTTTGTAATTTAGTATAGGGTAGGGCATTTTTTTATTTTGGGGGGCTTTGTTATTTTATTAGGGGGCTTAGATTAGGTGTAATTAGTTTAAAATTCTTGTAATTTTTTTTATTTTTTGTAATTTAGTGTTTGTTTTTTTTGTACTTTAGTTTAGTTTATTTCATTGTATTTAATTGTAGGTACTTGTAGTTAATTTATTTAATGATAGTGTAGAGTTAGGTTTAATAGTAACTTAGGTTAGGATTTATTTTACAGGTAATTTTGTAATTATTTTAACTAGGTAGCTATTAATTAGTCAATAACTATTTAATAGCTATTGTACCTAGTTAAAATAAATACAAAGTTGCCTGTAAAATAAATATAAATGCTAAAATAGCTACAATATAACCATTAGTTATATTGTAGCTATATTAGGGTTTATTTTACAGGTAAGTATTTAGTTTTATATAGGATTAATTTATTTAGTTAATTTAATGATAGTGTAGTGTTAGGTGTAATTGTAACTTAGGTTAGGGTTTATTTTACAGGTAAATTTGTATTTATTTTAGCTAGGTAGTTATTAACTATTTAATAGCTAATGTACCTAGTTAAAATAAATACAAAGTTGCCTGTAAAATAAATATAAATCCTAAAATAGCTACAATGTAACTATTAGTTATATTGTAGCTATATTAATAGCTAGTAGGGGGCTTAGATTAGGTGTAATTAGTTTAAAATTATTGTAATATTTTATTATTTTTGCTAATTTAGTGTTTGTTTGTTTTTTTGTACTTTTCTGATGGATGGAAGACCTCTTCTTGCCCCGCTTGGATGAAGACTTCTGCCAGTCTGGATGTCCTCTTCTGCCCCATCGGATGAAGACTTCGGCCCGGCTGGGTGAACACGACTCAAGGTAGGGAGATCTTCAGGGGGGTAGTGTTAGGTTTATTTAAGGGGGGTTTGGGTTAGAGTAGGGGTATGTGGGTGGTGGGTTGTAATGTGGGGGGAGGGATTGTGTTTTTTTTTTACAGGCAAAAGAGCTGTTTTCTTTGGGGCATGCCCCGCAAAGGGCCCTGTTCAGGGCTGGTAAGGTAATAGAGCTGTTAACTTTTGTAATTTAGTATAGGTTAGGGCATTTTTTTTATTTTGGGGGGCTTTGTTATTTTATTAGGGGGCTTAGATTAGGTGTAATTAGTTTAAAATTCTTGTAATATTTTTTTATTTTTTGTAATTTAGTGGGGGGGGGGGGTTTGTACTTTAGTTTAGTTTTTTTAATTGCATTTAATTGTAGGTACTTGTAGTTAATTTATTTAATGATAGTGTAGTGTTAGGTTTAATTGTAACTTAGGTTAGGATTTATTTTACAGGTAATTTTGTAATTATTTTAACTAGGTAGCTATTAAATAGTCAATATCTATTTAATAGCTATTGAACCTAGTTAAAATGAATACAAAGTTGCCTGTACAATAAATATAAATGCTAAAATAGCTACAATGTAACTATTAGTTATATTGCAGCTATATTAGGGTTTATTTTACAGGTAAGTCTTTAGTTTTATATAGGATTCATTTATTTAGTTAATTTAATGACAGTGTAGTGTTAGGTGTAATTGTAACTTAGGTTATGATTTATTTTACAGGTAAATTTGTATTTATTTTAGCTAGGTAGTTATTAAATAGTTATTAACTATTTAATAACTATTGTACCTAGTTAAAATAAATACAAAGTTGCCTGTAAAATACATATAAATCCTAAAATAGCTACAATGTAACTATTAGTTATATTGAAGCTATATTAATAGCTAGTAGGGGGCTTAGATTAGGTGTAATTAGTTTAAAATTATTGTAATATTTTATTATTTTTTGTAATTTAGTGTTTGTTTGTATTTTGGTACTTGTATGATGGATGGAAGACCTCTTCTTGCCCCACTTGGATGAAGACTTCTGCCGGTCTGGATGTCCTCTTCTGCCCCATCGGATGAAGACTTCGGCCTGGCTGGGTGAACACGACTCAAGGTAGGGAGATCTTCAGGGGGGTAGTGTTAGGTTTATTTAAGGGGGGTTTGGGTTAGAGTAGGGGTATGTGGGTGGTGGGTTGTAATGTGGGGGGGGGATTGTGTTTTTTTTTTACAGGCAAAAGAGCTGTTTTCTTTGGGGCATGCCCCGCAAAGGGCCCTGTTCAGGGCTGGTAAGGTAATAGAGCTGTTAACTTTTGTAATTTAGTATAGGGTAGGGCATTTTTTTTTATTTTGGGGGGCTTTGTTATTTTATTAGGGGGCTTAGATTAGGTGTAATTAGTTTAAAATTCTTGTAATATTTTTTTATTTTTTGTAATTTAGTGTTTGTTTTTTTTTGTAATTTAGTGGGGGGGTTTTGTACTTTAGTTTATTTAATTGTAGATAATTGTAGGTACTTGTAGTTAATTAGGTTTAATTGTAACTTAGGTTAGGATTTATTTTACAGGTAATTTTGTAATTATTTTAACTAGGTAGCTATTAATTAGTCAATAACTATGTAATAGCTATTGTACCTAGTTAAAATAAATACAAAGTTGTCTGTAAAATAAATATAAATGCTAAAATAGCTACAATGTAACTATTAGTTATATTGCAGCTATATTAGGGTTTATTTTACAGGTAAGTATTTTGTTTTAAATAGGATTCATTTATTTAGTTAATTTAATGATAGTGTAGTGTTAGGTGTTAGTGTAACTTAGGTTAGGATTTATTTTACAGGTAAATTTGTATTTATTTTAGCTAGGTAGTTATTAAATAGTTATTAACTATTTAATAACTATTGTACCTAGTTAAAATAAATACAAAGTTGCCTGTAAAATAAATATAAATGCTAAGATAGCTACAATGTAACTATTAGTTATATTGCAGCTATATTAGGGTTTATTTTACAGGTAAGTATTTTGTTTTAAATAGGATTCATTTATTTAGTTAATTTAATGATAGTGTAGTGTTAGGTGTTAGTGTAACTTAGGTTAGGATTTATTTTACAGGTAAATTTGTATTTATTTTAGCTAGGTAGTTATTAAATAGTTATTAACTATTTAATAACTATTGTACCTAGTTAAAATAAATACAAAGTTGCCTGTAAAATAAATATAAATGCTAAGATAGCTACAATGTAACTATTAGTTATATTGCAGCTATCTTAGGGTTTATTTTACAGGTAAGTCTTTAGTTTTAAATAGGATTCATTTATTTAACTATAGTAAACTTATTTCGTTTTATTTAAATTATATTTAAGTTAGGGGGTGTTAGGGTTAGGGTTAGACTTAGGTTTAGGGGTTAATAACCTTATTATAGTAGCGGCGACGATGGGGGCGGGAGATTAGGGGTTAATAATTGTAGGTAGGTGGCGGCGATGTTAGGGAGGGCAGATTAGGGGTTAATAAAATGTATTATAGTGTTTGCGAGGCGGGAGTGCGGCGGTTTAGGGGTTAATACATTTATTATAGTGGCGGCGATTTGCGGTCGGCAGATTAGGGGTTAATACTTGTAGTTAGATTGCGGCGACGTTGGGGGAGGCAGATTAGGGGTTAATAACTATAATGTAGGGGTCGGCGGTGTTAGGGACAGCAGATTAGGGGTTAATAGCTATAATGTAGGCGGCGATATCGGGTCGGCAGATTAGGGGTTAATACTTGTAGTTAGATTGCGGCGACGTTGGGGGAGGCAGATTAGGGGTTAATAACTATAATGTAGGGGTCGGCGGTGTTAGGGACAGCAGATTAGGGGTTAATAGCTATAATGTAGGTGGCGGCGATATTCGGTTGGCAGATTAGGGGTTAATAAAATAATGCAGGTGTCAGCGATAGCGGAGGCAGCAGATTAGGGGTTAATAAGTGTTAGATTAGGGGTGTTTAGAGACTCGGGGTACATGTTAGGGTGTTAGGTGCAGACTTAGTGTTTCCCCATAGGAAACAATGGGGCTGCGGTGTTAGTTTTTTTTCAGCCGAAACTCCCATTGTTTCCTATGGGGAAATGCCGAATTTTAACGAGCTAATTCGGATTTATTCGGAGATACGGCAGCTATTTCGGATTCATTCGGTAGATTCGGAAGTATTTTAATTCGGAAATCCGAATCGATCCGAATCTCCGAATTTACCGAATTTACCGAATTTCCGAATTAATCCGAAACGAACCGCACATGTCTACTAAATACTTACCTGTAAAATAAATCCTAATATAGCT
This sequence comes from Bombina bombina, assembly GCF_027579735.1. Taxonomy (NCBI): domain Eukaryota; kingdom Metazoa; phylum Chordata; class Amphibia; order Anura; family Bombinatoridae; genus Bombina; species Bombina bombina. The sequence goes on along the minus strand of NC_069505.1, from coordinate 309,804,921 downwards.
ACAATATAAATTATAATTATATTATAGCTATTTTAGGATTTATATTTATTTTACAGGTAACTTTGTATTTATTTTAACCAGGTACAATAGCTATTAAATAGTTAAGAACTATTTAATAGCTAAAATAGTTAAAATAATTACAAATTTACCTGTAAAATAAATCCTAACCTAAGTTACAAATAAACCTAACACTACACTATCAATAAATTAATTAAATAAACTACCTACAATTACCTACAATTAACCTAGCACTACACTATCAATAAATTAATTAAATACAATTGCTACAAAGAAATACAATTAAATAAACTAGCTAAAGTACAAAAAATAAAAAAGAACTAAGTTACAAAAAATAAAAAATATTTACAAACATAAGAAAAATATTACAACAATTTTAAACTAATTACACCTACTCTAAGCCCCCTAATAAAATAACAAAGCCCCCCAAAATAAAAAAATGCCCTACCCTATTCTAAATTACTAAAGTTCAAAGCTCTTTTACCTTACCAGCCCTGAACAGGGCCCTTTGCGGGGCATGCCCCAAGAAGTTCAGCTCTTTTGCCTGTAAAGGAAAAAATACAATACCCCCCCCCCAACATTACAACCCACCACCCACATACCCCTAATCTAACCCAAACCCCCCTTAAATAAACCTAACACTAAGCCCCTGAAGATCATCCTACCTTGTCTTCACCATACCAGGTTCACCGATCGGTCCAAAAGAGCTCCTCCGATGTCCTGATCCAAGCCCAAGAGGGGGGCTGAAGAGGTCCATGATCCGGCTGAAGTCTTCATCCAAGCGGGCCAGAAGAGGTCTTCCATCCGATTGAAGTCTTCATCCAAGCGGCATCCATCCGGAGCAAAGCGGCAGCATCCTGAAGACCTCCACCGCGGAACATCCATCCTGGCCGACGACTGAACGACGAATGACGGTTCCTTTAAATGACGTCATCCAAGATGGCGTCCCTCAAATTCCGATTGGCTGATAGGATTCTATCAGCCAATCGGAATTAAGGTAGGAATATTCTGATTGGCTGATGGAATCAGCCAATCAGAATCAAGTTCAATCCGATTGGCTGATCGGATCAGCCAATCAGATTGAGCTCGCATTCTATTGGCTGATCGGAACAGTGTTAAATGTGTTAATATTTCTTTTAAGGGATATGGTATGACAATATATAAATATTGGCTTTTCTAGGCTATTTGAATGCAGGTTACATTTCCGCTGCTATTACAAGTTGAAATGAAATTCAAACGCGTGAGTGCAAATAAAATTTACTCTAGAAAGATTACTGTGCCTTCAGAGTCATATATATATATATATATATATATATATACTGTTTCAATTAGCCTGTGGCCCAGCACTCCAACCTGGGTGGTGTATGATAGATATGGGTGCAATCCTCAAAAGAAAGAAGTATGTAGATCCATGTATAGAAGGGCACTCTCAGGATTTGTACATAAACCCAATTTTTCTTTATTGATGATATCAACAAAACATGGTCGATGTTTCGGCCCCCATTCAGGCCTACATCAGGGCATATTTAATCTGAAATCAGCTGTGCAGCGGAGCTCCCAGTCAGAAAAAAAGCATACTCTCCTTTTTTTCTGACTGGGAGCTCCGCTGCACAGCTGATTTCAGATTAAATATGTCCTGATGAAGGCCTGAATGAGGGCCGAAACGTCGACCATGTTTTGTTGATATTATCAATAAAGAAAAAATTGGGTTTATGTACAAATCCTGAGAGTACCCTTCTATACATGGATCTATATATATATATATATATATATATATATATATATATATATATATATATATATATATATATGTGTGTGTGTGTGTGTGTGTGTACATATGTATGTGTGTATTCATATGTGTATATATGTATTTACAGACATATATAAACACATAAATACATATGTACACATATATAGACATATATATATGCACTGGAGCCTTTGCAGCCAAGTAGATAAAAAACATGAAAAATCATATGTATGCAAATAAACGGCTAGATTACGAGTCTTGCGTTAGGCTTAAAAAGCAGCGTTGGCCGGTCCCAACGCTGCTTTTTAACGCCCACTGGTATTACGAGTCTTGAAGGTACAGGTGTACCGCTCACATTTTTGGCCAGACTCGGAAATACCGCAAATCCACTTACGTCAATTGCGTATCCTATATTTTCAATGGGACTTGCATATTATGAGTCTGACAAAAAGTGAGCGGTAGACCCTCTCCTGTCAAGACTGGTACATTTAAAAGTCAGTAGTTAAGAGTTTTACACTACAACGCCGTAGCATAAAACTCTTAACTAAAGCGCTAAAAAGTACACTAACACCCATAAACTACCTATTAACCCCTAAACCGAGGCGCTCCCACATCGCAAACACTAAAATAAATTTTTTAACCCCTAATTTGCTGAACCGGACATCGCCGATACTATAATAAATATATTAACCCCTAAACCACCGCACTCCCGTATCGCAAACACTATTTAAATATTATTAACCCCTAATCTGCCGGCCCTAACATTGCTGACACCTACCTACATTTATTAACCCATAATCTGCCGCACCCAACGTTGCTGCCACTATAATAAAGTTATTAACCCCTAACCCTAACCCTACCTAACTTAAATATAATTTAAATAAATCTAAATAAAATTTCTACAATTAACTAAATAAATCCTATTTAAAACTAAATAGTTACCTATAAAATAAACCCTAAGCTAGCTACAATATAACTAATAGTTACATTGTAGCTAGTTTAGGGTTTATTTTTATTTTGCAACTTTGTATTTATTTTAACTAGGTACAATAGTTATTAAATAGTTATGAACTATTTAATAACTACCTAGTTAAAATAAAGACAAATTTACCTGTAAAATAAAACCTAACCTAAGTTACAATTACACCTAACACTACTTTACAATTAAATTAATTACCTAAATTAAATACAATTAATTACAATTAAATAAAATTATCTAAAGTACAAAAAAAACCACTAAATTACAGAAAATAATAAACAAATTACAAGATTTTTTAACTAATTACACCTAATCTAATCCCCCTAACAAAATAAAAAAGCCCCCCCAAAATAAAAAAGCCCTACCCTACACTAAATTACAAATAGCCCTTAAAAGGGCCTTTTTGCGGGGGCATTGCCCCAAAGTAATCAGCTCTTTTACCTGAAAAAAAATATATATAATTCCCCCCCCCCGACATTAAAACCCACCACCCACACAACCAACCCTACTCTAAAACCCACTCAATCCCACCTTAAAAAACCTAACACTAACCCCCTGAAGATCACCTTACCAGGAGATGTCTTCACCCAACCAGGCCGAAGTCCTCAAAAAAGCCGGGAGAAGTCTTCATACAAGCCGGGCGAAGTAGTCCTCCAGACAGGCAAAAGTCTTCATCCAGACGGCATCTTCTATCTTCATCCATCCGATTGCATCAGCCAATAGGATTTTTTCTACCTTAATTCCGATTGGCTGATAGAATTCTATCAGCCAATCGGAATTGAAGGGACTCCATCTTGGATGATGTCATTTAAAGGAACCTTCATTCTGTGTTTAGCCGTCGGAAGAAGAGGATGCTCCGCGTCGGATGTCTTGAAGATAGAAGATGCCATCTGGATGAAGACTTCTGCCAGTCTGGAGGACCACTTCGCCCGGCTTGGATGAAGACTTCTCCCGGCTTCGTTGAGGACTTTGGCCCGGTTGGGTGAAGATGTCTCCCGGTAAGTTGATCCTCAGGGGGTTAGTGTTAGGTTTTTTTTAAGGGGGATTGGGAGTGTTTTAGAGTAGGGTTAGTTGTGTGGGTGGTGGGTTTTAATGTTGGGGGGAATTGTAATTTTTTTTCAGGTAATAGAGCTGATTACTTTGGGGCAATGCCCCACAAAAGGCCCTTTTAAGGAATATTTGTAATTTATTGTAGGGTAGGGCTATTTTTTTTTTGGGGGGGGGCTTTTTTTATTTTGTTAGGAAATTAGATTAGGTGTAATTAGTTTAAAAATCTTGTAATTTCTTTATTATTTTCTGTAATTTAGTATTTGTTTGTTTTTGTACTTTAGATAATTTTATTTAATTGTAATTAATTGTATTTAATTTAGGTAATTAATTTAATTGTAGTGTAGTGTTAGGTGTAATTGTAACTTAGGTTAGGTTTTATTTTACAGGTAAATTTGTCTTTATTTTAACTAGGTAGTTATTAAATAGTTAATAACTATGTAATAACTATTGTACCTAGTTAAAATAAATACAAAGTTGCCTGTAAAATAAAAATAAACCCTAAGCTAGCTACAATGTAACTATTAGTTATATTGTAGCTAGTTTAGGGTTTATTTTAAGGTAAGCATTTAGTTTTAAATAGGAATTATTTAGTTAGTTGTAGTAATTTTATTTAGATTTATTTAAATTATATTTAAGTTAGGGGGGGTTAGGGTTAGATTTAGGTTTAGGGGTTAATAACTTTATTATAGTGGTGGCGACGTTAGGGGCGGCAGATTAGGGGTTAATAAATGTAGTTAGGTTGCAGCGACATTGGAGGTGGCAGATTAGGGGTTAATAAATATTATATAGGTGTCGGCGATGTTGGGGGCAGCAGATTAGGGGTTCATAAGTATAATGTAGGTGGCGGCGGTGACCGGATCGGCAGATTAGTGGTTAATAATATAATGTAGGTGTCGGCGATGTCGGGGGTGGCAGATTAGGGGTTAATAAGTGTAAGATTAGGGGTGTTTAGACTCTGGGTTCATGTTTGGGTGTTAGGTGTAGACATAACTTTTATTTCTCCATAGGAATCAAGGGGCTGCATTAGGAGCTAAACACTGCTTTTTTGCAGGTGTTAGGTTTTTTTTCAGCCGGCTCTCCCTCATTGATTCCTATGGGGAAATCGTGCACAAGCACGTTTTACCAGGTCACCGCTAACGTAAGCAGCGCTGGTATTGAGGTGAGATGTGGAGCTAAATTTTGCTCTACGCTCACTTTTTTGCTGTTAACGCCAGGTTTGTAAAAACCCGTAATACCAGCGCTGTCTGTAAGTGAGCGGTGAGCATAAACTGCTCGTTAGCACCGCACAGCTTCTAACGCAAAACTCGTAATCTAGCCGAAAGTGTTATACTATGTATGTACTGTAAATATTATACATTCCATTGTTCTGCACATATGGGAATATGTACTAATACACAGTGTATATATATATATATATATATATATATGTACTAATACACAGTGTATATATATATATATATATATATATATGTATCTGTAGCTATACCTATTCATAATCAAGTGTAAATATATATTGGTGTAAATATATATTGGTGTAAATATATATTTGTTCAAAAATCCATCAGATTAATATTTAAATATGTCTTTAAGAATAAATAGAACATGTTGTGCTATTTGAAAAACATTGAATTATGAAATATGCAATATTATCTTCTTTTGTTGTGCATTTAAATAACCACAATCGGGTTTGCATGACTTTTGAGTGGCTTTTTTTTAAACTTTTTTGGAGGAATGCAATTTTCGTTCATGACTTCTCAAAGTCTATTTGTCACCGTATCTGCGCGAATGTGAGAGCGCAAACTTTTTACTTTCAACTCATAATACGAGCTTGAATCTCTGAGTGCAAAAAAAAAATACTTCTAGCAGCTTTAACGCTCAAATGCGAGCGCAAACTACCGCTCAGTTTCTAAATCAAGCCCTTTATAACTCTATTGAGTTTCCGGCTCTGGTGGAATTATTAAATTTGTAAAAACTAGATTTGTAACACTTTTTAAGACATGCAGAATTTATAATATATAATTTTTATATGTTTCTCTATTTTAATATGTTTTGTCAGCTGTTAATTGGTTATTAAAGTGAGAATATTGTTTCTTTTTGTTCAACAAATTTATCAACTGAATTAACATGTTTCTTTCATTTCCCTTTTTTTTTCAGAGTATTATTTTTCCTCAGCAGGAATTAGCTCTGCGGCATGTGTACTAAATTAAATGACTGTGATAATCACAAAACGAGAATGTGTAAACAGAATAAGAGGCGGACATTAGCTGAGTAATGCGACTCAATATATAATGTGGATCTTTTTTTTTTTTTTTTTTCCGGTAACCCCTTTTCTTTCGGCGTGGGGAGGTAGTGCTTTACATTTCTCCTGCCTTAGATAGCAATTTAATTTCATAGCCTCTGTGTGTAGCACGCTAAGAAAGTAATTATTGTAACAGACCCCTTCCGCGATGTCTAATTATCTGCACTTTCTGTGAATCCTCAAGGCAATGGATTCAGTGTGTCCGAGCATTCTGCACATCCCTTGTATAAGCTATCTCTGTCCCCAGACTGCATGAGGCTGATATAAAACCAGGTCACTGGTGGCAAACTACCATTATAGAAACCAGCATAACATTAGTGTTTGTGTTTAACAATATGACCCAGATGGCTTCCAACATAATAACATAGCATTGCTATTAAATAAAACCAATAGGTCCATTCAGTCGTCCCACTAATCATTATTACGTTTGTTCTCTGCAAATATATCTGTCTGAAATACTCTCATTTTATAAGATCTTTCTAAAATCACAGTAAGAAATGGTTAAAACGTTTCTATAAAATAGTGTAATGAATTAGTAGCAAACCTACTATACAGAGGGCCTTGTTCCTACAATGTTTTCCCCCCCTACCCCAATAACTAAAGTAGTAAATAATAGTAATATTATACGGTACATGCTGTTCTGTACAAGATTTTTAACCCCTTAACAACTGGTCTTTAAATGGGCTTTACTTTTCTAAAAGCACGGCTATCGCTGCCAGGAGTGAGACTGCGCTATTATAGGATGCCTGCTGGAGAAAAGTTGCAACAACACGGTCTTGCAGGTGGCGGAGAGGCCCACGCTATTAAGGGCTGAAAAACCACTAATAAAAGGCTCCCCTATATTAGGATTGAAAACATTCTGCAGGTGCTTATGTAAATACTGGCTGCAATGGGTCCCCCAGAATTTGGGCCCTGGTGCCACGGTACCTGCTGTACCAACGGTATTTCTGCCCCTGCAATGAATATTTGCGTTTATATATGGCCTACCTTTAAAGCGTATCGATAAAATGTAACATTTAAAAAATGTATAATTTTTTAATATGCTGAATGTAAAAAAAAAAAAGAAAGAAAATCACATTTGAACTATTAATTTTGATATTTCAGATTTTTTTTCCCACTTTAACTGAATGCAATATTCAATTTTAAAATGTTACCAGATTGTAGAATTAATTTGCAACTAATGTTGAATATTTGGCAACAGTTCAACACAGAATGAGAACAAACAAATTTGGCTAACATTTGTTATACTCAGTAAATGTGCTGAAATATTTGTCTATCCCAACAGTATTTCTTTCCCTCATTTTCCTTCTCTTCAAAATATTTCTGCTTTTCCTAAGGAACAAACAATTTAACATTTTTAAAATGTTTGTCTTTTGTTTGCATGAAAAAATAAAAATTCTGCTTAAAGGGACATGAAACACAAAATTTGATGTCCATGATTCAGATAGAGAATACAATTTTACAATTTACTTCTATTATTTAATTTGCTTCCTTCTTTTGCTATCCTTTGCTTAAAGGGACACTCAATCAAAATTAAACTTTCATTATTCAGATAGAGCATGCCATTTTAAACAACTTTCCAATTTACTCCCATTAACAAAAGGTGCACAGTCTTTTTATATTTAAACTTTTTGAGTCACCAGCTCCTACTGAGCATGTGCAAGAATAAGTGTGTATGCATTTGTGAATGGCTGATGACTGTCACATGGTACGTGTATGCATTTGTGATTGGCTGATGGCTGTCACATGGTACAGGGGGAGTGGAAAAAAACATAACTTTTAAAATTGTCAGAAAAAAAATATACTACTCATTTGAAGTTCAGACTAAGTGCTATTGCATTGTCTTGTTATCTTGCATTTGTTGATTATGCAAATCTACTATGTTGACTGGTCCTTTAAGGGTTTATCTAGGAAAGCTCAGGAGCAGCACCTAGGTTCTAGCTGTTGATTGGCTGCATATATATATATATACATATATATATATATATATATATATATATATATATATATATATATACCGATTTTCATTGGCTCACCATGTGTTCAGTCAGCAACTAGTAGTGCAATGCTGCTCATTCAACAAAGCATACCAAGAGAACAAAGAAAAATTGATAATAGGAGTAAATTAGAACGTTGCTTAAAATTACCTGATCTATCTGAATCATGAAAGAAAAAAATTGGGTTTCATATACCTTTAAACTAATATTAAAAATAATATGAAATGCAAATGTATGTGCTAATTGGCTGAGAAGGACATCTCCCACATAAATATTTGTTAAAAGGGGCATGGCTTTATAAACCTTAAAAATGCTTGTTCAGCAAAAAAATAAAATAAAAAAAAAATACATTGAAAATTTCCCTTTTATGCAACAAAGGAAGAAATGAATTGCATATTACTTTGACTTTAGCATACAGTATGCAAGGTTATTTTTTAATAACCTTAATATTTCTAGATACTATAATTATACGCTATAATGTTTCTCCCTTTTTTTCAATATAGCATGTAACTACCTCAAGCAACCAAAGGTTTAGCTCATAAAAAAGATGTAATAAATGATACAACATGCATGTTATTGTTACATCAGTGTGAATATCATCTCATAATGGGGCCGATTTCTCAACCCTCTGTCCGTCATGATCCGATCAGCGGATAATGTCCGACAGACATCGCTGAATTCAGCATTGCACCAGCAGATCTTGTGAACTGCTGGTGCAACGCCGCCCCTGCAGATTCATGGCCAATTGGCCGCTAGCAGGGGGTGTCAATTAACCCAATCATATTGGATTGGGTTGATTTCACATGATGTCTGTCCACCTCCTCGTAGCAGGCGGACAGGTTATGGAGCATTGGTCTTTAGATGGCTGCTTCATAACTGGTGTTTCTCGCGAGCCTGATAAACAGTCCCCTTTGTGTTACAGTTGAACCTCTAGCCCTTTATATAACAATATGCTGTTTGGTATGACAAAACATTATACCAAACCCCTTTGTTTGAAACAAAGTCAGCTAGGCAAGAAGATACTTTCCACTGAAAGCTTTCTCTGTGCATCAGCGTAGCTAATTAATGAAGCTTTGGATTTTTTTTTTTAACATACACTTGTATTACTGCCTGAGAATGTGAAAGATACCATATCTCTGTAGAACATCCCCGCAGTAATGACAAGTCAGGCACGTGCACATGTGTATCCTGCAAAAATCACAAAGCTGGCACTCCGCTCTACCACAATGTGAAAGTATCTCAAGCTGAAAATGTCAGCATTTATGAACTGGTCTCTAAGTGAAACCGCCAGGGAAGTGCAGGGAATGTAAAATCTGCTCTCTGCAAAAGAACTGCTGAGGAAGTAGAAACTAAGGATTGTTAATATTCATTGCCTGGTAGAGACTGTTAGACAGACAAAAGGTGAAAGACAGACAGACGGCCAGAGACGTTAGGAAAAGCAACACCGTTAAATTTAGACTGCCAAAGTGGGTCATGCAGACTATAATAAATATAGAGGGCTAGATTACAAATGGAGCGCTAAATTATGGTGCACCCGCAAACTGGCTAATTTGCCTGTTTACGGGTGTGCAATAATTAACCAGTCATTGCAAGTAGTTGGTTATTGCTACCGCAAGCTCACGGTAGCAATTAGAACTCTGAACATTAACCAGAGATTAGATATCTGGTTAATTTTCTAAAACTGTCCCAAAATCCCTCAAAGTAGAGTTTTTTTATTAAAAATAAATTGCACTAGGTTTAATAGATGTGCTATGCTGCGCACAAGGCTCGCTCCGTGTCTTGGCTTGGAAACTCCCTCAGTATTTTTGGCCATGACGTGGGCCTGCAATGCCGGCAGCCCACCGGCAAACTTATCGGCATCCCGGTGGGCGAATCTGGCGCTGGTGAGCATTGCTTCACCTATATTTTAATTAGTTTGTGGGCATTTCTTCCATTGACATCTATAGTTGTGTAAGATGCCCAATACATAATATCTTGCACGTCAAACACGAACCGCTAGCAAAGCAGAAAGACAATAATCTTCAAATTCAAATCAGCCAATAGAATGAAAGTAAAAAGATTTCATGATTAGAGAGAAGTGTGAAAAATGTATTTAGTGTTTAGTCCCTTTAAATGTACCATTTGAATATTCAAATATAACTTTAAATATTACACTCAAATGTTATTAGTTTATTATTCAAATGTACGCTTTATGTAGAGAAAAATAACATTCATTTACAAAAAACAAATATCAAATTCCCAGGAAACATTCCAATTGGGGTTACAATGAAAAAGAAAATGACTCAATATTGGTAATGTGTGATCCAAAATATTCACCAATCCTTCAAAATGGACTGTAATTAGTAAAACTGCTTAGTAAAGGAAATGTTATTGCTTTTTAATATGCTAAAGTTAAAGGGATACTAAACCCAGTTTTTTTTCTTTAATGATTCAGATAGAGCAAGCAATTTTAAGCAACGTTCTGATTTATTCCTGTTATCAATTTTTCTTTGTTCTTTAGCTATATATTTAATTTTTTTAAAGCAGGAATGTAAAGCTTAGGAGCCAGACCATTTCAGGTCCAGCACCCTGAATAGCGATTGCTTATTGGTGGCTACATTTAGCCACCAATAAGCAAGTGTAACCCAGGTTCTGAACCAAAAATCGGATGGTTTCTAAGCTTTGCATTCATGCTTCTTAAATATAGGAGTATATTAGAAAGTTGCTTAAAATGGCACGCTCTATCTGAATCATGAAATAAATACATTGGGTTTAGTATCCCTTTAACATTGGGAGTGACAGCAATTATCGCATTTGTTAATTTATCAGGTGAAATGGACGTGAGCGGTGAGCAGGTAGTTACAGATATAGTAAAGGCTTACTCAGTGAGCCATTTGGTCTTTTATCTGCAGCCTGTGAAACTAACAAATCCCTATTGTTTTAAGTTCCAGACACAGATGTAACTGAAGCAAATGATTTTATAGAAGCTGCCACTAAGGGACAGAATATTTCAAGAAAGTCTTTCACAAGATGAATATTTTCATTTAATGTGATGAGGAGGAAAATACAGAGCGGCCTCACAGCTTGAGTCATTGTTTGAATTATGGGATCTGCGGTGAATCCTCATATTGCTCCCGTGTGCTTCCATCTTTATCTCGAGTTCCTGTGATTATGTTTTGCACAAAATAAGAACAGCAAACATAAAAATAAATACAGCAATTATTTTTACACGTGACAGTCACGTAAATTCACTTCACTATCCATGCAAAAAACACAAATTAACACAAATGTGTTAATGATTGTGTGAGTCATCTATTGTCCTTTTGTAAGTCAGATGTGATTAGAGTCTTGTTTAATTAACCATTCTTTGATGTTTGCCCAATTGTAAAATATTTGTTTTTACAGTATTGTTCATGTGGTGACTGTTTTTTGGGACTTAGAGGCATCCGTTGTGGAGCGAACCCGAAATACCTCTGATACTGTTTAGGGGTTTGTTTGTGGAGAGCCTGCCAGATTATTGACAACACCAGGACCCGCAAGGATATCACACTGACCAACACTACAAGACGCCAGTAATTATCTAAGGCGGTCAAAAGTTTGAGTGACAAAACACCAATAGCGAGGATCTACAAACAGTAAATCAGACGAATCTGCTTACTTTATTATGAGTACGGATATGCTATTATTTCCTATTCTATGATAGTGCCTAAAGAGTTTTTCTTCTTCTCTGATTCACAGGGAAATGGCTCACAGTAGAGTTTCAATTACTCCAAGATCGTTGTTTGAGCTGGAGCAAACTGCAAATCTGTGTACTTGCGAGGAACTTGAATTTTCTGTATCAAATTTTTGTTTCAATTTTATATAATTTTCATTTCTGGTAACAAGTGTATTTTATTAGATTTTAATATGATGATTTTTATCTTAACCTTTGTTGTATTTAGATCACGTGGTGATTACCCCCCTTTTTGGAAATGTATAAATGCTGTGTTTCTGTTTAATTAAGATAGTTTTTTGACCCTCAAGCAGAGGCCTTTATTCTAATTGCGGCCGGTATCCAGCAAAGGTTCATCGTTGATGTTTAGCGGGAGGAAGACGACTTTAGCGGGTATATCCAGTCTGTGGTACCGAGACCTGCTACAATGATTATGTATACAACATCAAACAAATAATAAAACAATAGCAATGTGTATATATAAAACAACAAAACAGGAGGGCGTATCCTGGCAGCTGCCATGATAGGCAGCAATATTAGTAGCTGAAGGACAACTCTGCAAAATGTGTCATTTATCAGGTACACAAGAGAAAATCCAACCTCAAAATAAGACAGGGATTTTGTTCTGAGAAGATTAGTATAATGATTCTTGTGATACCTGTCAGCTCTCCCAATCTGGACCATTAATGCCTTCAGCACCTCAAGGAATAGGTCTACAGCACCCCCTGGTTCTCAGGGTAAGAAGCACATCATTAGTCTGTAACTCGTTGAACTTAAGTGGTCTGTGATATTAGGAATGCCTTTCGGCGGGAGTGACACTCTAACACTACCGGGCCACTTAAAAACAATGTTGACCATTACGGAGTTACTACCCATGTACATGCAAGCTGAATAGAGGACTGAGAGAACCCTCATGCAAAGATCCATCAAGGCTGCCTCAATAGAAAATCCCTTGTTTAATATCTCTAGACATAGTGGCTCATGTGTGGTCGAAGGCAAGCAACCGCTTAACGAAAGTATGAGACATGGGTCCCCAAACCTGTTATGCTGCATGTGGGCTCATCTACTTGGTTGCAGGTTGGGGACAACTGTAAGAGCTGAAGCAGGAGGCTACCAAGGAGATCAGCCAATGTAGTCACACAAAATATTCAAGCAATCCCATAATGTGCAGCTGGAAGTATTTCAGATGCACAAGAAATCTAGATCTTATCCATTGTCTGATTCTAATAAAATACCTTTTGCTTTGGACCCCTCAAGGTCCCTTCAATCACAAGAGTTTCAGAAGATTGTTGAGATACCACTCTGGTAGGTTTTTGGGTTGTTTAGAGGATAATAGAGCTGGAATGTGGTCTATCTGTGCTTCCTTTAATTTCACAATGGATGTCTTTACTTATGGAAGTTTGGGGCTTGTGATGAACCTGAGCAGCAACTCAGGGGTAGTGATGTCGCGAACCTAAAATTTTGCGTTCGCGAACAGTGAACGCAAACTTCCACAAAAATTTGCGAACGGGCGAACTGGGCGAACCGCCATTGACTTCAATAGGCAGGTGAATTTTAAAACCCACAGGGACTCTTTCTCTCCACAAAAGTGATGGAAAAGTTGTTTCAAGGGGACTAACACCTGGACTGTGGCATGCCAGAGGGGGATCCATGGCAAAACTCCCATGGAAAATTACATTGTTGATGCAGAGTCTGTTTTTAATCCATAAAGGGCATAAATCACCTAAAATTCCTAAATTGTTTGGAGTAACGTGCTTTAAAACATCAGGTATGATGTTGTAGCGTTCAGGTAGTGTAAGGGTTACGTCCGCTTCACAGTGACAGACCAAACAACCGCAAACAGTCCATTTGCACAACCGCAAACTCCCCATTTGCAGAAGGTTGGATACCAAGCTAGCCAAGTCCCGTTCCTTGTCCTCACTGATGTCACTGTGCGTTCAATCACTTCCTGGGGTAACAGAAAATGCTCCACCCACAAGATGCTCCTATTATATTACTGCACTGAGGATGCTGCCTGTATCTGTGTGTCCTGTTCCCTAGCCGGAGAGCACAGGGGACACCAGGTCGAGCTGCTGAATGAGGCTTCTGAGAAGAAGAAAAAGAAACTAAGAAATGTTGTGCAGAAACTGACCACAAAGAGAGAGGAGACTGAGAAAAGAGCCCAGAGTCTGCAGAAGCACAGGAGAGGGGTGCAAGAGAAAGCAGCTGGTGTAACAGAGAGACTCACTGCTCTGATTAGGGACATCAGGAAACAGCTGGAAGTCCTAGAGAAGCGAGTCCTGAGTGAGATCACCCGGCAGCAGGAGCAGGTTTTACTCACAATCTCTGATCTGATCCAGCAGCTGGGAAAAAGAGAACGACGAGCTAACCAGGAAGATTTGTCACATTGAGGAGCTGTGCAAAATGACTGACCCATTAACTGTCCTACAAGAACAGGAATCACACAGAGATGAGATGCTTGGTCAGTCCTCCTACTTCCACGTTCCAATTTGGGGCAATGCACGTGCAATCTAATGTGCCACCAGATAGGAGTGGTGTGTTAACTAGTACTATTCTTATCAGTTTAATCCCTGTTATGTGCCCTATCAGGGGATGTGTATATGGCATCGATTTTAGGAACCCGGAGATGATTTTAAGAAACGGGAGATGGAAAAAGATGCTTGGTCGGTCCGGCCACGAGATAAATAGATAGATACATAGATTAGATAGATCAATAGATGCAATAGATACATTTGATGATAGATACGATAGATAGATTTGATAGATAAATATATAGATTTGATAGATAATTTCCCAGACAGAGAATTACAAGACGGGCGGTCTGGGACCCATGTTAAGGTTCCCAGAGACAGTTGTGGCGCCCGAGGCTCTGATTAGAACAGAGCACTCTGTGTATCTGCCCTCGGCCGAAATCGGAACATTCTTTAGCTTTCTGTCTGTCGGCCAAATGTCCGTCTGCCAAATGTCAGTCTGCCAATTAACCTTCTGCCAAATGTCCTTCTGCATTTTGTCAGAGCACCGCGTGCAATCTACTGTGTCACCAGATAGGAGTGGTGTGTTAACTAGTACTATTCTTATCAGTTTAATTCCTGTTACGTCCCCTATCAGGGGACGTGTATATGGCATGGATTTTAGGAACCGGGAGATGGAAAAAGATGCTTGGTCGCTCCGGCCACGAGATAGATAGATTTGATAGATAGATAGATACATAGATTAGATAGATAGATCAATAGATGCAATAGATACATTTGATAGATAGATAGATAGATTTGATAGATAAATAGATAGATTTGATAGATAGATAATTTCCCAGACAGACAATTACAAGACGTGCGGTCTGGGACCCATGGTAAGGTTACTTCCTTTTGCACAATCGAGTACAGGTTGGGGATTGCCTTTTGTGCAAAGAAATTTCGGCCGTGTACCTTCCACTGCAGTGTCCCCTATCAAGGGACATGTATATGGCATGGAATTTAGGAACCGGGAGATGGAAAAAGATGCTTGGTCGATCCTCCTACTTCAAATTTGGGGCACTGCGCGTGCAATCTACTGTGCCACCAGATATGAGTGGTGTGTTAAGTAGTACTATTCTTAGCAGTTTAATCCCTGTTATGTGCCTTTTTTTTGGTTTGGGGTTTGAAGCCACAGTGCAGCACCAGAGGCCAGAAAAATTAGGCATGTACACATGCCTGAAAAATTAGGTATTGTTGCAGCCGCTGCTGTAGCAGCGGCCAGAAAAATTGATGTTTGTTTGACAGTTAGAAAGTGCCCTAAGACATTGCGGCTTGAACCCTAGTGGTTGGCGGATAAGTCACGCAAGTCATCCGGCATTCGAAGATAAAATACAGCAGCGTGTGGACCATAGTTAGCCCAAGGCAGCTCATCTCATCAGGCCTTTTTTACTTGAATGTATTGCCCAATGTCAGTCCCTTCGGGTCCATCCCTCATTCATTTTAATAAAGGTGAGGTAATCAAGACTTTTATGACCTAGGCGACTTCTCTTCTCAGTGACAATACCTCCTGCTGCACTGAAGGTCCTTTCTGACAGGACACTTGAAGCGGGGCAGGCCAGAAGTTCGATTGCAAATTGGGATAGCGCAGGCCACAGGTCAAGCCTGCACACCCAGTAGTCAAGGGGTTCATTGCTCCTCAGAGTGTCGAGATCTGCAGTTAAGGCGAGGTAGTCTGCTACCTGTCGGTTGAGTCGTTCTCTGAGGCTGGATCCCGAAGGGCTGTGGCGATGCATAGGAGTTAAAAAGGTCCGCATGTCCTCCATCAACAACACGTCTGGAAAGTGTCCTGTCCTTGCCGGCGTGGTCGTGGGAGGAGTATTACTTTCACCTCTTCCCATGTTAGATTCACCCTTATACGCTGTGTAAAGCATACTTTTTAATTTATTTTTGAACTTCTCCATCCTTTCCGACTTGCGGGAATTCTGTAACATTTCAGTCACTTTATGCTTATACCGGGGTTCTAGTAGCGTGGACATCCAGTACAGTTCGTTCTCCTTCAGCTTTTTTATACGAGTGTCCCTCAACAGGCACGACAGCATGAAAGACCCCATTTGCACAAGGCTGGATGCTGAGCTACTCATGTCCCGTTCCTCGTCCTCAGTGATCTCACTGAAGGTATCTTCTTCCCCCCAGCCACGTACAACACCACGGGTACCAGATAGGTGACAACGAGCACCCTGGGATGCCTGTTGTGCTTGGTCTTCCTCCTCCTCCTCAAAGCCACAATCCTCTTCCTGCTTTGCCGCTGGTCCAGCAAGCGATGCTGATAAGGCTGTTTCTGGTGGTGATGGTGACCACAACTCTTCCTCTTCACGCTCATCTACGGCCTGATCCAGCACTCTTCACAGGGCACACTCCACGAAGAAAACAAATGGTATGATGTCGCTGATGGTGCCTTCGGTGCGACTGACTAGGTTTGTCACATCCTCTAAAGGACGCAGGAGCCTACAGGCATTGTGCATGAGCATCAAGTAACATGGCAAAAAAATTCCCAGCTCCCCAGAGGCTGTCCTAGCACCCCGGTCATACAAATACTCGTTAATGGCTTTTTCTTGTCGAACATTAGGAGTGTTGAATTCCAACGTGTCGGGCTGTCGCAAATCAAGCGCCTCCCTGACAGGTTGTTTCACCGCTGGATATTTAACAAGTGCGCTATGGCCCTGTAGGAACGCCTGAAATGGCCACACACCTTCCTGGCCTGCTTCAGGACGTCCTGTAAGCCTGGGTACTTATGCACAAAGCGTTGTACAATCAGATTACACACATGTGCCATGCACGGCACATGTGTCAACTTGCCCAATTTCAATGCCGCCACCAAATTACTTCCGTTGTCAGAAACCACTTTGCCGATCTCCAGTTGGTGCGGAGTCAGCCACTGATCCACCTGAGTTCAGGGCAGACAGGAGTGCTGCTGCGGTGTGACTCTCTGCTTTCAGGCAAGTCAACCCCAAGACAGCATGACACTGCCGTATCCGGGATGTGGAATAGTACCTGGGGAGCTGGGGGGTGCCGTTGATGTGGAGCAAGACGCAGCAGCAGAAGAGGACTCAGCCGAGGAGGTTATGGAAGAGGATGGAGTAGGAGGAGTAGAGGAGGTGGCAGCAGGCCTGCCTGCAAGTCGTAGCGGTGTCACCAACTCCTCTGCAGAGCCAGGCATTCCATGCTTGGCAGCCGTCAGCAGGTTTACCCAATGCGCAGTGTAGGTGATATACCTGCCCTGACCATGCTTTGCAGACCAGCTATCAGTGGTCAGATGGACCCTTGCCCCAACACTGTGTGCCAGACATGCCATTACTTCCTTTCGCACAATCGAGTACAGGTTGGGGATTGCCTTTTGTGCAAAGAAATTTCGGCCGGGTACCTTCCACTGCGGTGTCCCAATAGCTACAAATTTTTTGAACGCCTCAGACTCCACCAGCTTGTATCGTAAAAGCTGGCGGGCTAAGAGTTCAGACAAACCAGCTGTCAGACGCCGGGCAAGGGGGTGACTTGGTGACATTGGCTTCTTACGCTCAAACATGTCCTTGACAGACACCTGACTGTGGGCAGATGAGCAGGAACTGCTCTGGAAGAGAGACAGATTGGCGGATGGTTGAGAGGGGGCAAGGAGCACAGCAGTGGTTGACGTGGCTGAAGATGCTGGACTAGGAGGAGGATGGCGGCTTCGAGTTTGTGTGCTGCTTGTCCTCATGTGTTCATCCCATAGGCGTTTGTGATGTGAGATCATGTGCCTTTGCAAAGCAGTTGTACCTAGGTGGGTGTTGGACTTCCCACGACTCAGTTTCTTTTGGCACAGGTTGCAAATGGCATTGCTGTTGTCAGAGGCAGACACATAAAAAAATGCCACACTGCTGAGCTCTGCAATGACGGCATTCTGGTGGTGGCAACAGCATGCGTTGATTGGCGTGCTGTCTGGCTGACCCCGGGTGCCGATGCATATTGTCTGACTGTGCCACTAGCTCCTTCCAACAACCTCCCCCTGCTTCCAACTCGTCTCCTCCTCCTGCTCCTCTCTGTCTCCCCATCTGAACTTTCCCCTGTTCTTCTTCTCTTCTACCGGGCACCCACGTGACATCCACGGACGCATCGTCATCATCAACCCCTTCACTTGTATCTGACAACTCAACAACGGAAGCAACGGCGGGTACAACATCATCATCCTCGTCACACCGTGCATCTTCCATGTCTGTAATGCTGCCTGACTGAGACATATCACAGTTATCTACATCCTCTATCAATGATGGTTGCGCATCACTCATTTCTTCTCACTGAGGTGTACATAACTCCTCTGACAGATCAAGTGAGACGGCTGTGGTGCTAGTGTCGGTGGTGGTGGCAGGCGGGCGAGTGGTAAGTTGAGAGGTGCCCGAATCTAAGCTGGAGGAGGATGGTGCGTCAAGGTTATGAGCGGAAGCTGTAGAAGATTGGGTGTCCTGTGTTATAAAGTCAACTATTTCATCAGAACTTTTCGTGTTCATGGTACATGGCCTAACATTGGGCATTATTCTATGGCCAAGGGGAATCACAGCACCACGACCACGATGACCCCTGCGGGTTGGCCTGCCTCTGCCTGTCATTTTTTTTTCGATTAGTGCTACTATGCGTGCAAGCTACTGTGAGTGGGCACAGTATACGCTGTGAGCCTGACACAAAAAAGCAGACTGATGTTTCACAGTCAAAATTGTTTTATTTTTAAAATGTACACTTACACTACTATTAAACAAGATAATATGAGTGGTGGTACTAGACAAGTGGGCACAGTATACGTTGTGAGCCTGACACAAAAAAGCAGACTTATGTTTCACAGTCAAAATAGTTTTTTTATTTTTAAAATGTACACTTACACTACTATTAAACAAGATAATGTGAGTGGTGGCACTGGACAAGTGGGCACAGTATACGCTGTGAGCCTGACACAAAAAAGCAGACTGATGTTTCACAGTCAAAATAGTTTTTTTATTTTTAAAATGTACACTTACACTTCTATTAAACAAGATAATGTGAGTGGTGGCACTTGACAAGTGGGCACAGTATACGCTGTGAGCCTGACACAAAAAATCAGACTGGTGTTTCACAGTCAAAATATTTTTTTTTTTTAAATGTACACTTACACTACTATTAAACAAGATAATATGAGTGGTGGCACTGGACAAGTGGGCACAGTATACGCTGGGAGCCTGACACAAAAAGCAGACTGATGTTTCAGAGTCAAAATAGTTTTTTTTTTTAATATGTACACTTACACTAGTATTAAACAAGATAATGTGAGTGGTGGCACTGGACAAGTGGGCACAGTATACGCTGTGAGCCTGACACAAAAAAGCAGACTGATGTTTCACAGTCAAAATAGTTTTTTTATTTTTAAAATGTACACTTACACTACTATTAAACAAGATAATATGAGTGGTGGCACTGGGCAAGTGGGCACAGTATACGCTGTGAGCCTGACACAAAAAAGCAGACTGATGAATCAGAGTCAAAATAGTTTTTTTATTTTTAAAATGTACACTTACACTACTATAAAACAAGATAATATGAGTGGTGGCACTGGACAAGTGGGCAAAGTATACGCTGTGAGCCTGACACAAAAAAGCAGACTGGTGTTTCACAGTCAAAATAGTTTTTTTTATTTTTAAATGTACACTTACACTACTATTAAACAAGATAATATGAGTGGTGGCACTGGGCAAGTGGGCACAGTATACGCTGTGACCCTGACACACACGCTGGCAGTGGCAGGCTGGCCTGGCAACTGCAATAAGATTACACTAGCAGACTGATGTAAAAGTTTTTTTTTTTTTTTTATTTACACTAATGTTACACCCGATATGAGTGGTGGCACTGAGCAAGTAGGCACAGTATATGCTGTGAGCCTGACATACAGGCTGGCAGTGGCAGGCAGGCAACTGCTATTAGATTACACTAGCAAACTGATGTAAAAGTTGTTTTTTTTTACATTTACACTACTGTTACACCAGATATGACTGGTGGTGGCACTGAGCAAGTAGGCACAGTATATGCTGTGAGCCTGACACACAGGCTGGCAGTGGCAGGCTGGCCTGGCAACTGAAATTAGATTACACTAGCAGACCGATGTAAAAGGTTTTTTTTAAAAATTTACACTAATGTTACACCAGATATGAGTGGTGGCACTGAGCAAGTAGGCACAGTATATGCTGTGTGCCTGACACACAGGCTAGCAGTGGCAGGCAGGCAACTGCTATTAGATTACACTAGCAAACTGATGTAAAAGTTTTTTTTTTAAATTTACACTACTGTTACACCAGATATGACTGGTGGTGGCACTGAGCAAGTAGGCACAGTATATGCTGTAAGTCTGACACACAGGCTGGCAGTGGCAGGCTTGCCTGGCAACTGAAATTAGATTACACTAGCAGACTGATGTAAAAGTTTTTTTTTTTTTTAAATTTACACTAATGTTACACCAGATATGAGTGGTGGTACTGAGCAAGTAGGCACAGTATATGCTGTGAGCCTGACACACAGGCTGGCAGTGGCAGGCAGGCAACTGCTATTAGATAAAAAACGACTGATGTAGCCCTAAAAAGGGCTTTTTGGGGTGCTGTCCTTACAGCAGAGATCAGATGAGTCCTTCAGGACTGTAGTGGACACTGAATACACTAGCCTAGCTATCGATTTCCCTATTAAATTAGCAGCAGCTACACTGTCCCTCCTTTCACTAGCAATGCAGCTTCCGAATGAATCTAAAATGGCTGCTGTCCATGAGGTGTAAAGGTCTGGGAGGGAGGGTCTGCTGCTGATTGGCTGGAATGTGCCTGCTGACTGTGAGATACAGGGTCAAAGTTTAGGCAATGATGACGAATAGGGGGCGGATCGAACATCACATATGTTCGCCCGCCGCTGCGAACGCGAACAATGGGATTCATGCATAGAGTAATATTTTCTCCAGAAGACTCCAGTACAGGGTCAGACTGAGACCAGGGCAAAAATTAGGTAAGGGCCCAACAGTCTCACACTGACCCAAATGTATTCAGATTTATGAAAATGAACATAGTAACCTCCCTGCCCTGCCCCCACCAGTCGCTTCAACGTCCAGGGCCAGGACCACCAACATCAAGGGCCAGAGACAGGGCCTCCAACCTCCAGACTGCCAGTTTAACTTTTTCACCAACCAAAATATTAGATACATTTGAAGCAGTTAAAGACCTGCAGCTATTTGCCCGTAAACTAGTATGTCATAAATTATTTGCAAAGGAAGATGATAATCCTTAAGACATACCAATTGAAGCAGTATTAGATACCTTACTATCTTTAGAATCTGAACAATCTGACACAAACACACAGGATACTATTATTTGTAGTGGATTAAAATCCAAATCTACCTTCATGCCTAACCTCAGTAAAGCTGCCTTAATTAAAACATTTGTTAAACTTGTTGAGGCAGATATTAAGGGTCTCAGCAAGGTCCCCTCTAATTCGGACAACTTGACAACTATTGAAAGACGTGCGCTTTTTGAATTACACTCAAACAATAGTGTAGTGATCAAGCCGTCCGATAAGGGGGGTAATGTTGTTATTCAAAATACCTCCAAATATATGGACGAGTGCAATAGGCAACTTAGTGATATTCTTTGTCATGGCACGGCTGGTCACTTTCCCGTTCCTGGCTTCCGGTGGCATCCTAGAGGTGGTGCGGTGACAGTCTCTGCCTCCCAGGCCTCCTATCGCCGGCCTATGACTGTCTTCCCCTCTCCTTCTCACCGCCAAGTTTTGCAGTGAGTGTGCTGCTGCAGTAGAATGGCGGCCACCACGCAAATTCTGTGTTTGAGCATAGGAAGGGAGAAGGGGTCTGGGTCTGATGGAGGAGAGCAGACCATGGACTCTGAGAAAAAACTATTTGGCGCCCAGTCCCTGGCCTCCTCTTATTGACTCTGCCAGCTCCACCTACTGGGGGCAGGTGACTGGTCACGTGACTTAGTTTCCCTATAATTTCTCAGCACGCCCCCCCCAGTCAGTGCTTGGTTATTTTCCTTGCTTCCTGATTCTGGAGTTCTCCCATTGTATTTGATCTGTGTTAACTTTGATTTCGTTATACAGATTTTCTGGCACCTGAGTTTGGATTGTCCTTGTTTCCTCGCTTGCCTGCTGCCTGCCTCAACTTCGGATTGTGTTGACTTCATCTCTGTCTTTGCCCTTTTATTATTAAAGGACTCTTTGCCACCACTGACCTTTTAGGGATCCTGTTCCCAAATCCAGGGTTTCCTGAGGGTCATGATTATAAGGAGGTGCTCTTCCGCTGCAACTGGGTTCCAATATAAAAATCAAGACCCTTTGGGGGTTGTCACACTCTTCAATATAGAAGAGTGACAGCAAACCCTCTACAAAACACAATGCAGGATCTAGAAGCCCTCCTAGCTTGAGCGTTAAATAAACAAATTATAACAAAAACTGAATTTGAATTTTTACTACCTGATCAACCTAAAATACCTACCTTCTATACTATTCAAAAGGTCCACAAAGAAGGTCAACAGTATCCTCCTGGCAGGCCCATAATTGTGGGTATTGGTGTACCTTTGGAGAGTATAGGAGAATATATAGATAATTTCCTCAAATCATTTGTAGGTTATCTTCTATCCTTTGTTCAAGATACACCAGATTTTCTCAGGAAGATTAATGGATTAGCCTTAGATGATTAAACTATATTAGTATCAATAGATGTGGAATCGCTGTATTCCTGCATTCCCCATGAAAATGGGATACAGGCAACCAGGTTCTATCTCCAACAAAGAGGTCCTTCCCTTTATTATCATACAAATTTTATTTGTCATCTACTTAGGTTTGCACTGACACATAACTTTTTTATGTTCAATGATAGATATTATATCCAAGTTAGAGGCACTGCAATGGGGGCAAAATTTGATATTCCTCTATCAGACCGAACTCGGCCAGTAGTCTTGTTATCCCGACGTTGTAGGGAATATCCCAGGGCAGAGAAAGTTAGTAAGATGAGGAAGGCGGCACTCACCACAGGCAGTGCAGTCTACCAGCGACAACGGCAGAGCGGTCCAAGCGCAAACCAGTCGAATGGTCAGCCAGGCAGGATTTAGCAACAGAAAAGCAGTCCGAGGGCACACTACTAGAATGGTCAGGCAGGCAGGGTTTGGCAACAAAGAGGCAATCCAGAATAACAGGGGTTAATAAGCAGAGCAGTCAGGCAGGCAGGGTTCAGCCACAGCATTTCAATCCAGGAGTTAGGGGTTAAGAGGCAGAGTAGTCAGGCAGGCAGAGTTCAGCAGCAATAATCAATCCAGCAATTATAGGGGTTAAGAGGCAGAGTAGTCAGGCAGGCAGAGTTTCAGCAGCAATAATCAATCCAGCAATTATAGGGGTTAAGAGGCAGAGTAGTTAGACAGGCAAAGTTTCAGCAACAATAATCAATCCAGCAAATATAGTACGATCTATCACACCCAGGCGCACACAAAGTAACACCTATACTTGGGCAGTGATAGATTGCACTAGAGACATTTAAATAGGTGCAGGATTGGCGCCACAGCGTGAGACTAGCATCAGAGAGGGAGAGGAGCGTGCGGTGATGATGTCAGCACAGCACGCATCCAGACCCAACACAGCCCTAGGCAATGAGCAAGGAAGGAGACGCCGTGCCCCTAGCAACGGCTAGAGCAGCGCGGCGTGACACATAGTTAAAAATAACACTAATCTTACTCTCCATTTAACCTCTACAGGTTAGCCTATATTGAATCTATATATAGCAAACGTTATTTATAAGTATTGCTTTAAATGTAGATAAATAAAATGTAAACATTTTTTGGTCTATTCATATTAACAAGATGCTGCAGTAGTTTTCTGTGCACAAATATTGTAAATATTCTGTACTCTATCCCCCGAATGCATTTATATGATTAAAAGCGAAGTAAGGGACTAACGAAGTTCCCTTTTATTAAATGGTAACAAATATTCACTGGCATTGTTTCCGGAGGACACCAACCTGATAGCCCTTTTAAAAGGAAGCGTACAGTAAAAAGGATCACACACAAAGCGTGGAAGAAGCCTGTACTCAGGTGAAACGTACGTAGGCAATTTTTTCCCTACACCGTGAACTTAACTTGTTAAAGACAGCTGACTATTGGTACTAATCTACATATAGCCCGGTAAGGGAGAAAGCAAAAGGTTGTATTGATTATCAGTTGTTGTGTCTAGTAGGACTATTTTAACCCTTTTGGCAGTCAACATTGAGTACAAATCACATACTCCCTTTAACATCCGGAGCAAGCATATGATTCCTTTTCATCCAGCTGTCTGTGAAGTTGATCTAGATGAGTCCGTTGAGGGAGCAGGCATTGGTATTAAGAACTGATATCTCTGCAGCTAGGATTGGCTGTTTTCTGACAGTTACCGGCTGCATAAGAGGTTTTAGCTCACTCCCCTAGGACTTACCTTGGAGTAATATCGATTGGCAGTACTGCTATTTCCAACCTATCGGAGAAAGTCTACTACCAAGTAACATTTATCTACAAGCAACACAACAGCGAATTATATACGGACTGCTGCTCATTCATATCTACAATTAGCAGCAACACAGAGAGTATTCTCTGCACTCTGGAGCTAAGTATATTAATCTTATATATACTCTTATCACGGAGTAGGATCGTTGTTCTTCATTGACTATCTTGTTATTAGCAATTTCTTGTACAAACGTTCACTGGTGTATTGTTATGTACAGAATATATAATTATTTTTATGTTTTATTGATTATGTAAATTGTCCTGATAGTTGACTGTGCCTTTTCTGTTCACCTTTTTTGAGGTATTATTGAGCCTCTGGTGATTAAATTGGTAATATTGGACAAGAGTGCAATTTATGAGATCTCTTTTTTGTCTTTATTTGTTTTTCTAATTATTAACTTAGATCTCAGCACCAGTAATAATTTTTACATTTTGTCCTCACCTCCCTATTATCCTGAGCTGAAGTAACTTTACATAAAACCTCCAACCTCCAGACCCCACATTCCATGACCCTCAAAGTGACAGACCCCATCCAGACACAAGGCCCTCAATCTGGGACCAGGGCTACCCACTAAACCCACACTTAACTGCCTAGTTACTGAGGCAGCTGTCAACCCCAGCGTAAGCAGCACACCAGGAGACATGGTTATGTCATTTGTGGGGCCCCCTACATGCTGGGCCATTAGTCCAGGTCATTTTAGCCCAGCTGATCATTCTGCCCCTGCTCCAGTACCAGTCCTTCTATGGGATACTTCTGCTGTCTAGTAAACCCATGAAGGCATTTTCACATTTAGGTGTGGGCTAAAAAGTATTTTATGAGACAGACTTGTTGGCAGATATAGCTCTACCTTCTGAATACCTGGACATTAGTGGGACTGGATGTGACCTACATTAATTAGTAGTTAATATTCACACATACATTTCGTGTTATATATAATGTTTGGAGTTATGTGCCCTTGCATTAGATTTATACTCATAAAATTAAAATTACTAGACTGATGGTTGCAATTAGACCTTTATATAAATGGGTGGATGTCATATTTCTATCAAATAGGGTATATGATGCTTATGATTTGTCTAAGGTCTTAGTTTATGTTTTATATTGAATGTCCATTAGTATTTGAGATAATTTTTTGTTTTTTGTAAATACTTTGGACAGATATGTCTCATGTTTGGGTATACTAGTCATATAAGTTTCTTATTTTGAATATTCCTTTTTGACTGTTAGAAAATATTCCTGTAGCATTGGTAACATATTGGGCCGGATTACAAGTGGCACGCTATTTAGCTCATTTGCTCGCACACAAACACCACAAGACGTTAACTTTAACGCGTGCTAACCATAGCGTGTTAAAAGTTTACTTCTGGCGGTATTAGTGTGAGTATTACGAGTTTAAAGTAAAATGGGTTACATGTGAGCGAAAGTCGATGTGCGCTAATTTGAGGACTTCAGATATTGTGACCGCGTTAACTTCGTCTCCCTATAGACTTCAAACTGGAAAAAAAAAAACACATCTCTCACTCTCTAAACTGGCACAGCGTTAGACCTATTGCACTAACCTAAAGATAGTTATGAATATTTACATTCCAATGGTCTTCACAGAAGAAAGCGTTCTATTTATTTTTAATAATATATATATATATATGATTGTATTTTTTGTAATATATGAATATATATATATAGATATAGGTATATACAGATATATATATATATATATATATATATATATATATATATGAATATCTATTTAAAAAAACATAGAACATTTTCCGCTATGTGAAGAACACTGAAATGTAAAATACTACAGTACATACACATAATAATAATTGTTCTTGTTTTCAGTTATTTGTGTGGAAAAGTCTCCAAAGTGTATATACATATATATATATGTGTATACCTGTGTATATATGTGTTTGTATGTGTATATATGTATGTATACACATTTATACACATATAAACATAAATACACCTGTATAAACATATACATATCTCTGATGTGCTCATGCGCGAAACGCGTAAGATAGGAGCTTACCTGAAGTCTAGGATGGAAGTCTGCTCCTAAATAAACCTTTTGCATCTACTCAAAGACTCAGCGCTTCTTTTTCCTCATTTTCATATACTCATACATACACATATTTAAACATGTACTGTATATGTATGTATAAATCCATTATAGCTCTTTTCATTCAAATAACTTATAATTATTTATTTTAAATATATATATGAATAATTATGAACAGATAGTGTATATATGAGTGTATTTATTTTAATGTATTTGTTGTTTTTCGTGCAACTTTTAATTCAGCCATAACCCTTTATATGAGGACTTAATTTGTGCTAACCCAACGAGTGCAAATTTAGTTTGCGCTCTTGCAGTCAGGTTTACTTGTGTTAAAAATGTTTGTGAGTGAGCAAAAAATAAATAAAAAATGTGTTCAAAACGCATAATTTGGCCCTTAGTGAAGTACAACAAAGCAAGAGAAACGAGAAAAGAGTAAGAGAGTGATGACCAAATTTGGTATTTGAACTCTTTAAAAGCTTTGTAATGAAAAAGAAAATAACTAATATAAAAATGTAATCTAAGAGAACATGCAGTTTATAAAAATATACCTTAAAGGGACATGAAACCACACATTTTTCTTTCATGATTCAGATAGAACATAGATTTTTAAACAACTTTCAAATTTATTTCTATTACCAATTTTGTTTCATTCTCTTAGTATATTTTGTTGAAGGAGTAGCAATGCACTACTAGGAGCTAGTGGATCATATCAATAAGCCAGTAATGAGAGGCATTTCTGTGCAGCGACCAATCAGCAGCTAGCTCCCAGACCCTAAGACTATCTATGTATTCTTTTCAACAAATGTTATTAAGAGAACTAAACAAATTAGATAATGGAAGTACATTGGAAAGTTGTTTAAAATTGCATGTTCTTTCTGAATCATAAAGGAACAATTTTGGGTTTCATATCCCTTTAATTTCCCTTTCATATCCCTTTAATTAATTTAGTTTGTTCGATTAATTCAGATAAAATAAAAAGGTTTTACAAAAAACTGAGAATATATAAATAAGTACCTGACTTCAAAATGAAGGAGTGCATTAAAGTAGTTTAGTAAGTACCTGGGGCCCGATCCGATATGCTGCGTTGCCCGCAAAAGCCGGTGGCACCAGATTTTGCGCTAGTTTGGTATCCTATATACGGCGTAACATAAAAGTTACGCTCATATATATTTCACCCTTCGGCCGTAGTTTTTTTGCCCATAGACTGACATAGAAAAACTCGCAATTTGGTATACAATATACAACGCAAGGCCTTACGTTGCGAAACTGGAGAAATCTTACTCCATTTTCACCTCGCCACAAAATTAGTATTGGAGCACCGTAACTCCCTAAAATACCTGTAAAAAAAAACCTAACACCTAATGCATGCACAATGTCTATCTACCTGTCAACCGCAATCCCCCACCGATATACCTAATAAAGTGTTTAAACCCTAAACCGCGGCTCCCGGACCCCGCCGCCACCAACATTAAATGTATTACCCCCTAATCTGACCCCCCTACACCGCCGCAACCTACATTAAATGTATTACCCCCTAATCTAACCTCCTACACCGCCGCCACCTACATTAAATGTATTACCCTCTAATCTGATCCCCCTACACCGCGGCCAGCTACATTAAATATATTACCCCCAAACCTAAGTCTAACCCTCAAACCCCATAACTTAATTATTATTTAAATAAATCTAAATAATATTAATATTATTAACTAAAGTGTTCCTATTTAAAACTAAATACTTACCTGTAAAATAAACCCTAAGATAGCTACAATATAATTAATAATTAAACCTAACACTACCCCATTGAAGATCACCCTACCTTGAGCCGTCTTCACCCAGCTGGGCCGAACTCTTCATCCGATGTAGGCACAACTGGTCCTCCAGCCAGGCAGAAGTCTTCATCTGATCGGTGCAGAAGAGGTCCTCCATCCAGCAGAAGTCTTCATCCAAGCGGCATCTTCTACTTCTATCTTCATCCTTGCGGCGATGAGCGGCTCCATCAAGAAGACCTCCTCGGGAACATCCTCCTCGGCCGACGACTACCCGAAGAATGGCTGGTCCTTTAAATTACTTCATCCAAGATGGCGTCCCTCAAATTCCGATTGGCTGATAGGATTATATCAGCCAATCGGAATTAAGGTAGGAAAAATCCGATTGGTTGATTGAATCAGCCAATTGGATTGAAGTTCAATCGGATTGGCTGATTGGATCAGCCAATAGAATCGTAGTCGCATTCTATTGGCTGATCCAATCAGCCAATCGGATTGAACTTCAATCCGATTGGCTGATTCAAACAACCAATCAGATTTTTCCTACCTTAATTCCGATCGGAATTCGAGGGACGCCATCTTGGATGACGTAATTTAAAGGACCAGCCATTCGTCCGGTAGTCGTCGGCCGAGGAGGATGTTCCGCGCCGCAGGTCTTCATGATGGAGCCGCTCATCGCCGCAAGGATGAAGATAGAAGATGCCGCAAGGATGAAGACTTCTGCTGGATGGAGGACCTCTTCTGCCCCGATCGGATGAAGACTTCTGCCTGGCTGGAGGACCACTTGTGCCTGCATCGGATGAAGAGTTCGGCCCGGCTGGGTGAAGACAGCTCAAGGTAGGGTGATCTTCAATGGGGTAGTGTTAGGTTTATTTAAGGGGGGATTGAGTGGGTTTTAGAGTAGGGGTGTGTGGGTGGTGGGTTGTAATGTTTGGGGGGTATTGTATTGCTTTTTTTTACAGGTAAAAGAGCTGATTACTTTGGGGCAATGTCCCGCAAAAAGCCATGTTAAGGGCTGGTAAAAGAGCTGGTTACTATGTAATTTATTTTAGGGTAGTGAAATTTTATTATTTTGGGGGGCTTTTTTATTTTATTAGGGGGCTTAGATTAGGTGTAATTAGATTAAAATTCTTGTAATATTTTTTTATTTTTTGTAATTTAGTGTTTGTTTTTTTTTGTAATATGGTTTAGTTTATTTAATTGTATTTTATATTAGATAATTGTAGTTCATTTATTTAATTAATTTATTGATCGTGTAGTGTTAGGTGTATTTGTAACTTAGGTTAGGATTTATTTTACAGGTAATGTTGCAATTTTTTTAACTAGGTAGCTATTAAATAGTTATTAACTATTTAATAGCTATTGTACCTAGTTAAAATAAATACAAAGTTACCTGTAAAATAAATATAAATCCTAAAATAGCTACAATGTAATTATTAATTATATTGTAGCTATCTTAGGCCTAGATTTAGAGTTTGGCGTTAGCCATGAAAACCAGCGTTAGAGGCTCCTAACGCTGGTTTTGGGCTACCTCCGGTATTTTGAGTCACTCAAAAAAGGGTCTAACGCTCACTTTTCAGCCGCGACTTTTCGATACCGCAGATCCCCTTACGTAAATTGCGTATCCTATCTTTTCAATGGGATTTTTCTAACTCCGGTATTTAGAGTCGTGTCTGAAGTGAGCGTTAGAAATCTAACGACAAAACTCCAGCCGCAGGAAAAAAGTCAGTAGTTAAGAGCTTTCTGGGCTAACGCCGGTTTATAAAGCTCTTAACTACTGTACTCTAAAGTACACTAACACCCACAAACTACCTATGTACCCCTAAACCGAGGTCCCCCCACATCGCCGCAACTCGATTCAATTTTTTTAAACCCTAATCTGCCTACCGCCAACTACGTTATCCTTATGTACCCCTAATCTGCTGCCCTTAACACCGCCGACCCCTATATTATATTTATTAACCCCTAATCTGCCCCCCACAACGTCACCGCCAGCTACCTACACTTATTAACCCCTAATCTGCCGACCGCAAAGCGCCGCCACCTACATTATCCTTATGTACCCCTAATCTGCTGTCCCTAACACCGCCGACCCCTATATTATATTTATTAACCCCTAATCTGCCCCCTTAAACGTCGCCTCCACCTGACTACACTTATTAACCCCTAATCTGCCGAGCGGACCGCAACGCTACTATAATAAAGTTATTAACCCCTAATCCGCCTCACTAACCCTATCATAAATAGTATTAACCCCTAATCTGCCCTCCCTAACATCGCCGACACCTAACTTCAATTATTAACCCCTAATCTGCCGACTGGAGCTCACCGCTATTCTAATAAATGTATTAACCCCTAAAGCTAAATCTAACCCTAACACTAACACCCCCCTAAGTTAAATATAATTTACATCTAACGAAATTAATTATCTCTTATTAAATAAATTATTCCTATTTAAAGCTAAATACTTACCTGTAAAATAAATCCTAATATAGCTACAATATAAATTATAATTATATTATAGCTATTTTAGGATTAATATTTATTTTACAGGCAACTTTGTAATTATTTTAACCAGGTACAATAGCTATTAAATAGTTAAGAACTATTTAATAGTTACCTAGTTAAAATAATTACAAAATTACCTGTAAAATAAATCCTAACCTAAGTTACAATTAAACCTAACACTATACTATCATTAAATTAATTAAATAAAATACCTACAGTTACCTACAATTAAACCTAACACTACACTATCAATAAATAAATTAAATACAATTCCTACAAATAACTACAATGAAATAAACTAACTAAAGTACAAAAAATAAAAAAGAACTAAGTTACAAAAAATAAAAAAATATTTACAAACATAAGAAAAATATTACAACAATTTTAAACTAATTACACCTACTCTAAGCCCCCTAATAAAATAACAAAGACCCCCAAAATAAAAAATGCCCTACCCTATTCTAAATTACTAAAGTTCAAAGCTCTTTTACCTTACCAGCCCTGAACAGGGCCCTTTGCGGGGCATGCCCCAAGAAGTTCAGCTCTTTTGCCTGTAAAAAAAAACATACAATACCCCCCCAACATTACAACCCACCACCCACATACCCCTAATCTAACCCAAACCCCCCTTAAATAAACCTAACACTAAGCCCCTGAAGATCATCCTACCTTGTCTTCACCTCACCAGGTATCACCGATCCGTCCTGGCTCCAAAATCTTCATCCAACCCAAGCGGGGGCTGGCGATCCATCATCCGGTGGCTGAAGAGGTCCAGAAGAGGCTCCAAAGTGTTCATCCTATCCGGGAAGAAGAGGCGATCCGGACCGGCAACCATCTTGATCCAAGCGGCATCTTCTATCTTCATCCGATGACGACCGGCTCCATCCTGAAGACCTCCACCGCGGACCCATCTTCTTCCAGCGACGTCCAACTGAAGAATGACGGTTCCTTTAAGGGACGTCATCCAAGATGGCGTCCCTCGAATTCCGATTGGCTGATAGGATTCTATCAGCCAATCGGAATTAAGGTAGGAATATTCTGATTGGCTGATGGAATCAGCCAATCAGAATCAAGTTCAATCCGATTGGCTGATCCAATCAGCCAATCAGATTGAGCTCGCATTCTATTGGCTGATCGGAACAGCCAATAGAATGCGAGCTCAATCTGATTGGCTGATTGGATCAGCAAATCGGATTGAACTTGATTCTGATTGGCTGATTCCATCAGCCAATCAGAATATTCCTACCTTAATTCCGATTGGCTGATAGAATCCTATCAGCCAATCGGAATTCGAGGGACGCCATCTTGGATGACGTCCCTTAAAGGAACCATCATTCTTCAGTTGGACGTCGCCGGAAGAAGATGGGTCCGGGGTGGAGGTCTTCAGGATGGAGCCGGTCGTCATCGGATGAAGATAGAAGATGCCGCTTGGATCAAGATGGTTGCCGGTCCAGATCGCCTCTTCTTCCCGGATAGGATGAACATTTTGGAGCCTCTTCTGGACCTCTTCAGCCACCGGATGATGGATCGCCAGCCCCTGCTTGGGTTGGATGAAGATTTTGGAGCCAGGACGGATCGGTGATACCTGGTGAGGTGAAGACAAGGTAGGATGATCTTCAGGGGCTTAGTGTTAGGTTTATTTAAGGGGGGTTTGGGTTAGATTAGAGGTATGTGGGTGGTGGGTTGTAATGTTGGGGGGGTATTGTATGTTTTTTTTTACAGGCAAAAGAGCTGAACTTCTTGGGGCATGCCCCGCAAAGGGCCCTGTTCAGGGCTGGTAAGGTAAAAGAGCTTTGAACTTTAGTAATTTAGAATAGGGTAGGGCATTTTTTATTTTGGGGGTCTTTGTTATTTTATTAGGGGGCTTAGAGTAGGTGTAATTAGTTTAAAATTGTTGTAATATTTTTCTTATGTTTGTAAATATTTTTTTATTTTTTGTAACTTAGTTCTTTTTTATTTTTTGTACTTTAGTTAGTTTATTTCATTGTAGTTATTTGTAGGAATTGTATTTAATTTATTTATTGATAGTGTAGTGTTAGGTTTAATTGTAGGTAATTGTAGGTATTTTATTTAATTAATTTAATGATAGTATAGTGTTAGGTTTAATTGTAACTTAGGTTAGGATTTATTTTACAGGTAATTTTGTAATTATTTTAACTAGGTAACTATTAAATAGTTCTTAACTATTTAATAGCTATTGTACCTGGTTAAAATAATTACAAAGTTGCCTGTAAAATAAATATTAATCCTAAAATAGCTATAATATAATTATAATTTATATTGTAGCTATATTAGGATTTATTTTACAGGTAAGTATTTAGCTTTAAATAGGAATAATTTATTTAATAAGAGATAATTAATTTCGTTAGATGTAAATTATATTTAACTTAGGGGGGTGTTAGTGTTAGGGTTAGACTTAGCTTTAGGGGTTAATACATTTATTAGAATAGCGGTGAGCTCCAGTTGGCAGATTAGGGGTTAATAATTGAAGTTAGGTGTCGGCGATGTTAGGGAGGGCAGATTAGGGGTTAATACTATTTATTATAGGGTTAGTGAGGCGGATTAGGGGTTAATAACTTTATTATAGTAGCGCTCAGGTCCGGTCGGCAGATTAGGGGTTAATAAGTGTAGGCAGGTGGAGGCGACGTTGAGGGGGGCAGATTAGGGGTTAATAAATATAATATAGGGGTCGGCGATGTTAGGGCAGCAGATTAGGGGTACATAGGGATAATGTAAGTAGCGGCGGTTTACGGAGCGGCAGATTAGGGGTTAATAATAATATGCAGGGGTCAGCGATAGCGGGGGCGGCAGATTAGGGGTTAATAAGTGTAAGGTTAGGGGTGTTTAGACTCGGGGTACATGTTAGAGTGTTAGGTGCAGACGTAGGAAGTGTTTCCGCATAGCAAACAATGGGGCTGCGTTAGGAGCTGAACGCGGCTTTTTTGCAGGTGTTATAGGAATTATTTAGTTAATAATATTAATATTATTTAGATTTATTTAAATAATAATTAATTTATTGGGTGTTAGAGTTAGACTTAGGTTTAGGGGGTAATATATTTAATGTAGGTGGCGGCGGTGTAGGGGGTCAGATTAGGTGTTAATACATTTAATGTAGGTGGCGGCGGTGTAGGGAGGTCAGATTAGGGGGTGATAAATATAATATAGGTGGTGGCGGGGTCCGGGAGCGGCGGTTTAGGGGTTAAACACTTTATTTAGTGGCGGCATGGTCCGGGAGTGGCGGTTTAGGGGTTAAACACTTTATTTAGTGGCAGCAGAGTCCGGGAGCGGCGGTTTAGGGGTTATTACATATAATGAAAGTGGCCGTGGGCTCCGGGAGCGGCGGTTTAGGGGTTAATACTAGGATAGGTTTATTGCGGTGTGGGCTATGGCAGTTTAGGGGTTAATAATTAGGCTTATTGCATTGTGGGGGGCTGTCGGTCTATGGGTTAATACATTTATAATTAGGAGTGAGAGGGGGGATTGCGGATAGAGGGGTATACGTATCGGGCTATTTTTGGGAGGCGTGTTAGACAGTTATGGGAGATTTTATATTTAGTTAGTTTTTTTAGGCGCAGGCAGTTTCTAAAGTGCCGTAAGTCACCGGCGACTCCAGAAATTTGTACTTATGCTTATTTCTGGACATCGCTAGTTTGTCCGACTTACGGCACTTTAGCAACTGCTGGCGGGGTATATGTAATACCTCGATGTGCGAGGTGAAACTACGGGCGGCGCGGGTTCCCTCGCTTGTGCCGAAAACTACGCTGTATATCGGATTGCGCCCCTGATGAGTAGATCTCATAAAATAGAAGGCATCTGTACTAGGAGAAGGCTGCACGAATTCTGGAACTGTAATATTGTAAAACAACAACAACGTGAATATAATAACAGCAAAGAACCACCAATATCACAAATAGCACATTAGAGCTAGAGGGTATATAATGTAACAGTCCAGGTCCAACCAGCACAGACAGATAATGTAGTCACAAAAACAATTCAAAGTCAGTAGCACAAATCAGGGGTATAACAGGGGAATAACAATAAAGACTCCCTAAAGATTCTATTATTCAGAAATGCATACAACCTACTCCAACCTTTTCCTAACTCCATTGCTTTCCCTTTGAACCCCTTAGAATGTAAGCCTAAGAGTCCAGCTGTTTGTAGATCACCTTCATAAGAGCCGACTACAACAGTGTGACTCTCGGCAGGGCCCTCTACCCATCAAATCCATATAAATGTTTGATTGTATACCGCCTATGTTTATAGCGATGCGGAATCTTTTGGCATTCTACAAATACCTAAAAATAATAATAATAATAATAATAATAATAATAATAATAATAATAATAAATAATCAAAGGCAAGGAAGCAAAGGTCAGAACTGGGAGTCTAAAAGCTTTGAAAAGCAAGTAGAGGTAACTCAATACCCAAGCAACCAAACACTGCAAAGAGAGGACGCATAAAGGTTACTACAATTAAGGCTTAATTAGAGCCTCCTTGGTCATCTAACAAAACTGTAATATCTCACTGTACTGACCACCAGAATTGCAGGAATGCAGTCCGTACGGTGAGGTATTAAAGTTTTGCAAGAAAGGAGTGACTCATTAGTCTGGCTAGTTTGAAAGACAGGTAAGAAAAATGTATAGCTGATGGCACCTTTTGTGAGAATATTGGATGCTACAACACTTATTGTGAGGCCTAGAATCCTCAGCACGCCCGAAAAATTGACATGGGCCGTAGTGCCGTAGTAATTTTTTTTCAAAAATTTCAACATAAACCCTGTTTACTGTATACAATGACAGCAATTTGTATAGCAGCGCAAAGCTTTTTTTATTCTCATCTATCTCAACCCTTCCCCTGAAGCCTCTCCCCGCTCCTTCACTCTATGATTAATGTAAACCCACAAATAAAAACTCAAACTTTGAGAGCTAGATTGCAAGTGGTAAATTTATTGTGTATGTCACAAATTATTCTCTGGCAATCACAATATAAAACATCATTTAGAAGATATAGAAAATATTAATGTTCTGGGATCTTTATTATTAGACTCTGGATGGTTAAATTATATTACAACAGTTGTCAGTAGTGGTTTATGTCTTAATTCAGCAGAGTGGTTGACTCATTCAGTGGTTGACTCATTCAGTGGTTGACTCATTTGTCAAATTGGTAGAAAAAGATATGAGCATTTTAAATATGACAACAACAGAAGATAACCTGACACAATCTGGGATGCAAGCACTCTGTAACAATCCTAATATCACTATAAAACCCTCAGATAAAGGTAGAGAATTTAGTGATACAGGATACAGACAAATATGCAATTGAGTGTCAGGGGCAACTAAAGGAAATCTCAAAAAATCTTGACAACAAATCCCCTCAATCAAGTTCTACAAGCACTTTATTAGATTTTGAAGAGGGCATATTTAAATAATTAAATATTAATCACAATCACCTAGATTACGAGTTTTGCGTGGCGTTATTGCTAAACCGCAAGCTCTCTAGCCTTTAACGCAACGTCCATTCCACACTCAAAATATTGACGTTTGAGTGCGGGATTTTCATAGCGCCGGTATTACAGGTTGTGCGTTCCGGCTAAAATGCTTGTGTTATGCTCTATACCGACATGATCCATACCGCCATCTGAGACCAGTAGTTATGGATTTTGTGTAACAAAATTGTTTCACAAAACTCATAACTAAACTGTTACAAAGTACACTAGCACCCATAAACTACCTATTAACCCCTAAACCGACATCTCCCCACATCACAAAAACTATTTAAAACTTATTAACCCTTAATCTGCCGCACACCCACATCGCAACTATTAAATACATTTATTAACCCCTAATCTGCCGTCCACATCGCCAACACTATTTAAATATATTAACCCCTAAACCTCCGCTCCCCAACATAGCCGCCACTATAGTAAAGTTATTAACCCCTAAACCGCTGCTTCCCAACATTGCTGCCACTAAATAAACCTATTAACCCCTGAACCTCCGTCCTCCCACATCGCCACCACTAAATAAACCTATTAACCCCTAAACCTCTGGCCTCTCACATCGCCGCCACTAAATAAACTTATTAACCCCTAAACCTCCCGCCTCCCACGTCCCCGCCACTAAATAAACTTATTAACCCCTAAACCTCCGGTCTCCCACATCGCCACCACTAAATAAACCTATTAACCCATAAACCTCCGGCCCCCACTTTGCAAAACACTAAATTAAAATATTAACCCCTAAACCCCCCTAACTTTAAATTAATATTACAATATAACTATATTTAAATAAAATAAAAACTTACCTGTGAAATAAAAATAAACCTAACATTAAACTATAAATTAACCTAACCTTACTATTCTAATAAAATAAAAAAACTACCAATTAAAAATACTAGGTGAATAAAAGTTCACATTTTTGAGACCTGAGAAACTAAAGATACCAACTTTCTACACAATCCTCAAAATACATAAAAGGGGGAAAATACCCACCTGGAAGGCCTGTATTTGAAGTCATAGTGGTCCCCTGGAAACTTTTGGGGACTATATTAAAGGAACACTAAACCCAAATTTTTTTCTTTCATGATTCAGATAGAGCATGCAATTTTAAGCAACTTTGTAATGTACTCCTATTATCAATTTTTCTTTGTTCTCTTGCTATCTTTATATAAAAAGCAGGAATGTAAAGCATAGGAGCCGGCCCATTTTTGGTTGAGAACCTGGGTTATGCTTGCTTATTGGTGGGTAAAATGTTATCCTCCAATAAGCAAGTGCTATCCATGGTGCTGAACATAAGATTGGCTGGCTGCTAAGATTTACATTCCTGCTTTGAAAATAAAGATATCAAGAGAACAAAGAAAAATTGGTTGAGAACCTGGATTATGCTTGCTTATTGGTGGGTAAATGTTATCCTCCAATAAGCAAGTGCTATCCATGGTGCTGAACCTAAGATTGGCTGGCTGCTAAGATTTACATTCCTGCTTTGAAAATAAAGATATCAAGAGAACAAAGAAAAATTGATAATAGGAGTAAATTAGAAAGTTGCTTAAAATTGCATGCTCTATCTGAATCATGAACAAAAAAATTTGGATTCAGTGTCCCTTTAACCACTTTTGACAGCCCTTTGTAACAGATCTACAAGTCTTTTGTACAGGATACAATGGACTTGTTAAGAAAGCTACATGGAATAACAGTTGGTGAAGAATTGTGGCTTTCTTCTGTGGAAGTTCAATCCCTATATTCCAGTATACCTCATGAGAATGGAAAAGAGGCGATCCGATACTATCTTAATCATAGAAACTGTAAATATAAAGAAGACTCAGAGTCCATTCTACAGCTGCTCTACTTTGTCTTAAGCAATATCTTTTTATTCTCCAATGTTCGTTTTTATCTCCAACTATGTGGTATGTGGTAGAATTCTATCAGCCAATCGGAATCTAAGGGACGCCATCTTGGATGACGTAATTTAAAGGAACCTTCATTCAGAAGAAGACGTCGGAAGATGAGGATGCTCCGCGTTGGATGTCTTGAAGATGGAGCCGCTCAGGGCCGGATGGATGAAGATAGAAGATGCCGTCTGGGTGAAGATTTCTGCGGGCTTGGATGAAGACTTCAGCCGCTGGATGAAGACTTTGGCCGCTTGGATGAAGAATTCTGCCGGCTTTGATGAGGACTTCTCCTGGCTTCTTTGAGGATGGATGTCGGATCTTGTAAGTGGATCTTCAGGGGTTAGTGTTAGGTTTTTTTAAGGGTTTATTGGGTGGGTTTAAGTTTTAGATTAGGGTTTGGGCAGCAATAGAGCTAAATGCCCTTTTAAGGGCAATGCCCATCCAAATGCCCTTTTCAGGGCAATGGGGAGCTTAGTTTTTTTTAGTTAAGGTTTTATTTGGGGGGGTTGGTTGTGTGGTGGTGGGTTTTACTGTTGGGGGGGTATTTGTATTTTTTATTTACAGGTAAAAGAGCTGATTTCTTTGGGGCAATGCCCCGCAAAAGGCCCTTTTAAGGGCTATTTGTAGTTTATTGTAGGTTAGGGTTTTTTTATTTGGGGGGGGGGGGGCTTTTTTATTTTCATAGGGCTCTTAGATTAGGTGTAATTAGTTTAAATCTTTGATAATTTATTTTTTATTTTGTGTAACTTAGTGTTTATTTTTTTTTTGTAACAGTGTTTGTTATTTTTTGTAACTTAGTTGTTAGCTTTTTGTAACTTTGTAATTTTTTATTGTAGATTTAAATTATTTGAGTAGGGGTAGGTTTTTAAATATATAATATAGTTAGTTTAATTTGTAGTTTAATGTAATTTTAGTATAACAGGGTAGATTAATTATTAGTTTAATATAGTTTAATGTAATTTAGTATAATAGTTAGGGTAGGTTAATTATTAGTTTAATATAGTTTAATGTAATTTTAGTATAACAGGGTAGATTAATTATTAGTTTAATATAGTTTAATGTAATTTAGTATAATAGTTAGGGTAGGTTAATTAATAGTTTAATATAGTTTAATTTAAATCTAAAGGTAAGTTTAAATTTATTATAAGATAGGGATGATTTAATATTTAATATAAAGTTAGCGGGTTGTTAAGTTTAGGGGTTAATAGTTTAATTTAGTTTATGGCGATGTGGGGGGCTGGCGGTTTAGGGTTAATAGGTTTAGTAAGGGCTAGTGATGTGGGAGGCCAGGGGTTTAGAGGTTAATTCATTTATTTAGTTGTGGTGGGATAGGGGTTAATAACTTTATGTAGGTGGCGGCGGGGTCCGGGAGTGGCGGGATAGGGGTTAATAACTTTATGTAGGTGGCGGCGGTGTCAGGCGGTAGATTAGGGGTTAATAAGTATAATGTAGGTGGCAGCGGTGGCGGAACGGCAGATTATGGGTTAATAAGTATAATGTAGGTGACGGTGGTGTCGGGGCAGCAGATTCGGGGTTAATAAGTATAATGTAGGTGGCGGCGGTGGCGGGCGGAAGATTAGGGTGTTTAGACTCGGGTTATGTTAGGGTGTTAGGTATAAACATAACTTTTATTCTCCCATAGGAATCAATGGGATATCGGGCAGCAGCGAACATAAGCTTTCACTGCTTTCAGACTCCCATTGATTCCTATGGCATCTGCTGCCTCTAGGGTGGCGGATTGAAAAGCAGGTACGCTGGGCCGGAATAGTGGTGAGCGTACCTGGTAGAAAGTTGTTAACTAGCAAAAGAAGTCAGATAGTGCCAAATTTGTATTCGGAACATCTGTAGTGATGTAAGCATCGATCTGTGTCAGACTGAGACCGGCGGATCGTATTGTTACGTTACAGATTTCTACTTTTGCCGATCTGTAGGCTTTGATAACTAAGGGGAATCAAGCTCTCCACAATTACGCTGCGGAATTCCAGCGTATTTGTGGTTGACGGCTTGATAAGTAGGCCTCATGGAATGTCCTAACTCATCTCCATTTGGTATTGAAAAGATACATTTAGGCATTAGATGGGGAGATCTTAGTAATATCTTTTTATACTGAATATACTGAATACTAGGTCCCCTAATTGACTCAATGAAGAGCTGTCCTTCTCCCATTTTTTTTAAGATTGTTTTTCTCAAGCTTTCGTTAAGTTGAAGTGTTATATTGAGTAAAGTAAAAACGAATTATATCTCATTCTATTAATAACATCATAATACGTGTGGATATGATGATTTAACAAATTTAAACTGTTATTATTGTAATTTTGCCTATGATACACATAAGCCATTTGCACAAATGTTTCTTTCATGATTCAGGTGGAACATACAATTTTAAACAACTTTACAATTTACTTCTATTATCTAATTTGCTTCATTATTTTGATATCCTGGGAGCTGGCTACTGATTGGTGACTGCACATATATGCCTCTTTTTATTGGCTTACCAATGTGTTCCCGTAGTGCTTTGCTTCTTCTTCAATTAAAGATATTGCAAGAATGAATAAAATTGATAATAAAATGAATTTGAATTTTTTTTTAAAACTGTATGTTTCATCTAAATTATTAAAGAAAATGTTTTTATGTCCCTATAATAATATGTAATAGATATTATTTATATTATTAATAATGTTGCATGTGAGTTTCAGGTAAATTGTGCTAA
This sequence comes from Bombina bombina, assembly GCF_027579735.1. Classification (NCBI taxonomy): domain Eukaryota; kingdom Metazoa; phylum Chordata; class Amphibia; order Anura; family Bombinatoridae; genus Bombina; species Bombina bombina. Next base: position 309,763,683 of record NC_069505.1, on the reverse strand, counting down.
ACATTATACATTTTGATAAGGAATCTATATTTCACAGGGCAGTCTCCAGGGAATTCGCATAAGTTATGAAATCACCAGGAATGATATATAAAAGTGAACGAGGATGATGACATCACAGCCTGGAAGAAGTTTACTACAGGTCGGAAGTTTTAGTGCAGTTTTGACTTGCACTTGAGCACAAACTATAACTTTCAACTTAATCATTAATATTATGAACCCAAATTAGCGCAGATATTCATTGAAAGTGAAAACCTCACTAGACAAAGTCAACCTCTCTAACCTGCCTCTGGTAGTGAAGAATTGTGGCTTTTGTCTGTGGATGTTGAATCCCTATTTTACAGTATTCCTCATGAGAATGGAATGGAGGAGATTCGATAATATCTTAATCAAAGAAACTTTAAATATAAGGAAGACTCAGAGTCCATTCTACGGCTGCTCTACTTTGCCCTAAGCAATATCTTTTTATTCTTCAATGATTGTTTTTATCTCCAACTATGTGGTAAGGCCATGGGGCCAAAATTTGTGCCTACATATGCCTGTGTCATAACAGGCACTTGGCAAAAAGAGTGATTTCTGTTCCTGCTGCATTTAGATTATTCTCTCGTTCGGCACCAACCCTCTGGAACGCACTTCCTCGACCTGTCAGACTCTCCCCTAAGATCTCCTCCTTTAAACGTTCCCTAAAGATCTTTTTCTTCAGGGAAGTCTATCACCCGACTCTTTAACAAATGAACTTCACTTACCTAACAGCTGCCCTCATCTATCTCCTCACTATTAACATTCTCACCTTTGCAGTCCCCACCTCCTGTTTCCCATCCTCCTACCCATCTAGATTGTAGGTTCCCACGGGAATAGGGCCCTCAATTCCCCCTGTATTTGTCTGTAAAATGTTTTCTTTTATTGTATTGTTTCTCCGTTCTACTTTTATCCTTGTACCCATGGGCAGCGCTGCGGAATCTGTTGGCACTTTAAAAATAAAGAATAATAATAATATACTGTACCTTTAAGGAGGCCTAGAAACTCAATTATACCTTATTGCAGTAGTCTATATTGACCTTGTGTTTGTAGCATGTGTTTACTTCTGTATTGAGTTTTCCTCTGCTCTGGCAATTACTACTTGGATACTCTGGTTGGATTACTGTTTTCCCTTAATACACTACTGTATTAACCCTTTGATTGGACTGACTTGGTATATAATTTTAGCTTGCTTGTTTTGTTTAACAATTTGTACTGCTGTCCCCTGTCAGGCCTTGACCTGAAGTGTCTGACTTAGATTACCTTTACCCTGGATACCTCTATCAGAAGATCTATATAGCAGCTACAGTAGCACTAAAAAAAGCTGACAGACTCAGTGCTGCCAACCTTGTCTGCCTGAAAAACAAAAGATAAAAGAAAATGGGAAAGGGGGAGGGATGGACATTCATACCAGGAAGAAAGAATAACTTAAATTCAACACCAGTACAGAAACCAGTTCCATCGTCATGACAAAGTTGCCAGGCAATACTACGTATGTATATCCATATATCCTACTGGAGGATTAATTCTTAAAGGGACATTGAGCACTCCTTGCTTTTGTGTAAAAATTGTGCTTTTTCCCATGTTCCCTAGAGACACCAAAAAGTAAAGAACATAGCCTAGGTTTTTCAAAATGCTACAAATTTCCTATACCAGCCCTTTGATTTGCAGCATTTCTTGGTTACAATAGTTGCTTTTTGTCTTCTCCAGTAAGTGTAGGAAACACATATTTTTTTTTTCATAAAAACAAGAAGTGCTTAATTATATCCTTTTATGGGAATGCCAACCACATTATGGTGCTCTGCACTAGGAGTGTTAACTTAATTGCTAACATACACAACAACTTCCCTATATCATTGTTCTACTGCTGTTGCAATGAAAATAAACTTAGAATTGTTTTCCATGTTATGAGTATTTTTGGCATCTAAATATTTCTTCAACTCCATCAGTGATATAGAGTATAACACAGGCAACCGTATATAAAAAAGAGTGTCGTTATTCACTGAGTAGACATCGTGTTATGACACCTCAAGCAAAATGATCTGTGATGTCTCCGAATTCATAAACTGAATATTTATAGCCTTAATTATTTCTGTTTCCCCAAGTGCTACACTGTATAATACCAAGTTAGAAAATAAAAAACTTGCATTTCAGTTTGCCTTCAGAAGCTCTGCAGTTTGCTGACCTCTTATATTGTAAAAGAGTCATTTTAAAGAAAACTAAATAAACTACGGAGATGCATGTTTCACTGGCTAGGCAGCGTAATATGTTACAGTGTATTTGCTATCAATTAACAGCACATCTTAATTTGTTTAAGTAAAAAAATGTTCTCAGAGGTTTTAGATTCTAAAATATTAGTACTTAGGTGTTTATGAAGTTAAAACCCCAAATGCTAAAATTAAATAAAAAATAAAATAACAGTAGATTTTTATTAGTGACTCTATAATTTAGTCATTACTGGATTCTGGAGGCTAGTTGAAAACTCCAGCCATGTATAAGCTTTTAAATGCTGCCATAATTCTAATATTTTTATTGGATAATCTCTAATCACATGTGTATGCATCAAGGGATTCTCCAATACACTAGATGACCCACTGCTCTGTTAATCCAAACTAATGCCAACTCTATATCATGCCACCCTAGCACTTAGGGGACTCCCCATATAACCCCTTAACTATATACCCTTTCTAGCTACAATTTTATTCCCCTGTCACCTTAGTCATTCCACTCACAACAAATCTGCCCCCTCCTAAAATCTTAAGAAGTTCCTACCTTACTCCTTAATCCATAGATAACCATCTCCAGCATCTTCCTGCATGAGTAAATATAGTCCTCCTTTCTATGAGTCTTGGCCTGGTCTGACTTAATTCCTAATTGTATATATTTATTAAGGTGTGTCAATTATATAAAAGCATTAGTTAAGTTATTAACTCATTAGGGCATACATCGGAGGGCTCATTGCTTGTATCGTCTTCTCAATCTTCTGATGGGTATTCCATTTCTAGGTAGGTCCCTTTATAACCTTCTCTGGACATATATTGATTAAGGTTTGCCAGTTATATAAAACCCATTCTTGTAGACTGAATACACCTACCTCTCACAATTCTGAATTTAAACATTCAGTCTTTGAAGGCTCCAATTTAGCAGGAACTTCTGATAATAAAAATAAGCCATTCCAAAATTCCAAAATACATACATACCTTCAAAACAGACATTAACTTAGTGTAGAAATGTACTTAATATAAAAATTATAAGGTGTAAAAGGTATATGGAATATAACAAGGTGCTTGAATAGAAAGGGCTATATTTTATACACATATATCTGTAGTTACCTATACTTGATTCATAGATAGATAGATAGATAGATAGATAGATAGATAGATAGATAGATAGATGATAGATAGAAGATAGATAGATAGATAGATAGATAGATAGATGATAGATAGATATATTATAGATAGATAGAATGATAGAACGATAGATAGATAGATAGATAGATAGATAGATAGATATGTATAGTTATATATTTTACAAAACAATATTAAGGTGTATATATAGAGAGATATCTATTTAAAAATAAATAGAACATTTTCTTCTTCATGAAGAACATTGGAATGTAAAATATTCAAAACTACCTTCGGGTTAGCGCAGTTGGTCTAATGCATGTCGGGTTAGCAGGCGAGCGATAAGTGTTTGCTCGCTTCATTTAAGTCTATGGAAAGAAGACGTTAGAACGTGTCAGCTTTGCTTGCACACAAACAATTTACTTTCAACTTGTACTACTTGTGCTAACTTGCGTGAGTTTAAAAGTTTACTTCTGGCGGTATTTGCACGCAAGCTGCTACTTGTAATCTGGCCCTGAAAGTTTTACCTTCTTGCTTTAAGCATTTTGCATTTATATTAAATACCAATTCCATGCAGAAACATTACCGACCTTAATTATACTCCTTACAAGAAGCACATTTTAAATGTGTATAACTGAGGTTCCCAATCAACCACAGGATACCTAAACTGCATACCAAGATTATGGGAGGAAAGTCCAAACTTTAATAAGACTAAAAATGATCACTTGGTAATTTGATTTTAAGTTAAAAGACGTTCTACACAGTTAGAATGTGAGGTTGGCCAACCTTGCCTAGCAATTTTTGTATTTTATGCGCAATGATTTTTTGTGCAGAGATTTTACATTGTACAATTGATTTATAGATTAAACACTATTTTAATATATCTATAGTCTCCATTTCCATATAGGTTTCAGCTTAGAATAGAATTGTGCTTATTTAGTGCTTTATCTCCTCACCCATTTGCCATTTGGTAATTCGACCTTGTCCTTGTAGAGCTAATCATCAATTTTGGGATTTGGAGTTGAGAACATAAATAGGATCAAATAAATGATTGAGGTCCAAAAAATTTATAAGTTGTAAATTGCCTTGTATTTTATGTATTGTATGTCGTTTTAAGGTTTAGGTTGAGAAAGGCAAACTTCAGAAGACAAAGTCCTCAGCAAGTCAAGGAGTTATCATAATTTTGTGATTTTAATCTGGAGCGGCTAAATAACAGAACACACCCACCAAATTGATTACATCCTTTCCAGCATAGTAGGGTGACATCTTATGGAGCTTGAGTGGAACTAAGTGCCATCTGGTCAACAATTTGTAGAACAATTCATACCAAGGTATACAATGGATATTAGTTTTGGTATAAGAGATTGCATGTTTTCAACGTTTAGGAGGCAGGAACGAGCAGTAGCATTAATTGCTTGTTCTATGGCCCGGTTACCACCTGGGAGTAGCTTCTTTCTGCCCAATTGTGCCAATTGTGCTTTTCACAGAGGAAAACTTTCCTGTAGAATATATGTATGGTATTGGGTACTTGTAAAGCATGGCTAATCACCGTAAGGGTCTCATTTTATCTACCTCGGAAGGATGAAAGGCTGACTGGACCTCGTTGGGGATTGAACCTGCAACCCTTGGGTTGCTACAGAGCTCAGCCACAGTGCCTTAGCATGCTGAGCTATCTGTCCGGTAGTATATCAATCTGATCCCGCAGACAATGCCAAATTGTGCTTTTCACAGAGGAAAACTTTCCTGTAGTATATTTTTTATTCTTCCAGTCTGCCTCCCAAGCCCTGATCACTTTCATTTTAATAAGAAGTGAAGAATTCAGCAGGTTGTGTAATTGGTAATGTGCAGGAATCCAAAGCAGGTCCTAAAGGATAACATAAGCAGGGATTGAAGCTTGTTTTACTTCAGACCAATGGGTTGGAGGAAGGGAGGAGCCCCAAGCAGTACAACAGGAAGTCATCGCTTCTGCATGGTATAATCTTACATTAGGAAGGCTGAGGCCTCCAAAATAAGTTGGACACTGTAGGATATTTGCAGCAAGGGACACCAGGAATATTATTGGGAGGTATCTGAAGAGATTGGTAAGTTTTGGGAGATGCATCATCTTAATGCCAGCAATCCTACCATACAAAGAGACTTCCTCATATCTCTATGAGCTAAGATCTCCGTGCATCTGTCTTAGGGCTAGATTACAAGTGGCACACTAACAGTGAACACATGAACAATATCTGGTTCATCGCAGCTGTTTGGAATGCACTCTAAGGAGATTTGGGATATCAATCAACCAAAAATGTATTAACATTTCTGGAAAACTTACATCCCCTTCATCAGAACAACAAAAGTGAGAATAAACAACACATTTATAGTGTGTACAATCAAGTGATCTACAAAGTGATTGACAACACTGGATTGAAGTAGTAGCGATAACACTGAATGAAGTTACGCTATGTATCACTCTGTGAACATGTTTTTTCATATGTTTGACATAGTTATGAAGGATAACGTAATGTTACACAATTGTTGATATTATAATGATCGTTGCCAACTTTAGACCTAATAGACATCAGACCGGAAGTGGCATTTTGTCATATCCGGTTTCACGATATTCTGGAACGCAGGCTTGCGTTCCAAACACTGTTTGTTTGGCGCCACAGGAATTGGATGTGATTTGTAGATCACTTGATTGTATACACTATAAATGTGTTGTTTCTCAATTTTGTTGTTCTGATGAAGGGGATGTAAGTTCCCTGAAATGTAAATACACTTTTGGTTGATTGATATCCAAAATCTCCTGAGTGCATTCTATTGAGGATATATATATATATATATATATATATACCTATATATAGTCATATATATATATTTGCTCTATTGACTTCCATGGGTGAATACATTAATATGTGGGCGCGATATTTCAGATTTTTGCATGCAATGTTAAGAGCCGGTGAGCAAAAGCCTACCCTTTGGACCCTTGCTGTGGGGGAAGTATACAGTGCACTTTTAAAATACGTTTGGTAGGCCCAAAGCCACAAGTTCAGCAAAGATATTCTCCCATCTCACCCTGTCAAAAGCCTTCTTTGCATCCATTGACAATGTGAGAAGAGGGAAATATTTAGTAGGTGACAAGTACTACCAAAAATCCCACTTGATCCAGGAATATGATAAAGGGATGTTTAGGGCTCAGGCTCAATGCCAGAATCTTCGCAAAGAGCTTAATATCAAGGTTTAAATAGGTCTATAATGTTGTCCTTTTCTTCATAGTGATAGTGAGGATAGTGGCTTCTAAAATCTCAAGGGCATAAGGTACTTTCATCAAAGGCTAAATTGAAAAATCTTAAAACAATCGGGCCAGCTTTTTAGAAAATATTCTGTAAACAAAAGGCTGTAAACCCATCTGGATATATCAGGGTATGTGTGCAGTTTTGAAGAGGAGATGTCTAAGTCTACTTCCTCTTTAGTAGGGTGGCTAGATAAATCTGCACTTGCCTCTTTATCTAGGGTTGGTAAGCCTAAAGAGCATAGAAACTGTTTGACTACACTTGGAGTCTCACTAATATCCCTCAAGGTATGGTCCAGATTGTAGAGTGATTCATAGTATTTTGCAAACTCTCTATCTATGTTTTTCGGTGGGAAGACCTGATCATTGAGAGTTTTAATGGTGACTATCCTCCTTTTCTGTGTACAGAGATGCAATTTAGGAGCCAGTAGGCGGTCAGCCCAATTCTGTTTATAGTAGTGGAGTTGGCAAAGGGATTGTAGGTTATCTTGAACTTGCTTAACCTCCCTAGAAGCAATTTCTAGTATAATGAGACTTATTTGTTCAGTTATAAGTAGGGTGACCATATTGCCGCTTTAAAAAGGGACACATATGAAAAATACATATGTCAGGGCTGTATTAGGGCTGTTTAAAGAAATGTATTGTACAAGAACCCTGACATATGTATTTTTCATATGTGTCCCTTTTTAAAGCGGCAATATGGTCAGCCTAGTTATAAGGTAAGTTGGTGTTAGTTTATTTGTTGCCTCTAGGCTTTGAAGATCCAAGTACTGTTGAGCTAAAGTTTGTCCAGCCTTTTTCCACATTTGGAAGGCATTCTTAAGAAAATGATCTCTAAGAAATGCTTTCTTTGCTGCCCATAAGGTTGAATCATTAGAATCTTCTGTATCGTTCAACCAAATTAATTCTACTATAGTTATAGTTAGAGAGGTTTACCCAATCAATGGGCCAGATATGAAAGATGCATAGAAGAAAAGACCACAGCACTTCTGTATAATCAGCACACAAGTTGCTCTTTATTAGGGGGACAAACTGTTTGACTACACTTGGAGTCTCACTAATATCCTTCAAGGTATGGTCCAGATTGTAGAGTGATTCATAGTATTTTGCAAACTCTCTATCTATGTGTTTCGGTGGGAAGACCTGATCATTGAGAGTTTTAATGGTAACTACCCTCCTTTTTTGTGTACAGAGGTAAGTTGGTGTTAGTTTATTTGTTGCCTCTAGGCTTTGAAGATCCAAGTACTGTTGAGCTAAAGTTTGTCCAGCCTTTCTCCGCATTTGGAAGGCCTTCTTAAGAAAATTATCTCTAAGAAATGCTTTCAGTGCTGCCCATAAGGTTGAATCATTAGAATCTCCTGTATCGTTCAACCAAATTAATTCTAGTATAGTTATAGTTAGAGAGGTTTACCCAATCAATGGGCCAGATATCAAAGATGCATAGAAGAAAAGACCACAGCACTTCTATATAATCAGCACACAAGTTGCTCTTTATTAGGGGGACATCCCCACAAGAAAACAGCAACGTTTATGATCACACAAGACCCTTAATCATGCTCAGCCCAAAACATCACTGTTTGCTTGTGGTGATGTCACACTAATAAAGAGTATCTTAAAAAGCAACCCTTTTTTGATACATGGGCACTCTGGTGAAATTAAACAGAACTTTTTCTTAAAAGGTGCTGTACTCACTACTTTTGTTCCAGATATCAAAGAGGCAGGAATTCTCCAACTAGAGTTTCCGCTAGAAAAAGAGGAGGAATAGTATTCTAAGGTAACCATGTTATTGTCCGATTAGGGGCATACTGTTATTTTAGGGCAAGATAATTTGTCCAATAAACAGGAATTACAGAACAAGTAGTCCAATCTAAAATAAGTGGTGTTTTGAAAAGAAGGTATAGTCTCTCTCGGTGGGAGATAAACATCTCCATTAAACATACAGTTTGTATTGAAATATAAGATTACAAAATGACTGGGCTTGCATTATCTATCTGAATCATGAAAGAAAAAAATTAGGTTTATTATCCCTTTAAATGGGTTACCTTTTTAATTGTTTTAATGTTAGGAGTCTGCAGCACATAAGAATGGCCGCATACTCATGCCGCTCTGGTTGTGGCTTCTTTAAAACTGACTCCAGATGCCATTTATGCCTGAACTAAGCCTTAATAATTCCTTAGAAGACTTCCCTGACTCGTACTCTGCATCTGACGATCGCTAAACATAACCGCTGGTGCGGCAGCTTCAATTCATGACCGGAGGCCTGTGACTATATTGCATAAGTGACTGCCATTTTTCCACCATCGTGGCTGTGAGGTTCTATAGATTCCTCTGGATTCCAACTCACACAGGAGGCTGTGGCCTCTCACTTGACCCCCAGCAGAAAGCCAAAGTGGCCCTGTCGTTAAGTAGCAGTGCTATCTTGCTTGTCACTGCAAAAAAGCCTGTATCTACTTTGTGAACTTTGTCACATGAACTACATATTTAGCTGCCTGGGAGCAGACTCATAGTTTGCAATGTAATCAGTCTGAGGTGGATAGCTATAGAGGAGAACCAAATCTCTGGCAGTGATGGAGGAGTTCCCTACATTTCTCACAGCCCTGGCTGACCTGCTGGCTATGTATAGGAAAAGATTCTTGAATACAATGAAACAAGCATGCTGCTCACCTACACTTGATCTGATAGACAAAGTTCCAGTCTCGCACATGAAGATCACTAAGCTTGCCCCTATGAGGATTACATGACCCCAGAAGATAGAGTTCAGGGCACCAGTGAAGATGCATGTAGTTGCGAGGGATAGCGCTCCAGTTTCTTCACATATAATGATCCATGACCTACCTTCCCACCCTGTTCCTGCAGTTGCTTACTCTAATTTGGGACAGATGAAGCTGGCTATAATTGGTGCTTTAATTGATATGGACATAAATGTGGATCGGTTCTAACAGGATTCTTCTGATAACAGAAAATTTGCAGTGGATGAACTGCTCCTTTTGCTGCCTGGACTAAGTAACATATTTTTTCCCCTTTCAAACTCACTGATGAAGATTGGAATTGGGTAGACCACAAACTGTCCCCTGACAGGTGTCAATTATGCAGTTTACTGTAAGATGGTGGATATTTTTTTGTTGCCTGCAGGGAGATGCTAAATACTGTTTGAACTCCAGTCAGTATGTTTGATAGTTTTCTTGAGTTCTTTCATATTTGTTTGTGTACATGAAACTAGTAGCTATGTGAAGTTGTTTTATTTATAGGTTTGTGAGTGCTATCAGTCCTTTGATTTTCATACCTGTTCTATATTAAGGTTTTGGGTAGAATTACTAGGTGACCTACTATACAGAGGGGTTAATAAGTACACCTATCAACAGCGTGTCAAATAGCATACTGTATATACTTGGTTAACACTCTACATATTGCATTGAAGGATTGTTGCCTGTGGCTGGGGCAATGGACCATCTTCCCTTTGCTGACGTTACCCCAATTCCCCAATTTACTGCAATTTCATTTTGCTTTCCCCTTATTTACCTACTCAATCTTTTTTTCAGTACCCCATGTGCTGTTGTAAGGTCTCATATTCTGTTCACCCCTATCTAAGATAGCTGCAGTGTATTGTTTTTTTTTTTATTTCTATGTATACCTTATACTTATGTTTCAAGTGGCTCTGACCCTGTTCCCGGGTGGCATTCTGCCTATAAGAACCCTGAATTTTCTAGTTCATGTGTGGTTCTTCTAACTTACTATTATAATGTATTCTCTTTACCACTTTCTTGTTAAGGAACAATATATATATAAGAACAGTTTATACATACCATGACTTAGCTCAATTGTTCCTTTAGTCTTCTCAAGATATTGAAATACCCATGCTATTTTTATTTCTTTATTTCTCTACTGACAGATTGTTAACATATAGCTTTTATATTTGTTGTTTTATTTTTATATTGCATTTCCCTATAAAATATTTATATAAAAAGTCAGGTCCAAGAGAGGTCTCAAATGTTTGTTGAGGGGTATTCATCTCATAAAAGAAAAAAATAGAATTTCCATCTTTAGTGTACATCTGGCAAAAATAATATTTTGACTTAGAGAAATGTCTTCTTCTATATATGTAAAGCCATACTTGTTTTATTTTTTATTTTTTTATATACTTTAGCCAAATCCGCGTTGCTTGGATTCAAAAATATTATGTATACCAGAATACCAGATGTAATCTGTTTTCAATTGTACTCACTTGCTTTGTACAAACTTTTGAACCTCAATAAAAACTATTATAAAATTTTGTTTAAAAATTTGTATTAATGTTAGTTCAATTGTCAGTTTATTTGTTATAAATCATGTAGGATCTGTATAGGTTGAACTTCTGCCTGCTTTCTATCTCATCTACTATGTTAATATGTTTTTTTTACATGCTCCAAGGCTAGGTACTATTGAAAAATAAGAAATAGAATTTTAGAGAACTTGTATCCATGCTTTACTTATTAAATACTCCTACAGAAACCTTAACCTTTTCAAGTTCAAATATAAATAAATACCTTAAATTCATTGTAATAGTAATAATAAATGTATATTTCATATGAATGGTAGAGGTTTTGAGGAATACAGTATATACAAATTATCTAAGGAGTGACACTAAATAGGAACAAGGACATAATTTGAATAGTGATAATTGATTTGAGTCTTGGAGGCCGTTTTATCAAGGGCCGAATGGCCCCTGATGCCCCTGTTTTCTGGCTCACTGGAAAGCAGCAGTTATGAAGCATAACATAATTGCATAACTGCCTCTGAGGCTGCGGTCTGCAATCCGCCCGATCCTATACGATCGGGTTGATTAACACTCCCTGCTAGCGGCCGATTGGCCGCGAATCTGCAGGGGGCAGTATTGCACAAGCAGTTCACTAGAATTGCTTGTGCAGTGTTAAATGAAAAGAGTGTATGTTGTCGGACATGATACGATACAGCGATGTCTATCGGACATGATACGCTACAGCGATGTCTGTCGGACATGATACGATACAGCGATGTCTGACGGATATGATACACTACAGCAATGTCTGTTGGACATGATACGCTACAGCGATGTCTGTCGGACATGATACGCTACAGCGATGTCTGTCAGACATGATATGATACAGCGATGTCTGTCGGACATGATACGCTACAGCGATGTCTGTCGGACATGATACGCTACAGCGCATCATGTCGAACAGACATTGATAAATCGGCCCCTTGGGCTCTAGACCTAGGTTTTGGGGGTTTTTTTGAACCACCTGACTGTTTTCCTAGCTCATTTCACATCATCCAGATGTTCCAGTTGTAAGCCATAAATAGTATCTAAAGAGTATCACCTATGTGCTGTAAATAATGTCCAGATATAGTGTCACTCAGACAAACTGACTTTGCTTTCAGAATCATCATTGTAATTATGTTATCCTTAAGGAAAAATAATTTAGTAATCACTTAAAGGGACACTGAACCCAAATTGTTTCTTTTGTGAATCAGATAGAGCGTGCAATTTTAAGCAACTTTCTAATTTACTCCTATTATCATTTTTCTTCATTCTCTTGCTATCTTTATTTGAAAAAGAAGGCATCTAAGCTATTTTTTAATTCAGGACCCTAGACACCATTTGTTTATTGGTGGGTGAATTTATCCACCAATCAACAAGAACAACCCAGGTTGTTCACCAAAAATTGTCCGGCATCTAAACTTACATTCTTGCATTTCAAGTAAAGATACCAAGAGAATGAAGAAAATTTGATAATAGGAGTAAATTAGAAAGTTGCTTAAAATTGCATGCTCTATCTGAATCATGAAAGAAAAATTTTTGGTTCAGTGTCCCTTTAAAGAGATATAAAACCCAAAAATGTTCTTTTGTGATTCAGACAAAGCGTACCATATTAAAAAAAGTATCCAATTTACTTCTATTAGCAGATTTGCTTCATTCCTATGATATTCTTTGTTGAAGAGATTCTTTGGTAGAAACCTGGAGCACTACATGGCAGGAAATAGTGCTGCCATCTAGTGCTCTTGCAAATGGATAACATTCCTGCAAAACGGCTGCTATATAGTGCTGCAAAAATAGGCTCCTACGCTTGCTTCCCAGCTTTTCAACAAAAGATACCAAGAGAACGAAGACAAATTGCTAATAGAAGTAAATTGGATAGTTGTTTAAAATAACATGCTCTATCTGAATCATTAAAGAAAAATGTGAGTTTCATATCCTTTTACTAAAGGCATCCCCCAAGATCTCAATACCTCTTCTAGTGTAACTACAGAGCTCCTAACTGTCTGGCAATTTACAGGTTGCACTAAACTATGCCCTGATCTGCCTCCTTCATATTATTAATCTTTATTTATGTCTGAGGCTGTCTAGACCCTCCACAAGAATGTACAAATCATACCAAGAACACACCAAATCTGCCCTTGGAATGACCACCCAGATTCTTCCCCCAGCCTCCTGTTCCTATAATTTAAAATGCTAATGTTGTGTAGTATATAACTGACTGAAAGTAACAGCCCAATCCTAACTATGTCATAGAACCATTGCAAAATAATTCAAATTACATTTTATTTTGCATCATTAATCGTGGCAAATTAACCCATTTGATATTATTTGCCAACCTTTAAAAAGCATTGAAGACGTGAAAGAAAAATGTGATGTTGTCATCATGTCCCTGTAAAGGATACCAGTCTGTCTTATACACACCATGGAGCCGATTCATCAAGCTCCGTGTGGAGCTGTACGCAGCTGTTTAGGCGTGAGCCTTCAGGCTCGCCGGAAACAGGAGTTAAGAAGCAGCGGTCTTAAGACCGCTGCTCCTTAACTCGTCCGCTACCTCTGAGGCAGCGGACAGCAATCCGCCTGATCGTATACGATCGGGTTGATTGACACCCCCTGCTAGCGGCTGATTGGCAGGCGGCATTGCACAAGCATTTCTAGTGAAATGCTTGTGCAATGATGTACGGCGGACATGATCCGCTACAGCGGATCATATTCGCTCGCACTATAATAAATAGGATGTAATATAACAATATATGTAATATAAAAATTTTTAACAAACATTACAAAGAAATATCCTTAAAACAGACATATCCGGGAATGTTATTTAAGGACCCTACTGTGCATATGGCACTATATGCCGATGCTCCTTTTCATCACTGACCCCGCTTTACATGTTCCTAGGATTATAGATGTCCTAAATACTTTCGGAGCAGGATACAAGGTTAACATGAGCAAATCTGAAATCTTATGGCTAACTGACCACAAATAGGACAAATCCCTATACACTTTTGCGGTGCAGCCTGACACTCTGACCTATCTGGTAGTCGAGCTTCACCATAATTTATGACCTTAACATTGCAAAGCAATGTTGTCAGCTACAGTCACAGCTAACAGCCTGGACCAAACTCCCCCTCGGCTTATCTGGTCGAATTAACCTTGTGAAAATATCAATGTTGCCTAAATTGTTGTATCCTATGCTGATGCTGCCCTTTCTTATCAGCAAAGGAGACTTGGCGAGGACCAACAAAGCAATGCAATTATTTATTTGGAAGGGGAAGAAAACGCGTATTGCTGCCTCAAAATTAAACCAACCCTACCTCAACGGAGGCCTGGCCCTTCCTAACCTGAGGTGGTACAACTGGGCGGTATTGATACGGTTAACTCTAGACTGGCAACTCCACTCGGCACACTTTACTGACCCCTCTCTGGAGGGGACCATGGTGGCGCTGCACTCCCTAGCATATCTCCCTTACATCCCACTTTGAGACCTTCCAGCAGAAATTAAACATAACATAATGTATAAAGATACAATGAAAGCCTGGTGGTCGGCTCTTAGGTATCTGGGCAGGAGGCTTCCCTCCCCCAGATTCATCCCGCTGATGGGAAATAAAGACTTTCTAGCCGGGAGCGAGTCAATACCATTCCAGATGTGGAGGGCAGTGGGCATTGACTCTGTTGGTGCTCTCCTGGACCCTCTGTCAGACACTGTCAGAACCTTTCAAGACATAAGGTGTGAGTTTGGCCTGCCTAACAAACATTTTTTATGCATACCTACAGTGCAGGCACTACGTAAACACTCTCATAGCCCAAGACCCTGTTTTTTGGGACCTTTCCCCTTTCACTATTATTCTCACAGCCTTTAAAGTAGGTAGGTTTTCCGTGTCTCCGATCTATTAAGGACTGCTCAGACGGGCAGCGGACACCACTGTAGCTGACATTGCGGCTCGAATGAGAGGTCAGGGCATAGTTGACGTTACTGCTGATGACATTAAGAATAGCTTGATTATGACTAAAAAGGCTAGTCTAGCGATTCCCCAAAGAGAAATGCAGACTAGTTTGCTTAATGGAGACTATATTACCCCTGCACGCCTGGCCCATTGGAATCTTACGTACCCAAACAAATGTATTAAGTGTTCTCTGCCCAAACCCATAATTAGTCATTACTTCTTTGACTGTCCCTGTGTCAGACGATTCTGGTGCCAGATACAGTACTGGAATAAGATAACCCTGAAAATTAATGTAACCCTAAATGTGAAGACAGTTTACTTACTTAGGTGGGAGGGACAGATTGGCACCATGAAAGTTTTGCTTACCCTGTGCATCCTTCTGGCTTGGCAGTGTATTCTAGCCCTCTGGATCACTAACAAGCCCCCCTCCCTATCTCAGTTTAAATACCGGTTACTCAGACAACTTTTTGTAGAGCAGCTGGACACCAAGCTAGATACGAGATGCAGATTGAAGTCATTCTTGAATAAATGGGGGTGATTCATACAGACCCTCCCCCTTACACTACAACACCACATATTACAACCATTTTCACGTCATGAATTGTTTATGGAGGAATTCCTTAGGGGAGAGTGGAATTCTCTCGACTTTGAACAGGGTAGTGTAGCACAGTCCATTAGATGGGAAGAGACACTGATTGAGGGCTAATATCTCCCGCAGTCAGGTATAACCGTGTACTATGACCACATTGTGCTTTTGATGGCGGAATTGGAGGAGTGGAGAGAGTGCCCCCCCCCCCCCTTTTTTTTTTTTCTTACATGTACGGGTCCTATCCTGATACCGTGATATTCATACCCAGGCTCTATATTTGGAGGGTATTGCAATTTGTTTGTTATTTGTTAGAGTTGTTGTTTAGTTGGAAAATGTGAAAAATAAAGTTGGTATTTGGTAGTTTGCATGGACTCCTGCATCTTAACCCATCAACAAAAACTGCTACCAACCTGGAGATGCACGCACTTTTCAAGACTTTTGAACACTGTATCTCTATAGCTATGTAATAGTACAACATGTGTGTGTAACATTCAGTCGGGAAGGATTGGCATACCTGTTGTTTATTCATGTGAACCCAAATAAAATAAATATATGAATACTTAAAGGGACAGTAAAAAGAGGAGAATGTTCCAAATCCCTTAGCAAAACTTCGTGAGGCTGACACTTCGTGAGGCTGACCCCACATTCTTTTTTACTACTTATATGTGAACTTTGGTTTCTCTCCCCTTTGTTTATATTTGAATGTCATTGGTACAATCTGCTCCTCACACACACATACTATTACTTGGGAATAATACTAGCCCCTTCGACAGCCCCTCTGCTGATTATCTTTAGTCCACTACTCTATTTACACCTTTTGTGCAGACTTCTGTATATTTTGTTCTAACTTAAAGGGACAGTCTAGTCAAAAATAAACTTTCATGATTTAGATAGGGCATGTCATTTTAAACAACTTTCCAATTTACTTTTATCATCCATTTTGCTTTGTTCTCTTGGTATTCTTAGTTGAAAGCTAAATCTTGGTAAGCTCATACGCTGATTTCTTAGCCCTTGAAGGCCGCCTCTTAAATGCATTTTGACATTTTTTTTACAACTAGAAGGCGTTAGTTTACGTGTGCCATATAGATAACATTGTGCACATGCTTGTAGAGTTACCTAGGAGTCAGCACTGATTGGCCATAATGCAAGTCTGTCAAAAGAACTGAAATAAGGGGGCAGTCTGCAGAGGCTTAGATACAAGGTAATCACAGCAGTAAAAGTGTATTAATATAACTGTGTTGGTTATGCAAAACTGGAAAATGGGTAATAAAGGGATTGTCTATATTTCTAAACAATAAAAATTCTGGTGTAAATTGTCCCTTTAATTCTTAAAAAATGAATAAGTCTCCTACCAATCCCTTGTTTAGAAGATCACAACTGGCTCATATAGTATCAGGGAAAATATATGTTTAGAAATGTCTAGATAAACGACCTAAGGAGTTGGAAAAAAACGTCAATTTGTGTAACTGATGGAGCATGCATTTAATAAGCACAAATGCACAAAGCTCTTGAATATAAATGTGAACAGTTCCTGAATTAAATGAATACAAATTATTAAGCTTTATGGACCATTTTGAGGATAAATGTAAAATAATCAAATCATTTTCTACCGAACTGACCTTGAAGCTCTAATAAAAATGAATTTAAATTCTTAAAAATATTTAACCAATAAATGTACATAGAGTCAATGTAATCAACCAGCAAGTAACTTAATTATATGCACACACAGAGTAAAAATGTATTAACCCTTTGCATCTCCATATACATAGACTGCTACATTATAAACATGCACTCATGGTCTAACATTTGTGCAATGGGTTATATATGACACATAATACATTCATTGTCTTTACTCATTGGGGATCTATAAATGCCACCGACAATTAAACACAAAAGTCAGCAACATTTTGAATCCACTTTTTTTGGCACCCTGGGTAATTTTATATGCAAAGATAGAAAAAAAGGAGAACGATTCAGAGTGTTAATGAAGAGAAAAGAGAGAGCTTTTGAGAAAGAAAATGCAACGGTTGAAGATATATCAGGACAAAATCTGAATGTTCTTTTAGAATGCAGGAAGTGTAAATCAAATTAATAGAATCCCAGACTATTTTAGGTATTATATAATGATTTAATTAAAAGGTAATTAAATAATTAATATAAATTTAAGTGAAAATTACCTTTGGTGATGAATCAGGATCATAAGCTGCAAGGAGGACGATATTGCCTAATATTAAAGGGACACTAAACACAATTTTTTTCTTTCACGATTCAGATAGAGCATGCAATTTTAAGGAACTTTCTAATTTACTCCTATTATCAAATTGTCTTTGTTCTCTTGGCACCTTTATTTGAAAAAGCAGGAATGTAAAGCTTTGCAGCTGGCCCATTTTTAGTTCAGCACCTGGGTAGCGCTTGATTGGTGTCTAAATGTAGCGGTTTGTAGGGCATTGCCCTAAAGTTAACAGCTCTTTCGCAAAAAAATATAAAGAAATAACCCCATAACATTGCAACCACCCAACCCCCCAAAATAAAAATAAAAAACTAACAAAAAAACGAATCTACCCATTGCAATGAAAAGGGCATTTGGATGGGCATTCAGCTCTTTTTCTGCCCATTAGAAAGAAAAAAAGCGCTAATCTAAAAAAAAACACCCCAAAAACCCTAACACTTACCCCAGAATTAGTAATCACCATTGATGAATGGCGGCGATCCATCTTCATCCTAGCGGTGAAAGATCTTCATCCCGGTGGCAAAACATCTTAATCACGGGGGTGAAACATCTTTATTCATTGCGGGACCATCTTCTATCTTAATCCTGGTAGTAGAAGTTGCGGTGGCGAGTTCATCTACGACATCGGTCCTCATCTTCACCCAGGTGACACAGAGATCCTCTTCATACAATCCCCAGCCTCACACTGAATATTGAATGCAAGGTACCCGTTTCATATAGGGGTACCCTTGCATTCCTATTTGCTGATTAGATTCTTCAAATTTAAATCAGCCAATAGGATGAAAGCAGCTTTTTTATTTTGGGGTGGGATTTTTATTTTGTGAGGCTATAAGAATAGGAATATTTTTTTTTTATTTTGGATTATTTTGTTTGTTATTTCTTGTAATGTTAGCTTTTTTATTTTTTGTAATTTAGTGTTTTTTTATTTTATTTGCAATTTTAGGATTTATCTTTCTTAGTATTTTTTTTTTTTTTTTATTTTCTGTAATGTTAATTTTTTTTTGCTATTTAGGTTTTTTATTTATTTTTTATTTTTTAGGTAGTATATTTTTGATTTTATTTAAGTGTATTTTAATTGGGGTCAAGTTAGGGGGTGTTAGGTTAGAAGGCTTATTTATAAGTTTGATATTTTGCGTTGTGGGGGGATGGCGGTTTAGGGGTTAATAGTTTATTTAGGTGTTTGTGATGTGGGGGGTTGGTGGATTAGGGGTTAATAGTTTAATTAGGTACTTTGCGATGTGGGGGGATGGCGGATTAGGGGTTAATAGTTTAATTCGGTGATTGCGATGTGGGGGAATGGCGTTGGCTGTAGCTTCAAAACATTTACATTCACTTAACTAAACAAATGTAAATGTTTAAAAAAATTATTGTTTTCATTTAGTTTTAAACAAAATGAAAATTGAATAGTGCAGGCAACGAATATTCGGCAAAACACATTTCCTTGAATATCTGAAACAGAATTTTCTGGCCTGCACATGTCTAGTATTAAAGGGACACTGAACCCAATTTTTTTTCTTTCGTTATTCAGATAGAGCATGCAATTTTAAGCAACTTTCTAATTTACTCCTATTATCAAATTTTCTTCGTTCTCTTGCTATCTTTATTTGAAAAAGAAGGCATCTAAGCTTTTTTTTATTCAGAACTCTGGAAAACACTTTTTTATTTATTGGTGGATGAATTTATCCACCAATCAGCAAGAACAACCCAGGTTGTTCATCAAAAATTGACTGGCATCTAAACTTACATTTTTGCCTTTCAAATAAAGATACCAAGAGAATGAAGAAAATGTGATAATAGGAGTAAATTAGAAAGTTGATTAAAATGTCATGCTCTATCTGAATCATGAAAGAAAAAAAATTTGGGTTCAGTATCCCTTAAAGTCCTTCTAACTAAAGCATATAAATATAGCTTAGCTACAGTATACAAGCTTGCCTATTGAGTAAGTTATTAAATGCATCCAATGACGCTCTTTTAGATGTCAAGGACACATTCTTGAAACCATAGTATTAAGTCCTTCTAACTAAAGCATTTACATAATATGATAGCTGTGCACTGGGGATCTGTGCTATTAATGTGAACAAGCAAAGCAAAGATGTATATATCCAGCGTCAGAGTCTGCTAAAGAACTATATGACAAATTACACTAATCAACCTCTTTAAATGGACATTGTAGCCAAAATGTTTTTCCACTTTTATTTGTTCCCAGTGATTCATTTTACACACTGGAATGTTTTAAATTGTTTAGAAGTAGATCCTTTACTCTTATTTCGGCATTTGAAATAGATTTTGGTATCCATACCTATACTGAAATTTTCGAATTAGTTTTGGCTATTGACAAGCTATTTAAACACAGATAGAACATAGAATTTAAAACAACTTTCCAATTTATTTCTATTATCACATTTGCTACATTCTCTTGGTATCTTTTTCTGAAGGATAAGCATTTCACTACTGTGAGCTAGCTGAACACATCAGATCAGCCAATGACAGCAGGCATATATATATGTGGAGCAATTAATCAGTGGCTAGCTCCCAGTAGTGTTTTGCTACCCTGAGCCTTCCTAGGTATTCTTTTAAAGAATAGCAAGAGAACAAAATACATTTGATAATAAAAGTTAGAGAGTTGTTTAACCCGTAAATGACCAATGACGGAATTATTCTAGGTATGCTTTTAAAAAAAGAATAGCAAGAGAACAAAATAAATTTCATAATAGAAGTGCATTAGAGAGTTGTTTAACCCGTAAATGACCAATGACGGAATTCATGGAACAACAGAGCAAATTGAATCTGTGTCGTTAAAAGGACAGTGTTCGCAAAATTAAACTTTCATGATTCAGACAGGGCATGCAATTTTAAACAACTTTCCATTTTATTTTTATCATCAAATTTGCTTTGTTTTCTTGGTGGTATTTTTTAAAAGCTCAACCTAGGTAGACTCAAACTAATTTCTAAACCGTTGAAAACCTCCTCTTAGTTTAGAGCATTTTGCACGTTTTTCACAGTTAGACAGTACTAGTTCATGTGTGTCATATAGATAACATTGTACTCACTCCCGTGGAGTTATTTAGGAGTCCACAATGATTGGCCAAACGACACGTCTGTCAAAAGCACTGAGATAAGGAGCAGTCTGCAGAGGTTTAGATACAAGGTAATCACAGAGGTAAAACGTGTATTTATATAACTATGTTGGTTATGGAAAACTGGGGAATGGGTAATAAATAGATTATCTATCTTTTTAAACAATAACAATTTTAGTGTAGACTGTCCCTTTAAGGGTTTAAAACTGCATGCTGTATCTCAATTATGAAATAAATTTTATGAGTTTTATGTCCCTTTAAGTAATAAAATGTTAATTTTTTTATTGTTCTCTCAAAGGGCCTAATATTAAAAACCTCGCCGGTATGAAGAGAAATCACATTTGGGATTTTTTCAGACCTTCTATTGTAATGTAAGAGTCTCTGTTTAACATAAAGAACACTGCATAGCAACATAAACATTTCTCAAGATAAAATTTGCGTTTACAAAAAAAAAAATTAAGGGTCTCGTTGTGACAACAAGAGTTCTTAGAATATCTCACCTGAACAGTGAGGTTTTGAATATCAAGCCCTAAGGGCGGCTGGCCAATTAAGTTGGTGGAAGATCTGTTTATTCTAAGGCAGTTGTTTGTGAAACAAAGTCACAATTTAAAGCTAGAAGAGGAAAGGAAATTCAGGAGCAGATTTATTAAAGACTGGGCAGACAGGGGTGTACATCTTCACCCATGTCCACCCGGCATTGTACCTGGTGGGCAGCAATATGCTGCCTGCATTTATCATTGAACACCAATCAAAGTTTGCATCCCTGCACCTGTTCACAAGCAGCCAATGGTGTGTGAGCAGAGGCTGTCAATCACCCCTGTCGGAAAAGTATGGGTGGATAGACAAATGCCAGATAACAGGTAGCATAGTAGGCTAACTCTCGCTGCAGACTTGCTCGTGCGAACCTGCAGCTGATGGGTAGTGATGTCGCAAACTTAAAATTTTCCGTTCGCGAATGGCGGACTCAAACCTACGCAACTGTTCGTGAACGGGCGAACCGGGCGAACCGCCATTGACTTCAATAGGCAGGCGAATTTTAAAACCAACAGGGACTCTTTCTGGCCACAATAGTGATGGAAAAGTTGTTTCAAGGGGACTAACACCTGGACTGTGGCATGCCGGAGGGGGATCCATGGCAAAACTCCCACGGAAAATTACATAGTTGATACAGAATCTGGTTTTAAGCCATAAAGGGCATAAATCACCTAACATTCCTAAATTGTTTTGAATAACGTGCTATAAAACATCAGGTATGATATTGTATCGATCAGGTAGTGTAAGGGTTACGCCCGCTTCACAGTGACAGACCAAACTCCCCGTCTAACGCACCGCAAACAACCGCAAACAGTACATTTGCACAACCACGAGATAGATAGATTTGATAGATACATAGATACATAGATTAGATAGATAGATCAATAGATGCAATATACATTTGATAGATACGATAGATAGATAGATTTGATAGATAAATAGATAGATTTGATAGATATATAATTTCCCAGACAGAGAATTACAAGACGTGCGGCTGGGACCCATGGTAAGGTTCCCAGAGGCAGTTGCGGTGCCAGGGGATGTGTATATGGCATGGATTTTCGGAACCGGGAGATGGAAAAAGATGCTTGGTCGGTCCTCCTACTTCAAATTTGGGGCACTGCGCGTGCAATCTACTGTGCCACCAGATATGAGTGGTGTGTTAAGTAGTACTATTCTGATCACAGTCAAAAAAGTTTCACAGTCAAAAAAAATTTTTAAAAAAAATTTACACTACTGTTACAACAGATATGAGTGGTGGCACTAGTTGGCAAGTGGGACTGGCACACACGCTGGCAGGCAGGCAGGCAACTGCAATTAGATTACACTAGCAGACTGATGTTTCACAGTCAAAAAAGTTTTTTTTACAAAATTTACACTACTGTTACAACAGATATGAGTGGTGGCACTTAGCAAGTGGGCCTGGCACACACGCTGGCAGGCAGGCAACTGCAATTAGATTACACTAGCAGACTGATGTTTCACAGTCCAAAAAGTTTTTAAAAAAAAATTTACACTACTGTTACAACAGATATGAGTGGTGGCACTAGTTGGCAAGTGGGCCTGGCACACACGCTGGAAGGCAGGCAACTGCAATTAGATTACACTAGCAGACTGATGTTTCACAGTCAAAAAAGTTTTTTATTTTAAATTTACACTACTGTTACAACAGATATGAGTGGTGGCACTAGTTGGCAAGTGGGCCTGGCACACACGCTGGCAGGCAGGCAACTGTGATTAGATTACACTAGCAGACTGATGTTTCACAGTCAAATTGTTTTTTTTAAATTTACACTACTGTTAAAACAGATATGAGTGGTGGCACTAGTTGGCAAGTGGGCCTTGCACACACGCTGGCAGGCAGGCAACTGTGATTAGATTAAACTAGCAGACTGATGTTTCACAGTCAAAAAGTTTTTTTTTTAAATTTACACTACTGTTACAACAGATATGAGTGGTGGCACTAGTTGGCAAGTGGGCCTGGCACACACGCTGGCAGGCAGGCAACTGCTATTCGATTACACTAGCAGACTGATGTTTCACAGTCAAAAAAGTTTTTTTTACAAAATTTACACTACTGTTACAACAGATATGAGTGGTGGCACTTAGCAAGTGGGCCTGGCACACACGCTGGCAGGCAGGCAACTGCAATTAGATTACACTAGCAGACTGATGTTTCACAGTCAAAAAAGTTTTTTTTTTACAAAATTTACACTACTGTTTCAACAGATATGAGTGGTGGCACTAGTTGGCAAGTGGGCCTAGCACACACGCTGGCAGGCAGGCAACTGCAATTAGATTACACTAGCAGACTGATGTTTCACAGTCAAAAAAGTTTTTTTTTACAAAATTTACACTACTGTTACAACAGATATGAGTGGTGGCACTGCAGGCAGGCAACTGCAATTAGATTACACTAGCAGACTGATTTTTCACAGTCAAAATTACACAGGCAAAAAAAAAAAAAAGATGTTCTAGCCCTAAAAAGGGCTTTTTGGGGTGCTGTCCTTACAGCAGAGATCAGATGAGTCCTTCATACACTAGCCTAGCTATCAATTTCCCTATAAAATCAGAAGCAGCTACACTATCCCTCCTCTGACTAAGAATGCAGGATCAGAATGAATCTAAAATGGCTGCTGTCCAGGAGCTGGGAGGGTCTGGGAGGGAGTGTCTGCTGCTGATTGGCTGAAATGTGTCTGCAGACTGTGAGATACAGGGTCAAAGTTTACTCAATGATGATGAATAGGGGGCGGATCGAACATCGCATATGTTCGCCCGCTGCGGCGAACGCGGACAAGCTATGTTTGCCGGGAACTATTCCCCGGCGAACTATTCGCGACATCACTACTGATGGGGTTTCGAAACCCATATCGGAGCTTGATAAATGGAGCACTTATTCTCCAGCAAAGTAAATGTTTTATCACAATAACAGGAATTAAATAGGGGAACATCTTGCCTAAGGAGGTAGTGACTGCCAATACCTTAGATACATTTAAAAATAGCTTAGATATATTTCTGGTTAAAACAGAATTCAGGGTTATGATTGCTTGTGTTAAATGGGTAAGCTTTCTAAATGTTTAATATAAGTTTAATTGTTATAAGAGAATATCCCAGCGCCCACTAGACCTTATTGGCCCAGGATGGTGATACCTAGTTATCACCTAAATGCAATAATGTGAAAAAGGTAATCCTAGGCGCCAACAAGTGGCTAAGGTATATAAAATATTTAATACAACTCAGGGTACAAGGTTTAAAAATACAGTATTGTAAATACAATTTAAAAGCAATTTAAAATGGCATGGATCCACGCTAATTACAATGAGGATAAGAATGTGAAATATATAAGCACTTATAACAATATACACAAGATGAATGTGCAAAAACAGCAATGTCACAGGTAGACTGCAAAGTGACTTGGTGCGATACTCCAATGTGCTAAAAAATGAGGTGGTTACAATCAGTAAAATTCAAATAAATTCCAAAAAAATCCAATATATTCAAAAATGTGTCCAGTGTAGAAAAAAAATGTTTCAAGAAAGAAATGTGTGTCAAGAAAAAACAGTCAATGTTGAATAAAAGTCAGTGTTAAAAATACCACAACAGAAGTCCACAGTGAATCCGCTGGGGTGCTCCTATAGGTGTTTATCCAAAGGTATTGGTGAATAGGCAAGTGTTTGTTCAATAATATCCAATACAAAATGTCTAATAAAAAATAAAACAATGTTATTGGTGGTGCTACCAGCCTGGGTGGGCTGGTACGGTGTGGAAAGGTGCACAATAAGAAAAAGCTCAATATAAACGATTCCAAAAGAAATTAAAGTAAAGACAATTCCAATGGTAAAAACAAATCCAAAAATAAAAATGGATCCAAAAATAAAAATAAAAATAAGGGACCAAAACCTGTGAAGAGAAAGAAAAAGCGCAATGTATAGAAAAATCACAATATGTTCCTCCAATTAAAATAAGGCTTACCAGTGTTGTCTACGCGTTTCGGCCTTCTCTGGGCCTTTATCAAGACTTAAGTTTAATTGTTAGCTTTGTTGTTGTAAATCAGGTACTCTCTGTATAGGTTGAACTCAATGGACTTCTGTATTCTTTCAACCTCATTTACTATGTTACTATGAAACAATTTATCTATCTTGTTCAGAAAAGTAAAATAAACTCTTTTATCTGTCTATAGTATGGTACTTCTGTTGCAGATTCCTAAGGGCAACAGTTACATTGAAATACATAAGGCACTATAATATAAAGCTCCGGGGGCCCAACATTTCAGGCTCACCTGAAGTACTAGTTACTGATGAAATAAGTGTCAACTTTTAGTGTCTATAAAACAATGGGAGCTGCCATGTTGTAACTTCCCTGCAGTGGCCAATTAGGGACAGTTTTAAATAGGTCACTAGAGTGTACAGCCAATGGCTGTGTGGAATATAACAGTGTTCTACAATTCCATTTCTAACAGAAACAGAAAAGCTCCTAATTTCAGAATGGAATTAAAGGAAAATTGGACAAAATAAATAAGGAAAGTATATTGCAGAAGTTTTTTTATATATACGATTTATCATTTTATATTACCATCTCAAGGTGTTTAATGATTGCATTTAAATGTAACAGCCTCTCATGTTTATCAATTCTCCATAGATTCCTTTCCATTTGTCTAGTAGCATTTATGTTATATCAATATCTCTGCCTTCACCTCTCAGTATATTAATTTCTACTTAATTCCCATCCTTTTCCTTCTCTTATTCCCTGCTCTCTCAACTTGTCTTTTTTCTGGTCACTACCTCATTCCCATTCCTATGGGCGCTTGCTTTACATGAGTCTTTGTGATTACTACATGAATTGCTCAACCACAGCTTCATATACCTCCTAGGCACTCAGGCTGAGTAATCCTGAGTTACAGTGAAGTGGAATTCTGTAAGATCTGATTAAAGAGGAACATAAGAGCCAAAACCACAGAAGCAAACACCAAATGCACTAAATTGGTCTTTCTTTCATTGTAATGCCATTTATATATTCCCTTTCTTTCACCCCCCTCTTCTCACAAAACTTTGATGAACTCCTTTATTTCTTGACCTATCATGAATCAGCTTTGACACAGGTTTGTTTTTGCCTGGTAACTTGTCCAATTCACCTGTGTTTTACCCAGTGGTGTCTTTAAACTCCACCTCAAAGGGGTACATAACCCCTACCACCCTAAAAGTTCTCAGTGGCCCAACACAGGATTACCAGTGTTTTGTGGGTGGGCTGCAATGGGAGGGGTGGGACTGGACATGTCATTGGAGTGGTCTTTGTATTGTAGGAGGGGTTGTGCTGGTCATGGGTGGGCCAGGTGGAATTGGGGCTTGTTTTGGTTATGGGGAAAATCTATTAAAAGGGATTACCACTGTTGAGCTAAACATTATGGGGCTATCAAGGTTTAACCTCTGCCTAGACTGCTTACTGACTAAGATTTTGGATGCATTGGAAATGTATCTGTTTATGTGCCTCTCTGCATATGACCTATGTCTGCCTGACTAAGGCTTAATGTTGTAAGCATTGTCACACTAGCGCTATGTTATAAAATGTCAGGCTCGCATTTCCTTACCTGCATCCAACCTGGGCCACGCTAAGGCAATTGTATACTTTGATACTTGTTGCTGAAACCTGGAACTGCACATTGGATTATGTCATTTTTAATGTCCTACGGAAGCACCCGTAATACAGCGGACAGGTGTTTGCTTACACCATTGGCGGTACAGTCACTTCTAAGTTACACTACCAACAAAAGTGGAAAGGAGGCATTTCGGAATTGTTGGCAACATAGTAACCGACATTAGATAAATTGGCAATGTTTGTATTTACCTCTGTGATGAAGGGGTGAGCTGAAGTGTATTGACTGGTTTCAAATTGACTCCTTTTATGAGAAATTTTTTATTGTACTTCTAGAAGCGTGATTAAAGTTTGTTATGCCTTGAATCTGAGATGTTTTTTAATTTATTAGTGATTTACTAAAGGTCACCAAAGGTCACCCAGCCCCCCTACAACAGCCAAAAGACATGAAACAGGCTGGTTGGTTAGAGCACAAACTAATGGTATGTTTGCTTTTAAAATTTAATAATGTGGAGTACAAAGTGGGTGGAGTTTGATCATAAATAATGCTTAAACTAAAGACTAAACTGGCACTAATGTTAATTTTCAAATCAGCACAAACACAAAAGTGTTTGGTATATTTTTATACACATTTTAAAAACATGGAGTGTCAGCTTTACACAGCTGAGGCAAATTTGATGGCGGGTTACATAATTTTCACTGACAAAAACCAAACTGTTATAACGAAAAAACCGAAGCAGCACAAATAAAAAATTTAAAGACACAAACGAGCACAAACACAACACTAACCAACCAGCCCATTTAATGTCTTTTGGCTGTTGTAGGGGGCTAGGTGACCTTTAGTGACCTTTGGTGACCTTTATTAAATCACTAATAACTTAAAAACGAAGCAAGATAGAATGGAGATTTAAATGGCACAAACCAGCACAAACGTAGCACATGTCTTTTGCCTGTTGTAGGGGGGGGGGCTGGGTGACCTTTGGTGACCTTTATTTAATTTGTAATAACTCAAAAAACAATTGCTATTATCTTAAAAAAAAGCATCACAAATCTTAATTTTTTCAGCACAAACATAGCACTAACAAAACAAAGTGGATTTTTTCATTTGTGCCAATTGTAGGGGGCCAACTTCACACAGCCCCAAAAATAATGAAGGATAAAGGTTCTACAATAGTATCCACTATGACTAAAGCAGGTTTTACAATGTTGCCTTTCAATCTATGCCCATATGTCAGGCACTAATTGATACATAAATAGCATTTCCTCTGATGAGACACTATTTGAGACAGTGTGTAAATAGTTACGGTGCTCCCAGAGTGAGGAAATACACAGTGCAATGTAAAGAAAAGGAATGATCCAAATAATAAAAATCCACTCACTGGACCATCTGTTCAGCACCGATCCCCCCAGAGCGGGCACAACAGTTTTTCCTCCTCACTCACTGGACCTTGCACTTTGCTGGCCACCAGATGTACCAGCTGTAATGCTATTGATTCCGTCTCACTAGAAACAACTGTAAACCACATTAACCTTCATCAGGAGAAAAAGCGTAAAACGGCCTCAACAACACTGCTATGCATCTTTCACCTGTGAATCATCCATTACAGATATAAGTGTGTGTAATACTATATTATGGGCCAGATTACAATTGGCACACTATTTTATATTGCTCTTGAGCACTAACTGTGCTCAAGGTAAAGCAATAGTGCTGTTAGATTAGTGCTGGTATTACAAGTTGAAAGTAAAAAGTGATTGCACTAACTTTAGGAGTTAGGATATCGGGACTGCGTTAACTCCCTCTCCCCATAGACTTCTATAGGACACACTAAAGAAAGCCTTCTCCTTATAATACTTGAACGCTAACCTGACACTGAATCAATTGTTCTTAAACCAATGGTGCATTAGGACTACTTTAAATTCCAATGTTCTTCACTTAGAAGAAAATGTTCTAATTTTTAAAGATATATATTTCTATATATAGCTATACATTTTTTTGTAAAATATATCTATATACCTATATTTCTATATGAAAAGATACATATATTTTTTCTAAGAGAAGAACATAGGATTTTAAATTATTTATATTTAAAATACATTAAAACATAATAAACTGATTAAAAATTATATTGCATATTTCAAGGCATTTGACTGTAAAAGGCTCAAAAGTGTATAAATATATGTCTATATATATATATATATATTTACACATATAAATACATAAATACACATATATAAACATACACATATACAGACATGTTTACATGCACACATACAAATATCTAGATATATAGATATATATATAATATATATATTTATATATATATATATATTTATATATATATATATATATATATATATATAAATACATTGGAGCCCTTTCCAGTTAATCACCTTGCCATATACCATATCCCTTTTTTCAATATTAAAATTATATATATACTTTTTTTAAGAAAAAGTTATATGAGTGTAACACTTTTAATATGTTTTGATATGTTTTTGGTGTGTTAAGTTTTTTTTCAAAAACTTACTCCCGCCAGCTTTAGACCACAAAAAACTGCCTAGTGCATTTGTTTTTTATCTAAAAAAAAGCTAAACATTTTTAAAATAAAGAACTATAATGCCCTCTATTTTGATGGCATTTGGGGCACTTTTAGAAAATTTTTGAGCAATAACTGCTACCACGAGCTCACGGTAGCAATAACTAACCACTTGTATTGGCTGGTTAATCATTGGGCACCTTCAAATGGGCAAATGTGCCCATTTTTGGATGCACAATAATTCTCCACTTGTAATCTAGTCCTAAGTGTTAAGTGTCCCTTTAAAGTGATACTAAACCCAAGTTTTTCTCTTTATTGATTCAGATAGAGCACGCAATTTCAAACAACTTTCTAATTTACTCCTACTATCAATTTTTCTTCGTTCTCTTGCTATCGTTATTTGAAAAAGAAGGTATCTAAGCTAAGGAGCTGGCCCATTTTTGGTTTAGAATCTTGGTTTTGCTTGCTTATTGGTTTGTTAAATGTAACCACCAATAAGTAAGCACTATACAGGGTGCTGAGCCTAAAATGGGCTGGCTCCTAAGCTTTACATTCCTGCTTTTAAAATAAAGATAGCAAGAGAACGAGGAAAAATTGATAATAGGAGTAAATTAGAAAGTTGCTTGAAATTGTATACTCTATCTCAGTGATTTGCAACCTTTTTTTTTTTTTTTGCTGTGGCACACTTTTTAACATTAAAAAATCCTGCAGCACACCATCATCCCAAAATTTTACAGAATCACACATTGTAGCCTAATACAGTATATATACATACATATATATATATATATATATATATATATATATATATATATATATATACACACACACACACTGTACTGTGCTGTCATGCCATGCCTCCTACAAACTATACATGACATATTGACATTCATTCACAAACAATCATAATGATTGCCTGTGAATGAATGTCAATGTCATGGTTGTAAATTATGCCTGATGAGCCTGTCACATACCTCCCAATATTTCAAAATTTGAAAGAGGGACACCCCCGCACTGTTGTCAGTCTGCCGCGGCACACCTGAGGATCTCTCACGGCACACTAGTGTGCCACGGCACACTGGTTGAAAAACACTGCTCTATCTGAATCATGAAAGAAAAAAAGTGTAGATTTAGTGTCCCTTTAAGGTTTGGGTTATACAGTATTATTCAACATTACAGTTTACCTATGAGTTTAACCCTTTACTCTATGTTTACCTCAAAGGGCAATTAATAAAAAGAATAGAACACTTTAATGAAACAGAAGAGATTTTTATTTTATTTTTCTACCCTATACTTTCTTCTCATCCTGTCTCATCACTGCCTCATCTAATTTCTTCCTCATCCACTTATATCTTTCTCTCCTCTTCTCTCATTCATTCCTCTATTTTATTTTTATCAGCACCATCCTCCTCCCACCTGCAATAACTCCTTCCCCTCCCTTCTCCCATGCAGTTCTCTACATGTTCCTCTCTTTCCTTTCAGCCTTTAATTTAAGATGGAATAGAATAGGATTGATGAACCCCAAGAGAGTTTGCTACCTATTTGATCTGGACATTTATAATAATATACATGTCCAGATTTCAGAATTAAAAGCTGCAGTTTATTAAAACATAAAAACCAATGCAATATATCAATTCAATTATGTACTTACTATCTGTACATACAAAAAAAACTTTATTTAAAGTTACCTGAATAAATCAAACATACATTTCTTACAGCTTATGTTTGGGATGCAAAATATTGTCCTTTCTATAAAGCAGAATGGTTAGTGGTGTGATTTTTGGATATTTGGTAATGAAGTGTCTATCTGTACATATGCTAATCCACAGCAGATTGTATTTATATGGAATAGCCGCAGTGAGATACTGTCATTTATTACACTGAATCTGTCAGGCTTTATAAGCATTCTGCATTTGGTTGTGTAAAAAGCGTTCTGTCAACAAATGATTACATTTTTACAAGTCTGCGGCAACAAAAAATGCACGTTTAGAATTTTCAGAAAATTGAAGACTGTATCAAAATACTGAGAAATTCTTAATGGGACACTGTGATCAAAAAATGTACTTTGTTAAAAGCTGACTTTTTAAAATATGTTGCAGTGCTTTGTTGTTTTAAAATCGGATATCTGTGTGCTGAATAAAACAACTTATTTTGTGTGGGAGTTGTCCACAATCAATATATGAGCATGAGGTATCATATGCATTGGCAGTAAGTTTCACTTAAAGGGACACTGAACCCAAATTTTTTCTTTTGTGATTCAGATAGAGAATGCCATTTTAAACAACTTTCTAATTTACTCCTATTATCAATGTTTCTTCGTTCTCTTGCTATCTTTATATAAAAAAGAAGGCATCTAAGCTTTTTTTCTTGGTTCAGTATTCTGGACAGCAGTTTTTGATTGGTGGATGAATTTATCCACCAATGAGCAAGGACAACCTAGGTTGTTCACCAAAAAATGGGCCGGCATCTAAACTTGCATTCTTGCATTTCAAATAAAGATACCAAGAGAATAAAGAACATTTGATAATAGGAGTAAATTAGAAAGTTGCTTAAAATTCCATGCTCTATTTGAATCACAAAAGAAAAAAATTGGATTCAGTGTCCCTTTAAAGAAAGATAAAACCTTTTTTTTTTTCTTTTATGATTCAGATAGAGCATACGATTTTAAACAATTTCCCAATGTACATCTATAAGCTAATTTGCTTCATTCTCTTGATTTCCTTTGTTGAAGGATCAGCAATGCACTAATGGGAGATAGCTGATCACATGGGGTGATCCATTGACAAGAGGCATATATGTACAGTCTTCAATCAGATCTAGCTAGCACCCAGTAGTGCATTTTTGCTGCTCTTGAGCCTACCTAGGTATGCTTTGTAATAAAGGATACCAAGAGAAAGACGCAATATAAGATTGCATTGGTTATCTGAATTATGAAAGAAAAAAATTGGGTTTCATGTTCCTTTAAAAATTTGTAAAGCTTTCACTTAAAGGGGCAGTAAAGTTATAATTAGACATTTATTATTTAGACAGAGAATACAATTTTAAACAACTTTCCAATTTACTATTATTATTAAATGTTTCCTTCTCTTGTTATCCTTTGCTGAAAGATTTATCTAGGAAAGCTCAGGAGCAGCAAAGAACCTAGGTTCTAGCTGCTGATTGGTGGCTGCATATACTGTATATACCGATTGTCATTGGCTCACCCATGTGTTCAATTAGAAACCAGTAGTGCTGTGCTGCTCCTTCAACAAATGATACCAAGAGAATAAAGCAAGTTTGATAATATAAGTAAACTAGAAAGTTGTTTAAAATTGTATGTTCTAACTAAATCATGGAAGAAAAATGTTGGGTTTCATGTCCCTTTAACCATTTTTCATGCAAAAAATATTTCACCATTTATTGTTGCTTTTTATATGCATGATAGAAAAAAACTTTGAGTACAATGCTTCTTTAAAGGAACAGGAAACACCAAAACTTTATTTCATGATTTGGATAGAACTTTCTTTTTGTTTTATTTTATTTATATTCCTGCACAGGAAGAACAAAAAAAAAAAACGTATACATAATACCTTGCAAAAAAAAAACCAACAACATACCTTATACATATAAACCATATGATCATTCTCCTTAAGCAACTAAGACAAGAAAATCAAACATACAATTATGTTCCTATAACCCCAAATACAAGGTATCTTAATAATAAAATTAATGTTTTGCAATAGAGAGTTAAAGTGTAACACAAATACAAGTCCTCAGCAAGGCTAATTCAGAGAAAAGTAAGTCTATATTCTTCCTTCCACTGGGCTGATATTTTCTATTTTATCTTAAAGATTCAGCAAAAAAAATAACATTACCCTTAAAGGAAATGTTATCATAAATAAATAACATTCTTCAAACCTTCCCTAATCCTATGATGTTCGAATCTCATTCTCTACATAATATTAACTTCTTATCAAGAACTAGACACCAGAGAAGGAGGCTGTCACCCCAGCCCCAATCAGCCCCGCAGAGGAAGGGAGAGAATTTTTTTTTTTGTAGATTACCATACTCCTAATAGCACTAATTCTGAATTTCTAATAAATATTGACCATTTTTTATAAAAGCGTACAATATCTGCTTCCTTGTTAATATTAGTGTCTATCTGTTCCAACATACACTGTTTCTTCAAACAATTTTTAAGCTCTTTTATATTAGGGGTTGCACTTTTCTTCCAATTCTTAAAAATTAGATATCTTGCCGCTAGAATGGACATATTAATGATTTTATGGTGTACCTGCAAATCTTTTGTAAGTTCTCCAAGAAAAAATATGTGGGTCAGAGTTAGTCCCAGAGGGGAGATCTTTAATACTTTATTAATCCAATATTCTATATTAAACCAAAAATATTTAATCTTGGGGCAATCCCACATCATATGAATAAGGTCAGCTGATGGTAATGAACATTTTGCACATTTAATAAAATTAATATTCCCATACCTAAGACCTTTCTTTGGAGTGAAGTAAGTCCTAGATAATAACTTAGTATGAGATTCCCTCCATGTTGTGGATAGAGTAGTTTGTTTAACTCTAGAGATGGAAATTTGAATAAGCCTTGGATCAATATTATCTTGAGGTATCAATAAGTTCCATGCAGTGGAAATACTTTTAAGTTTAGCTCACCCTTATTAGTTGATAATATATTGAAATTGACATGTACCCATTTCTTGCCATCACAAGCCAATTCTCCATGTTCCCAAGAGACCAGTTCCAGCCAAACTCGTTTGCTAATTTGTGGATAAAATGTCTTGCCTGCAAATAAGCAAAAAAATATTTATCAAAAAGATTAAATTGGGGGGCGGAGCTAACCGCCAAAGCTACAGGTCGCACTATCCAGGAGCTCCTGACCTAATCTATGTATAATGTAATTTTATTTGCTATATTTAACCTACTCCGCTGGTGCTTGAGGGGCAAAAAGCACAGAAAGCACCCTGAGGTACGTGGGTAATGAATAGGAGGTCGCCTACACAGTACTGAATTGAAGAACTGTAAAGAGACTCCCCGCCACATGGTGATCCACCATTGTGGGAGGGGAAGTGCGATGCGGCCCGGCATGGAGACTCAGGCCCTGTATAACAGCATCAGGGATCTGTTGGAGGAATATGGGAGAAAGATCTGTGCTAAGCTTGATGCTTTTGTGGCCAAAGTCCAAGCGGCGTGAATGTGCAGCGCTACCGCTGCTGAGGGACTTGGAGCGATACCGAAACCACAAGATGCCAAGGCCCTTACGGGGCACCGACCGGAGACTAAAGCTTATGCCGGCGGAGACGGACCACAAAATGAGACTTCACTCCCCCTCTGCTGCCTCTGGAGGTCTGCGCGCACCCTGCTGGGACCAATGTCGGGATCATTGGAGGCCCCGGCCTCAGAGCCATCACTCCCCTGAGATTTCCCGG
Organism: Bombina bombina; assembly: GCF_027579735.1. NCBI lineage: Eukaryota > Metazoa > Chordata > Amphibia > Anura > Bombinatoridae > Bombina > Bombina bombina. The sequence continues at coordinate 309,728,840 of NC_069505.1, read as the reverse complement.
ATGGTTCGGTCCCGCCTGCAGATGGACGGATATGCTCGCATGCAAGTGGGGTAAGCGGTATCTACTCGTAATCACTATCTATGATGGAGCAGTACAGTCGGCACTGTGAGTGATAGAGCTGCGTGTCATCTATCCAGAGGCTTCTTTCTCACTAACGATTAACTTTCACAGTTCTAATGAAGGCATATTGCCGGATCCCTAACTGAGGACTGTCTCCTGCTTCTAAGTATCTACTCCTAAGGTCACAGTGTGTTGAAGCCGGGGCACTGTCCAATATATATACACTTTTTTATGAAGCCCTTGGACTGCTTTGGTGTTCCCCTGGTTCCAGACAACGAGGCACAGAACTTTATATCAAGCTATTACGCTAGTACTTAGAGCTTCCCTTAACACTAAAGGCCTGGCTGTTATTCCCTCTATCCTAAATTATTGAGAAGTAATTACTGTTTGTTGATGGTCTTCCCCTGCATTAAGATAGACTGAACATTGCTTGCTGGGGCTTGTGGAGACAATTTCCTATTGCATTGTCTACAAGATGTAGGGTGATTCGCCCTACTTCTAAATATCACTTGTAAGCTCTGATAAGCTGTCATAGGATTGTCACTGGTTTGTTTCTGTTACGTTCTCTTGGGGGAGTTTGTATTGGCTTCATATGGGAGATGGTTTGCTTTCTGGGAAAGTATTGTTGTTTAATGTTATCACTCCACAGCACCAGATGTACCTGTGACCTGCTATATTAATCTTTAATATTCGTACATTAGTTGGGTCACTGTTTGGGCCATTGTATAATCTAATATATATAGGGGGCCAATGTAAATAATACGCTAAGGAATTATTTGAAAATGTGAATGTAACTCTGTAAGTGGCATGGCCGCGCGTAGATTTTATGACATTTAGCTAACCTTGCAGCTCACCATTATGTAACACTAGGCGTATGCTAGATTGAATGCCCCTAGAGTCAATAATTGAGTGCCTTTTGAAGTTTCAGGCCACACATGAGGTTACATGAGAGAGTCCCCTGGACATTAGTATGGTCCTCCTCAAGAGACACATATTCACTAGATGTATAGGAGAACGCATCTGTAGCATAAGCATCTTAACTATACGGTCTGTTTGGTGATGGGAAGACCAATATCAAGCCTAGGTCCGCCCCCCCACACATTTGTATAGTAGGGGATAAATAGTCTGTCCCTCATACTCCTTTTTAGCAGAGTGAAGTAATCTCTGCTCTGTCCGCATAGCATAAGTCTTAGTTTATATTAAAAATAGTGTAATGATGGCTCACCGGATCTTAATACTGTTAGTTCCTATATAACCGATTTTACATACCTTAGCACCAGAGGATAACATATCTCCTCAATGTTCAATACAACTTGTACCCTATATGTCTATACACTACAGCCTGTGGATTGGGACAGTGCTGGTCATGTTTTAAGTAGCTACAGATGCGACAAGTACTGGTGTTAATGCTATGAGAGCTTCTTACCTATGTTACTAAAGGAAACGTCCCCACTGTTGCTTATTTCAGCACTAAGACCAATCCACGACCACTTCCATAGGATTAACTTATATCAGTGTATTACTTATAGATCACACATGTCATTATATTATATAAAGCTACATTTAATTTTTTAGTGTAGAAGTTGAGGTGGGATCAGTTTGAGTCTGCAGTTATTCCTGACCTCTTATATGGTGTTATTACATTAATAACATGTCTTCAACTATACTCTAGAATCCAGATCCCTTGAGTGGATCTCTGTTCCATTGAGGACGCTAAGCAGATTATTAATTAAATGAGGTGAAATGTTGTTGGGTAACATTTGGAACTGACTAGGCAAGATGTAACCCCCTAGTCAATAGTGATATTTGATTATGGATTCTGTGTCTTTAGCATATCTGTATTTGTGTTGTTGCCCTTCAACCTGTAACTGTTTTGTGTATGTTTTCATCGCCCAAATAAAAATATTAAATTAAAAAAAAAAAAAAAAGATTAAATTCTCCTTTCAGGGTCTCAAATGTTTTAACAAATTGTCTCTATCTACCATTTGGGAGATGTTATTCAACCCCAAGGTGTGCCATCTTTAAAAAGTTATAGATTGCAATCCTGCTTGGAATTTGGGGTTCCCCAAAAAAGGCATATAATTAGATACATCACAATTCCCATTTTATAGCCTACCTATCTTCCACCATGCCTGTAAGGGGCACATAATTGTTTTAAACCTTTTTACTTCCTCGAATTCCGATTGGATTCTATCAGCCAATCGGAATTAAGGTAGGAAAATTCTGATTGGCTGATGGAATCAGCCAATCAGAATCAAGTTCAATCCGATTGGCTGATCCGATCAGCCAATCAGATTGAACTCACATTCTATTGGCTGATTGGAACAGCCAATAGAATGCGAGCTCAATCTGATTGGCTGATTGGATCAGCCAATCGGATTGAACTTGAATCTGATTGGCTGATGACATTTTGGATGACGTCCCTTAAAGGAACCTTCATTCATCGTCTAGTCGTCGGAAGAAGAGGATGGATCCGCGCTGGAGGTCTTCAAGATTGAGCCGGTCATCATCGGATGGAAGAACATAGAAGATGCCTCCTGGATGAAGATGTTTGCCGGTCCGGATGTCCTCTTCTTCCCGCTTGGATCAAGACTTCAGCCGGAGGATGGATGTCTTCAGCCCCCCGCTTGGGCTTGGATCAAGACATCGGAGCCTGGACGGATCGCTGATACCCGGTGTGGTGAAGACAAGGTAGGAAGATCTTCAGGGGCTTAGTGTTAGGTTTATTTAAGGGGGGTTTGGGTTAGATTAGGGGTATGTGGGTGGTGGGTTGTAATGTTGGGGGGGGTATTGTATGGTTTTTTTTCCAGGCAAAAGAGCTGAATTCTTTGGGGCATGCCCCGCAAATGGCCCTTTTAAGGGCTGGTAAGGTAAAAGAGCTTTTCTATTTTAATTTTAGAATAGGGTAGGGCATTTTTTTATTTTGGGGGTCTTTGTTATTTTATTAGGGGTCTTAGAGTAGGTGTAATTAGTTTAAAATTGTTGTACTATTTTTCTAATGTTTGTAAATATTTTTTTATTTTTTTGTAACTTAGTTCTTTTTTATTTTTTGTACTTTATTTAGTTTATTTAATTGTATTTAATTGTAGGTATTTTATTTAATTAATTTATTGATAGTGTAGTGTTAGGTTTAATTGTAGATAATTGTAGGTATTTTATTTAATTAATTTATTGCTAGTGTAGTGTTAGATTTAATTGTAGGTATTTAATTTAATTAATTTATTGAGAGTGTAGTGTTAGGTTTAATTGTAACTTAGGTTGGATTTATTTTACAGGTAATTTTGTAATTATTTTAACTAGGTAGCTATTAAATAGTTATTAACTATTTAATAGCTATTGTACCTGGTTAAAATAAATACAAAGTTGCCTGTAAAATAAATATAAATCCTAAAATAGCTACAATATAATTATAATTTATATTGTAGCTATATTAGGGTTTATTTTACAGGTAAGTATTTAGCTTTAAATAGGAATACTTTATTTAATAAGAGTTAATTTATTTCGTTAGAATAAAATTATAATTAACTTAGGGGGGTGTTAGGGTTATGGTTAGACTTAGCTTTAGGGGTTAATACATTTATTAGAGTAGCGGCAAGGTCCGGTCGGCAGATTAGGGGTTAATAATTGAAGTTAGGTGTCGGCGATGTTAGGGAGGGCAGATTAGGGGTTAATACTATTTCTTATAGGGTTATTGAGGCGGGGGTGAGGCGGATTAGGGGTTAATAACTTTATTATAGTAGCGGTGAGGTCCGGTCGGCAGATTAGGGGTTAATAATTGAAGATAGGTGTCGGCGATGTTAGGGAGGGCAGATTAGGGGTTAATACTATTTCTTATAGGGTTATTGAGGCGGGAATGAGGCGGATTAGGGGTTAATAACTTTATTATAGTAGCGGTGAGGTCCGGTCGGCAGATTAGGGGTTAATAATTGTAGGTAGCTGGAGGCGACGTTGTGGGGGGCAGAATAGGGGTTAATAAATATAATATAGGGGTCAGTGGTGTTAGGGGCAGCAGATAAGGGGTACATAGGTATAATGTAGGTTGCGGCGGTGTACGGAGCGGCAGATTAGGGGTTAATAATAATATGCAGGGGTCAGCGATAGCGGGGGTGGCAGATTAGGGGTTAATAAGTGTAAGGTTAGGGGTGTTTAGACTCGGGGTACATGTTAGGGTGTTAGGTGCAGACTTAGAAACTGTTTCCCCATAGGAAACAATGGGGCTGCGTTAGGAGCTGAACACTGCTTTTTTGTTTTTTTTCAGCTCAAACTGTCCCATTGTTTCCTATGGGGGAATCGTGCACGAGCACATCTTTGAAGCTGGCCGCGTCCGTAAGCACCGCTGGTATTGAGAGTTGCAGTGGCGGTAAATTATGCTCTACGCTCCCTTTTTGGAGCCTAACGCACTGAAAACCCAGCCATTCTGTGAACTCTAAATACCAGCGATATTTAAAAGGTGCGGCCAAAAAAAAGCACCCCTTCTATCGCAAAACTCCAAATCTAGGCCATAATCTTTTTCAAGAATCCAGTCAACCACAATTCGTGCAAGACAGGCCAGGTTTTATAAACGCAGATCTGGTAATGAAAAGCCCCCGTACTTCCACGGTAAAGAAAGTTTGGTTATAGAGATCCTAGGTTTTTTAGTCTGCCATATAAATCTTCTCAGCATACTATTAACTTTTTCAATGTCTTTTCCCTTTAAGATTATTGAAGTATTCTGCAGAACGTATAATAATACTTTTGGGAGAAGAATCATTTTAAACACTGCAATACGACCTGCAATAGAAAGCGGTAGATTCTGCCACATTTTCAAACTATCTCTAATTTTTGTCAAGACTGGCAAAATATTAAGCTTATAACAATTATCAGGATTAGACGAAACAATGACTCCCAGATATCTAAAGGATTCTGTGGTTCTGAAGGGTATATTTAATGGGGAGTCTTTATTTTTAGTAACCCATAGAAGTTCTGATTTTGAAGTGTTAATCCTGTAGCCAGAGAAGGAGCTGAACTGATTTATAGTTGTGATGAGTTTTAGTATATTTGTTTGAATATTAGAGATATAAAGCAGGATATCATCAGCATATAAAGCAATCTTAAGCTCCTTTTTACCTACTTGTATACCTTCCATTTGTTGTCTAATCCTAATTTCCAGGGGTTCAATAACAATATCAAAAAGAAGAGGAGAGAGGGGACACCCTCTTTCAAGTAATATCTCCGAGGATGGCATGTTGTTAACGATTATCTTTTTATGTTGTTTATTATATAAATTCTCCACAAATTTAAGCAGATTACCTCTAAAACCAAATTGACGAAGAGAAAATAATAAATGATCATGATGAACTGAATCAAAAGCTTTTTCGGCATCGATTGAGATAATTGCTAGGTCAGGGGTGTCCCCCCCCCCTCCTCTGCTCCATATTTTCCAGGGTCTTAAAATAATCTATAGCAACTAAAATTTCCCGAATCTTAGCTGAAGAATTCCGTTTCTGAAGAAACTCAGCTTGATCTTTATGAATCAAATCAGAAAGTACTGATAGTAGTCTCTTGGCTATAATAAAGATGAGGATCTTGTAATCTGAGTTCAACAATGCTATAGGTCTATATGACTCTTTTTTTAGTAGGATCCTTCCCTGGTTTCAGAATTAGAGTAGTGTACGATGCAGTGAAATAAGGGGAGACTGGATTGCCATCAGTATAAATAATTTCTAAATTTGCTTAGAAATGGAACAATAGATGATGAATTAATTTTATAAAATTCATTGGGTAGCACATCAGGTCCTGGTGTTTTGTTTAATGGGAAATCTTGAATAGCTTTTGAGATTTCCATCTCAGAAATAGGTGAGTTCATAGCTGTAACTAGTTCACGATTAAGGGAAGGATAGGTCATTTTACTCCAGAAGTCAGCAGATTGATCCTTGTCTGAATTTCTAAAAGAATAAAGCTCTCGATAAAAATCTGAAAAAAAAATGTGCAATGTTTTATGGATTTGTACAAGTTTTCCCTTAATGATGCAACCTATTAATCAGTGGGGTTCTTCTCTCTTTTTTTACCAAATTTGTAGTAATTTCCCGGCCTTATTTTCATATCTATATAATCTTGCTTGGAGTCTTAGCTCCTTCTGTGTCTCTCGATATACTAGAAACGTGTCCCTCTCACTTTTTGATCTATCGCATTTGGCCTAGTTTTCTGAAGAACTATCAAGCAGATAGAGATTATATGAATTAATTACTGACTTTAATACTTCTGATTCTCTTATTTTAAATTTTTTAGATCTATTGACACTATAAGCAATAATTTCTCCCCTAAGAACTGCTTTAGCAGCCTCCCAATATATAGCCGGACGGTTAATGTATGCTTTATTAAAGTGTGCATATTCTTCATATTTAAACTTTAGCCAATTTTTGAATTTTAGGTCTTTTACTAAATATGTAGGGAAGAAAAAGCGAGAGCCCCCTGACCTAAATTAATTAAATTGAAATTCCAAGAAGATAGGGCAATGGTCTGATATACATATTGGGGAGATTCCTGCTTTAACTTGCTGTTTACAAAGCCTTTCATCAATTAAAAATAGATCTATCCTAGATAATGTTTTATGGGCTTTAGATAAACAAGTAATGCCTCCGGGTTCTGTGATCTCCATATATCCCTGATCGCCAAATTTTGGAAAATCTTCTTAAACATCTAGTATCCAAGCTATCTCGCTTACTCTTCCCCCACCTAGGGTTCTGCCTTAGCCTATCTAGTGGGTAAAGTGGCGCCATATTAAAATCCCCCCCTAGAATGAGATATCCCTCTAAATTTATGAGAATTTTTGATTGTAATATATACCAAAATATTGGATCAAAAGCATTGGGAGCGTAAATATTGCACAGTGTGTATAAAATTCCAGCTATTTTTATCTTCAGCATTAAAAATCTCCCCTCTGGGTCCGTGATGGTATTCAAGATGGATAGAACAATTTTAAACAAATTTAAAATTTACTTCTATTGTCCAATTTCATTCTCTTGTTATCCATTGCTGAAGGAACAGCATTGCACTACTGGCAGCTAGCTGAACACATCTAGTTAGCCAATCACAGAGACAAATATGTGCAGGCACCAATCAGCAGCTAGCTACCACTAATGTAGGATATGTGTATATTCATTTTCAAAGGTTTTCAGAGGTTTTCTGTGGGAAAACAAGCCTCTGGGCCTGTCTAAATTTGTTAATGAACTACACAATGAGTTATTTTTTCTATATTTTGTGCGTAGTGGAGGATTTGAAACTCGCCTTTTATCTCCCCCTAATTTAAAATGTTGTTGTATTCTGCCTGGAATCAACTTCACCCAGCAGTGATTCTAACCTTCTACCAGCTGATGAGTGGCAATAACCACGAAACAGTCTGTCCTGGGATGGTTATGAATCACTGCACTAACCCTATCTAAGTTTATAAGCTGTGTGAACAGCGATACTTTGGCATAAAGGGAACCTGCTGAAAAGCAGACTGAAGTAAAAAGGTGTGTCATTGTGTACTTAATTTGCATATCTTACCCAGAATCCTTTGCTGCATTGGAAACAATATAATTCAGAGGTTTTCTGTGAGAAAACAAGCCTCTGGGCCTGTCTAAATTTGTTAATGAACTACACAATGAGTTATTTTTTCTTTATTTTGTGCGTAGTGGAGGATTTGAAACTCGCCTTTTATCTCCCCCTAATTTAAAATGTTGTTGTATTCTGCCTGGAATCAACTTCACCCAGCAGTGATTCTAACCTTCTCCCAGCTGATGAGTGGTAATAACCACGAAACAGTCTGTCCTGCGATGGTTATGAATCACTGCACTAACCCTAGCTAAGTTTATAAGCTGTGTGAACAGCGATACTTTGGCGTAAAGGGAACCTGCTGAAAAGCAGACTGAAGTAAAAAGGTCTGTCATTGTGTACTTAATTTGCATATCTTACCCAGAATCCTTTGCTGCATTGGAAACAATGTAATTCAGAGGTTTTCTGTGGGAAAACAAGCCTCTGGGCCTGTCTAGATTTGTTAATGAACTACACAATGAGTTATTTTTTCTATATTCATTTTCAAAAATATACATACATATACATATTTAGACATGTATCTATCTCTATGTTAAAGCCCTTTGCCTACTTTTTTATTCTAACACCTGAGACCTATATCTTTGAGCCCTTATAACTTTTTTATGCAATTATAACAGTTAAAGGGATAGTAAAGTCCAAATTAAAGTTTCATGGTCCAGATAGGACATGTCATTTTAAACAACTTTCTAATTTATTTTTATCATCAAATTAGCTTTGTTCTCTTGTTATTCTTAGTTGAAAGCTAAACCTAGGTAGGCTCATATGCTAATTTCTAAGCCCTTGAAGGTCGCCTCTTAAATGAATGCATTTGACATGTGTTTCATATAGATAACATTGTGTTTTTGCACGAGAAGTTATTTAAGAGTCAGAACTAATTGCCTGAAATGCAAGTCTGTCAAAAGATCTGAGATAAGGAGGCAGTTAGCAGAGGTAAAAAGTATATTTCTATAACAGTGTTGGTTATGCAAAACTGGGGATTGGTAAATAAAGGGATTATCTATCTTTTTAAACAATAACATTTTTGGTGTTTACTATCCCTTTAACTTGAGCTATGAAGTTGCAAGAACTGTAGTGTTATATTAGAGGTAAAATAAAGCTGCATTTTCTGATTCCCAGAGACTCATAAACAAACCTGCAACCAAACATTTACTCCTAAATAACGAGTGGTGCGCTAACTGTAGCGCATGTGTGATATCTTTTTTATACTTCTAGGCTCCCTAGAGCGTCTTCAGTCTCTGTAGCTTTACCAGTCTGTATGTTATTAAATAGTATTTACTAACATATGGACTGGTGAGGCTAGAGAGGCTGGAGACGCTCTAGGAAGCCTAAAAAATACTATATCGCACTTGCGCTACAGTTAGCGCACCATTCGTGATCTAGGCGTTTGGAAGCAGTGTCAGAGATAAATAACCTCAAACTCATTTATTCTGACTCACTCATTCATATCACAATATAATAAACCGATTTTAAAGCAGATAAAGGTATATAATAAAGGGTAATTCCTAAACTATATCAGAGGTAGTGCCATTCGTGTTTTTTCTTCCTGAGTGATTGACAGGCCCTGCTCTCTCGCAATTGTTTGTGCAAGAGCAGAAACCCAAACATTTCCTTTTGTGATTCAGACAGAGCATACAATTAAAAAAAAATCCAATTTACTTTTATCATCAAATTTGCTTCATTCCCATGATATTCTTGGTTGTAGAGATGCCTAGGTAAGTGGAGCACTAGATGGCAGGAAATAGTTCTGCCATCTAGTGCTCTTGCAAATGGCTAACATTCTTGCAAACCTGGTACCATATAGTGCTCCAAAAATGTGTGAGGCTCCCTGTTTTTCAAAAAAAGATACAAATAGAAAGAAGAAAATTGATAATAGAAGTAAATTTGAAAGTTGTTTAAAATCAAATGCTCTACCACAAAAGAAAAATTTGGGGTATCATATCCCTTTAAATTTCACCAGGTAGGGGCGGAGCCTGAGCAAGCTTCATGGCGGACGCATAATCTCAGAGCTCCGTGAACACTTAGCACAAAAAGTGGAGAAAAAGCAATTAATACCCTAATGAGTGACCCTCAAACTATGCTGGGCTGTTGCTGAAGTGGATCTTCACTACATAACCTACTAAACTGCGCTAATTACATTAGCAACCAGAGAGACGGCACCACCGGATAATGGTGAGCTAAACAGAACAGTGCGGTTCTACAGGACATTAAGCCTCTGAATTATTGAGACCTACCCGGAGTCGTCAGCCGACAGCCAAACGATCCGGTAAGCAGAACAGGGGCTGACAGGGGTGCGCACTTAATCCAGCATGGCGATGGCTTAATATTATAAAAGGGGACGCCATCTTAATCGCACAACCACGTGGGAGTCAGGGCAGATAATAATGCCGAAATAACACTACATGGGCTATAGACGCAGACTTCAAAAAGCCTAGATCCCAACCTACTAAGCCCACAGCTATACAGATGAACTAACAAGGCAAAACACAAATATGATCCCAACTTTACACTAACTGCCCCGCTACATTAAAGGGCCTGCCTCAACTTAAGTGCGTCACAAATGAATAAAGGCGCTGTTATACCCTTTACCTGCAATGTGGGATCTTCCTAAAAATATAGCATGAAAAAAAGAAAAATCGAACTTTTCAAACCTGGAATGGCAATGTTTTAAAACGATATCCACATCCTATATCAATCTCTCAGCTGCCTGATCTCGCAAAACTATATGAGATTCAAGGCAATCTTACTGTAATTCTCTCCACACAGACACAGTCTATATTTGTTATCAGCCACTACTACACTTATACTCTACTACCTGTCACCGAACTACAGAATGTCAGTTAGAAGGCAGAACAAGTCAGGGGCCACAAACAAACCGGCAGTAGCTGATATCTTTCTTAAAGCCTAAAAAGGAGAAAAGCCTCCAGAAAAAAGTGGTAACAACACAGAAGAAGAGATGGAGGAGGAAACTGAAATTGTCTCCCCAGATAGCTGCGTTACACCTGTAACTCTAAAAGATATAAAAAATCTCGTCTCCAAGCAAGACATAACTAACATTTTTGACAAAATGTGGGCAAAGATGGATGCACTCCAGAATACTGTCACAAACAGCCTCACTGAAATCAAGCAAGACATTACAGAATTAGGCACCAGACTGGAGACGTTAGAAGAAAAAGAAGAAACTATGGAAGAAGATATTACATCTATTAAACAACACCTAGCTGATCATCAACAAGAAATTGCGCACATCAATGACAAACTTGAAGATTTGGAGAATAGGAGTCGGAGATGTAACATTCGTTTGAAAGGGATTCCAGAAACGATAACACCAGCAGACCTCCGTAATTACCTCCTACACTTATTTCAAAATATCTCAGGTACAACAGAAGAGGGGAAATTCCAGATTGAAAGAGCCCATAGAGCTCTTAGAGCAAGACCCAAAGACACTGAACCCCCAAGAGATGTAATAGTCAAATTCCTTAGATTCCAAGAAAAAGAAGTCATGTCGGCAGCAAGGAAAAACCCAACATTCAAATACCAAGGATCATACAATTCTTCCAAGACCTCTGTATCAAGACCCTCCAGAGGAGATTTGCTCTACGCCCATTGACACAACTTTTGAGGAAAAATCAAATTATGTACAGATGGGGATTTCCTTTTGCCCTATTCATACACCACGAGGGCAGTACCATTACCATTAGAGAGAAGCGAGACATTCCAGATATTTGTCAAAGAATAAAATTAGACTGCCCGGAGATCCCAGACGACTCACAAGACAACAACAAAATCCACTCACAAACCCCACGCGGTTCAAACCAACAAGGTCGCTGGACTAAAGTCTCCAAAAGAAAACAGAAGACATGAGAGTGACTTTAATGACTCTGAAAGTTGAATAGTACCTTCGGGTGGTAATTATACCTTTGCCTGCTCCTATGTGAGAGAAACTTACATAGGACTTTAGAATCTGAACAATATTTCCAGGAAACAACATAGTCAGCTCTATGAAAGGAGGTAGGGGGTTGAAGAGACTTAGGATCAGTAAAAACCAAAGTGTAGTTCCCCCCTGCCATACTCTAGCCCGGTTCAATATATATTTCATACAATCACTTAACATCCGGTCACTCTAAGATCGTGTTTATATCTAACATAATTGCTGAAATATGTTTGTAAAATTGTTGTGCTATTTAGGGCACATAGATAGATAGTTAGGAAAATACATTTCCACAAAATTGTTTTGATATGTATGTTTTTTTTAAGATTTGAATCATGTTTAATGTTTGGTTTTGTTTTTTACTTTTCAAACTCTGCCGAGCAGAGGTCCAGAAAGTTTCTCTATACTACAGAAGGCCAGGAGGCAAAGTCAGACATCCTACAACTCCAGTTCAACTTTGATAACCAGGTACGAGGGGAGGGGGTGGTGAACGTTTGTAAATTGATTCTATATTGCAGATAATCTCACACAATTTCAGGGGTCTCAACACCAATGTAAAGAGAAAGCTAGCTATCACCCAATATAGTAGTATGAATTCTAAAATTATTTTTTTACAAGAAACTCACTTCACAAATAGTCAACTCCCTACATATTGGAGCAAACACTACACGCAACATTACCATTCCACAAAAAAGAGAGGGGTGACAATTCTCCTGCACAACTCCCTCGCATTTACCAAAGAAGAGGTGATAAGAGACAAAGAGGGTAGATACCTCATTGTGAGAGGTAACATTCAGGGCACGCAAATAACACTCTGCAACATTTATGCCCCCAATGAGCAACAACATACCTTTTTCACTAAACTCTCACACTTATTAACTCAGTGGTCGCAGACTCTATTGATAGTGGCAGGAGATTTTAATGTAAATTTAAAGATACTGAGGGAAACCAATAACTCCAAACTGACAAATAAACAATGCAGGCTAAACTCTATCACTAAAGCAATCAGAGAGACACTAGAATCACACAATGTAATTGACTCCTGGACAACACTTTATGGTCAGACAAACGATCATACATATTATTCACCAGCTCACAAAACTTATACGAACCTAGATTACATCTACATTAGCCAGATAATGATTCCTAACTTGATCTCTTCATCCATCCACGCATCAGTTTGGTCAGATCACTCAATCATACAGATACAGCTAAAGGGACTTACTGACGTAAACAGACAAAAATCATGGACATATGACCCTACATTACTGAAACAACCAGACATATATAAAAGAATACTTAATAGTCTTAAAGAATATTGGAGACTCAATGTTGACCCCTCAATCACACCTGTAATAGTTTGGGCTGCCCATAAACCTTATATTAGAGGGTTGCTTATTAAATAAAAAAATATATTTCTAAAAAGAACCAGGTCGGTAATTGTTACGCTACAACAAGAAATTGAAGAATTAGAAAAGACACACCGACTTACACTGTCCAGTTCGACTTTGACCACCCTGACCAACAAAAGAAAAGAGCTTAACAAAATCTTAACTGACAATTCCATGAGAGCGATTAGCAGATTAAAATCTTACTACTTCCTGCATGCAAACAAACCAGATAGATACCTTGCTAATAGACTAAGAGAGAAAACTAAATCCTTCACGATTGCACAAATACAAAAGTCTGATGGTACGCTGACCTCTCACCCACAAGAAATTGTGGAAAGCTTTGCCCAATATTATGAGGCTCTCTATGATGGGAAGAAAGTCACACACACACCGCAGATAGCACACTTAAGACAAACAATTCTTGAGGCAGCAGAGCTTCCTAGGCTTGACGAACAAGGCGCAAAAACCCTAGACGCGGAGATTACTTTGATAGAAGTGGCCTCTGCTATCAAAGAACTTAAAATAGGAAAAGCAGTGGGTCCGGATGGGTTTTCGGGAGAATACTTTAAACTACTTAAAACAGACTTGGTTACCCACCTACACAAATTTTGTAATGATGTTCTGAAGGGCACCCCACTCCCCTCGGAACTACTTCAAGCGAAGATCATTGTAATCCCCAAGCCGGGGAAGAATCCCAAATTAACACAAAATTATAGGCCCATATCATTGATCAATCAAGATGTAAAGATCTTCACCAAGATCTTGGCAAATAGACTCAAACACTTATTACCCTCATTGATTCACCCTGACCAGGTGGGCTTCATTAAAGACCGAGAAGCACCAGACAATGTTCGACGCACAGTAACCCTAGTCGAATATTTAAAAGAAACAGGAACGCCTTCTCTGCTCCTATCTTTGGATGCAGAGAAGGCGTTTGACAGAGTGGATTGGACATATATGGTGGCGGTCTTAGAACACTTAGGTTTTGGCGACAAATTTATAAAGGCGATTAAAAATATCTACTCTAACCCGATGGCAACTATTAGAGCGGTGGGATATCAATCTAGACCAATCCAAATATTAAACGGAACGCGACAGGGATGCCCATTGTCACCTCTTTTGTTTGCTATGTGCGTAGAACCCCTAGCAGCATGTATACGGAATTCCAAGAACATTTATGGGGTTAAATTAAATAAAGGTGATTTTAAATTAACACTATTCGCAGATGACATTCTGCTGACACTTACTAAACCCATGCTATCTCTACCCAACCTCTATCAGATCTTAAGCGACTTTTCCCAGATTTCTGGCTTCAAAATAAACTCAGACAAATGTGAGGCACTCCCCCTATCGCTACCAGAACATACACGTAAATTAATAGAAACTAATTTTGATTTTAAGTGGGCCAATCATGCCATTAAATATTTGGGAATCTATATCACTGATACAACAGACATGTTATACAAAGCGAACTATACCCCGATCATCAAAACAATAAAATCAGATCTACATAAATGGAAAAAAGGCGGATTCTCTTGGATGGGGAGACAGGTAGCAATAAAGATGAATATTTTGCCAAGACTACTCTATCTGTTTAGAGCCCTCCCTATTAAAATCCCACTAAAAGACTTGGAAGATCTACAGACTGAATTTCTCAAATTCATTCGTGGACATAAAACGACTAGAATACCAGCCTACTTACTAAAACTTCATAAACAACTTGGGGGAATAGGTATACCTAATATACGTGACTACTACCAAGCTGCTAGACTAGCGCAAAGTGCGTTATTAGGGAAAGACTGTCGAAATAAGACGTGGCCAAACATTGAAGCGGATATTGGGGGTCACAATACTCCAGGGGATATTCTTTGGACTTCAACAAACACTAAACTCCAACCACTAGCTAAACTTAAAATCACAGAAAACACTAAAACGACATGGAGTTCAATGACTAAAACACTGAAACTTATCCCACCACACACAGTTATACTACCATTGGGGATGCTACTCCCGTTAGAATTTAAAAAATTGATAACTAAATGGGAAAACAAGGGCCTTTACCGGGTAGCGGACTTCTTGGAAAATGGGAAACTACTGATATATACACAACTAAGAGATAAAATTAGCCCCAACACTCTGCATTGGTTCTTGTACCACCAAATTTCACATGTGGTACATAAATATAGACAAGGTGCTTCCCCCGGCCCAAAAACTATCTTAGAGCAGATTATATTGACCCCAGGTAGAAACAAAAAAATGATTACAAAACTGTACCTGGCTATCCAAGAGGCGAAAAACCTTAAAAAACAGAGACTACACAATATATGGGAACAGGACCTAGGTATAACATATAATGAAGAAGAATGGAGACAAATATTCTTATCAATGAGCAAAAGTTTAGTAGGGGCTGATCTTGTAGAAAATACGATAAAAACAGCATACCGCTGGTATCTTACACCACTAAAAACATCACATTTTACCCAACAGAATAATAGATTATGTTACAGAGGCTGTTCAGGGTTAGGCACTTATCTACATATGTGGTGGGAGTGCCCGATGATACGGCCTTTATGGGATAAACTAACACATTTGATTAAAAACTCATTAGATAACTCATTCACACTCTCGGCCGCAAAGGCCTTGTTCCATATCCCCCTTGATTCCCTAAATTCGACCACTAATAAATGGGTTAATATAGTATGCACAGCTACTAGAATATGCATAGCAAGGAAATGGAAAGTGGGAGCGCCGGAATGGTGCGAAATACTCGACAAAATTGAGAATATTTACACAATGTCTGAATCAGCTGCATGGTTGCAGGGTACTTCTGTAAGCTTTCAAAATATCTGGATTCATTGGATTCTAAATAGACATGATCAGAAGAGAGAGCCTAGGCTAATACTATAAGAATATTTATAAAAGTAGAGAAACTTGCTACAATAGCATCCAAACATGGGACACTGCTCGACGGAATAAAGTTCAAAGTTTAAAGTTAAAAGTTAGACCAAGTTTAGAGGTCTTTTGTTCTTAGGGGGGGGAGGATTGGGAAGGGGGGATGAGGGTTAATTGAGGGAAGGGATAAAACACGTTATTTAAAAGGAAGGTAAAACAAAAAGTAGAGAAAAGAACATTGTACAATGTGAAGAATCTGTCTGAATATCCAAATGTATAATACCTTATCTTGTTGTACTGATGCGCTTTGTGATGCTGTAATGTATATGTTGTGAAACCTTAATAAAAAACATTTCAACTAAATTTCACCAGGTGGTCCTGCATTGCACGTTGCAATTGCAGATGGACCGGTTCTCTGCCTGATAACTTGGCTGCCTGCGATTTGCTACCTTTTCTACTAAGTCTCTCTTTTGCCTGGTTCTGAGCTGAAGCTATATATGTGAACATGAATGTTCTATGCATAAAATCTTTAATTTAAGCTTCTTTGAGCTAAGAATTAATTAGGTATGTGAATCTCAATGATTGTGATCTAAACACAGACATATTGACCTGTAACTTCTTATATATTTGCTAACAGCTGGCTGCTAATTGTTATTGTATGTACGATTATATACCCTGAATAATCCTTGTTTCTAAATCACAGAGTAGAAAATTGCTTCTTAGGCTAAAATTAGACATCTAATTTAGCTAATTCTCACCTATTATAGGGTCATTGAAAATTTAACAAATTAGACAATCCCTATTTTTTCAGCCTAACAGTGTGTTCTATAGATGTTTGTTTTTTTGCTTTCAATGCTGTTCGCTGCTTCTCATGTTTTGTTTTTAAAATGTGTTCTTATTTAGTTAGATCGTGACAATTGCTTGTATTTAATCACTTTAATGAATCAGATATACAGTAGTATGCAATTTAAACAGCTTTCCAATTTACGTTTAAAATCAAATTTTCCTCATTGATATACTTTTTGAAGATAAAACCTAGAAGCAGCAATTCACTACTGGGAGCTAGATGAACACATCAGGTGAGCCAATCACCAGCTAGTTCCCTGATCTAGCTCCCGGTAGAGCATTTCTGCTCCTCAGCTTACCTAGGTATGCCCTTCAACAAAGGATACCAATAACATTAAGAAAATGTGATAATAGTTGAAAATAGGAAAATTAGTTAAAACTGCATGCTGTATCTGAATCATGTCAAAAATGCACTTTCACAATTCAGACAGGGTATGTCATTTTAAACAACTTTTGAATTTACTTTTATCATCAATTTTGCTTTGTTCTCTTGGTATGCTTAGTTGAAAGCTAAATCTAAGTAGGCTCTGTCACGGATACCAGGCTGCAAGGCTTCCTCCTCCCATACTGTGGATTGTTGTGTTTCCCCCAGTTCCCAATTTCATTGTTACTTGAAATACCCTTTGCCCAGAAAGAGCCAATTGCTGCCTGCTGGCCCCCTTCCCGACTCGCCGAGACCCAGATCATATGGAACTACTGACCTAGGTCGCTCCGGAGGCCCTTTGCCCCAGAGCTCTGCTCTTTTGGGAACTTGTACTACCTTTGAGGGGTGGGGTGATTGCCAGGAAGGAGCTCACTCCAGATCCAAGGGTTTCAGACCCCTCTCTACCTCTGTCTGACCCGGCATACCCTTTGACTAACTGCCACTTCGGCCCCCAGCGATGGATCATGTCTCTTTTTGGGCTGGGACATCTCGGGGTCCGGGGCTCTCTAATGGTACCCATGAATAGCCAACGCTCCCTTGGGATCACCCCAAAACCATGACCTAGCTATTGTGGGATCCCTATGTGACTATTGTTCCTATGGAGGCGCCAGCCTGTCTGGAGGGGCGGGAATCTTGGGATCAGATAAGGTTCTTATAAGATGGCCAATGTGTATATAAGCAGTGTGTTTGTCCCAAAAAAGGCTGTCCATGTTTTACCTTAATACTGGTCTTGTCTGGATATTAGGGTGGGCTCTTGCTAAAATCACTTTTCCCACTCGACAGCTACAGTTTCCAGGCTAGAGAAGGACCATTTGGCGAAGATACCTAGTCAGGGTATCCGGAGTCGATCACATTTCTTTGGCAGCGGTGAGATGTTTCCTTCAACCTGGAACATTCAAACCACCAACAGGACCCCTTCAGATGGAGCAGCGGTACTTCGGACTTAAGAGGCGTACCCTGAAAGACTTGCTGGAAGCTTATGGACAAGTGGCCAGCAACAAGTCAAAAGCAGTGTTCATTGCGGAGCTGATGGAGGGCGATCGAGTAGCAATCAGGCAAGTGAGCCTGGCAGCAGCCGGGACAGGGACCGGGCCAGGGAGCCCTCAACTGGGGGTACGGAAAAGTCCAAGGTCCAGAACGACATCAAGTGGTGGGTGGCACTCTATAGGACCACACCACAACAGGAGATCATCACACAGATTGTTGCCGACACTACTCGCCTCAAAATGTTGGAGGTCCAGAAAGCTATGGGGGGAGCCATACCTGCCGATCTGCGGCCTGCTCCCCCAAAAGAAGTTACCCTATGAGGCTTTCCATGCCTTTAAAGACAGAGAAGAGGAGATTGATCAGTACCTCCATGTATTCGAGACTCAATGCGAACTACAGGGCATTGCTGAGATTGACTGGGTCACCCTCTTGATCGGTAAATTGTCAGGAAGGGCTTTGGATGCTTTTGAGGCTATTCCCCTGGAAGACAATAGGAGCTATGACCAGGTGAAGGAACGCATCCTGGCCCGGTATGCCATCACTCCAGAGGTGCAGCGTCTGAAAAGGAGAGAGGGGCAACCCTTTACTAAGTGGACCCATCAGCTCACCTGCTCCCTGGACTATTGGTTCTCAGGGTGCCAAGTCACCACCCTGGCACAAACCTCCCAGCTCATCTTGCTGGAGCACATCTATAAACACTTCCCGCCGGAGGTATGAGAATTGGTCCAGGATCAAAAACCTGCCACGGTAGACCAAGCAGCCATTTTGGTGGACCAGTTCCTGGATGACCGACGTCCAGTTCAACCTGAACCCCGTCCGTTGATTCACTCTACTCCTGTACCTCCTCGTCCTCCAGTGACCCACTGGAACCCCTCTGCTCCACTGGCACAACCCTGCTCTTCCGGTCCCAGCCCGCCCCAGAAGACAGGAATCCAGTGCTACGGGTGTGACCAGATGGGACATGTATGATTTATCTGTCCAAGAAATCCACCCCTCCCAAGGGGACCAGGGCACCCGCTGGGGGTTCCAGGGCATCCGCCTTTTGTTGGGAGTCAGAGACGCCGCTTGGGCTAAAGAGGAATTTGGGGTCTTGCATGAGGTGGACCCGAGAAAAGGAGCCACTGGCATCAATTGTCTGCACCATCACCAGTCAGTATGGATTAACGGTCAGCAGGCACAAGGACTACAGGAAAGAGGAGACACCATTACTCTTGTCCAGACACATCTGGTCACTGGTGCAGACCAGACTAGGAAATCTGTTACAGTTCGTGTGGGTAAGGTGCTCCAAATCCCCACAGCATGGGTCCACTTGGATTGGGGTGCTGGCTCCCGTGCTGTGGAAGTGGGGGTCTTGGCCCACTTGTGGGCGGAAGTTCTGTTAGGGAACAATTTGTGATATCTTGCATCCTCCTTTGTTATGGATGGCCCTACGGATGCTTGCCCTGTTACCACCCGCCAACAAGCCCAACTCCAGGCTCCAGTACTCGACAATGGAACCCAGCTAAGCCACCCCCACCTGACTTCTACCCCAGTCATTTACCCTGATTACGGGTGACTTTAGGCAGTACTGCTGTACCTGTGATATTTTTCAGAGTGTAGGAAAGACCGGGGACCACTCTAAAACCTCCCTGCATCCCCTCCCTATCATCGATGAACCATTCAGCAAGATAGCTGTTGACATCATTGATCCATTGCCCCTTTCGCTGTCCCTCGGGAAAAAGATATATACTGACGTTAGTGGACTACGCTACCCGGTACCTGGAGGCAATCTCCCAGGCAGAAACAGTAATCGATGTGCTGCTCCGGATATTTGCCAGAGTGGGTTTTCCCCAGGAGATTATCTCGGACCAAGGGACTCAGTTTACTGCTGAGCTCACCCAGCAGCTATGGAGGCTTTGCAGGATAAGACTCCTGCCAAGCTGTCAATACCACCCCCAGACCAACAGGTTGTGCAAGAGGTTTAAGAAGACACTTAAGCAGATGTTCTCTGCCTCTCACAAGGACTGGGAGAGATACCTATCGCACCTCCTATTTGCTTTCCCTCTTTGAGTTAGTGTATGGCTGGAGGTTGAGGAGGCCTCTAAACCTGCTTAGAGCCCACTGGGAAGGCTCAGTTGGAGAGGAGGGACCCTCCATTAAAGGATATGTCCTAGAGTTCAGGAACCAACTGAAGGAACCTCGCCGCCAGAGTACAAGAGAACCTTCAGATAGCTCCAAGGTAGGCAGACGGAGTGGTACAATGGTAATGCTCGTAACTGCACCCTAGAAGTGGGGCAGAAGGTTCTGGCCCTAAAACCGACTAAGGCAGACAAGCTGCAGGCTGCTTGGCAGGGACCTTATTGAGTAATAGAGCAGCTTTGTGATACTACCTACCTGGTAGCCAAATGTTCAGATGACGCAAGACCTTTAATGTGAACATGCTGAAGGCATACCAGGAGAGGCCAGAGGACGTAGCCGCCATATGTGCTCAAGCCATGGAGGACTCAAAGAGTCTCCTCATGCTGGAGCTACCCGGGCGGAGTTGGGCGCCTGCAGGTGTAGGAGACATAAGGCTAGATGAGCGTTTAGGGACTGTGCAACAAGAGCAAGTTAGACAGGTGATAGAAAGCCAACAGGACATGTTCTCCACAGACCCTGGGCACACCACGATATCGGTGCACTGGGTGGAGACCCCGGGACAGGCGAACTTGCGACAACCATGCACAGCCAAATTAGGGAGATGCTTGATACGACGTTAGATCTCTGCAAGGGTTACTGTCAGATTCCTCTAGACCCGCAATCCATTCCGAAGTAGGCATTCATCACCCCATTCGGCCTGAACCAGTTTAAGGTCATGCCGTTTGGGATGAAGAATGCTCCGGCAAAGTTCCAGAGAATGGTAGATCACCTCCTCGATGGCCTCTAGGATTATGCCTGTGCATACCTGGATGACATTGTGATCTACAGCAATACCTGGGAGGAACATTTAGTCCACCTAGGCACCGTTTTGGACCACATCAAGGCTGCGGGTCTGAAGCCAGACAAGTGCACAGTAGGACTCTCAGAGGTCCAGTACCTTGGACACTGAGTGGGCTGTGGGAAGCAGAGGCTGGAGCTAGCCAAGATTGAGGAAGTCGCTAACTGGCTAACCCCCAAAACCAAAACCTAAGTTCTAGCCTTTCTTGGTACAGAAGGGTACTACCACAAGTTTGTCCCCAACTATAGTACCCTGGTCAAACCCCTGACCGTTTTTACCAGAAAACACTTACCCCAGCAAGTAGTGTGGTCCCCCGAGTGCGAGGCTGTCTTCCAGTAACTGAAGACAGCAGTAGTTTCTGCCCCTATGCTGGCTGCTCTTAACCCATTCAAACGTTCTTGTGTTCATACAGATGCCTCCATGTTCGGGTTGGGAGCAGTACTGAGCCAGGTGGATGAGGAGGGCCATGAACACCCCATAGCCTACATTAGCAGAAAACTACTACCTAGGGAAGTTAGCTATGCAGCAGTAGAGAAGCAACTCTTGGCACTGGTGTGTGCTCTCAAGAAACTGCAGCCATACTTGTACAGGAGGTCCTTCACAGTGCCCACCGACTACAACTTACTCGTATGGCTTAACAGGGTTACAATGGACATTTGTTGTTGTGGAGCTTAACCTTGCAGCCCATCAACTTTACAATTCAGTATCGGCCGGGAAGGAGTAACGGCAATGCAGATGGCCTCTCCTGGCAAACTGAATTGGAATAGGGCCACGGGACAGCCCCATGCCGACCTGTTAGAATCTAGCCAAGCTATTGTGGGATCCCTATGTGACTATTGTTCTTATGGAGGTGCCAGCCTGTCTGGAAGGGCGGAAATCTTGGGATCAGATAAGGCTCTTATCAAGATGACCAATGTGTATATAAGGAGTGTGTTTGTCCCAATAAAGGCTGTTTGTGTTTCACCTTAATACTGGTCTTGTCTGGTTATTAGGGTGGGCTCTTGTTAAAATCACTTTTCCCGCTCAACAGCTACAAGTTCCAGGCTAGAGAAGGAGCGTTTGGTGGAGATACCTAGTTGGGGTATCCGGAGTCCGTCACAGGCTCATATGCTAATTTCTTAGCCCTTGAAGGCCACCTTTTATCTGAATGCATTTTGACAGTTTTTCACAACTAAAGGGCGTTAGTTCATGTGAGCCCTATAGATAACATTGTGCTCACTAGTCTGCAGAGGCTTAGATACAACGTAATCACAGAGGTAAAAGTATATTAATATAACAGTGTTGGGATTCTCTATTTTTTTGAAAAATACAAATTCTAGTGTAAACTGTCCCTATAAGGGCAATGGAGTTATTACATCCACTGCCAGAAATTATAATAGCATCTATGGTCCCTACAGGGAACAGACATTTCTACTATTTTGAAAAGTCACTCTACTGTGTGAATAATTTGCTAAATTTTATGGAGTATTTCTATGTTTTCTTTCTCGTTTTTCTTGTTTATAGGAATTTTACATGACTTTTTTGAATTGGAAACCATGACTGATATTTGTAAGCAGCCTTGACTCTTTGTGTGAATATACTCTTTAGGATATTATAATTATCATATTAACCCCTTAATGACCACAGCACTTTTCCATTTTCTGTCCGTTTGGGACCAAGGCTATTTTTACATTTCTGCGGTGTTTGCGTTTAGCTGTAATTTTCCTCTTACTCATTTACTGTACCCCCACATATTATATACCGTTTTTCTCGTCATTAAATGGACTTTCTAAAGATACCATTATTTTCATCATATCTTATAATTTACTATAAAAAATTATAAAATATGAGGAAAAAAATGGAAAAAAACACACTTTTTCTAACTTTGACCCCCAAAATCTGTTGCACATCTACAACCACCAAAAAACACCCATGCTAAAAAGTTTCTAAATTTTGTCCAGAGTTTAGAAATACCCAATGTTTACTTGTTCTTTGCTTTTTTTGCAAGTTATAGGGCCATAAATATAAGTAGCACTTTGCTATTTCCAAACCATTTTTTTTTTCAAAATTAGCGCTAGTTACATTGGGACACTGATTTCTTTCAGGAATCCCTGAATATCAATTGACATGTATATAATTTTTTTAGTAGACATCCCAAAGTATTGATCTAGGCCCATTTTGGTATATTTCATGCCACCATTTCACCGCCAAATGCGATCAAATACAAAAAAACGTTCACTTTTTCACAAATTTTTTCACAAACTTTTGGTTCCTCACTGAAATTATTTACAAACAGCTTGTGCAATTATGGCATAAATGGTTGAAAAATCTTCTCTGGGATCCCCTTTGTTCAGAAATAGCAGACATATATGGCTTTGGCATTGCTTTTTGGTAATTAGAAGGCCGCAAAATGCCGCTGCGCACCACACATGTATTATGCCCAGCAGTGCAGGGGTTAATTAGGGAGCTTGTATGGAGCTTGTAGGGTTAATTTTATCTTTAGTGTAGTGTAGTAGACAACCCAAAGTATTGATCTAGGCCCATTTTGGTATATTTCATGCCACCATTTCACCGCCAAATGCGATCAAATAAAAAAAAATGTTCCCTTTTTCACAAACTTTAGGTTTCTCACTGAAATTATTTACAAACAGCTTGTGCAATTATGGAACAAATGGTTGTAAATGCTTCTCTGGGATCCCCTTTGTTCAGAAATAGCAGACATATATGGCTTTGGTGTTGCTTTTTGGTAATTAGAAGGCCGCAAAATGCCACTGCGCACAACACGTGAATTATGCCCAGCAGTGAAGGGGTTAATTAGGTAGCTTGTAGAGAGCTTGCAGGGTTAATTTTAGCTTTAGTGTAGAGCTCAGCCTCCCACCTGAAACATCAGACCCCCTGATCCCTCCCAAACAGCTCTCTTCCCTCCCCCACCCCACAATTGTCCCCGCCATCTTAAGTACTGGCAGAAACTCTGCCAGTACTAAAATTAAAGGTATATTTGGGCTTTTTAGTTTGTTTTTTTTTAAGCATATTTACATATGCTGCTGTGTAGGATTCCCCCTTAGCCCCCAACCTCACTGATCCCCACCAAACAGCTGTCTAACCCTCGCCCTCTGCCTTAATAGGCGCCATCTTGGGTACTGGCAGCTGTCTGCCAGTACCCAGTTAAGAAAAAAGTGTTGGTTTTTTTTTAGAAAAAATCCCTTTTTCTGTAGTGTAGCTTCTCCCCCCACCCAAGACCAACCCTCCACCACTCCAAAATCACTTTGATTATTAGTTGATTTACATTTTAGTGTCCTTTTGCCCCACATGTGTATTTAAACATTTCTGTAGTATAGCGGCTCCCACCCGCTCCCGCCCCGTGCACGCGCCCGCCCGCCGCCCCCCGTGCACGTGCGCGCGCCCACGCGCGCCCCCGTCAGCTCCGCCCCCGATCCCGCCCCCTCCACCTTAAACAGCACACCGATGGCCGCCCACCCGCCTCCCAAGTCGGCTCCCACCCACCAACGATACCGGCCACCGATGTCCGGTGCAGAGAGGGCCACAGAGTGGCTCTCTCTGCATCGGATGGCCATGTAAGCTTATTGCAGGATGCCTCCATATCGAGGCATCACTGCAATAACCGGAAAGCAGCTGGAAGCGATCAGGATCGCTTCCAGCTGCTTTCCACACCGAGGACGTGCAGGGTACGTCCTCAGGCGTTAACTGCCTTTTTTTTGAGGACGTACCCTGCACGTCCTCGGTCATTAAGGGGTTAAATGAACAATCTTTTTAATTATTATTATTATTAGTAGTAGCATAGTTCTTCATTAACACCAAGAACATTTTTATTACTTACAAGTGTTTAGATTATGTGTAGTTTACATAGCTTTTAATTAGTTTTAACTAGATAGATTATTGATATATAGATATATAGATAGATAGATGATAGATAGATAGATAGATAGATAGATAGATAGATAGACAGACATATAAATATAGATAGAGATTTGATTTATATCTATACACTTACTAGCAACTTTATTAGGTACACCTGTTCAATTGCTTGGTAACACAAAATGCTAATCAGCCAATCACATGGCAGCAACTCAATGCATTTAGGCATCTAGACACAGTGAAGACAACTTGCTAAAGTTCAAACCGATCATAAGAATGGGGAAGGGGATTTAAGTGACTTTGAATGTGGCATGGTTTCTGGTGCTAGACGGGCTAGTCTGGGTATTTCAAAGACTGCTGATCTACTGGGATTTTTACGCACACAGAATGGTCTGAAAAAGAGAAAATATCTAGTGAGCAACAGTTGTGTGGACGACAATCCCTTGTTGATGTCAGAGGTCAGAAGAGAATGGGCAAACGGTTTTGAGATAATAGAAAGGCAACAGTAACCTAAATAACCACTTGTTACAACCAAGGTATGCAGAATATAATCTCTGAAAGCACAACACGTCGAAACTTTAAAAAAGATGGGCTACAGCAGCAGAGGACCACACTGGGTGCCACTCCTGTCAGCTAAAAACAGGAAACTGAGGCAACATTTCACACAGGCTCACCAAAATTGGACAAACGTTGCCTGGTCTGATGAGTCCCGATTTCAGCTGTGACATCAAGATGGTAGGGTCAAAATTTGGCGTAAACAACATGAAAGCATGGAACCATCCTGCCTTGTATCAACAGTTCAGGCTGGTGGTGGTGGTGTAATGGTGTGTGTGTGGGGGGGGGGGGATTTTCTTGGCACACTTTGGGATCCTTAGTATTAACTGAGCATCGTTTAAATGCCACGGCCTACCTAAGTATTGTTGCTGACTATGTCCATTCCTTTATGACTACAGTGTAATGTCCATTCCTTTATGACTACAGTGTAATGGCTACTTCCAGCTTGATAATGCACCATGTCACACAGCTAAAATAATCTCAAACTGGTTTCTTGAACATGACAATGAGTTCACTGGACTCCAATGGCCTCCAGAGTCACCAGATCTCAATCCAATAGAGCACCTTTGGGATGTGGAGGAACGGGAAATTTTTCATCATGGATGGGCAGCTGACAAATCTGCAGCAACTGTGTGATGCTATCATGTCAATATGGACCAAAATCTCTGAGGAATATTTTCAACACCTTGATGAATCTATGCCACAAAGAATTAAGGCAAATCTGAAGGCAAAAGGGGGTTCAACCTGGTACTAGCAAGAGGTATCTAATAAAGTTGCAGGTGAGTGTGTATATATATATATATATATATATATATATATATAAATAGATAGATAGATAGATAGATAGATAGATAGATAGATAGATATAGATATATATATATACTGTATATATATATATATATATATATATATATATATATATATATATATATATATATATATATGTGTGTGTGTGTCACATTAATAAAGCAAGGGAAAATGGTTACCTGTGCCCAAATATATTGTATATGAAAAGGGATCAGTGCTGAATGTTTACCAAAGTATTTAAGCTCACCTGTCAGTGCAAGGCAAAAGAGATGTTAAATATAAAAAAACACACACACAGCACATAGAACAAAAAAACACACACACACTTATATATATATATATATATATATATATATATATATATATACACACTTGTTTTTCAGAAAATTAAAGAGACAATTATAATCTTTAGCAATCCTGTGATCATTTTTGTATGAGATAAAAAGTTTGGTTTATGAGAACCACATCATATCAAATGAATGATTTGAATTAAGATGTCTTGAAATAGGCTTGCATGTAAGCTGAAACGTCGACAGTTTGCAAGTTTTTAAAGATATTGCAATAATGGAAGATTTTTTAAGCACCTGTGAGTGCCCTCAACTTGCATTAGGATACATATATATATATATATATATATATATATATATATATATATATATACACACACATATATATATATATATATATATATATATATATATATATATTACATTTGTGTAAATATTTTATTGTATATTTTCATGTGAAAACACTGAAGAAATGAAGAAATGACACTTTGCTACAATGTAAAGTAGTGAGTCCACAGTCTGTATAACAGTGTAAATTTGCTGTCCCCTCAAAATAACTAAGCTATTAATGTCTAAACCGTTGGCAACAAAAGTGAGTACATCCCTAAGTGGAAATGTCCAATTTGGGCCCAAAGTGTCAATATTTTTGTGTGGCCACCATTATTTTCCAGCACTGTCTTAACCCTCTTGGGCATGGAGTTCACCAGAGCTTCGCAGGTAGCCACTGGAGTCCTCTTCCAAAATAATTTTAAAGGGAATTTCAAAGACTCTCATGAACGAAAGACGTTTGAGATGAAAATGATCACACATTTTAATACCAGAAATGAAGGACTTAATGTAGACTCTGGCTTTCTCACACACTACCATAACTTTCTATAATCTCTCATCTTATTGTCCTATATTGGTTTCTTTTTCCTTTTTGTTTTTCCTCTCATCTGACCTATTTACTCTCCTCTGTTTATTTATTCTTTCTGGCTATTCTCAGCTATTTTCTCCTTCAGACACATTCTCTGCTTTTATGACCCCCCTCTCACCAGCCTTCCTCCCTTCCATTTGTTGTATGTGATGTGTATCTATATCAGAATGATCAGTATTGCTTTAGACCTGAGGAAGAGAGGAAAACTCTCAAAAGCTTGTCTTTTAAATATTATGTTAGTCCAATAAAAAAGGTATCACTGCATACTGCAATACTTTGTTTTTTGAGCATCTATGTACTGGACTATATATATAAATACTGTATATATATATATATATATATATATATATATATATATACATACAGGAACAGATGGTGGCTCTGAGTTGCACTTTGCGGTGTCCCCTCTTTTAGTAGGGGGTTCCCCGCATCGTTCTCTCAGCACTGTGGGTTGGGATCATTTTAGGTTCCAATGCATTAGGTGGAAGCCTGGCCTACCTGGGTTAGTTACTCAGATCTGCACCTAAGTCTTAGCAGTCTAGGCAATATGGAACTCTGTGTCAATATACGACTATAACTGTCACATGAAGTCCTTATCTTAAATTCACAATCTATCTTTGTGTTTGTAAAATATTTATCAATTGATATCAAGTATTAAGTGCGATTAACACTATCTGTCATAGGAATGTGATCCTGATGTGTTGTTAACATATGTCCTTCAATGAACCCCACAGTGTATATCTGTAAGGTAGCTACCTAACACCCATTAGATGTATTGCAGAGGTTATATTTCTATCTTCAATCTAATTAATATACTCACTGTTCGATATAACCTGTTTAACAGGTTTCTTAGGTGGCTTATCTATCGTTGAGTCTATGAATACATGTATCTATTGATACTGTATCTATTTTCTATCTTACAAAATATTTATCGTCGGATACAATGTATTTATCCATTGATATAATGGACGGACGGCAGTATCACATTTGGTCTCAAGGCAGACAGAGATGTGAACTGTACGTATATGTTCAGATCAGCTATACTGGTCCACTAGTTCTCCCATTTATCTTAGTGTTTGTAGTTGGTTCAGCCCTATCCCAATTCTTATTTATCACATGTAATTCTGCAATGAAGCTTGGAGTAATCCAGTATAAGTATTGGGGATGTGTTATTAGTGGCACAACAATGTAACCCAATTTGATTTTGATTTTAATTTAATTAATTTTCTTTGATATGTATTTATCGTATTACGTTTTAAAAATCTCGAAGTATATAGAAGTTATTTATCTATATGGTTTGTGCTATTCACAATGTGCATACAATGTATATATGCCCTTGAGCCGTTGTTTATTATTGTCTCCATGGCAACGGTTGTCATAACACTGTACACATACACTCACACAGTTTGACACGAGAAATTGAGTGTGTTAATAATACTACTTGTCTAGGCACTGATCACTTCACACCAACACAATGTGTGCATAACCTGGAAGCTAATCAGGTTTTTTCTGACATTTGTTGTTTGAGTATAAAAAATCCGCAATCGGACATAAACCGGAAGTGACGTTACAAACTTCCGGTATTAGTCATGGCGTTGGAACGCAATATGCGTTCCACTGCAGATAATTTCACCGCGAAAATTGGGGGAGATGTGAGGTTTGTGATTGGTACACTTTGTTTGTAAAACACTATAAAATGCTTTATTATTATCACTGTTGTATGCTGATGATGGGGTTATAATACCCCGAAAACGTTCCACATTAAAAGTTTGAAAAAAAAGACCTGTGAGTGCAAACGTCTGTTCCTGTATTTTGCCATATCTTTGCACCCAGGCTGTCGGCATTTGGTGGGTTAAGCTGGAAGATGTATATTATATATATATATATATATATATATACACACACACACACACACACACACACACACCTGCTTTTCAGATAGAAAAAGAGACATGTATTAATCGGCAATTATAATCTTTAGCAATCCTTTGATCATTTTTGCATGAGTTTGTAGAGGACAAACGCTGCTTGTACCATACATAACCTTGTGAACTGTTGCCAGTCTCAGAGCGCTTGACGAGAAGTGGTGAAATGCTTAATTCATGTTGCTAACAGAAGGTGGAAGCATGCTTTCACCCTTGAATATTTTACAAATCTCTGGAGAAGGTCTGAGCTAGGTAGGAAAATCTGTGTGATTATATTAGTAAAAAGACAAGGACCCTGGGGGTACAGCCAGTCACATGTAGAAGGGCTACTGTAATAAATCATAGGTTCTGACACCTCACTTAAGGTGTATTGTAGATTATTTCCCATTCTAAAGATGGAAAACCTGTAACATTAGAGGAAGATGCATATTTTTTTCATGAGAAGCTTTTACACCTGTCAAGTACTGGGACGTTACATTATAACATGTTAATGACCTATTTCTGGTAGTTTGTGCTTTGATTCTGGTCATGTGCTAATAAAATTCACCTCTGCTTTTCAAACTGAAATAAAATCTTTACTTAAATTTTTACTTCTCAATTTGCTGGCTTCACTTATCTAAATCAGTTCATTTCTTTGCATAGCACCATTGTGGGTCCCCTTTAAAAATGCTAGACGATAAAGAAATAGAACATATGTGAATGATTTAATTGTGATGGTCCCAGAGAGTGCATCACATGTTTGCTGCGTCTCCAAAATAAATCTATAAATGCACTGTATTTGTAATGAGACTAAGAGAGCTCACATTCTGTAATGCTGAAAAGGAGCAGCAATTTTCACAATATGTTCTCTACAGAAGCATGTTTGGTATGGTAGCCGGAGTCTGCCACAGGGTGGGACCCTGAATACTGGTGCTGTCGGGCATCAGGGGTGGCTACAGGCTGTGGTCACTTGCCAGCTACATAGCTGCAGTTGGCAGGGAGGAAGCTGGACCCGTTTGGCGGAGCTACGCAGTCGGGGTAGCCGGCGTATCCGTCACAGGTATATTATATTACAAGGACATTTTAGTGTGAAAATAAAATTACATTTTTTCCATAGAGCATTTTATTTTTAAACAGTTTCTTTTGTTATGGACTATATTACAAGTGAAGTATGAATGATAACGAATGCTAACACAGTGCATTATCTTTTTTGCCCATCATACCGCATTATGTATATATACGATGCAGCTTCAGGAAGCTACAACAGCCTCAGCTGTAAAGTGACAGCCGAGAGCTGCATTTCTGTGTACAGAAAGTGATAAAATAAAGTGATAAAAAAGATGAAATAAAGAAAAAGATTGTGGTGTCAAAGAACAAAGGCAGCTATTTCATATACAAAGTGAATATAAAGGAGACACTTGTCATGCATTTAATATTTTACAGCTGGTATAGCAAGTCACTGGAAACTCATTAGGGGAAAACAATTTTACAATATACTGTCCCTTTAATGAACCCTAATGTCTCATGTTGTATCATGCATATATAAACTGGGAGGCATAACTAATTTGAATGGGCACACTATTCATAGACAAGCATGCCATAAAAAAGGAAGAAGAAAAAAAACAACATACTAGCTGAGGTTTTTACAAATTTAATAGAATAGATTTGAATAGTGAACGCTCTGTGATACTTATTGGAATATCACCATTGTGTTTGAGATGACACAACATGCAACAGGGCCAGAGAGAAGGGAAGAGGTACAGCTATTAATAATATTTAAAGCACATTACACATTTGTTATACTGTTTTAAATATTGGTATTCCTTACCTGGATAAATCCACATTTTTTTAAAGTTTTCCTGCTTAAAGAGGTGTGTCCCTCTTGACCAACAAAGCTGTGGGGGTTGTCTTTATCAAGCAATGAGCTAATCTAGCCCAAGGGATGAGACATTTTTGTTTCATTGTTAATCTTTTCAAATGTATGATGTCCCTTTAAGAGTATGCAACATTTTTGTAAGCTATATCACCTCAAATATGTACCTCCATGTGCTTCTTAAATGGAAAGTAGTACACTTATTTTTGTTTTACATTATTGTGCAGAATGTGCACAACTAAAGAGGGTATTCGACTCACCTTTTATAAAAAAATCCCCCGACTTCATCCAGTGCGGGAGCTCACTACAGTAAAGTGAATTGTGCTATCAATAAAGTTGTGATTTACAAACAATCCTGTGACCTGGTTTAAAAAAAAAAAAAAAAAAACGTTATGACTGGCAGGCTGGCTATAAAGGGGGAACTGAGGGGGACAAAATCTGTTTAAATGCGAGTCTCAGAATACCCTCTTTAATTGTGCACATATTGCGCAATAATGTAAAAGATATATTTAATGTCCCTTTAAGGTTAGTGGATCTGGGCATCTGTTACTTTAAATAGTTAAAATGATCTGACATATCAGCAATTAGAGAAAACAGAACATCTGCATTCTTTTGACTGCAATTAATCATAGTAAAGCAAAATTACCTGACACACTAGAAATCTCCAGTGAGACACTAAGCTAATGGGGGCCAATTTATCAAGCTCCGTATGGAGCTTGAAGGCCCGTGTTTCTGGAGACCCTTCAGGCTCGCCAGAAACGCAAGTTATGAAGCAGCGGTCTAAAGACCACTGCTCCATAACCTGTCCGCCTGCTCTGGAGCTGTCCGCTTGTGTTGCAGCAAAGATATGCAAGCCAAGCAAGCTGAAATTAATCAGTTTAACCAGACCTGAGCTATCGAGCAGATTTCAAAGGAACAAGATCTTCCCGTCTATAAATCAGTCCAGATTGGAATGCATAGAAAGAACTGTTTGCAGAAAAATGCAAGTGAAGTCTGTGTTGTGTGATTATTTTATTAGGTTTATAATGCTGTTTAGCAAATGTTTTTGTTCATTTAACTTAGTTTAATTATATATTCTGTGTTGTGTGATTATTTAATTAGGTTTATAATGCTGTTTAGCATGTAAATTCTTCATTTCAAAGCTTTAAAAATAATGTATTAGGTGTTACTTATGACAATTTTGAGAGGAGCCTGGAACCTAACCCCCTCACTTCCCATTGACTTACATTATAAACTGGGTTTCAATTTACAACGGTGTGTGAATATATGTGTATTTATGTGTTTATATGTGTAAATATGTATATTTGCACATATATGAACATGTATATACACATATATATATATATATATATATATATATATATATATATATATATATATATATATATATATATAAAAATAAACACTTTTGAGCCCTTTCCAGTTAAATACCTTGAAGAATGAAATATCATTTTTTATATATTTGATAAATTTTAATGTGTTTTGTAGCGTTCTTAATATAAATAAATACTTTATATTTAAATGTTCTTCATATTGAATAAAATGTTCTTTTTATTTTAAATATAGATTTCTTTATAAATTATCTATCTATCTATCTATCTATCTATCTATATATATATATATATATATATATATATATATATATATATATAAATATATATAAAGAGAAGATATGATATCCGCGCTGTACTAATTCTACTTAGTGGCTTATAAAATGAATACACAAATAAATCCAAAATAAATAGTATAGAAAATCACAAATAAAATTATGGAATGATTAATACCATAAATCATAAAATATAAATTAAATGTAAATATATAAATAAACGTGCATAATAACAACAGTCCACAAATCCAATTGGATATACAGTAAGGCAGCTGAAGAAAAGGTTTGTGAAGACTCCCAATGTGTCTCCACAGTGAAAAGATGTATAAAACAAAAGAGTTTATGTTCTGCGCCTTACTTCTGTGGTACAAGATAAAAATTATGGGGCAAATATCACCCCTATATCTAGGGACTTACTTCAAGCAACCTCAATCCGTATGAGGTAAGTAATCACCAGAGTATAGATGTTTCCCCAGGATCAGTGTTGGTTGTCATCCGTAAGCTGATTCACTGGTATAAATAGAACATGTGCTGTAGATCAAGGTTGAGTGCAGAATCCTCGCCACACAGTATGATGTCTCAGGATATATGTGAGAAAGGGAACAGACAGAAGGGCCAAACAATAGTGAGGTACGCCTTTATTAAGACAAACATACATACACATAAGCCACAGATGTCAGCCCACTCACGCTAGATAACCTCAATCATTATGAGGTAAGTAAAAGCCCAATAAAAACATCAAATAGCGGATCAAATATTGCACCAGCCTTGGAGATATAAATCACTCAAACTGTACCGTACTGCGTCCCTGACGTGTTTCGAAGTTGCCTTCTTCCTCAGAGGGATAGAAGTACGGAGTAACTTACACATACCAGTGAAGAGCGATTTAAAAACCAGTGGCGTGTAACCACGAACGTAATTCCCATTCTTTGATTGGTCACACTATCTCGCGGTTCATTGGATTAGCCTTCCGTTGCGTGATTGGTCAGAACACGGTCATGTGTATTTATCACGTGACCCGTTCGTCTGTGCTTGTCAGAAATATAAGGTGGACCAATATCGCATCGGGAGGAACATAGCACAATTGGATTAAAATATATATATAGATAGAAAACACAAATAAACAAACAAAGTGACCACTCTATACCACATAATAAAATAAGCTTAATACCTAAATGATTGTTAATACAAATATATAAAAATGTTAATATAAATACCAATTAAAATACATAATATATAAATATTAACACACATAACAATAAATAGCATATAAGAATCATATATATCTATAAAATAAATAATACACTAAACATATCCAATAAGTAAACATTCTTTAAAACAATATATATATTTGTTAAAATATCATATTATCTATTTATATGTAAAATCATAATAAAAATATTTAATAGAAATAAATAGTCAATCCAATAGGAACTTATTTAACAACCCATACAGATGGAAACAATATATATTTTTTATATAAAAAATTATTATTTCATAAGATTTAAAATAAAAAATTGGATTTAAATTAAATTAATTTAAAATACACTATATATTTTATCATTTAAGGTGAAATAAAAGTATATATATAATATATGTAAACCTTAAATGATAAAATATATAGTGTATTTTAAATTAATTTAATAGTAAACTGACCTTTCCCAACAGACCCGCTAACTAACCCCCACCATTGCATCCTGAGTCTCAATCCCTATGGGACCCCCTCAGATAGGGAAGCAGGACATCAATGTTTTCCCTGTAGTTCACCTTAAGAGCAACTGTCCCCAGCTAGCCAGCCTTCCCACTTGGAGTTGTCCCGGGATCATCAAACCCACTCCGACCAAGCAAGCTAACTATATAGGGGAGATTACCACTCTTGAACAACTCTCAAACCACGGCTTTCCCAGGACTGAGCAATACCACCGATTCTAGCAGGGCTATCCCCAATGATGTGTCTCTACTACAAAGCCCATGGCCAGACAACAGAGCTCAACATTGACACATGGCCATAAACCTTGGGAAAGCCAGCCCAGGGATTCTATGATTCTTGAGAAACTGTAACCCATTTTTCAATAGCAAAAGTATATATCCGAACTGTAGTGTAGGTGAAGGAATGGTGGAGGTGAGACTGATGCAGGACTTACCCATGAAAGTGTTACTTGGGAATGACTGAGGCAACCTGAGGTCCACATTTAGACCAATGACCCTTGGATTTTTGGTGGTGACTCGCACACAAGTAAAGGAAGCATCCTCAGAGGGCACCCAGGTAAGACAAACCTGATCCTGACTTAGACCCTTTGACAAACTGACAGTCAAACGGTCCACACCTGAAGGATTCCAGCTGGAAGTCCTACAGGATCCGAGGCTGGCTCAGTACTCTGTAGAGCAGTAGAGATGGGGAGGGAGAAAATAGAGTGGGATCAAGGACTGCTCTATCAATTCACCAACGGAGAGGGAGGAGGGATGACGAAGCTGCGGAAGAGACAGCTTGTGGTTCCCCAGAAATATCAGGCGGCGATCCCATGGACAGCCCATGATATTCTCCTTGCTGGGCATCAGGGGTGGAACTGCACCCTGCAGCGGGTGACTCAAGCCTTCTATTGGCCTGGTGCCACTGATGATTTTCATCATGCTCATAATAGAAGAATCCTTCTGATGAGTGCTGGTTGACATTGTAGATCCCTTGGCCAAACCCAGCCCTTCCGGGTAAAGGTATATTCTTACCATAGTGGATTACACTAGCCAGTACCTGAAGGCTATGGTGCCAATTTATCATCAGTCTGTCCGACATGATCCGCTCAGTGGATCATGTCCAAAAGACATCGAAGAATGTCAACAGCATACACTGTTGGTATTTATCATTGCACAAGCATTACTTGTGAACTGCTTGTGCAATGCCACCCCCTGCAGATTCACAGTCAATCGGCTGCTAACAGGGGGTGTTATTTCATCCATTTATTGAAGACCTTACAGATGAAGGAATTGTTCTCGTTTTTCCCTAAACTCGAATTTCTTGTCTTTCCCTTAAACCTCTAATGCCTGCTGACATAGTATATAAATAATGGAACACATCCACAATGGAGTCACCCCTAACCAATCACGATCATAAGTTGACGCTAGTACCCCAACTCGATCATGATTGGATGATGCAATCTGACAGACGGCCGCAGCACATTTGATCCAACATGATATATGATAAACATATATCGCAAACAGCTGATAGAAGATATCAAATAATCGATTAGTTACAAGAATGAAGCTTACATATTCATAGCCAATCATGTAGCAGATCCAAAATGGGGCCTTAGCCAATCATGGTCAAGTGAAAACAGGATTAGCGTATACTCAATCCTGATTGGGTGATCTACAAAACATATGGTCAGATCATAACAAACCTTATGGATTGGATAAATATAGACTAACGAAGATGATAAAATCATTATAACACATTGAAGGTACAAATAGCAAAGAATACCAAACTAATGGTACATATATATCTAAATACATTTAGAGGAGATAAGAAAGTATATTCACTATTTCTTGTTTTACACATCCAGTTTATTAGGTGCCTAGATTATGCTAATCAGGCAAACTAACAGTACTTAAAGCCACTAGCCACAGTAAGAAACCAGTCTTGATAATGGCCTGAAACGCGTTGACCCAGCTGGTAAGAACTACTCCATTATTATCTCTCATATCTGTACAATCTACACTATTGGCTTTATTTCCATAGGGACACTCAGTATTAGATAGGAAGACATAAGGAGTATTTAGGATCTTATCTGAGGACAACTTCTATCAAATAAACAAGTTGGTTCACTCACTTTCTATTCAAACACCAGGAGTCTTTTTTTTTTTTCTTTTTTTTATTCTTTCATACATGTGTATTTTTTAAGTTTCTCCTATCCCATTGTTGAAACACATTGGGATTGTTTGTAAGATTTTGCACATTTTTGCACTCTTTTGCACCTTTTTGTAATTTTTTCTGTCATTTCGTAATTTTTTCTGCACAAGATATGGATGGTATTAATACACCACTTTGGACACTAATCACATTACAATATCATCCATCTTGTTGGACACTTCCACTAGGACCTTTGGACACTTTTATTACGGTTTTCCTTTATTATTTTCATTTTTATTCCTATTTGTCATTTAGTGTGGAAATTAACTAAGTTGTATTCACACATACGAAGTTGCATTAGCACATGGGAAGTTGTATCAACACACATTTAAAGATAGGAATCTCATCCACTAACCCTTAATCATTTTTTAAACACCAAGGGGCCTATTTATCAAGCCGTCAACCGCAAATACGCTGGATTCGCTTGATTCGCCTTATTTATTAAAGGCTACAGACCGGCAAAAGTAGAATTTTGTGACGTAACATACGATCCGCCGGTCTCAGTCCGACACAGATCGATGGTTACGTCACTACCGATGTTCCGAATGCAAATTCGGCACTATCTTACTACTTTTGCAAGTTATCAAAAATCTACCAGATACGCTCGCCACTATTCCGGCCCTGGAGGCGGCGGATGCCATAGGAATCAATAGGAGTCTGAAAGCACAAAAGCTTATGTTCGCTGATGTCCGATATCCCATTGATTTCTATGGTATAATAAAGTAACGTTTACACCTAACACCCTAACATGTTCTCCGAGTCTAAACACCCCTAATCTGCCGCCCCTACACCACCACCGCCTACATTATACTTATTAACGCCTAATCTGCTGCCCCTACACCGCCGCCACCTACATTATACCTATTAACCCCTAATCTTCCGCACCTACACAGCCGCCACCTACATTATAATTATTAACTCCTAATCTGCCGCCCCTACACCGCCGCCACCTTCATTATACCTATTAACCCCTAATCTTCCGCCCCTACACTGCCGCCACCTACATTATGATTATTAACTCCTAATCTGCCGCCCCTACACCGCCGCCACCTTCATTATACCTATTAACCCCTAATCTTCCGCCCCTACACTGCCGCCACCTTCATTATACTTATTAACCCCTAATCTGCCGCCCCTACACCGCCGCCACCTTCATTATACCTATTAACCCCTAATCTTCCGCCCCTACACAGCCACCACCTACATTATAATTATTAACCCCTAATCTTCCGCCCCTACACTGCCGCCACCTACATTATAATTATTAACTCCTAATCTGCCGCCCCTACACCGCCGCCACCTACATTATACCTATTAACCCCTAATCTTCCACCCCTACACAGCCGCCACCTACATTAAAATTATTAACTCCTAATCTGCCGCCCCTACACCGCCGCCACCTTCATTATACCTATTAACCCCTAATCTTCCGCCCCTACACTGCCGCCACCTACATTATACTTATTAACCCCTAATTTTCCGCCCCTACACCGCCACCACCTAAATAAAAGTAATTAACCTCGAATCTGCTGCTCCCGACACCGCCGCCAACTACATAAAGTTATTAACCCCTATCCCGCCACTCCCGGAGCCCACCACAACTAAATAAAGTTATTAACCCCTAAACCCTTGGCCTCCCACATCACTACCACTTACTAAACCTATTAACCCCTAAACCGCCAGCCCCCCCATATCGCCATAAACTAAATTAAACTATTAACCCCTAAACCTAACAACCTGCTAACCTTACATTAAATATTAACTCATCCCTATCTTATAATACATTTAAACTTACCTTTAGATTTAAATTAAACTATATTAAACTAATTAATCTAATCCACCCTAACTATTATACTAAAATTACAATAAACTATATTAAATTAATAATTAACCTACCCTAACTTTTAAACTAAAATTACAATAAACTACAAATTAAATTAACTATATTATATATTTAAATGGACACTGTACCCACATTTTTTTCTTTCGTGATTCAGATTGAGCATGACATTTCTTTCTAATTTACTCCTTTTATCAATTGTTCTTCATTCTCTTGGTATCTTTATTTGAAATGCAAGAATGTAAGTTTAGATGCCGGCCCATTTTTGTTGAACAACCTGGTTTTCCTTGCTGATTGGTGGATAAATTCATTCACCAATAAAAAAGTTGCTGTCCAGAGTACTGAACCCAAAACAAGCTTAGATGCCTTCTTTTTCAAATAAAGATAGCAAGAGAACAAAGAAAAATTGATAATAGGAGTAAGTTTGAAAGTTGCTTAAAATTGCATGCTCTTTCTGAATTACAAAAGAAAAATTTTGGGTACAGTGTCCCTTTAACCCCTTGACGACCAACGACGTATGGGGTACGTCCTGCAAAAAAATGCAGTTAACGACCAAGGACGTACCCTGTACGTCGTTGGTCTTTGAAAGCAGTGGAAGCGATCCTGATCACTTCCAACTGCTTTCATGTTATAGCAGTGATGCCTCGATATTGAGGCATCCTGCTATAACATTTTTGAGCCGTCCGATGCAGAGAGAGCCACCCTGTGCGGGATCGAGTGCGGGCACGGGAGCGGGCGCGCGCGCGGGCGGGTGGGAACCCTACACTATGGAACAATGATGGTACTCGGTGGGAGTGAGGGTGGGCATCTCAAAACAATGTTTAGCGATCTGGCAGGGGTTGGGGGGTTGGGGGTTGAGGGAGGGCAGCTACACTACAGAAAATAGTATTTTTTTAATAAAAAATAAAAAAAAACATATTTGATTTCAAACTGGGCACTGGCAGACAGCTGCCAGTACCCAATATGGCGCAATAAGGCAGAGAGAGGGGGGTTAGAGAGCTGTTTGGGGGGGATCAGGGAGGATGGGGGCTAAGGGAGGATACTACAGAACAGAATTATTATTTAAAAAAAAAAAAAAAAAAAAAAAAAACTCTTATTTTAGTACTGGCAGACTTACTGCCAGTACTTAAGATGGCAGGGACAATTGTGGGGTGGGGGAGGGAAGAGAGCTGTTTGGGAGGGATCTGGGGGTGTGATGTGTCATGTGGGAGGTTGATACCTACACTAAAGCTAAAATTAACCCTGCAAGCTCCCTAAAAGCTCCCTAATTAACCCCTTCACTGCTGGGCATTATACACGTATAATGCGCAGGGGCATTTAGCTGCCTTCTAATTACCAAAAAGCAAAGCCAAAGCCATATATGTCTGCTATTTTTGAACAAAGGGGATCCCAGAGAAACATTTACAACCATGTATGCCATAATTGCACAAGTTGTTTGTAAATAATTTCAATGAGAAACCTAAAGTTTGTGAAAACATTTGTGAAAAAGTGAACATTTTTTTTTATTTGATCGCATTTTGTAGTGAAATGGTGGCATGAAATATACCAAAATGGGCCTAGATCAATACTTTGGGATGTCTTCTAAAAAAATATATATACATGTCAAGGGATATTCAGGCATTCCAGACAGATATCAGTGTCCCAATGTAACTAGCGCTAATTTTGAAAAAAAGTGGTTTGGAAATAGCAAAGTGCTACTTGTATTTATTGCCCTATAACTTGCAAAAAAAGCAAAGAACATGTAAACATTGGGTATTTCTAAACTCAGAACAAAATATAGAAACTATTTAGCATGGGTGTTTTTTAGTGGTTGTAGATGTGTAACAGATTTTGGGGGTCAAAGTTAGAAAAACTGCGTTTTTTTCCATTTTTTCCTCATATTTTATAATTTTTTTATAGTAAATTATAAGATATGATGAAAATAATGGTATCTTTAGAAAGCCCATTTAATGGTGAGAAAAACGGTATATAATATGCGTGGGTACAGTAAATGAGTATGAGGAAAATTACAGCTAAACACAAACACCGCAGAAATGTAAAAATAGCCTTGGTCCCAAACGGACAGAAAATGGAAAAGTGCTGTGGTCATTAAGGGGTTAAACACCTAACCCTACTCAAATAATTTAAATCTACACTAAAAAATTACAAAGTTACAAAAAACTAACTAAGTTACAAAAAATAACAAACACTAAGTTACACAAAAAAATAAACACTAAGTTACAAAAAATAAAAAGAAATTATCAAAAATGTAAACTAATTCCACCTAATCTAAGGGCCCTATGAAAATAAAAAAGCCCCCCCCCAAAAAAAAACCTAACCTACGATAAACTACAAATAGCCCTTAAAAGGGCCTTTTGCGGGGCATTGCCCCAAAGTAATCAGCTCTTTTACCTGTAAATAAAAAATACAAACAACCCCCAACAGTAAAACCCACCACCCACACAACCAACCCCCAAATAAAAACCTAATCTAAAAAAACTAAGCTCCCCATTGCCCTGAAAAGGGCATTTGGATGGGCATTGCCCATTTAAAGGGTATTTAGCTTTATTGCAGCCCAAACCCTAATCTAAAACTAAAATCCACCTAATAAAACTTTAAAAAATCCTAACACTAACCCCACAAGATTAACTTACAGTTTTGAAGATCCGACATCCATCCTCCAAGAAGCCAGCTGAAGTCTTCATCCAAGCCAGCAGAAGTCTTCACCCAGACGGCATCTTCTATCTTCATCCATCCGGCGTGGAGCAGCTCCATCTTCAAGACATCCGATGCGGAGCATCCTCTTCTGACGACAGCTTCTTCGTAATGAAGGTCCTTTAAATAATGTGATCCAAGATGGTGTCCCTTACATTCCAATTGGCTGATAGAATTCTATCAGCCAGTCAGAATTAAGGTTGAAAAAATCCTATTGGCTGTTGCAATCAGCCAATAGGATTAAACTTCAATCCTATTGGATGATCCAATCAGCCAATAGGATTGAGCTTGCATTCTATTGGATGATCCAATCAGCCAATAGGATTGAGCTTGCATTCTATTGGCTGTTCCAATCAGCCAATAGAATGCCAGCTCAATCCTATTGGCTAATTGCAACAGCCAATAGGATTTCTTCAACCTTAATTCTGATTGGCTGATAGAATTCTATTAATCAGTTTAGTATAGTGGCGGTGCTTAGTGACAGTATACAAATAAAGCTGGGAAAAAGTCGAAGAGCAGCAAGATCGATGACTGTTAGTTAACAACAGTCCGCTGCTCATCGCCCCGTACTTGGTGCGTGGCTTTTTGACAGCTTTTCTGTTAAATATGGAGAACGTATTCAGGTCCACGGTAGCAAAGTAATGCGATGTCAGGCGAGCGTATTGGTGCCGTCGAATACGGCTTGATAAGTAGGCCTCCAAGAGTGAAGCTGAGACAATCCATCGCATATTTATGAAACCACTCACATTGTCTAGCTATTTCTATTCAAGCCATTTTTAGTTTAAGCATCATGGATTCATGATTTATATGCTGTCATTGACTCATTGTTTTTACCATTTGTATTTTAATTAATTGTGATTTTAATGTTGTATTGTAATTAAACACTGTTTTAGATAAGAAATGTGAATCACCCCATTGTCCACCACCATTTAGACACCCACAAGCTTCCCCAGTGGTCCATTTGACCTCCATTTCTTGACACTTATTATTTTTAGCCACCTCTGCCTTCTTTTAGGTGCTTTGCACACCCCATCATAACAGTGGATGTCAATCAGCCCGATTGAATAGAATCGGGTGGATTGAAGTCTGCAGCCCCAGAGCAGTCGGACCAGTTATGGAGCAGCGGTCTTAAGACCGCTGCTTCATAACTGCTGTTTACGGTGAGCCTGAAGGCTTGCGCGGAAACAGGGGCATCAAGCTTCATTCTGAGCTTGATAATTTGTCCGCAGTGTCTTTGTCCAATATCCATTTACAATAAGTCACCCTACTTTATGGTAGGGTTTCCAAGTGTAATCCTTTATAGTCAAAGTACCCAATTCACAGCACAGATGACTCTACATCTACTAACAGTCTCTACAAGCATTTCAATTGGACCCTGAAACAGATCCTCAGGACTTTCATGAAGACACGCAGAGACTGGATGTGTTTCTGGCTACACCTCCTATTTGCCTTTGTAAGGTGCCACAGAAATCAACAGAGTTTTCCTCCTTTGTATTATTATATGGCTACAGAGTCCCCACACTCTGTTGCCATATAATAATACAAAGGAGGAACACTTAGACCTGTTGAAGGAGAACTGGGAGGGGAAAAGCCTTAGCTGGTGGAACCCCTGTAGTACCTTATGTGCTCAAATTTTGGGACTGTCTAGAGTAGCTAAACGGTCTAGCTTAAGTTAATTTCCAAGCCTCTTGGACCAGACAAAAAGAGTGGTATGATCAGGGAGCCAAGAGCCGATAGTTCGGGGTAGGCCAGAAAGTCCTATACTCAGACCAACTCTACAAAAAGAATTCCAGGTGGCCTGGGAAAGACCCTGCCAGATAGTAGAGAAATTATACAAACCCACTAATGTGACCGTCAAATGTTCTAATGAAATGACACAACATATCTTTCACATGAACATGTTAAAGGAGTAAAGGGAAAGAGAGGAAACATTAGCAGTGATATGTGCCCCCAATGGAAAATACTAAGGGATCTACCCTTTTTGTTTTGCTGGAGGCAACTCACGCTCCTATCTCTATTGAGCAAGTGGAGAATGACGATTGGCTAAGACCAACTGAACAGAAACAAGCCAGCCAATTACTAGCCAGTCCCAACATTTATTTTTGGTGTAACCTGGCATCACTCACCTTGCTTCTGATCAGGTGAAGACCCCTGGGCCGGCCTTGCTTAGACAATCTGCCTACTGTATACCAGAAGCGGTTAAGGCAGATATGCTGGTGGAGCTGAGGTAGATGAAAGTATTAGGGAAGATTGAGCGCTCAAATAGCCCATGGGCCTGCCCTGGGGTTCTAGTACCTAAAAAGGATGGGACTGCAAGGTTTTGCATGAACTACCAATGACTCAATGACAAGATCATAACCAATGCATATTCCATTACCTGGGTAGATAAGCTCCTGGACGGTTAGCCGTAGGAAGTTATGTCACAAAATTAGATCTATGTAAAGGATACTGGCAAATTCCCTTGACTCCAAGAACCGTTCCTAAGTCTGCCTTTATCACCCCATTCAGCTTGTACCACTTTAAGGTAATGCTATTCGGCATGAAGAGCACCACTGCTACATTGCAACAGATGATGGATTGCCCTCCAGTTTGTTACAGGATTTTACCTGCGCCTACTTAAATAACATTGCCATATTTAGTTAGACTTGGGCAGAACACCTGAAGCATGTGACCAAAGTCTTAGACAGGATCCAGTTTGCAGGCATGATACTCAGACCTCACAAATATCACTTGGGCTTGGCTGAAGTGCCTTGCCTAGGGCGTCAGGGGGGCTATTGGAAACAGCAATCTGAGCCCACTAAAATAAAAGCTATAATTAACTGGCTCACTCCCAGAACTAATTTTCTGTGGACTGCCGGTTATTGCCATAAGTTCCCCTCTTAATAAAGCTCCCTAGCTAAATGGAATTGAACAAAAAGAACATTCCCCCAAATGTGAAACTGCTTTCCAAATGTAAAAAATGGTGCTGGCAAGACCAAGCCAAGTAAATGACAAAGTAAAAGAACATCCAGTGGCTTTAATCAGTTGCAATCAAGGAGGTTGTTTATGCAGCAAACATAAATAAATGCCTGGCTATAAAATGGGCCTAAAAGAAATTTCAGCCATACCTCTATTGGCTCCCCTTCATTATGACAGATCACAACCCCCTAGTATGGCTTAACAGGGTGGCTAGGAATAATAGACATTTAACCTGGTGGAGTCTAGTACTGCAACCCTTTAACTTCACAATACAATGCCAGCCAGGGAGAGACAATGCCAATGCCGACGGGCTATGCTTGAAAGTTTGACAGATAGACAGAGAATAGCCGGACAGTCCGAGCTTGACCCATAGAGGGTCAACCCCAGTCCATTGGCCAAAGGGGGAGCACTGTGATGGAACCATAAACATCCA
This sequence comes from Bombina bombina, assembly GCF_027579735.1. NCBI lineage: Eukaryota > Metazoa > Chordata > Amphibia > Anura > Bombinatoridae > Bombina > Bombina bombina. The sequence goes on along the minus strand of NC_069505.1, from coordinate 309,684,149 downwards.
CATGGACTTGTGTGGCACAGCTCCATCTATTGGCTGCCCACTATAAAATAACTACAATCATCCCCAGGGACATGGTGATCTTTGTAAAGGATACTGTTCACAGAGCACTTACTCTTTTGAGCTGAAGACATTTTTACATAGAGAAGTTCATGTAATATTTTAAAACAATTTAGCATATTTGTAACAACCACTTCCCTTTAAGTCATTACAGATTTCCCATAATAATCAAGATTTGTTCCAAAGCTTCTAACTATAACACTAACTTCAAATGTGTCATGTTGCAGAAATGGAACCAGCAAACGAAAAAGTAGGAGCAGTTTTTATTTTTATGTAAATAAGCAGTAACTGGTACTGCCTAAAAGAAAGGTAACCTCCTGCCCCAAATCTGTTTCCTGTGATTGTAGCTCCATCTCTATACGTGCTCGCTGCTAGAGGAAAACTTGAGTCTGCTCTGGCAATTGGTGTGCAGACACTAGGTACTAGCTTGTCTGTCAATCAAGCTTATGCACACAAACCTAGTTATATCAGTCAGCAACTTAGTATGCACTGAGAATGGTGTGTAACAAAAAAAAGGCTAATGCATTTTTAAACACACTAAACACTGCATAATGGATAGCAATAGTATGCTGCCGGTGTACAGGCCAAGCGTACAATTCAATGCATGTCCCTTTAATTTCCCTTTAAATTAATGTTGTAATGAAAGTAACAAAAAATATATAATTTCATAATCACATCTGTATTCTCCTCTTATTCATTATTATATACAAATCTTAGATGTACAAGACATCTGGAGAAAAAAGCCCTGACACCTTTTAAAATGAACTGCACAACTCCTCCCATGCTGCTTGCTACAATTATAACAAAAAAATAAAACCTTATGTGAAATACCTTAACATTTGTATAGCCAACAACTACAACTTAATTGCTATTGCTCTGTATATCTCCCATTGTATTTTTCAAATGGAGCGATAACATATTCAAGAAATAATATGGTACAAAAATTGTCAAAAGATATAAAAAGCAATAATTACGCTCGAATGTTAGCTAGCATCTCACAGTAATTAATAACCTTCCTCCCCCCCCCCAGTCCTGGGTGTCAGCGATGCACTGGGTTATATTCAGCTTCGGAATTGTTTGACTGAACGTGTTATTTGTTCTGCAAGTTCTTTTTCATTATAGAATTTTATGAAGCCGCGGAGACATGATTTAGGAAAGCAATGCGATAAAAATACCCCCTCTGCTTTCTGATAATAAGAATAGGCCTAATGAAAAATGCAGAGAGCATTATGAAGACTGTATAATTATCCAATTGTTCTGCTGTTTGTTACACCAGAGAAAACATTGCACCGAATTTAACTCTGGAAATGAGTAATTGATTTCTTATTTGCGCTAACATATTCTTGGTTCTATATGAGCCACTACATACTGTGAACATGATCATTAAGAAAACATAGAACAATTTACTAAAGGCTTTTGGGTCACAAACCTTTTCCTTGCTCTCATAATATGAAGTAGCACATAACCTAATTCTTTAAATATTACAATGAATGCTGTAAAAGTTAGAAATATATGTTGCTGGAGATTGCCAATTATCTTTTTTTTCTGGGATCTCTGTAGCATTTTCATTTTTGATTATTTTGTTTCAATTCTAGCCCTCAGCAATTCCTTAAGCTTGCTCATTAGAATGCTGACAAGTGTAGCATGCACGTTGATACCTTTCAATCTGCTTAGATCACATACACCTCACAATTTTTTCAACCTTGTCACCTATCACATACATTTGGGAAAAAAATTTAACACAGAATAAAATTATATGCAAAGAAAATAATTGAAATTGACGCACCACAACAACAACAACAAATAAAGAATAAAATGCAAGTAATGAAAAAATACGCCTTCAGGAAATATTCTAATGACACAGTAATCAAATAAGATTACCAATATAAAATGTATAAATACAGACATAAAACATGTGTTTATTAAACCGTTAAATCCACAGAGAGTCCTTATTAAGGCAAATTAAAGATGCATTGACTAGTGCTATTCAAAATAAAATATTAACAACTACAAAGAAAATGTATAGATGGGACATAATGAAGGATCAAAGTTCTTCAGATGAAGGATTAAGGCAGATCAGACACAGTATTAAAGTCCCTCTGATGCAGGATCAAAGGAATGCAAACACTACTCTTAATTAGTCAGAAATATTGGTTTGAGTCAATTTATTAAATTACATGCTCTGATGACTTCCCAGAGATAAATCTTTTGCCTTAACAAAGACATTCAAGCAATGAGGAAACCCATAGAACTCCAGTCCTCAAGTAGATCCTAACAGACCAGATTTTCCTGATATGGAACTATAGCACATTCTAAATAATCAGCTGATCAGTATCCTAGGTTACTAACCTGCTCTCACCATTAACTAAATTATTTCACCAGTACTCTAGACAGGACCTAAATATCTGACCTGTAAGGAGTAATTGTTGATTGGAGTTGAGAAACAATGCTCTAGAACAAGCTAAGCTCTGGATAATAGCCCCTTAATGACCACAATGTACCCTGTATGTCACTGGTCGTTAAGGTTTTTTTCAGGACATAACAGCACAAGTCTAGCAAGAACACGCTATTAATGCACTCCCTCCAGCAGGCTTTGTGGAATAGAGCAGTCTAAACGCTGGTGGCAAGACTGTGCTATAAAACAATCAAGTCCCAAAAATAGGCCAGTGACATACAGGGTACGTCGCTGGTCCTTAAGGGGTTAAGATTCATGAGTTTTTTGTACACTCCTAGAATATATATTGCAATATAGGGGCACTATGTAGTAAAAAAATTTTTGTCACTTATATGAAAGAGCAACAATTAAGCATTTTGAATGTTACTTTACCTCACAAAATGTGAAGTAAACATTGTTACAAATTAAGCTGAAATTAATGCAACTGTAAATTGTTTACCTGCTAATGTTCATCATTATACTTATGAACCAATGAGCTTCGTCAGGATATGCCTATCAGCCAATAAGGATGAGTAGTAAGCAACTGTCAGCCAATAAGCATTAGAAGGAAGTACACAGCTCTAAGCAGCTTTTACTTTACATTGTTAGCAACAATAAGAGTTCAAAATGTTTTAAAGGGTTACTAAACCCAATTTTTTCTTCTTTAATGATTCAGATAGAGCATGGAATTTTAATCAACTTTCAAATTTATCCCTATTATCTTGGGTTCTCTTGCTATCTTTATTTTAAAAACAGGTATGTAAAGCTTAGGAGCCGGCCAATTTTGCGTTCAAAATCTGGTGCTTGCTTATTTGAGGCTAAATGTAGCCATCAATAAGCAAGTGCTATCCAGGGTGCTGAAACTAAAATGGGCCAGCTCCTAAGCTTTATATTCCTGCTTCCATTAAGCTTATTTCCAATGATAAATTAGGTTATTCAACAGGAAAATGTATCATTAGTTTGCCTGAGCTCGCCTTTGGAAAAGTGCAAAAAATATTACCATTTTTGTATATATTTGGGCGCACAGATGCGCTTCTCCAAAGGTAGGCTGAAGTGAATGTTTAGGAGAACAGAGAGAAGAATGCTCATATCACTTAATAAATCTTGCGCTTTATGGTTTAGTTCTTCTATTTTATGTGCTGCATCCGGGGCTTTATGTAGTGTGTATTTATTGCACAATCCCCTCCTATGGAGAAATGAGTACATAGGTACGCACATTTTTTCATACCAACTCCTGACCATCTGGTTGTAGCTTAGGACCATGAATCTCTCTCTAGCCTAGCTGTGACCCCTGTAACTTAAAAAGCTCTTGACTTAATGAGGTAGATTTATTAAGCAGCAGATGCTCGCTGGAAACAGAAGTTAAGAAGCAGCGGTCGTAAGACCACTGCTCCTTAACTTCTCTGCCACCTCTAAGGTGGTGGACTGCAATCATTCCAGTCAGATATGATCAGGATGATTGACACCCCCTGCTAGTGGCCGTTTGGCCGCAAATGTGCAGGTGATGGCATTGCACAAGCATTTCACCAGAAATGATTGTGCAATGTTAAATGCCGACAGCATATGCTGTCGGCATTTAGCGATATCGGGCGGACATTATTCGCTACAGCGAATCATGTCCGCCCACCATTTGTTAAATCGGCCCCATAGACTGTGACTTCTTTCCACGTATACTGTTACATCTCTGTCTTGGATGGGATTGGAACTGCATTAATCCTTGTTTTCTACAAAGGGGACTGCTGTAAATAGCAGATAGCTATTTTAACCATGAACAAAAATTCAAAATCTAGTAGAAATAAGCCTAAGTACAGTGACTGCCATATGCTATAGGATGGCCTGGTACTGAATACAGCAACAGTGTGGCGGATAAATGCAATAACTATTGTAATCCATGGGAGACCAATTGTTGCAGAATTGGTTCACTATTGGAACCCTTCTCAGAGTTGATGGATGATTACCTGCAACCCCTGGTCATGGGTCTTACCAAGTTTTTTTTAAGAGACACACCCCATGTTCTAGCGAAGGTAGAAAAAGTGATGTAGGGCGAGGGCAATAGCTGGTTAATGGTAAATGTCATTTATGTGACTTTTTTAACCCTGTTGTCAGGGTTCTGTCATATTAATGGATCTTCAATACAATGCATCATATTTACATTGGAACGCTTTAAGCACTTTTTATTTCTAGCTATTTTAACCATAATGAAGTGAAGCTCTGTGTTAATATCTATCTTCTCCGCAGCTAGGATTGAAAGGGTGACAAGTTGTTGGCTGCATTTGATAACACCACCCTTCCTCTATTTGGTTTACTGTTAAGCCTCTGAAGTCCCCATTAGGTTCTTTGTTGACCACCCACTACCAGATGATTGATAACCATGGTTTAAAGGTACTTCTATAACACTTAAACAGTCTGATATACTTAGATTAAAAGGAAGATTGGACTAGTAAGAACTTGGCTTTTGTAGACAAATAAAACTTCTTGGTATGAACTGACAAGGGAGTAAGCATATTTTATATCTGTTCTCTATAAATGTGTGCTAATATTATTTTGAAGAGGTATATTAAAATACTCACTCTTTTTGTATTTATTTTCACAACTGGATCAGCTGTGGGTGTTGTTAAACACAAGTAGTGTCACATATGGATTAATGTATGTGTTGTTTCATATTCAATAAATTACTAGTGTGCTGTTTAGTAAATCTTTATGTGCTTTTTTTTGTTTGTTTTTATAGACACTTTGTTGATAAGAATTCTCAGCTACCTTTCTTAATCACATTATTGTAATCCTAAAGCAGGGTTCTTATTTTAAACACAATACTTCACAAGAGCAAGAGAGTCTTTATGAATCCTGTACACTGGACCTAATTAAGATCCTGGCCACGCCTCTAGAACGCCCATGGACAGCTACTTGTTTGCAGCATCTGCAAGATCAACAAGACACCTCCTTTTCTATCCAGAATGAATAATTGACCATGATAAAACAGAAATGCAAATATTATACAAGCACATACATTTGCATAAACCATTTTTCAAGGGTGTTTCTAAAGTGTTGTTGGTGCAATTCTAAGAGTTGCTAGCAATTTGCTTTTGATGTGTGAGACATCATGTGCTACGCGCCTCATGCAACTATATATATATATATATATATATATATATATATATATATATATATATATTTTAAACAACTTTATTAAAGTTTTAACATAAGGTGTACAATAAGTATTACAGTAAGTGTAAAACATATTAGGCTGCTAAGCATCAGCTCAACAACTAAAATCAACACTCACATAAAAACATTATAAAGAACATAATATAATAACATCAGCCTATTTTTTTCCATTTTATGCAACTATGTATTTTAATGACAGAAACACCCACTAAAAAACTTGGTGGATTGGTGGATGAAATTATCCACCAATCAGCAAGGACAACCCAGGTTGTTCACAAAAATGGGCCGGCAACTAAACTTACATTCTTGCATTTCAAATAAAGATACCAAGAGAATGAAGAAAATGTGATTTTAGGAGTAAATGAGAAAGTTGCTTAAAATTTCATGCTCTATCTAAATCACAAAATAATTTTTTTGGGTACAATGTCCCTTTAAATAAATTAAATACAATTAGCTAAATTACAAAAAAACACTAAATTACAGAAAATAAAAAACAAATTACAAGATATTTAAACTAATTACACCTAATCTAAGAGCCCTATAAAAATAAAAAAATCCCCCCCAAAATAAAAAAAAACCCTAGCCTAAACTAAACTATCAAAAGCTTTTAAAAGGGCTTTTTGCGGGGCATTGCCCCAAAGAAATCAGCTCTCTTACCTGCAAAGAAAAAAGAAAACAACAACCCCCCCCAATAGTAAAACCCACCACCCACACAACCAACCCCCCAAATAGAACCTTAACTAAAAAAAACTAAGCTCCCCATTGCCCTGAAAAGGGCATTTGGATGGGCATTGCCCTTTAAAGGGCATTTAGCTCTATTGCAGCCCAAAGCCCTAACCTAAAAAAAAACCCCACCCAATACACCCTTAAAAAATCCTAACACTAACCCCCGAAGATTCACTTACCAGGAGAAGTCTTCATCCAAGCGGCAAGATGTCTTCAACGAAGCCTGCAGAAGTGGTCCTCCAGATGGGCAGAAGTGGTCCTCCAGACAGGCAGAAGTCTTCATCCAGACGGTATCTTCTATCTTCATCCATCCGCCGCAGAGCGGCTCCATCTTCAAGACATCTGGTGTGGAGCATCCTCTTCCAACGACGTCTTCTTGCTGAATGAAGGTACCTTTAAATGATGTCATGCAAGATGGCGTCCCTTAGATTCCGATTGGCTGATAGAATTCTATCAGCCAATCGGAATTAAGGTTGAAAAAAATCATATTGGCCGATGCAATCAGCCAATAGGATTGAACTTCAATCCTATTGGCTGATCCAATCAGCCAATAGGATTGAGCTCACATTCTATTGGCTGATTGAAACAGCCAATAGAATGCAAGCTCAATCCTATTGGTTGATTGCATCAGCCAATAGGATTTTTTCAACCTTAATTCCAATTGGCTGATAGAATTCAATATCAGCCAATTGGAATATAAGGGACGCCATCTTGGATGACGTCATTTAAAGGTACCTTCATTCAGCAAGAAGACGTTGTTGAAAGAGGATGCTCCACGCCGGATGTCTTGAAGATGGAGCCACTCCGCGCCGGATGGATGAAGATAGAAGATGCCGTCTGGAGGACCACTTCTCCCCATCTGGAGGACTACTTCTGGATTAAGACTTCTCCCAGTAAGTGAATCTTTAGGGGTTAGTGTTAGGATTTTTTTAAGGGTGTATTGGTTGGGGGTTTTTTAGGTTAGGGCTTTGGGCTGCAATGCCCTTTTAAGGGCAATGCCCATCTAAATGCCCTTTTCAGGACAATGGGGAGCTTAGGTTTTTTTAGTTAGGGTTTTATTTGGGGGGTTGGTTGTGTGGGTGGTGGGTTTTACTGTTGGGGGGGGTTGTTTGTATTTTTTTTAAAGGTAAAAGAGATGATTTATTTGGGGCAATGCCCCGCAAAAGGCCCTTTAAAGGGCTATTGATAGTTTAGTTTAGACTAGGGTTTTTTTTATTTTTGGGGGGCTTTTTTTATTTTGATAGGGCTCTTAGATTAGGTGTAATTAGTTTAAATATCTTGTAATTAGTTTTTTTATTTTCTGTAATTTGGTGTTTGTTTTTTTTTGTAATTTAGCTAATTGTATTTAATTTATTTAATTGTATTTAATTTAGGAATGTTATTTAATTGTAGTGTAGTGTTAGGTGTTAGTGTAATTTAGGTTAGAGGTAAATTTGTATTTATTTTAGCTAGGTAGTTATTAAATAGTTAATAACTGTTTAGTAACATTCTACCTAGTTAAAATAAATACAAACTTGCCTGTAAAATAAAAATAAACCCTAAGCTAGATACAATGTAACTATTAGTTATATTGTAGCTAGCTTAGGGTTTATTTTATAGGTAAGTATTTAGTTTTAAATAGGAATAATTTAGGTAATGATAGTAATTTTATTTAGATTTATTTAAATTATATTTAAGTTAGGGAGTGTTAGACGTAGGTTTAAAGGGTTAATACATTTAGAATAGTGGCGGCGATGTTGGGGGCGGCAGATTAGGGGTTAATAAGTATAATGTAACATTACGTTATTTAAAGGAACCTTCATTCAGTCTTAGCCGTCGGATGAAGAGGATGCTCCGCGTCGGATGTCTTGAAGATGGACCCGCTCCGCGCCGGATGGATGAAGATAGAAGATGCCGTCTGGATGAAGACTTCTGCCCGTCTGGAGGACTACTTCGCCCGGCTTGGATGAAGACTTCTCCCAGCTTCGTTGAGGACTTCGGCCCGGTTGGACGAAGAATTCTCCCGGTAAGGTGATCTTCAAGGGGTTAGTGTTAGGTTATTTTAAGGGGGTATTGGGTGGGTTTTAGAGTAGGGTTGGTTGTGTGGGTGGTGGGTTTTAATGTTGGGGGGAAATTTGTAATTTTTTTTACAGGTAAAAGAGCTGATTACTTTGGGGCAATGCCACGCAAAAGGCTCTTTTAAGGGCTATTTGTAATTTAGTGTAGGGTAGGGCTTTTTTATTTTGGAGGGGCTTTTTTATTTTGTTAGGGGGATTAGATTAGGTGTAATTAGTTTAAAAATCTTGTAATTTGTTTATTATTTTCTGTAATTTAGTGTTTGTTTTTTTGTACTTTAGATAATTTTATTTAATTATATTTAATTGTATTTAATTTTGGGAAATAATTTAATTATAGTGTAGTGTTAGGTGTAATTGTAACTTAGGTTAGCTTTTATTTTACAGATAACTTTGTATTTATTTTAGCTAGGTAGTTATTAAATAGTTAATAACTATTTAATAACTATTCTACCTAGTTAAAATAAATACAAACTTGCCTGTAAAATAAAAATAAATCCTAAGCTAGCTACAATGTAACTATTAGTTATATTGTAGCTAGTTTAGGTTTTATTTTATAGGTAAGTATTTATTTTTAAATAGGAATTATTTAGTTAATGATAGGAATTTTTATTTAGATTTCTTTTAATTATATTTAAGTTAGTGTCGGCAATGTTAGGGACGGCAGATTAGGGGTTAATAATATTTAACTAATGTTTGTGAGGAGGGAGGGAGTGCAGTGGTTTAGGGTTTAATATGTTTATTATAGTGGCGGCGATGTCCGGTTCGGCAGATTAGGGGTTAAAAAATGTATTTTTGTGTTTGCGATGCGGGAGGGCCTCGGTTTAGGTAGTCTATGGGTGTTAGTGTACTTTTTAGCACTTTAGTTATGAGTTTTATGCTATGGTGTTGTAGTGTAAAACTATTAACTACTGACTTTAAAATGCAGTACCAGTCTTGACAGGAGAGGGTGTACCGCTCACTTTTTGGCAGACTCGTAATACCGGCGCTATGCAAGTCCCATTGAAAAAAGAGGATACACAATTTACTTAAGTGTATTTGCGGTATTTCCAAGTCTGGCCAAAAAAGTGAGCGGTACACCTGTACCTGCAAGACTCGTAATACCAGCGGGTGTTAAAAAGCAGCGTTAGGACCTCTTAACGCTGCTTTTTAAACCTAACGCACAACTCATAATCTAGCTGAAAGAGTATTAAGCAAATTAGATAATAAAAGAAAGCTAGAAAGCTGTTTAAAATCACATGCTCTACCTGAATCATGAAAGACATTTTTGGGTTTCATGTCCCTAATCTGTTATATATTTTAACAAGGTTTTTAAAAATTCACTAATGTTTTTATTTTGATCCTGGTGATATTGGTCTACCTACATATCTACATATATATTTCAATATTATGTGATATCTTCATCCATTTAATTTTTGAATGACTTATAAAAGTAGTTGTTATAGGCATAGCTACTATAAACCCCAGGAATTGAGATCACCATCTGGCTCTCAGAAGAAAGGAGGGGTATTTTAGAAAATATTCCTTTACAAAGTTTGGATGGCAGAGTATATATGATGGTTGTCAAAAACAGTAACATTCAATGTGCCTGCAGATTAAAAAAAAAAAAAAAAACTTTTATCAGTGAAGGAGGAATACAATGTTATCAGCATAATTAAATATGGAAGAACAAGACTGGGTTGTTAAAGGAATATGAAACAGTAAACATATGTAAAGAAACAAATTGTGTAAAAAAAACAGCAAACAACTTACATTTTTTTTTGCAAAATGAGCACTTAGAAATTCTTAGCCTAGCCAATGCCCTTAGGGATATAAGAGAGCTGATATTTTGGCAACTTAGGTTGCATTTTTACTCTTCCGAGCATGGGCAAATCTGACTCCCTGTTTATCTAGTATACACTTAATAGTAAGCCAGCTCATGTTACTCTAGAAGCTTTATGACCTATAGATAGCAAATACCTTCCTGTAGGGACCCAACTGACTATTAGGGCTCTGACAGGAAGTAATAGGCACTGCACATATGAAGTTTTAAAAAAAAAAAAAAAAAAAGAAAGAAAAGGTAAATTACAAATAATAAATTTTTTTATTAAGTAAAACCACTGCTTAGTACTTTTTTATTACAACAGTTAAACAGACTGTTTATATTCCTTTAAAGGGACCAAAGAGACAGAACTAAACATAAATGAGTCAGGCGTCATGTTGCGGGTTGTTGCTTAGCAATGTGGGTGGGTGTGACCCTGTTTGTGTGAGTCATCACCATTAGTAATGTCTTTTTTTGAGGCAGTTTTTCTTCCATGTCATGTATTTGTGGTCATATTCTTGCATTATTTCTGTCCCACATATATTTATTATAAAATTCCAATTGGTCGGAAGCACATTTGTTGTACTTTTGCTGGGTGTGTATAGTTTTTTTGCTGCATCTTCTGTATTTATTTCATTTTTTGACTATTCCTTTGCTGTGATAACCTTTGGCTTCCCATAACTACTCTTCAGAATTCTCCTTGTACCAGTTGCTGCCTGTGAGTTACTGACTCATGGGTTACTGACATATTTCTGAGTTGTATACTTTTGTACCAAGTCTAAAAGATAATAATACATAATTTTTTGTTTACTTTACTAAATTAAATCACTGCCAATACCTGCTAAAATTAGCTCATTTACAAACAGGTGTCTTAAAGATAGGGAACAAAATGTTGAAGTAAATTAGAGATAGCGATAGATTGTTAAGTGGATAGATAGATAGATAGATAGATAGATATATAGATAAGTTAGATAGATAGTTCAAGAGATTGAGATAGATAGATAGATAGATAGATATAGGATAGATAGATATAGATAGTAAGATAGATAGATAGATGATAGTAAAATAGATAGATAGATAGATAGAGAGAGAGAGAGAGAGAGAGAGAGAGAGAGAGAGAGTGTTAGGGTTTTTTTCCCTGTTTTGTTTGCCATGTGCTGCTGGCAGCCATTTTACTCACCTCTCTTGCTGACTATGGTGCATTGTGGGGGATGCTGCTCATTTCCTGCACTTCCTTTTATGGCCAGACTGGTGTGCATCATCCATGTGAGACAGGATGCAGTCTCAGAATTGTGATGTCATCACTTATTATTTTAAGGGCCTCTGTTCAGTATGCTTTGCCTTTGCGTTGTCTCAGACCTGTTTGTGAGAGTTCCTGTGTATTACCTGGCTGCCTGATGTCCTTCCTGGTTCCTGATCCCTGACTTGTTCCTGACTCTGCTGCTTTCCTTGTTCCTGATTCCCGCTCGTCTGACTATTCGCTTTGGCTCCTGACTCAGCTCGTCTGACTACCAGCTCTGGTTTTGACTCTTCACTTGTTATTTGACTTGTGGACTTTTTATTATTTTTTGCTATCAATAAAGGTGTGATTATTTTTGCACTTCTCGTCTCAGTCTGATTCCTGGCACCCTGACAGATAGAGAGAGAGAGATAGATAGATAGATAGATAGATAGATAGATAGATAGATAGATAGATAGATAGATAGATAGATAGATAGATAGATAGGTAGAGAGAGAGAGAGATAGAGAGAAAGATAGATAGATAGAGAGAGAGAGAGAGAGAGAGAGAGATAGAGAGATAGAGAGAGAGAGATAGAGAGAGAGAGAGATATAGATAGAGATAGATAGATAAATAGAGATAGATAGATAGATAGATAGATAGATAGATAGAGAGATAGATATAGAGATAGATAGATAGATAGATAGATAGAGATAAATAGATAGATATATGATAGATAGATAGATGATAGTAAGATAGATAGATAGATAGATAGATAGATAGATAGATAGATAGATAGATAAAGAGAGAGATAGATAGAGAGATAGATAGATAAATAGATAGATAGATAAATAGTAGATAGATAAATAGTAGATAGAGATGATAGATAGATAGATAGATGATAGATAGATAGATAGATAGGAGATAGAGAGAGATGATAGATAGATAGATAGATAGATAAATAGAAAACTAGCTAGATCATAGGTAGATAGATATATACTGTATATAGATAGATAGAGATATAGATATATACAGGGGCGGAACTACAGGGGGTGCAGAGGTTGCAACTGCGACCAGACCCCCGTGGGCGGGGACCCAGCTTAAAAACAAAATTTAATTTTTTATTTTTTTTAAAAAAACATTGACCTGCCACTGCCTGCTGTTTTACCCATTGGTGTTTAACTGTTTATGTGTGGGTGTGACTGTGTGTGCATGTATGCATTTATGTGTGTGTGTATGTGACTGTGTGTGTATTTATGCATGTGTGTGTGTGTGTGTGTATGGGACTGTGTGTGTATTTATGCATGTATGTGTGTTTGTGTATGTTTGTGTGTGTGTGTTTGTGGAACCAGCAAAGTACAGACCTTGTTACTACAGCATGGGGGGGCAGGGGGTAAACAGTGTCACTATACAGTACCACTATATACAGTACGGGGGGCTAGACCATGTCACAGACTACTGTAGTCACTTTATAAAGTACTGGGGCGGGTAGGGTCAGGCCAGCCATCTCACCGGTAGATTACAGACTGTGTCACTAACTCACTATATACAGTACTGGTGGGCTAAACAGTGTCACTAAATGCAGTAATAGGGGGTCAGACCATTTCACAGACTGTGAGCACAGGGTACCTCCTTTTGCAGACATGTAATCTGATTCACATTTTTTTTTCTGTGTTAAATGTTTTTTGTTGTTGTTTTTTTTTAAAGATATGTATCAAATTCACCTTTTTTTGGGGGGAGGAGGCCTTCTTAGATTCTTGCACCTGGGCCCTGTGGTTTCTAGTTATGCCTCTGGATATATTAGATAGATAGATAGATAGATAGATAGATAGATACTAGGTTTGCTAAGATTGCAAAGAGAAGAAAACTGATATATTCTATTAGAGCACCTTACTTTGTGATTTGCATTTCACAGATTTGATTTTAAGATGATTTTGCCCAGCACTGATCAGACTTTTCCACATAAAAAAACCAGAAGCTAAGTCACAATTTTTGTAAGTTCTTAACAGGTTTTCACTTAAGATTTTGATTTATATTCAGTCAGCAAAGTGTTTCAGTCACGTTATTTCAATAAATTCATGAGTTTCACTTACTGATACTCTCTTAAAATAATCCTCTATGAAAAATATACAATATTTGTTTGTTCCAAAACGCTCTGCTTGAAGGTTAAGCTTTAAATCTTCTTTAACTCTGTCTAATTCTTAATACCTTAGGGAGAAATATTATGGGACTTACAAAAGGAGTTTAAACACCATATTTTATAAACTTCCTATTGTTTGTTTAAATAAACATATGTTCCTTTTAAACAGTTGCTTTGAGCAAAAGGATGGAGTAGAAATTAAAAACTATAATGTAGCTGTAAATATGTATGGGTGAATTTTTCAGTAAAGTTATTACAAATCATGAGTCAACCAAATTATTTTGTTATAAATCAACATGAAATGTTTTCTAAATATTGAAGATTATTTCTTGCAAATAAATGTTACATTTCCCTACATCGAATGTAACATTTGATTTAAAAAAAAAAACACGTACTTGAAATATTGAAATGTTATTACTGAATCTCACTTTAATGCAAGTCAATAACAACATTTAGCTACTACATTTTATATTATAACTTTTATCAGAATACTAAATGATAAACAAATGTATAATTCAATGATGCAAAGTATAATAGTGGAAATGTTAATCTAACTATTATACTGCAATTCACATGCTTTGCTTAGATTTGTACATAAAAGGCCCTCGATATGCCTTTTTTGACATTGGAACGATCGCAATCCAGGTGATAACACCTGGGGGTAGATTTATCAAGCAGTGAATGCTGCAATCTACCCGCATAGTTTCAGGTTCAGGTTTTTTGCATCACTTTTCTTTACTACTCGTGTGCAGCCTTTAAAGTACATAAATCGCATAAAGAGTTAAACTAATACAGAGAAAAAAGAGCCTACATAACTAGCCAATGAGAATGCTAGGTTGGAGACCAGGGTAAACATTGACCAATCAGATGACCCATATTGACCATAAACAGCCCAATGAGCACCCCATTTTCCTCTTTCTTGCTTGATGCTCATAATAAAGAATCTTCCGGAAAAAACAGAAAAGTCCCAACAGTCCAATTAACAAACATACAATAAAGCAGAACCATAAAACTTGAATAAACTTAAATTTTGACTCAAAGAGAACTCAGAATTGGAGGATGATAATTCGTAGATCCATCAGTGTTTCCATGAGGTTGAAGACCACTGCTCCTTAACTCGTCCTCCACCTCTGAGGTGGGGGACAGCAATCATCCCGATCGGATACGATTGGCCGCGAATGTGCAGGGGGACGGTATTGCACAAGTATTTCACGAGAAATGCTTGTGCATACGCTGTCAGCATTTATCGATGTCCGCCCGCACAATAACAAATCGGCCCCTATTTCTGGATTGGATAAAATATTCAATCTGATATCATAAATGTCACCTATATCATCAGATATGGCGATCATAAACCTCCGAACACAAGTTATCAACTAAAAAACAACAACAAAATAGACACTTCAAATTCAACAACCAAAGGTACTTAAAGGGATATGAAATCCAAAAATGTTATTTTATGATTCAGACAGAGCATACCATTTTTAACAAGTCTCCCATTTACTTCTATTATGAAATTTGTTTTGTTCCCATGATTTTCTTTGTTGAAGAGATACCTAGGTAGGCATCTGGAGCACTAAATGGCAGGAAATAGTGTTTTCTAGTGCTCTTGCAAATGGATAACATTCTTGCAAAGCTGCTGCAATATAGTGCTCCAGAAATGGGCAGGGTTTCAAGCATACGTCGCTGTTTTTCAACACAAGATTCCAAGAAAATGAAGAAAAGGGATAAAGAAGTAAATTAGAATGTTGTTTAAAACTTCATGTTCTATCTAAATCATGATAGAAAAGTTTTAGGTTTTATATCCATTTATTAAACACAAACCACCCACAGATTGAGCAATGTTGATAACGATCGGCCACCGATATGCGCATACTCTGACCTGAAAAACAAGATGGTGCTGCCCATGCTAGCAGTGACATATATCATGGGAATTATCAACTATGATTCTGTTTGACTTGGAAAAATTGTTATCCTTTGATTTAAAAAAAAAAATACTGGGCAACCCCTTTTTTTATATCGAAGAAGAATTTAAAAAAAGATTGGGATTGAAAAACTCCTCCTGATTTTCTTCTATTATCAAATTTTCTTCATTTTCTTGGTATCCTTTGTTGAAAAATAGCTCCTTTTGATAAGTGTACTGAGGTAGGCTCAGGGTATGCATATGGTTTGAGCACTATTGGGCCGAATTATCAAGCTCCGAATGCTTGATGCCCCTGTTTCTGCGCGAGCCTTTAGGCTCACTGGAAACAGCAGTTATGAAGCAGCGTTCTAAAGACCGCTGCTCCATAACTTGTCAGCCTGCTCTGAGGTTGCGGACATAAATCCGCTCAATCCTATACGATCGGGTTTATTGACACTCCCTGCTAGCGACCGCAAATCTGAAGGGGGCGGCATTGCACAAGCAGTTCACAAGAACTGCTTGTGCAATGATAAATGCCGCTGAGCAGATCATGTCGGACAGACCGACGCTAAATCAGCCCCTATATGCGTAACAATGTAATAATTGTTGCCAACACTACTGCTATTTTTGTTCTTTTTTTAAACAGATTGATAGGAGTTTAATTTTGACTTTTCTTTGCCCTTTAACTTTTAAATTATCATTTGGGAAGATGGCTTGGCAGGTTGAACTAACCTTGTCATATTGTAAGATTATTTTATAAACCTACTAGCTGTTGCCCGTGGCTTCGCTCACGTGGATTTTGTGATTTTGTACAATTGTTTTTAAAAGGAAAATGATTTTTTTTTGGTCCAAAATCTACAAAATATCATTTACAGGTTGATGTCCTAGCGTAATAAGCAATGTTTATTGCAGACATTAGCCAGGGTGTATTGGTAACAAAACAAAGATACTTGTTCCATTGATATGCGTCCAGGAATTTTTTAGTGTTCTAATTACAAACAGAGAAGGAGATAGACTAAAGGTGACCACTCGCAACTATGTGTGCCCTCATGATTGTGCCCGTTCAGCACATTAAAAATATATTATTGTTATTTTGTTTACAATTGCTTTAATATTAAATTGTAATTATATATTTTGGGTCATATTTATCAATACGATCAAATACAATCGGGTTGATTGACACCCCCTGCTAGCGTCTGATTGCCCGTGAATCTGCAGGGGGCGGCATTGCATCAGCAGTTTACAAGAACTGTTGGATAAATGATAAATGCTGACAGCGTATGCTGTCAGCATTTATCGATGTGCGGCGGACATGATACGCTACTTTGTATCATGTCCGCTCGCAAATTGATAAATATTCCCCTATGACTCAACTGTCAGATGTGAAAAAAAGAGTATTAATTTGTTTAGTGATATCCATATCTTGAGAGCTACTGACAGTTGGAGAAAGAAATTTGGCATGAAACTAACTTTATAATGAAGATTTTAACTTATAATTTTTACTTTTCTAACATACAGTAGATTGTAAGTTCCCACGGGAATAGGACCCTCAATTCCCCCTGTATTTGTCTGTAAAATGTTGTCTCCATCGTACCGTTATTCTTGAACCCATGGGCAGTGCTGTGGAATCTGTTGGCGCTTTATAAATAAATAAATAATAATAATAATAATAATAATATTCTCTTTTTGAGATGTAGGTATCCTCATAAATCACCCCCCCCCCTTTACCCCCTTAAGTGGATTTTTGGGAAATGGTAAAACATGTGTTTCTTTATTTTTAAAGGAGAATCTAAATACCAATTTGCACGTCTGTAACATCTTTGTTTTTTTTAAATATAGGTATCCTCATAAATCACCCACTCTTAGACCCCCTTAAGTGAATTTTCGGGTAATGGTAAAACACGTGTTTCTTTTTTCTTTTTTTTTAGGTAGAATCTAAATACCAATTTTCACATCTATAACGTCTTCATTTTTGAGATATAGGTATCCTCATAAAAAAAATAACCTCTCTTTTTCACCCCTAGGGATGTAATTTCCAAAAATCCTTCCTTAGTGGGTGCCAACAATTGGTGGCTGCACATAGATGCCACGTGTGATTGGCTCATCCAGTGCATTGCTATTTCTTTGACAAAGGATATCTAAAGAATGAAGCAAATTAGATCATAGAAGTAAATTGTTTAAAATTGTATTCTCTTTCTGAATCATGAATG
This sequence comes from Bombina bombina, assembly GCF_027579735.1. Classification (NCBI taxonomy): domain Eukaryota; kingdom Metazoa; phylum Chordata; class Amphibia; order Anura; family Bombinatoridae; genus Bombina; species Bombina bombina. The sequence continues at coordinate 309,666,440 of NC_069505.1, read as the reverse complement.
AAAATGTTTGGGTTCCTTTAAAGTAAAACATGGCAGATAATTTGTTTGGTTTTGATGATGACATCATAATGTGAATTATTATAGTTTTCACTTACATTGACAATGAAGTCAAAAACTTTAATGATTGAGAAATAAAGGTTGATTAAACATATAAAGCTACTTATATTACTGACTTTGCTTTGTTCTTTTGGCATCCTTTGTTGATGAGTAAACCTTGGTAGGCTCAGGAGCATGCATGTGTCTTTAGTACTCAATGGCAGTAGTTTAGAAACATTGTTGCAAACACTGCTGCCATAAAGTGCTAAAGACACATGCATACGCCAAAGGATATCAAGAGAACAAGGCAAATTTGATAATAGAAGTAAAATAAGTTTTGTTTTTTATAAAACAATGAAAGCTTAATTTTTAATTTATAAAAAAATAAATAAGATGTGTGCAAATAACAACTCATTTCATGTCCCATAATTTAAAGAAAATTAAATTGAATTACCTTAAAAATATGAGCTGAACAATATTAGTAAAAAATTATAAAATGTTATACCAAACTAGGCCCCCATTTATAAAATGTTGTACAGACAGTATCTGCTCCCGAGAACCACAGCCCCTCATAACAGTGCTCATGCAGCTGTGCCCCTTCCTCTCTTGCAACCAATCGGGTGAGAGCAGGGCTTGCCAATCATCCCAATCAGATCCTCAAGGGTGGCAAAGAGATTAAGTAGCAGTGATCTTAAGTTCTTAACATCTTAACTAGCGATTCAGGCCTGCTCGCTCCAGCTTGAGATACTCGGGCTCCAAAGTTGCTTCTGCAGCCTCATAAATAGATCCCTTTGGGGCCAAATTACCATTGTGCGAGCGGACATGATCCGATATTGCAGATCATGTCCACTGCACATCGATAAATTCCAACAGCATACGCTCTCTGCATTTATCATTGCACCAATACCGCCCCCAGAAGATTTGCTGCCAATCGTCCGCTAGCGGGGGTGTCAATCAACCCGATCGTATTCAATCGGGTTGATTTCTGTCTGCCACCTCAGAGCAGGCGGACAGGTTATGTGCCTTAATGAAAAGGAGCTGAGTTGGACACATGGGGGCCGACTGCTGCTCCTTAACTCGTACGCCTCCTCTGAGGCTGCGGACATCAATCCGCCTGATCTCATTTGATCTGGTTGATTGACACCCCCTGCTAGCAGCCAATTGGCCGTGAATGTGCAGGGGGCAGCATTGCACAAGGAGTTCACCAGAACTGCTTGTGCAATGTTAAATGCCAACAGCGTATGCTGTTGGTATTCAGCGATGTCGGGCAGACATGATTCGCTACAGCGAATCATGTCCTTCCGACTGTTAATAAATCTGCCCCATGAAATAAGAGGTTAATTTGGTAATACAAGTAAACTATTGCATTGCTCTATCTAGATCATGCATGCTATATCTAGATCATGAAAAATTATATTTGACTTCCATTTCCTTTTAAGAGATTATTTAGCCATTTTAGATTTGTAATTATTGTATATCCCTAAAAGAAGCATTCATGTCCTGCTTCTATGTAACTACAGACCTTTAAATAGGTGATCTATAAAGTACTAAATAATCAGCAACACCATTAATGTCTAAATCTACTGTTCTTCAAGCATTTAAAAAGCAAGACAAATGTTACTACATATAAGGTTAAATAGAAGACATTTTGTTATTTGAATTAGTTTTAAAAATCTGCTCATTTGAACCTCACCAAAGGAAGTATGAGGGAGATGTCACGCTCATTTTCTCAGCAGGCTCTTTAGCAGAGGATGTGCAGATAAGAGTTCTCAAGGGAGCATTAATACTGTACAAATGCAAGATTGTTCCTTGTATATCACTTTGTGACTGCGTCTCTGTAACAAGAACCTACAAGGGAAGATCTTCCATTCTGATACAGACTGTGAAAAGCTACAAAGTGTCTCTGATTCTTCACCCTTAGCAAGAGATCACCCTATTGTAAAAGCTTTATTAGAAAAAAAAAAAAAAAATCAGGTATGGAATCACATCTCCACAGCACATAAATTCATTGATTAGGACAGACCAAGAAAGTCACACTACAGGGAGTGTTACTGAGACATTTGCCCTTTTGTCAGATTATTTTTGAGTATCTTTGGTTCTTAGAGAACATGTACGTTTCAGAGGGAAATTGATCATCTTTTTTGTAACACATAACCTTTCTTATGCTTACAGTTGGTGGTTTGGAAAATTATTTTCCTATATTTTATTTGTCTAAACTATAATATGCAATGTATACATCAGTAATTAAACACAACATCACAACGTTTTTTAAAATGTTAAAAATGTGCATTGTATTGCAGTTCAGGGATATACCCTTTAAAAGCCAATTGACGAGGACAGCTAAAGACAAATATAAATAAGCTACTAGAGAGATCAAGTAATCACTGTGTAGAACATAACATGGTTAGACTTCTAAGGTCTGAACTTAGACAATTTTTGGGATACCAGGGAGGGCACATTTTTCAAAGATAATTACAAGAAAAAGGGGCAAAAATGGTAGGAAAGTTGCACATAAAATAAAAAAATAAAATAAGGAAGCAAAAAAAATGTGATTTATTTAAAAAAAATATATGAAAAAAGCTAAAAAAAAAAAACATTTTGTTAATGCATGGGACCGAACACAGATAACTGTTCTTGTGTGTCTTATTTATTTATAATAATAATAATAATAATAATAATATATAATAATAGTAAAAATAATAAAATGCAATATTTTGTGAAGAAATATAAAAGACAAAAGAAACAGGGGGCGCTCTATCATACGATACAAATACAGCAAGTGCAATTAGCTATATATAAGAAAAGCAAAACAAAATTTACAGACAAAAGTCACCATCAGATAAGGTGCTATGCACCAGGGAGACTCATAAATTTCTTCCAATGAGGATATTGTTGTCCCGGCCGCTCTCCTCCTCACAAAGTTGTTATAATGATTCTACATATATCAAGCAGATAGAGGCGTGCCTCATGTGTAGATCAACCAATAATATTAAACATTGGCAAGTATGGTAAACAAATGGATACTCACATTTAGCAAGAGCACCCTAATGTGCTAGTAGTAGCAAGCTGATATATCTGGGCGCATCAGCTCACCCACACCTGGTATCAGGAACAAACCAGGTAATTCACTGGGGCCAATTTACTAATGTGTAGCGGATCATGTCTGGATCATGTCCACCGCACATCGATAAATGCAGACAGGATACACCGTCTGCAGTTATCATTGCACAAGCATTTTGTGTGAAATGCTTGTGCAATTCTGCCCCTGCACATTAGCGGCCAATCGGCCGCTAGCAGGGAGTGTCAATCAACCCAATTGTATCTGATTGGGTTGATTGTTGTCCGCTGCCTCATAAATTGACCCCACTGTGTCCAAAAGTGCTGTATCATAGGTAGGAGTATATCTCTCTAGTATACTAAGTACAAATGGTGCTGTCACTTTGCTAAGTTAAAAACTTATTTATTTAAAAACAAATTAAAAACATAAGCATTAAGTGAATAAATATTTTGTGAATAACTGCTTATTTGTACTTTTGTTTTATTACATTAGGACAGTATATTTAATCACAAACATCATAAAAAAAGTATTATTAATCATTAAACGCTATCCATGACCATTCCACATTGATAGCAAAGTGTAAGGGTTAATATACAACGCTATTAAAAATTGATCATATGTTCAAAGATATCTGTATACAGATATCTTTGGCTTCTACCTACTCCGGGCGGCCGGAAGGACACCCCTGGTGAATTAGCAACAAACGTCTCTAAAAATCAGATTGTTTATCTGAGGTCTGTGGTGAGAGCTTATATTGTTTATTGGCAACGTTAATGTTGTATTATTTCCTGCTAACTGTTGAAATTATCAGCAGTATTTGATACTTATTTTTTTATTTTATTATTATTGTTTTTATATATACAATTACATGTGTGTATTTTTATTTATTTTGACATAGATATAGATTTATATTTATTATTATTGGCTCTCCCTCTATAGTATACTAGCGCTGTTTAATTATTTCAAATATATATTTGATCATGCGTTCAAATCCTTTTGAAAAATGATTTACACACGTGCATCCGCTGTTTAGAATCATCAAGAATAATAGGCATATAAAGTCAAACACTCTATAGGTGCATAGATTGGTGCAGGAAACAATAGGCTCTTGAATTTCTTTGCACTAGACATATTGTAAGCGTAATGTATTAAACTAATATTGAAAAAAAAAAATGACTCTGAATTATTGGTGGAAAAACATGCGACAAAAATTCCCCATCTGCTTGTTACAAACTCCATTGTCAGGAATGGGGCAAAAAAATCCAAGACAAATAAAGTATCTGCATTTGGATAGCAATTCTTCATCCTTAGCCCCTACAGCAGCAATTACATATAACTAAGGCATAAAACTAAACAATTCACATTTTTCTTGTAAATATTTATTTTATAAGGAATCTAATTAAATGACAAAACTGTCTTGTGTCTTACACGCATTTGTATGGTTTTCAAGCAAATATTCAAGCTTTTCCACAGCAAAAATCAAACAATACACATCCATTTGCTTGAATTAAATTATGCATATTATTTTGCATTTCTTTTTGGGTAAGTGTGATAATACGGAGGTGACTTGAAGGTTCTTGATGCATATTCTAAGCAAGTATACCTGTATATCCACTGTGTATATTTTTTATGTTATATTTGCAAAAGTGTGCACAGCTAAAACTCCACCATATTTATTTATTGCATGAAAACAATTAAAAGCATTCCTCTTGCAAAAGTTTTAGAACTGGCCTTACGCGTTTCGGCTCACGTCTTCTTCATAGAACTTTTCCAATGTACCTGATAATTCTGCAACTGGATGTGCACAGTGAAGAATAAACTGTTTATACAGATCAGGGGAAGCATATACATATATATTTACAGGAAACAAGCATCAGACTGCTTTCCATGTCTGCCTAGGTATTAACTTTACTTAATAAACGCTTTTTGTTTTTATATATGACCCGGTTTGTGCAGCCTTAACTTTTTTCATATTTGCCTTTGTGGTGATTGCTTCCTGCTTCCCTTGGGCTAGCACCCTGCCTGATTTGCGGAGACCCTCTTGTCGCTGCTTCCTGATGACGTCAGCCTCTTGCGACCATCAACTCGAGCGGAACGCCGGCTGTTGCGGTTGACGATACAAATTGAACACACAGATCCCATTGACCGCAATGTAAAGGCACTTTTCAGTGCCATTTTGTTTTCTAACACCCCACTCATGCCAACTTTGGAAGCCCCAAAACTGCTTAATGCCGGTATTTTTTTATAAAAATAAAATAAAATAAAAAACTATAATGCCTTCTAATTTTCTGAGCGCTAATGTCTGGTTATTTATTGCCCTTTTGCGGGAGCACAATAAATTACTGCTCCGCTTGTAAAATATGGCAGTATGCATTTAAAATGAATGAGATTAAAAAAGCAGAGGATAGCCAAGACCTATTATTACAGTAAAGGTACATTTATTTAAAAAAAAAAAAAAAATACAGATTAAGGGTTATATTTCAATATTTTGTATAAGCTTTGTGCACAGGTTGATGTGATATGAGATTTCAAATTATTGTAATGAAATCATCTAGGGGAATTGTATTTGACTGTAAATAAGATATGAGTCTATACAGAAGCACCAGAAATTGGGGAGGAGAGATGGAATATCATTTTTTAGTTAAGACAGTCTGAAAAGGATAAGGCTTAGCTATGAGAGTGGAGGAGGATTAAGGTATAAACAGACAAATATAGGGATTATGATCCAGTCCATGTAAAAAAATATTCTATACATTGTCATGACTTGACGGCTAGCAAGGATCTCAGGTTTGTATCCTTGGTTAATAGCCCACAGTGGTTTCCATTAGTGATTTGGCTGTGTGACCAGACGTCCTAAAATTACTAACAATAGTCAGGGGTTAAAGCATTAGGGGATCACTTGAAGAAAATGAGTTTGTGAAGGCAGATGATTCATAGAGAAAATGGGAAAAGTGAAAGATAAAGAGAAATGGGAGTCAAATTTAAACTTGATGCAGACAGAACATACAACTATCATCAAATTTACCCCTTTCTCTTTATATCTTTTGGTGAGACATCTTCTTTTCCTGAGAGCATATTGAGGTAGGCTCTGGAGCAAACACGCGTTGAGCACTATATGGCAGCAGTGTTTGCAAGTATAAGGTTGATTCCAAACGATCTGATCTTTTTTTTAATTTTATTTTTTTGGCCATTTTATGTTTTTTTTTTTTTTTTTTTTTGGCCATTTTATGTTTTTTGGTTGTTGTTTTTCTTGTTAATAAAGTGATCACAATCTTTCTAAATCAAACAAAGATGAGATTGTTAACTAACACAAAATATGATCTCCATTTCTTTGTGTTGGCACTTGGACTGGCCAGTCATAGATGTAGATCAATGTTCACCAGATTTAATACTTGAAAAAGAAATAAAACTGTAAAAAAAAAAAAAATCTAGCATGGACGGTCATTTTTTTTTTTTTTTTAAATGTAGAATTTTTTTTTCATTACAAATATTGCACTAGGCAGTTTTAAGGGGTTAAAAGTTGGCTGCATTCTTCCACATTCGGAGGTGAACGAAACCTCAGAATGTTCATATCTAGTTGTGAGTTATGTTTAAAGGGATAGGAAAGCCAAATTAAAACCTTCATGATTCATGTAATTAAAAAAAAAAAACATTTAAATTTACTTTGGTTATCACATGTTCTTTGTTTTACTTAGTATCCTTGTTGAAATAATATGTATATATTCTCAGCAGCAGAAATGCACTGGCTAGCTAGTGATTGGTGGTTATTCACAATTGCCTCTTGTCATTTGCTCACCAGAGGTGTTCAGTTAATGCCAAGCAATGCATTTCTGCTCTGAAGGTGACTTTCACTATGTTTTTAATCTCTTGGAGGGGTTAAACACATAATTAAATGCAAGCAATACCTCACTAATAAAATACTCCAACATTTTAGTGCTGCGGAATCTTTTGGCACTCTACAAATAACCGGTTATAATAATAATAATAATTATGGGAATTTTTCCCTTTTGCAGTTTTATATTCATTTAAGGACTCTATAGACACATATATATATAAACATGCTAGATAAACCTTAGTATCTATATCTATATATATATATATATATATATATATATATATATATGTGTGTTAGATAATTTAATATTAGATTTTCAACAAAAACTAAGGAGCTATTATTGAGTTAAATATTTTATCTATGACACATGTGGTATGCTTATCATCTTTCCAATAATAAAAGCTTTTTACATAAATTGTTATATACATTATCACTTGCTCCATCTGTATTTCTATAAGCATCATATAAGTTTTAGACTATGTGTAATTATATTTTAATATGTTCCAAATGTTATATTTTTCTATTCTTTATATATATTTATATATATATATATATATATATATATATATATATATATATATATATATATATTGGTTTAAATTGTATAATATTTTAGATTGCAGTTCAGAGTTATATGTATCCTTTAAGAATTTTCAAAAGATTTTCTTGTATTCATTTCACAATCCATTAAGGGAGTTCTACATATTTAATATTTATAGTTTTTCCTATATTTAATTTTTTATTAGCGTAGAATTTCCTTGAGACTTTATTTTTTCTTGCATACATAATTTCAATCATGTTAAGTTAGCCAGATAAATTGCTTTATTCATTATACTTTCAAATCTAACAGGAAGTCTCCATTTTAACGGCATAGATTGAAAACTGTGAGATTAATATAAAACGGAAAAGTTTATCTTTGCACATCTTTCTTCATATTATTGAAAGCAGTGTAGAAAAACAACTTCCTATGCTTGCTGCCAAGGGCATATGTTGGCCTATTTTAGGGTTTTTCATTTGCAGTCTTTAGGGCATACTAACAGGCTAGATTTTCACGATTACCTTGAGTGAGAGCAAGTTAATAATTATAATTACTGATCAGCTGATTATTTTGAGTGTGCTCTAGTTCAGTAATCTTACAATCTGGCCTGTTAGGTGGCTCTGAGGACCAGGATATATGGCCCTTTAAAGGGATATGAAACTCAAATAGTTTATTTTATGCTTCAGATAGAGCATGCTATTTTAAGCAACTTTCTAATATACTCCTATTATCAATTTTTATTCATTCTCTTTGTATCTTTATTTGAAAAAGCAGGAATGTACGCTTAGGAGCCAGCCCATTTTTGTTTCAGAACCCTGGTTAGCACTTACTGATTGGGGGCTACATTCAGAAATTAAATCTCATGCATGCACAGACATATGTTGTGACACAAATTTGCAGGGTGTGCTAGCTATGGGATTATGAAAGCACATGGGAATATTTGTATGGATAAAGACCAGTTCTAGATTTTTATATTGCGTTAGTTGTGAAAATATATGTTTATGGTGTTAAATTAGATATGTGGAGTAAACCAGGTAATGACTTTGCACTTAGCAAGCAAAGAAAATCATTTTGCGCTCTTAGGGAATTTATGTCAAAATTGCTATTAAAATGGGAGTTAGAATATTAAAAAAATATATATATATATATTAATATTAAAAAAGAACACGTTTCCTACAGTGTGACTGCAATATTATAAGTAAAACATGATTGTGCTATATCGCAATATTATCAAATATGAATATTACTAATGCGAAAATATGATTGCAATATTGTGAAATATGAAAACGGAATAGCAATATTGTAAAATATGAAAATGCGACAAAAGCAAGCACAATATTGTGAAATATGAATATTGAGATTGCGAATATGTGTTCTCAATATAATGTAAATATGAATATAGAGAACAAGCAATCGCAATCTTAAAATTACTAAAAATACATGCCTATGGACAAAATAGAAGATTTGTACAATATCTGGACATATAGCTCAGCATGCTAAGGCACTGTGACTGAGCTCTGTAGCAACCCAAGGGTTGTAGGTTCGATTCCGAGCAAGGTCCACTCAGCCTTTCATCCTTCCGAAGTCGATAAAATCAGCAGCGCTTTTAAGACCCTTACGGGTGATTAGCTGCGCTTTACAAGTATCCAATACATACGTTTACATACACATTACATTATACAATTAATGTATATACATATATCATATACCCACAATCCCCCTGCTCCTATAAGTTTATTATTGATATGTTTAATTCACTATAGTATTGTAAGAACAGGGTTTGAGTTTCTGTTGAAACAAGTATATTGTATTGTCATAAGGTATCGTTTCACATTACACCTTTGAAGATGTTATGATTATATCACCGGTATCAGAGCAGCACAACCACCCATTGAAATGTACAGTAAGAGACTTCTTGGGGATGCTGCTATTAAATAGTACTGTCAGACCTTTTTATTATTTCACCAGTTTTCTCAAAATCGTGATGATCCCTTTTGAATATCTCTCCACCTTGTGTCACTTTCAATCATCAGGGCTAGAGAGAGAGAGATGGGGGGAGCAAAATTATGAAATGCCTCCAGCAATCAAAAACATAATTTATGTAAGAACTTTCCTGATAAATTCAATTCTTTCATAGTGGCAAGAGTTAATGAGCTAGTGACGTATGGGATATACATTCCTACCAGGAGGGGGCAAAGTTTCCCAAACATCAAAATGCCTATAAATACACCTTTCACCTCACCATACCTTAGTTTAACATGTAGCCAAGAAATGAGGTGTGAAAGAAGGAGTAAAAAGCATTCAAAAAGAGGAACTGGAAAAAATAAAGTGCTTTATACAAAAAAAATAATAACCACAAAAAATAGGGTGGGTCTCATGGACTCTTGCCACTATGAAAGAAATGAATTTATCAGGTAAGTTCTTAAATAAATTATGTTTTCTTTCATGTAAGTGGCAAGAGTCCATGAGCTAGTGACGTATGGGTTATAATACCCAAGATGTGGAAATCCACGAGTCACTAGAGAGGGAGGGATAAAATAACAACAGCTAAATCCGCTGAGAAATTAAATCCAAAAAAATAATTAAGTTTTCTTTAAAAAATTTTTAAAAAAACCCTCAAATAAAAGGCATTGGAATCAAACTGAGACAAACCTTTCTACCAAAGGCTGCTTCCAAAGAAGCAAACACATCAAAAATGGTAAAATGTAGTAAAAGTATGCAAAGAAGACCAAGTTGATCAAAGGAAGCTTCATTCTTGAAAGCCCAAGAAGTGGCAACTGATCTAGTAGAATGAGCTGTAATTCTCTGAGGCAAAGACTGCCCAGCCTCCATAAAAACTTTGTGAAAAAGTTTCAACCAAGATGCCAGAGAAATAGCAGAGGATTTCTGACCTTTCCTGGAGCCAGAAAAAGTAACAAGACTAGAAGTCTTTCTAAAATCTTTAGTAGCCTCAACATAATATTTCAAAACTCTTACTACATCCAAAGAATGTAAAGACCTTTCAAGAGTATTCTTAGAATTAGGACACAAGAAAGGAACAACAATTTCCCTCTTGATGTTGTTAGAATTCAAAACTTTAGGCAAAAATGTAAAGGAAGTCCGCAAAACAGCTTTATCTTGATGGAAAATCAGATAAGGAGACTCACAAGAGAGAGCAGACAATTCAGAAACTCTTATAGCAGAAAAGATAGCCAAAAGAAATAACACTTTCCAAGAAAGTAATTTAATATCCAGAGAATGCATAGGCTCAAAAGGAGGAGCCTGTAAAATCTTCAAACCCAAATTAAGTCTCCAAGAAGGAGAAATAGATTTAATAACAGGTTTGATATTAATCAAAGCCTGAAAAAAACAGTGAATATCAGGAAGTTTAGCAATCTTTCTATGATAATAAGACAGAAAGAACAGAAATTTGTCCTTCAAAGTATTTGCAGACAAACCTTGTCCAAACAATCCTGAAGAAACTGTAAAATCCTAGGAATTCTGAAAGAATGCTGAGAATAATTATGAGTGGAACACAATGAAATATAGGTTTTCCAAACCTGATGATACATTTTCCTTGAAACAGACTTACGAGCCTGTATCATAGTGCTAATTACTGAGTCAGAGAAACCTCTATGACTAAGTACTAAGCGTTCAATTTCCATGCCTTCAAATGTAGAGATTTGAGATCCTGATGGAAAAACAGCCCTTGAGACAGAAGGTCTAGCCTTAAAGGAAGTGGCCAAGGCTGGTATTTGGACATCCGGACAAGAGCCGCATACCAAAACCTTTGAGGCCATGCTGGTGCTATCAGAAACACATGGGATTGTTCCATTATGATCTTAGAGATCATCCTTGGAAGAAGAACCAAAGGCGGAAAAATATAAGCAGGTCGGTAAAACCAAGGAACTGCTAAGGCATCCACCATCTCCACCTCAGGATCCCTGGACCTGGAAAGGTATCTGGGAAGCTTCTTGTTTAGACGAGAGGCCATCAGATCTATGTCTGGAAGACTCCACATCTGTACAAGATGACAAAACCCATCTGGATGGAGAGACCATTCCCCCGGATGTAAAGTCTGATGGCTGAGATAATCCCCTTCTCAATTGTCTACACCTGGGATATGAATCGTAGAAATTTGACAAGAGTTGGATTCCACCCAAGAAAGTATCCGAGATACTTCCTTAATTGCTAAAGGACTGCAAGTCCCTCTTTGATGATTGACATATGCCACTGTTTTGATAGTGTCTGTTTGAAAACAAATGTAAAGTTCTCTCTTCAATAGAGGCCATGCCTGAAGAGCCGTGAAATAGCACAGAGTTCTAAAATATTGATTGTTAACCTCGCCTCTCGAGGTTTCCAAACCCCTTGTGCTGTCAGAGACCCCCAGACCGCTCCCCAACGTGTAAGACTTGCATCTGTTGTGATCACAGTCCAAGTAGGATGAACAAATGAGGCCTCTTGAACAATAAGGTGAAGGTCTAACCACAAAGTCAGAGAGAGTTGAGTGTTGGGATTTAAGTATATCAGTTGTGATATCTGAGTATAATCCCTGCACCATTGGTGCAACATGCAAAGCTGTAGAGGCCTCATATAAAACAAGCAAAGGGGATCGTGTCCGATGCTGCAGTCATGAGACCTAAAACTTCCATGCACATATCCACTGAAGGGAATGATAGAGACTGAAGGTTTAGACAAGCTAAAATGAACTTCATTTGTCTCTTGTCTGTCAGAGAAAGAGTTATGGACACTGAATCTATCTGGAAACCTAAAAAAGTGACCCTTGACTGAGGAATCAAGAAACTCTTTAGTAAATTGATCCTCCAACCATGTCTTTGAATAAACCACACTAGTTGTTTCGTGTGGTATTCTGCTAAATGAAAAGATTGAGCTAGTACCAAGATATCGTCCAAATAAGGAAACATCACAACACCTTGCTCTCTGAATACAGATAAAAGGGCACGAGAACCTTTGAAAAGATTCTCAGAGCTGTCACTAGGCCAAACAGAAGAGCAACAAATTGGTAATGCTTGTCTAGAACAGAGAATCTCAGAAAACGATAGTGGTCTGGATGAATTGTAATATGATGATAAGCTTCCCGTAAGTCTATTGCGGACATGAATTGACCTTACTGAACAAAAGGCAGAATAGTCCTTATAGTTACCATCTTGAAAATTTGAACTCTTACAAACGATTTAAAAATGTCAGATCCAGAATTGGTCTGAACGAATGTTCTTTCTTTTGGACAATGAATAGATTTGAATAAAAACCCAATCACCCCTGAAACCTCTATGTCTGAAACACATTTCCAAAAAGCCTGAGCTTTCACAGGAAAGAAAAAACCTTCCCATGGGAGGTCTTATTCTGAAACCTATTCGATACCCCTGAGAAACAATATTCTGAATCCACTGATTTTGAACAGAAACTGTCCAAATGTGTTGAAATAATTTCAATCTGCCCCTCACCAGTTGAACTGGTTTGAGGGTCGCACCTTCAGTCTTAGGGGCTGGATTTGTTTATAAGGCTTGGATTTATTCCAATTTGGAGATGGTCAGCTAATTTACAACACACACTTAGCTTTGGTAGATTTGTGTTCAGGCTGCTTGGTTCCTACAGTAACATCAGAGGCAGGATCAGTTTGAGATATCTTGTAAAATGTAACAAAAAAGAAAAAATAACATTTAAACAAAATATCCAATTTCCTCAAAATAACAGTTTCAGGAATGGGAAAAAATGCTTAAGATATTTTTTTTATACAAAAGTAAAATCAAAGGCAAGCAAACTAGCCCTCTATGAATCAAATGAGAGCAGAGAGCAAAAGAGGGAGATATTGGCGCCAAAAAAAGCGCAAATGCAGAGAAGAACACTTTTGGCGCCAAAGCTTAACAAATGAAATGACGCGACTCAAATCATAACAGGCGAAACTTCGCTCCAAAAAAAACTTGCATCAAGAAAATAGCAAAATAACGCGACTCGCGTCACAGAAGACGCGACTTTGGGCCAAAAAAATTTGCTCCAAAAATGTTGCAATAAAAGTAACACTCTGCGTCATAGCAAGCCTAAGCCCAAGAAAATTTTGAAAAAAGTCAGACTCCAAGTTAAACCTAACTGGAACCACAGGTAAGCCTAAAAACTCCCATAAACATAATTTCCATGCTGAAACTGTTAGACTGCAAAGGGAAATACACAGACCTGACTCATGACAAATATAAACAATATACATTTAAAACTTTATAAGAAAAAGTGCCAAACATAGTTGAGAGTGTCTTAAAAACATAATTTATGTAAGAACTTACCTGATAAATTCATTTCTTTCATATTAGCAAGAGTCCATGAGCTAGTGACGTATGGGATATACATTCCTACCAGGAGGGGCAAAGTTTCCCAAACCTCAAAATGCCTATAAATACACCCCTCACCACACCCACAAATCAGTTTAACGCATAGCCAAGAAGTGGGGTGACAAGAAAAAAGTGTGAAAGCATAAAAAATAAGGAATTGGAATAATTGTGCTTTATACAAAAAAATCATAACCACCACAAAAAAGGGTGGGCCTCATGGACTCTTGCTAATATGAAAGAAATGAATTTATCAGGTAAGTTCTTACATAAATTATGTTTTCTTTCATGTAATTAGCAAGATTCCATGAGCTAGTGACGTATGGGATAATGACTACCCAAGATGTGGATCTTCCATGCAAGAGTCACTAGAGAGGGAGGGATAAAATAAAGACAGCCAATTCCGCTGAAAAATAATCCACACCCAAAATAAAGTTTAAATCTTATAATGAAAAAAATGGTAGAATTTAGTAAAAGTATGCAAAGAAGACCAAGTTACTGCTTTGCAAATCTGATCAACCGAAGCTTCATTCCTAAACGCCCAGGAAGTAGAAACTGACCTAGTAGAATGAGCTGTAATCCTTTGAGGCGGAGTTTTACCCGACTCGACAAAAGCATGATGAAATAAAGATTTCAACCAAGATGCCAAAGAAATGGCAGAGGCCTTCTGACCTTTCCTAGAACCAGAAAAGATAACAAATAGACTAGAAGTCTTTCGGAAACTCTTAGTAGCTTCAACATAATATTTCAAAGCTCTAACTACATCCAAAGAATGCAATGATCTCTCCTTAGAATTCTTAGGATTAGGACATAATGAAGGAACCACAATTTCTCTACTAATGTTGTTAAAATTCACAACCTTAGGTAAAAATTTAAAAGAAGTTCGCAACACCGCCTTATCCTGATGAAAAATCGGAAAAGGAGACTCACAAGAAAGAGCAGATATTTCAGAAACTCTTCTAGCAGAAGAGATGGTCAAAAGAAACAAAACTTTCCAAGAAAGTAATTAATGTCCAATGAATGCATAGGTTCAAACGGAGGAGCTTGAAGAGCCCCCAGAACCAAATTCAAACTCCAAGGAGGAGAAATTGACTTAATGACAGGTTTTATACGAACCAAAGCTTGTACAAAACAAAGAATATCAGGAAGATTAGCAATCTTTCTGTGAAAAAGAACAGAAAGAGCAGAGATTTGTCCTTTCAAGGAACTTGCAGACAAACCTTTATCCAAACCATCCTGAAGAAACTGAAAAAATTCTCGGAATTCTAAAAGAATGCCAGGAAAAATGATGAGAAAGACACCAAGAAATATAAGTCTTCCAGACTCTATAATATATCTCCCTAGATACAGATTTACGAGCCTGTAACATAGTATTAATCACAGAGTCAGAGAAACCTCTTTGACTAAGAATCAAACGTTCAATCTCCATACCTTTAAATTTAAGGATTTGAGATCCTGATGGAAAAAAAGGACCTTGCGACAGAAGGTCTGGTCTCAACGGAAGAGTCCACGGTTGGCAAGAGGCCATCCAGACAAAATCCGCATACCAAAACCTGTGAGGCCATGCTGGAGCCACCAGCAGACCAAACGAGCATTTCTTCAGAATCTTGGAGATTACTCTTGGAAGAAGAACTAGAGGCGGAAAGATATAGGCAGGATGATACTTCCAAGGAAGTGACAATGCATCCACTGCTTCCGCTTGAGGATCCCTGGATCTGGACAGATACCTGGGAAGTTTCTTGTTTAGATGAGAAGCCATCAGATCTATTTCTGGAAGTCCCCATATTGAACAATCTGAAGAAATACCTCTGGGTGAAGAGACCATTCGCCCGGATGTAACGTTTGGCGACTGAGATAATCCGCTTCCCAATTGTCTATACCTGGGATATGAACCGCAGAAACTAGACAGGAGCTGGATTCCGCCCATAGCAGTATCCGAGATACTTCTTTCATAGCCAGAGGACTGTGAGTCCCTCCGTGATGATTGATGTATGCCACAGTTGTGACATTGTCTGTCTGAAAACAAATGAACGATTCTCTCTTTAGAAGAGGCCATGACTGAAGAGCTCTGAAAATTGCACGGAGTTCCAAAAATGTTGATTGGTAATCTCACCTCCTGAGATTCCCAAACCCCTTGTGCTGTCAGAAACCCCCATACAGCTCCCCAACCTGTCAGATTTGCATCTGTTGATCATAGTCTAAGTTGGAGGAACAAAAAGAAGCCCCCTGAACTATACGATGGTGATCTGTCCACCACGTCAGAGAGTGTCGAACAATCGGTTTTAAAGATAATAATTGAGATATCTTTGTAAAATCCCTGCACCACTAGTTCAGCATACAGAGCTGAAGAGGTCGTATGTGAAAACGAGCAAAGGGAATCGCGTCCAATGCAGCAGTCATAAGACCTAGAATTTCTATGCATAAGACTACCGAAGGGAATGATTGAGACTGAAGGTTTCGATAAGCTGAAACCAATTTCAGATGCCTCTTGTCCATCAGAGACAGAATCAAGAACACTGAATCTATCAGGAAACCTAAAAAGATTACCCTTGTCTGAGGAATCAAACGAACTTAAGGTAAATTGATCCTCCAACCATGTTCTTGAAGAAACAGCACTTATAAAAGACTGGAAGGTTCTTCCTAGAGAAAATGAGCAAAGGGAATTGAATCCAATGCTGTGGTCATAAGACCTAAAACTTCTATGCATATATAGCAACTGAAGGAAATAATATAGACTAAAGGTACCGATAGACGGAACCCAATAACATTATCCCTTGTCTGATAGAGACAAGGACAGTGACACAAACTATCTGGAAACCTAAAAAAGGTGACGCTTGTGTGAGGAATCAAGAGCTTTAGAAAAGAAGATCCTCTAACTATGTCCTGAAGAGTAAGTGAATCATATGAGATTCTGCATCCTCAGAAAATAATCTGAATGAAAACAGAAAAATGAAAATATGCATTTATTGTATCTAATGAAAACAAATAATGCTATCAAAGACCATAAAAAGGACAAATAATTTGAATAAAACTTCAAAACCCGGTTCCTCAAAAGAAACTGGAAGAAACAGCCCAGAAGATTCCAGGTCTGAGCAGCGCTTGAACCCCATGGGTGCCCAGCCATGCTTCAACAGTACCCAAAATACATAGGACAGAAACACAGTTAAAGAAAGTGTTAGCCTTGCTGGAATAAAATCAATGAAATTTGGACAAAATAAATTTCAAAGAAGCCTTAACCTGCCCCTTACCAGCCAAGCTGGAATACGGCACGTACATCGCAAATTTAGGGAGCTGATTTCGAACTCCAAATATAGACATGTTACTTGGGAAAGAACTCAGGAATTCGTTCCTTAATAAGAACAACCAAACTAGTATAAGCTTAAAGTTTTAGTCTTAGAACTCAACCTTGAAGCCCAGAGTAACAGTTAAGAATTAAATCCAATTATAAAACAAATAATTGATTATCTTAGAACAAAGGAAATATGGATTTTTTTTTTTTTTTTTTTAAATCACAAAATTCTTTTAGCTAAAAAAGCTAAAGACATAGATTAACCCTCATTTGCGAAAATATTCAATAAAATGAAGACACAAATGAAATTATTAGCATGATAGTTCAGTTTAAAGGACCAGCCAATACAGTGGACTTGCATAATCAATAAATGCAAAACAATGCTAAAATAAATCATAATCTGATACTTGATCTTAAAGTAAACAGAGAAAATAAAGCAATTGCAATATCCAAAGAAATCACAGGACCAAGCCTGAAACTAAATAATTTTCCATAAATAAGATACAGCTATCTAAAGGAAAATAAATACTATTTTGCTATAGAAACAATAGCATAATTAGTAGAATTAGAGATAGCCCCAATAAATTGGAGAACCCTCCAAATTAAGTTTAACTGCTGGCAAAGAATATAGTTTAAAACCTTTTTGAAAAAGGAATAAAAGAAAATTCTCAGCCTATTCCATTCCCTAGTACAGGGAATTGGAAAGAAAACCTCTAAAGAAATAAATAGGCAGAAATGATGTCAGCTAGTCTTAAAGAACTAGTTACCTTAATATCCAAAATAATCAAGACCTTTTCAACAAAGAACAAATGTACTTTAATAATTGAAAAATAATAAAAAAGTAGATTTGTTAGTGTCAATATCTGATGAAGAAAATTTCTGAAAAAAACGTCATCAGAGAAGGATAAATTAGTATGTTGTTGGTCATTTAAAACTTCAATAATTAAAAAAGAAGTGAAAAAGACCTAAAAATTTTATTAGAAGGCACAAAGTCAGACAAAGCCTTTAACATAGAATCAGAAAAATATTTCTTATAAGTCTTCTAAATATTTCTTGTAAGAAAAGAAAATATATAAAGCATAAATACTAATGGATTCTGCATGTAAAAGTATAACAAAATATCTTATTACAAACCATAGCTAAAGAAAAACATTTATAACATTTAAATGAGTCCAATTGAGACATCTTGCAATATGTAATAGAAAAAAACAACATATAAAGCAAAATTGATCAAATTCCTTAAATGACAGTTTCAGGAATGGGAAAAAAATGCCAGTAAACAAGCTTCTAGCAACCAGAAGCAATAAATAATGAAACTTAAATATTGTGGAGACAACAATGACGCTCGAAATTTTTTAGCGCCAAAAAAGCCGCCCACATTATTTGGCGCCTAAATGCTTTTGGCGCCAAAAATGGCGCCAAATCCGGTAACGCCGACATTTTTTGGCGCAAAAAACGTCAAAAAATGACGCAACTTCCGGCGACACGTATGACGCCGGAAATGACAAGAAAATTTTTGCGCCAAGAAAGTCCGCGCCAAGAATGACGCAATAAAATGAAGCATTTTCAGCCCCCGCGAGCCTAACAGCCCACAGGAAAAAAAGTCAAATTTTAAGGTAAGAAAAAATTGATTATCCATATGCATATTCCCAAATATGAAACTGACTGTCTGAAAATAAGGAACGTTGAACATCCTGAATCAAGGCAAATAAATGTTTAAACACAAATATTTAGAACTTTATATAAAAGTGCCCAACCATAGCTTAGAGTGTCACAGAAAATAAGACTTACTTACCCCAGGACACTCATCTACATGTAGTAGAAAGCCAAACCAGTACTGAAACGAGAATCAGCAGAGGTAATGGTATATATAAGAGTATATCGTCGATCTGAAAAGGGAGGTAAGAGATGAATCTCTACGACCGATAACAGAGAACCTATGAAATAGACCCCCTAGAGGAAGACCATTGAATTCAAATAGGCAATACTCTCCTCACATCCCTCTGACATTCACTGCACGCTGAGAGGAAAACCGGGCTCCAACCTGCTGCGGAGCGCATATCAACGTAGAATCTAGCACAAACTTACTTCACCACCTCCACAGGAGGCAAAGTTTGTAAAACTGATTTGTGGGTGTGGTGAGGGGTGTATTTGTAGGCATTTTGAGGTTTGGGAAACTTTGCCCCTCCTGGTAGGAATGTATATCCCATACGTCACTAGCTCATGGACTCTTGCTAATTACATGAAAGAAAATGACATATACTTACCAGAAGACACCCATCAACATACAGCAGACAGACAAACCAGTACTATAACATATCAGCAGAGGTAATGGTAGAGGAGTATATTGTCGATCTGTAAAGGGAGGCAGCAGATTAATCCCTGCAACCGATTTACAGAGAGCCTTAGAATAGATTTGCCATAGGTGAAAACATGGCATCATCAGGCAATACTCCCTTCACATCCCTCAGACAAACACTGCACTTTGAGAGGAACTGGGCTTCAATATGCTTAGAAGCTCTTATCACAGAAGAAAATCAAGCACAACTTGCTTCACCACCTCAATGAGAGGCAAAGTTTGTAAAACTAAGGTATGTGTGAGGTTGGATGTGTATTTATAGGCATTTTGAGGTTTGGCAAATTTTGTCCCCTCCTGGTAGGAATGTATATCCCATACATCACTAGCTCGTGGACTCTTGCCACTTACTTGAAATAAACATTTCTCCTGGCACTGAAGAGCGCAATAGAATTCTAGCTGCAATAATGTTTATTCAAAATCTTCTCAGGAACAATATACATTTGCAGTTCAAGGTAATTCATTTCTAACCACAAATGTCTAACATTTGTTGGCATTTGTCATACAAATATATATATATAACAAAGGTGAGGGTCTTCTCTGAAATAAGATATTCTGTTTTAACTTGAGAATAATTTTTTTTGCAGATCTGTTAGCAGTTTATATTTCTTGATTAGAAATACATGGCTAGATTACGAGTCTTACGTTAGCCTTAAAAAGCAGCATTGAGGGGTCCCAACGCTGCTTTTTAACGCCCGCAGGTATTACGAGTCAGGCAGATGCAGGTGTACCGCTCACTTTTTTTCCCCGCGATTTTCGCATACCGCAAATCCCCTTACATCAATTGCGTATCCTATATTTTTAATGGGATTTTCCTAACGCCGGTATTACGAGTCTTGAAAAAGTGAGCGGTACACCCTCTCCTGTCCAGACTCCTACCGCATTTGAAAGTCAGTAGTTAACAGTTTTATGGGCTAACACCGTAACATAAAACTCTTAACTAAAGTGCTAAAAAGTACACTAAAACCCATAAACTACCTATTGACCCCTAAACCGAGGCCCCCTCACATCAGAAACACTTAACTAAAATGTTTAACCCCTAATCTGCCGACCAGATATCGCCGCCACTGTAATAAATATATTAACCCCTAAACCGCCGCACTCTCGCGTCGCAAACACTAGTTACATTTTATTAACCCCTAATCTGCCATCCCTAACATCATCGACACCTACCTACATTTATTAACCCCTAATCTGCCGCCCCCAACGTCGCTGCTACTATATTAAATTTAATAACCCCTCCTAAGTCTAACCCTAAGTCTAACCCCCCTAACTTAAATATAATTTAAATAAATCTAAATACATTTACTACAATTAAATAAATTTTTCCTATTTAAAACTAAATACTTACCTATAAAATAAACCCTAAGCTAGCTACAATATAACTAATGGTTACATTGTAGCTAGCTTAGGGTTTATTTTTATTTTACAGGCAACTTTGTATTTATTTTAACTAGGTAGAATAGTCATTAAATAGTTATTAACTATTTAATAACTTTCTAGTTAAAATAAGTACAAATGTACCTGTAAAATAAATACTAACCTAAATTACAATTACACCTAAAACTACACTATCATTAAATTAATTACATAGATGACCTACAATTAACTACAGTTAAATTAAATAAACTAAAGTACAAAAAAAAAACACTAAATTACAGAAAATAAGAAAAGAATTACAATTTTTTTAAACTAATTACACCTAATCTAATCCCCCTAATAAAATAAAAAAGCCCCCCAAAATAATAAAATTCCCTACCCTACACTAAATTACAAAAAGCCCTTAAAAGGACCTTTTGCAGGGCATTGCCCCAAAGTAATCAGCTCTTTTACCTGTAAACAAAAATACAATACCCCCCCAACATTAAAACTCACCACCCACACACCCAACCCTGCTCTAATACCCACCCAATCCCCCCTTAAAAAAACCTAACACTTCCCCCTTGAAGATAACCCTACCTTGAGCCGTCTTCACCCAGCCGGGCACAAGTGGACGTCCAGAGGGGCAGAAGTCTTCATCCGATCCGGGCAGAAGAGGACATCCAGACCGGCAGAAGGCTTCATCCAGGTGGCATCTTCTATCTTCTTCCATCCGGAGCGGGTCCATCTTGAAGACATCTGACGCGGAGCATCCTCTTCCATCCGACGGCGACTGAAGAATGAAGGTTCCTTTAAGTGACATCATCCAAGATGGCGTCCCTTCAATTCCGATTGGCTGATAGAATCCTATCAGCCAATCGAAATTAAGGTAGGAAAAATCCTATTGGCTGATGCAATCAGCCAATAGGATTGAGCTCGCATTCTATTGGCTGTTCCAACCAGCCACTAGAATGCGAGCTCAATTCTATTAGGATTTTTCCTACCTTAATTCCGATTGGCTGATAGGATTCTATCAGCCAATCGGAATTGAAGGGACGCCATCTTGGATGATGTCACTTAAAGGAACCTTCCTTCTTCAGTCGCCGTCGGATGGAAGAGGATGCTCTGTGTTGGATGTCTTCAAGATGGACCAGCTCCGCTCCGGATGGAAGAAGATAGAAGATGCCGCCTGGATGAAAACTTCTGCCAATCTGGATGTCCTCTTCTGGCCAGTTCAGATGAAGACTTCTGCCCCTCTGGAAGACCACTTGTGCCTGACTGGGTAAAGACGGCTCAAGGTAGGGTGATC
The DNA here is from genome assembly GCF_027579735.1 of Bombina bombina. Taxonomy (NCBI): domain Eukaryota; kingdom Metazoa; phylum Chordata; class Amphibia; order Anura; family Bombinatoridae; genus Bombina; species Bombina bombina. The sequence continues at coordinate 309,644,343 of NC_069505.1, read as the reverse complement.
TTCAAGGGGTTAGTGTTAGGTTTTATTAAGGGGGGATCGGGTGGGTTTTAGAGTAGGGTTGGGTGTGTGGGTGGTGGGTTTTAATGTTGGGGGGGTATTGTATTTTTTTTTTTAACAGGTAAAAGAGCTGATTACTTTGGGGCAATGTCCTGCAAAAGGCCCTTTTAAGGGCTATTTGTAATTTAGTATAGGGTAGGGAATTTTATTATTGTGGGGGGCTTTTTTATTTTATTAGAGGGATTAGATTAGGTGTAATTAGTTTAAAAAATTGTAATTCTTTTTTTATTTTCTGTAATTTAGTGTTTGTTTGTTTTTGTACTTTAGTTTATTTAATTTAATTGTAATTAATTTTAGGTATTTTATGTAATTAATTTAATGATAGTGTAGTGTTAGGTGTAATTGTAATTTAGGTTAGGATTTATTTTAAAGGTAAATTTGTACTTATTTTAACTAGGAAGTTATTAAATAGTTAATAACTATTTAATAACTATTGTACCTAGTTAAAATAAATACAAAGTTGCCTGTAAAATAAATATAAATCCTAAGCTAGCTACAATGTAACTATTAGTTATATTGTAGCTATCTTAGGGTTTATTTTTTAAGTAAGTATTTAGTTTTAAATAGGATTAATTTATTTAATTGTAATAAATTTATTTAGATGTATTTAAATTATATTTAAGTTAGGGGGGTGTTAGAGTTAGGGTTAGACTTAGGTTTAGGAGTTAATAAATTTATTATAGTTGCGGCAACGTTGGTGGCGGCAGATTAGGGGTTAATAAATTTAATATAGTTGTGGCGACGTTGGGGGGCAGATTAGGGGTTAATAAATATAATGTAGGGTTCGGTGATGTTGGGGGCAGCAGATTAGGGGTTCATAAGTATAATGTAGGTGGCGGCGGTGTCCGGAGCGGCAGATTAGGGGTTAATAACATAATGTAGGTGGCAACGATGTCATGGGTGTTTAGACTCGGGGTTCATGTTAGGGTGTTAGGTGCAGACATAACTTTT